>NC_134016.1:1581281-2192947 GCF_040712315.1 Castanea sativa
ATAGGTAGTACAAAACCAAATTCTCAACCAAAATGTATTAAAACTATTAAAGAGCAGAAATTTAGTGTTTATAGGGAAAAGGCCCGTTATCTTATATCTAAGGGGATCAAGAACAATCCTACAACTATTTGCATGATCTAGAGCAACCAGAATGGTCACCTGTTGGGTAAGACCATCATGTCAAGGTTACAAGAAGAAAACCACACAGTAGTGGAAAACCTTAACTAAATATGGTACTTTTAAATTTTCTAATAGAGATGTGTATAAATGAATTTAATGACAACCAACAAGTAAAAAAGACTATCCATAGACTCTCTACCTCATAATTCCCAAAAGCTGTTGAAGTCATTTGCATGAAAGCCTTATGTTAGGAAACCGTAACAACATAACATATGATTTGAAAAGGCAGAAGAATTATCAAGCATTTGTATATTATGGAAAAATATTATTGCTAGTTATATAAAGAATGGATGAAACTATGGCCTATGTACAAGAAAATCCTTGGCCTCACCTAATGCTTTGTCAGAAGTGTTGTCAACTATGCATACTGGTAAAAAACTTAAAAACAAGTATATGATATAGTTCAATACGACCTACGACCAGAATTTTTTTAGGAGAGAGAGAGAACTCAAGACAATAAAATCAATATATTTTTAGTGCAATCTTCAAGTATTCTAATTACTGGTACTATGTCGTATCCATGGTCATAAATTGATCTCAGAAAAACAAAAATGCAATCAGGGTCTGGTTCAATTTGAAATCTGAGTCTCAAGATGCTTCCTTATGGGGTACAATATATGGGACTTTTAAGTTCATGCACAACTCTGATTGGGGTAAAAAATAAATAATTGATGCAATCAATTATTCTAAAAGTTTGAAAAAAAAATTCAAAAATAATTATGACATTAACAAAGTACAGGGTCAAAGTGATACTATAGAAATGACTTGGAAATTTTGTAGCAAATAAAGCGCCTTAATTATTAGAAAACTGACAAGTCAAAAACTTTATAAAGGGAAAATGCAATAGTAAGAAGTACACCAGAAATTTATATGTAAAACTAACCTTCTTTTTTTAATAAGAACTAACCAAAAATAAAAAATAAAGAAATTGATTGAAAAAAAGAAAGAAAGAAAGAAATATATATATATATAAATGAGGGCCTACATTCACTACCCAAACAAATTTGTTGCACTACATTGTAAACAAGTTTGAAATAAAATTGAAGTGATATTGCTAATTGGAAAATGAAGGTGTAGAGATTTCATGTTTACAGATGGATGACCAAATCTGGAAATACTATATGAACAACAAATTTAGAAACTTGTATACAAATTTAAAGTAGAAAAAACAAAAAATTAGGATTGACAATAGGTTTTGTTGGAAGAGAGAAATCAAAAGAGAAGATATTAATGAGAGAACTTACAAATTTCACTAAGTCAATTGCATTGGAACCAATTTAAATTTCCCCATTGTGATTCTTGGAATATGACCAATCTTCTACCAATGGAACTCTAGCAAACAGTAAGAAACAAAGCATCCAGCTTTGCCAACCACTCCGGAATTTTTCCATTTAGCTTTCCATAGAAAGCAAGGGCACCTCCTGCATTGTTGGTAGGTAGTAGCAATTTTTGTTCCAGATCTTCAGTTCTTACAAAGACGAAAAGTTACCACAGAACATATGCAGAGGCTCCAACATTGTCAAAATTTAATGCCTCCAACTGAGCACATATAGGTGTCAAAGCTGGCCAAACAGCTCTGACAACCAAAAGAAGATTAGGCTCCAAAATGGGTGGTGTGTGAAGTATCCTTGACATTGGAAAAAAATCCTCTAATAAATAAGGAATTCTGGTGGCTTTTACATTAGAAGAAATATCAAGTGCTACCTGTCACTTACAACATTGATACAATGACATCAACACATGAATACTACAAGTATTAGAATATCATCAGAATACCAAGATGAAATAGATGCTATTGTAAGGAAAAGTGAAAGGGAAGGGGGGATAATTGGCATAAACGGTATACTTATTGGATTGAATTAGTACTTCATATATTTGAAGACAAGTGAAGATTACGGAAACTTACCAATTCTCATAAACTTCCTATAGCTTGTGGCTAGATTAAAAGTCCATAATTAAATAAATTTTTCCTCCAGCTGAATACAATAGATATGCTGTCCCTAGTGTCTGCACTTAATGGCAACTTTTTTATTGATTAAAGGAGAAATGAAGGAATTGGGAGGAATTAAAAAAACACTCTTATGTTGTTGTTAAGGAGAGTATTAGAAAAGAAAGGAGGATGAGGTGAGAGAACTTACTGGTCATCCATCTTAATAATGTATATGATCTTCAAACTGCTTCTTCTTTGATAAAAATTAACAAAAAATGAAATCCCAGACCACCCACTCTGCACCGCTCCCCTTTGCACATCTTTCCTTTAATTTGGGGTAGTGACAGATATTCTTCTCTTCCATTTTCTTGGCAGTGTTAAAGCTCCATGAATAAATTTTTCCTCCAGCTAAACACAATAGATATGCTGTACCCAGTGCCTGCATATCAAGGCAACATATTTAACTAATTGAATAGTCTTTTAATTCTCTCAACAATGAGAATCCATGTTTTGTTAGTTTTGTTAGCTTTTTAACACCCTAGGGTCCTAGCAATTGTTTGTCATATCCATGTCAGCAACTAAAAGTGTCAAAGCAAAGGACATTTCACACTATTCAAGCTAAGCAATAACAATACTAGACACACAGAATGGCTTTCATATAAAAAATTGTAAAACTACAATTCATCAATCCAGTTGTACTCAATCTATACATTGTTTTGGTGACATGCACAACTTTACATGGACTAAAAGTTTTGTTTATGCAGATATGCACGTTGGCTACAGAACACACTGACTATATATAAATACAGCTCAAAGTAAATTATATATACAAATCCCAAAATGGTAAAGGAAAAAGATCACATGTACCTTGGCATCAGTTGAATCGAGTTGATTATTTTCCCAGACGCAAACAGATCATATGCACCTTCATATATTTGATAGTTTGCAAAACTCAGCACTCTATCAGCAGTCAGCAACAATCACCTCGATTTCGTTGGATTCATAAACAAACTTCTCTTACTCATCACAGCTATAAGTAGTCCTGTGCAACTCTGATTATCAGCCCAACCCCAGCTTCCTCCTTGTCCTCGAAGATTGCTCTCTCAATATTAAGTACATACATTCCTCCTCTGTTCATCAGCTTGCAATTATAATCAATTGTTCCGCCAGCTGGAAACAATAGGCATATTGTCTCAATTGCATTTGCCTACACATGACATCAATACAATTATGTCATGAAGTAAAGAGTCTTGGGAAAACAGAATAGAGGAATGAAGAAATAGGAGTCAACTAGAAGTATGATTGCCTATTTCAAAAGTATGCTCAAAACAATCATGGAAGATCCAAATAGAGTCCTCGATCTCCAAAGCTCCTTTTCTCTCTTGTGGGGACTAACTACGATTGACAAAAGGCTTCATCTGTGATGAATGGAACCAAAGGTTTCATCACAGGACTTAAGTGGTCATTAATTGTCTATAGTTTCAAAAAATAAATATTAAACCAAGTAGAACCTGAATCTATGTGATCAATTTTTGGTTAGCATCCTTAATAACCAATAACATCCACCTCATTCACAAGAATCACAACTTACCATTTGTTAAAATAAAATAAATATAAAATAATTAAGAAACTAGCAAAGTTATGCATAACCAGGCACTTCAGTGAGATATTAACATTTATTTGCATCTTGCCTTTTCTAAATTGCTATGGAAGTTGTCAGGATGTTTCAACAAAGGGGTCAGTTTATAGATACTGGTCCATCACCATATATGCAAGTGCGTGGGATCTATCCTCCAAAAAATTGCATGATGTAGATCAATCAGAATGGTCACCTATTGGGTATCAAAATAACGTAAAGCTTACAGGAAGAAAACACCAAAATAGATGGAAAACCTTAATTGAATCTAATTTTATGAGGGTTAATGGACTAAAGAAAAGGCTTCATAGTCTTTTACTCAAGGTTTCAAAGTGTTGCAAATATTGTATTCACTCTCTCATTCTCTCCTCTCAATTTTTTATTTATTTCTTTTTTTATAATTCATTGTTATCTTTAATTATTTGCTTATAGATTCTGAATAATTAACAGAGAAACCTCACAGGTGATACCCACGTGTAAATCAACCAGTAAAAGGCCATGAAAATCGTAGAAAAGGCAGCATGCAACTTCAACCACTGCAGCTGGTGCTAATGGTGTGTCATCTTCACCCACCACACAAAACAGTAGAGATTATTTTAAACTTTTGACCATTAAAATCTGAAAATTGTTAAACTCTTTTGGCATGAATGATATACTTATCAGATTGAATTAGTACTCTAATTATTCAAACATAGAGATGATTTGAGAAAACTTACCAAATCTTATAAGCTTCCATTAGCTTGCGGCTAGATTAAAACTCCATAACTAAATTAATTTTTCCTCTGGCTGAACACAATAGATATGCTGTCCCTAGTGCCCCCATGTTGTTAGTTTTTTAACATACCACGCTCCTAGCAATTAGTTTAATATATACATGTTAGCAATTACAAGAGTGAAAGCAAAGGACATTTGTTTAGGTTAAGCTGTAATAATACCTGATGCACAAAATGACTTTCATGTCAAAGAGTGTCAAACCATAATTCTGTGATCTGACTACTCAATCTAACTCTATACATTGTCTTGGTGACATATGAACACATATATGGAGTTGACATGCACACCTTTACATAGACTTAACAATTTTGTTTATGCAGATAGGCGCAATGGGTACAGAACCCAGTCACTGTACAAATATATATTAACTGAATTGGATCTCGCAAAGCACCAATTAATTAAGAAGTAAGTTATATGCACGTATCTGAAATGGTAAAGTGAAAGCAGACTTGAAGTACCTTGGCATCAGTTGTCATCAAGTTGGTTATTTCCGAGGTGTAATCTCTCTTACGAGCTTCATGATTTAGCCAAAAAAAATTAAAATGTGTTAGAAACCTTCAAAAGCTAAAACCGATATATAATTATATTAGAATAGAACCATCAACACCTTCAGTGCTGCCTAAAACTTTATAAGAAATTTAAGCTTTGCTTCTACTAGTAGAACTGGAGATCACATAACTTCATGGTCCAGAAAAACTGACCTACCAACCTAAACATGAAAACAAAAATCCGCAAGACCTTCTATCACCCAATGTCTAATCTCATTCTTATGCAACCCAACTCCACTTTCCCACAATAAATTTACTCAAATAAACATAGGAATTATGACCCTGTAGCCCAAATTAACAAAATCTATTTCCAACTTTCACAAAGCCCTGAAAACAAGAACTGCTCCGTGTATTATATTAGAATTCCAGCTCATGAAATTGAAAAGAACGAGTATGTTTTCATCAATGGACATAATCAATTTGACACCAATAAGTGAAGGTTACAAGAAACGCTGAGAAAAAGAATGAGCATGTATGTGATTGATGTGAAATTTAAGAATAGCCCGTTTAAAAAAATGACATAAATAAATTGGGGGCCAGTAGGAAATGGAATATACTTCTAGTCCAGATATAAGTACACTTACTAATCATCTTCAGAGTCGTCAATGACGTCAAGTACTTCATCATAGTCGTGAAAGCTGTCAGAGTCCTCAGAATTGTTCCCTTGGATGCGTTTTTCATCGATTCTGATGTTTGGAACATGGGCAATCTGGAGCCACTCAGCGCCGCTCCCTTCTGCATATCTTTTCTCTAAATTGCGGCAATGAAAAATGCGCAGATCTTTTAAATTGGTGAGGTGTAGAATGGGAAGATACATCAGCTTTTTGCAGTGATAAAGAACCAGCTTTTGAAGAGAAGAAAGATGATAGCTGAACCAATCAGGCAAAGCTTCCATTCCGTTAAAGTTCCCTATCTGCAGCTCTTCAAGGGCAGTGAAGAGTTGAATTTCGTTCGGGAGAGAGTTGAGTGTAGGCCTCCCAAGCAATATTAGCTTTTTGAGGGACGCGTGCGAGTATCGAATGGAAGGATAACGCAGAATCGGGAAAGCATCCAACTCTTTAATAAACCCACCAATTACCAAAGTCTTTAAGCGGCCTTGTCGCAAAAGCTTCAGTCTTGGATCAGCACAGTTGCTAATTTTTAAATTAATAAGAGAATGAAATGGTTCTCCTAAATCTGGAATTGATTTCAGATTCGGACAGTCCTCAATCTTCAAATATTGAAGAGATGTACAGAATTGTAGCCCACTGGGTAGTTCATCAATGCCACACACCATTATCTCCAAGTGTTGAATAACTGACGGGACACCTGGCAAAGAACTCAGGCGACGACAATATTGTATTACAAACTTCTGAAGGGAAACGCTGGTGTGCAGTGATTCTGGAATTGATTTCAGATTCGAACAGTGCCCAATCTCCAAATATTGAAGAGATGTACAGAATTGTAGCCCACTGGGTAGTTCATCAATGCCACACCCTATTATCTCCAAGTGTTGAATAACTGACGGGACACCTGGCAAAGAACTCAGGTGAGAACAAAATTGTATTACAAACTTCTGAAGGGAAACGCAGGTGTGCAGTGATTCTGGAATTGATTTCAAATTCGGACATTGCCTAATCTTCAAATATTGAAGACATGTACAGAATTGTAGCCCACTGGGTAGTTCATCAATGCCACACCGTATTATCTCCAAGTGTCGAATAACTGACGGGACACCTGGCAAATACCTCAGATGTGAACACCCAAGTAAGGTTAACTCCTCAAGGGAAGGAAACACCGTCAACACCTCACCTGCGCTTGTCAACTCCTTTGCATCCTTCCACTCTTCTAGGCTTTCCATAGACTCCAATTTGAGTATTCTCAATGCTGGAAATAATGTAGTAGTATTTCTTAAACTCCCATCACTGTAACTGTAAAACTTACATCCTATATTTCTTACCTTGGACATATGTTCTATTGCAAGAACCCTAAGACAGGGTAATTGCCCCAGAGTGGGAACTTCTTCACATTCTATACACCAATTCAATTTGATATGAATCAGATTGTGAAATAGTGACAAATCATTAACCCAAGATGGGAATTTCTTTCCTCTATACCCTTCGATTGTTAAGCTTTTCAAATTTGGGTGAGGATGGAGACCTTCCAATACCTTTTCATCTTTATCATACCGGTCCACTGAGATTGGAAAAACATCTTGCCAGTATAATCCCAACTTTAATATTTCCTTTTCTTTTAATTTTGCAGTTTTGGCTTCTTCCTCATTTGTCACCTTCTCTAAATTGTATATGTCTATCTCTCTAAGATTCTTTAAGGGTCCTATTTCTTTAATCCTATAACCTTCATCTTGACCCAATCTAAAAAATTTCAATGTTTGAAGGGAAGTCAAACATGACATATTTTTGAGTAGAAAATGTTTGGAAAATATCCTTAACCGATCAGAAATATAAATACTAATATGTCTCAAGTTAATCAAATTGCTTAGGTCTTCCGGAAACTTCATGAGTTTAGGACATTCTTCAATTCTTAAAGTTTGCAAATTGTAGAGTTTGGTAATGGATACTGGTAATTCCTCAATTGCAGTGTCTAAGATGTGAAGAAGCCTCAAATGTATCAACTGCTCAATTGAATTTGGCAACCTTATTATACTATGCCCAGATAATTTTAAAGCACGTAAGCATTTAAAATTTGATAACATGTCATCAAAGTCTAGATTTTTTGAAATTAATGTGCGCATTTTTATGAAACTATCTCTACTAAATGAAGTTCTTGGTGTTGTTTTGCCATCAAATCGGACAAGTAAAGGTTGTACTTTACTAACATTATCCACAGAATCTCCCTCCAAAATCATAGTTTCAGATTTTGAAATTGAGGATGGCAAAATCATGCACCAAATCATGCATTTTGCAACTAATAATCTCACCATAGGCATCCTTTGTAGCATTTTGGAAAAAGGAAGTGGCCAACAAAATATTGAAATACATGTTACCAATATCCTCCATCACCATATTATCTTCTTTAGATGGTCCAAGGAACCCTTCAGCCATCCAATACTGAATTACTTCGTCCTTTTTCATGTCATAATCTTTAGGGAAAATTGCGCGAGTATGCAAAACATCGTTTCAAAGATGGTGTTCGAAGATGATCATAACCTAACTTTAATATGTGAAACTCTCCATTATTTCTATCGTCCGAGTTAAATCCCAATTTTTATTATTTTGAATCGATAGCCATTCACCTCTATCATGTATAAAGTACATTATTCTCCCTAAAAACTCCGCGGCCCATGGAATCCTTTTACATTTTTTAACAATCTCCTTTCCAATTTTCTCCAAATCTAGAGATAAAAGTCTTTCATTTGCAGATGCTCTTTTCTTGAATATGAACCAACATTCATATTCTGTTAATTCATATTGAGTAAAAGTCTCCATGATTTCTGTCACTCTATCACAATAGGTTGCTTCAACAATGTTATTTCCAACATTTTGATTAACTTTTGAATCAACGAGGAAGGAGTCTATCTCCACGTTAAAACTAATCTCAGGAATCGAATTCTCAAACTCTGCTCGAAATTCATAACTAGCAATGTCACCTTTAAGTCTATTTAATGATTTGCAGATAATCTTAATTTCGTTTGCCATATTGATAATGCCATTAGAGGGTGAAGAGTAGTTTAGTACCTTTTGCTGAAGAATGTTATAGCCAAACTCGTCTAGCACGTCATCAATGTCATAAGCAACACGTCTAAGTTCTTCTAACCAACTCCTCAGAAACTCATCACTTGCTTGTCTTTTCTCAACACCATTTAACACAAGTTGAATTTTGGCTAACAAGCTAAAAAGGTCTATTAGCCCGCTAAAAAGGTCTGTTAGCCCTTCCTTGAAACCCAACTCAAAACTAATGTGTTGCTCTATAAAAATTGATCTCAACTTGGCTAGAAGTCCCTCCACAATAACACCAAGTAAAATTTCAGCTATGTATTCTGCCTTACTCTGCATAAGAGACAATAGTATGAAAATGTTTGTAGAGTGTAGAGTACAATTCTTTTTTTTTTGATAAGTAATAAGAGTGTAGAGTACAATTCTATTCAAAATAAACAAGGTGGGTCCAGATATATTTATATATTGGAAATATATAAACTTGTATTACGATTTTTACCTTCTTAATTTTTATACAATAATTAATAGTTTTTTTTTTTGGAGTTTTATAATAATTAGTCGCAAACACACGCAATACATGGAAATATTTAACTATTTTTAAATACGGTATAATATATAAATTATTATCTAAATTTTTTTGGTAGATAATTTGTTCTCCCTAAAAATTAAACAAATTCTAAAAGTAATTTATTTTTCTCTATTTTTACAAATATATAATTTTATCATTTATGGTGTGTTTGATTGATATTATTTTTTTAAGTTGTCCATATTTTTCTAACTATTGTTATAATGCATTATTTTTTCCTAATTTCTTTTTGTATAACTAAAATTTGTAAGTTTCAAATATATTATTCAAATTTTTTATTCTCTTAAGAAGATTGTCATGATAATCAAAATTGATCATATAGTTACAATGAATATTACTCAAATAATTGATAGCAGCAGTATAGTACTCCCAACCCAAACCTTTTTTTTTTTTCCTATTTTTAAGTAAGTACACCGAAATGGATTGAACAGGATCATTATGGACTGAACTAGAATGAATTGGACCAAACTAGACTATAATAGATCAAATTGGACTAAAATGGACCAAATGCCGAATCTAAATTAGTAAACAAAACTCAAAAAATTAATAATAATTATAATAATAAAGCAATGCAAAACCATTATCTGTGATAAGTAATGTATTCCAATATGATGAAAGTGGTTTGTTGTTGAAGTAATATCAATCGGATTTGTTATCACATTAATATTTTTAACTGAATTATTATGCATGCACTTGTGATTCTATGTGCCTGTTGAAAGTTTTATTCAAATTAAATTCGGTACCATGTACACCATAAAAAATATTAGAAAAACCACTTACATGTACTATTTTATACGAAAGAATAAGAAGGGGGGGGGGGGGGGGACTTTGTTAAAAGCTTTATTATCTCTATCTTTTGACATTGATGAAAATGACATATGGCTCTCTACGTAGGAGCGGTGGACCCTTCAACCTAGCCTTGAATACTACATTAGCATATGGATATGTATATAGTGGTGGAATGAGACTTTTTTTTTTAGGTGAGTTTAAACTAAAAATAAATAATGGTATCTCCACCTAAGATGTTTGTATTGCATGTATTTTCTATTATAAGTTACATTCAGGTTCAAGAATGTGTAAAGTGATGGTCATATCATGATTGATAAGTTATAATTAGTTTTGAAATTGAGTAAAGGTATAATGTATTATTGCATACATTAATATTTATATACATGTTTTTTGAAGAAATGATGGAAAGGAAATGATGAATTGGCCGCCAACATGGTTTAGTAAAAATGTAACAATAATAAATACTGCACCTCAACTTTTAGATAATCTATAGATTAGTATTGAATACAAATCTTTTGTCCCATTTTTTGTGTTCCACATTATTCTCCACCTTCTACCCCCCCCCCCCCCCTTCTCCCTCTCCCTCTCCCTCTCCCCCTTAAATTTCAGAAATAAACACTCATTCCCTCTTCCCTATGTTTTAACTATCAAATTATATATATAAATAAAATAATAATAATGCTAAGAATTTTGTAGCTTACTGACATTACACTTCTCCAGTGGAAGAGAACATGAGTTCAAACTCCCCTTCCCCACTTGTTGCAAGGAAAAAATCATTAAAAATATGGAAATTTATTATAAAGTTTTACTTGATTCAAACAATTAAAATCAATAATTGAAAATGTTATCACAAGCTCACTGCTAAGATTATGATGAAAATAATCCAAAAATAAAATATCTACATCTTTACTCACCTTTTCAAACACTCCGCTAAACATGTCATCCTCTGATATTGAAGTTGATCTGATTTCCCTCTCCTTATCCTTGTTTGAAGTTGATGCACCCTTACGTTTTTTGTTAGGTTCACCAATTGTTAGAGAAGCTTCCTCTTGGACCTCTTTAGGCACTTTTTTACAAATATTAATATCATGACCTTTAGCTCCAGCCAAGTGATATTTAATCCTTGTAGCACCCCCAGCAAAAATACATTCACAAAACTTACATTTGAAACGACGACCATTATCTTGTTTTTCAACACACTCCCAAAATCGATCTTTCTTTCGAACCATATTTCTTTTCCCTTACAACAAATATACAAAGAGTTGAATATTAGAATATAACAAAAATGATAGTAAAAATGGATCTGTAGAGTAATAAAATTAATTTAAATAATATAGATCTATAGAATAATAAAAATAAGCTTGTTATATTTCTTCAAAAATATTATATAATTATTTATGTAACACATCTAGCCAAGTGATATTTAATCCTTGTAGCACCCCCACAAAAAACACGTCCACAAAACGTACATTTGAAACATTTATCATTTGGTTTTTCAACATGCAACCAAATTCCATCTCTCTTTCGACCCATATTTCTTTTCCCTTACAATAGATATATAAAGAGTTTAGTATTAGAATAAAAAAAATTGATAGTAAGAATGGATCTGTAGAGTAATAAAATTAATTTAAATAAAATAGATCTATAGAATTATAAAAATAAGCTTGTTCTAATTCTTTAAAAATATTATATAATTATTTTATGTCTATCAAAATCACCTTCAAGTAGGTTTTTTGCCAAGCCCTCTAATGGCTAGATAAGCTTCGTGTATTTTTAGGAACCTTTCTACAAATAGCAATATCACGATCAATAAATCTAATCCTTGAAACACTTCCATCAAACATTTCATCTTATTTTGTTTACTGCGTTAATAAACTATAATATTTAGCCAAGAAAATATAAAATCCATAGCATGAAAGACATGTCAGAGTGCACTTACTCTATTAGTCCACAAACAGGTAGATGCCGCAAATGGACACAAAGAAAAAGAGAAGAGGTAAAGTCTCAGAGCAATAGAATGAAGAAAAAAGTAATCGTATAGCAATTTATTATAACGTGTTTTATATCACTCGCCGAAAGACTCAAATGATTAGAACAAGTAGTAGGACTAACACTCTTCCGAAAGAAGACGATTTTGGATTCGATGCGCACATGACAACTTAGAGAAATGCCATAGACGTTGAACTTAACATGTTTTACAGTACATGCCTTTCTGTTTTGGATTCTAAGGTAAACTTGGTTCCTATGTTGTTGGAAATTTTAGAAGAGTTCCAAATAATAATTACTATGTCAGCCTGCAAATTAAGACTCTTGCTACCAAAATGGGAATTACAGCACAAACATATATAACAGATGTTTACTTCTATGGGTCAAAACACTGGAAGGATTAATCACAGGCCCTTTTTATATACAGCTTTGTTTCAAAAAGCCTCATGAGATTCTCTTCTTCATTTTTTTTTTTTTTAATTTTCTATTAAAGGAATGAGATTCTTGGTTTTTCCCCCCAACCAACTCATCAATCATCACCCGGAATGAGTTTATTTTACTTTACCCATCTTGCAGTTTTTATTATTATTATTATTAGTTTTCCTACATTTTTTATGGATTATTTATGCAATTCTTTTGTATTTATATCATAATTAATATATATAATATATATTTTTTTTTTTTTTTTTTTTTTTAAAAATAAAATAAGATAAAAATAACGTTATTATTAACTTTTGTGAGCGATAACTTAAAAAAAAAAAAAAAAAAGAATCACAAATTCATGTAATAATTTATTCTTTTTTCACATATTGTGTACAAATAAGAATTATAAGAGTGGTCAATATTTTAATATTTTTTTTGAAGTTGACTATAAGGTTTCAAGTATACATATTCACATTAGTTGTTAAATTATTGCAACTTGATCATTCTATGAGTATATTAACCAAAATTTCAGAATTGACACAAGTTTTATATGGGATAAGTCAAGTTCCTAAATTCCTTTCATGAGAGAAGTAGAAATTTTTTTTTAAATTAAAAAAAAAAAAATATTCATGCGTAACAGATCCATTAAAATAAAAAAATAAAATCCTCTAACAAATAAATACAATATGAATGTTTTATTATTATTGTTTAGATTAGACCCAAGTACTCATATACATGTGTATGTATATGTGCGTCGATTTGGCTTCACCACTAGTCTTGCTTTTGATTGAACAAGGTTGATATATTAAAAAGAAAGTTTAGATTCGAGGTTTTCTAATTTCAATTTGGCCAGTTTGTTTCGAATTTCGACGATAATGTTTTCTAAAAAATGAATCATTTTTTAAAAAGTATTTTCTATAAAATTATCTCATTTTTCAACGTAGGTAGCAATCTCAAATGAGTTGAAAAACCATTTTCAAACTTTCCATTTTTAGCTTGTTGTGAAATAGATCCGTTTTCTAAAAACATTTAATGTAAAACAATTTCTAAAAATAAAACATACTTTTTCTGCTAACTAAAAATAGTTTTCCTTTAAATTATTTTTTCTTATGCTACGAAACACTAGAAAAATATAAAAACTATCTTTATACAAAATTTTACATTAGACATGACTTAGATAAAAATGGTCCGTATACCTCATGAAACAAATTGCAAAAGAGACGTTTAACCAAAAAAATAATCACAAAAGAGATAAGTTCGTAATTGTTATTAAAAATAAAGAATTTAACTTACTTCAGTACTTTTTAATTAGAATTTCTTTTTATTTTAATGAGAAATTCATTAACTAAATAAAATATAGATAATAAACCCACTACTATGACTGAAAGTAAACCAAATTAAAAAAGAACCGCGAATAAGTTGCATATTTTAAGAATATAGCAATACATGCAATTTACCCAAAAAAATAATAATAATAATAATAAAATTGAATAGCATGAAAGACATGTCAGGGTGCACTTACTGTAGTACTAGATGCAGTCAATGGACGTCAGGAAGAGTGAGAGAAAGAGAGAAGGAGCTTATCAAAAAAAGAGAAAGCAAGAAATAGAAATAGTTTGAGAAGAATAAAGAGGAAGAGGAAGAGGAAGAGGATGAGGATGAGTAATGGTCTGGCAATGTATAACACGCGTTTGTGAACCTTTGCTAAAAAGTTTCCTTGCGTATCTCAATTATTGAAGAGAAAATAGATTCGATATTGAAAAGAAAAGAGAAGAAGAAATTAGGGAGGATAGGGGCGGCTGGAAAGAAATGAGAGAGAAGAAGAAAGTAGGGATATTTATATGATGCTATAGTACTAGGGTTTTAAAAATTAAATAGCAAAAAAATCACTCATGCCCACGCGAAGGCTCGATCTAGGGATCTGCTAGCCAAGACTTAAGGAGCATACCACTAAGCCACTGAAGAGTTATGTTTTAAAGTTACGTAAATATATATATATATATATATATCGGTTCGGTTCGGTTGGTTTCGGGGTGAAAAAATCCAGCACCGAAACTGAAACCCTTAGTTTAACCGAACCGCACCGAAACCAAACCGAAATTTTGACAACGTTCAGTCGGTTTCAATCAGTTTGTTCGGTTCCTCAATTTTTTGCACACCCCTAATTCGATGTGTCGGTACATGGAATTCTTTTTTTTTGTTTTAAGAGAAATAATTACAATATGCTATTAACCCTGTAGCTCGAACCCTTATCATTTAAACTCCAAGTACTTTGTACAAAGAAAAGTATCAATTCATGATAAAACCTGGCTTAAGCCTAGATAAAATTCCTGTGCAAATATAATCATCTCCATTTTTCAGTCAACAGGGAATCTCTTGTGCAAGCATCACTGTTGTTTTACTTTTTTACTATGCGTCAAAGCACTAAAATCATTGATCCCTTTAAATACAGCTTTGACTAAAAAGATGCAAAAATTATAATTTAAAAAGTGTTATAAAAATACATGATTAAAATATTTATAATAAAAAAATTTGTTTAAAACACCTTATTAAACTTTTTTTTAACAACAGTTTTTTAACAATAAACTTTTAGTATTTATACACTCAAAACTGTTGTTAAAGGTCCTGGACCAAACAACCCTTTTTGTTTTACTTTTTAACCCCAACTAACTCACCACTCATCGGCCAGACACAATGCGTTTACATCATCACAAAATTCAGAACACATATATAAATTAATTCAAAGGTAATATGGTTCTTATCTTTGGAAATTTTAGAAGAGTTCCAAGTTCCAACTAATTACCATGGCCCTTCTTTGTTTTAAAAAGCCTCATAAGATTCTTTGGTTTTTCGGTTTTTCCCAACCAACTCACCTAGAAAGAGTTATCACAAATGTAAAGTTCATAATAAATTTGTCCCCCACACCACCCCTCTTTACCCTTGTTATAAAGTTTTTTATCTTTTAAGTTTTCCTTCATTTTTAGGGATTATTTATGCAATTATTATTATTATTATTATTTATATCATAATTAATAGATTATTGTTTCTTTTATTTGTCAAACTTCATTTGAAAAATAAAAAAAGTCTTCTATTTTTTATTTTTTGTATTAATGATTGTTAAAGGTTTGAGCTAGATAGAAGGACAACAAATGTTGAAAAAAAGAACTAAGAGTCTAATTTTTCTAATTCGAATCCACTCCCGAAGAGTTTATTTGAAATTTGCTTATTTCTCTATTTCGAAATCGAAAATTTCGTCGTTGGAAGGGTATAGATAAAGGTAAAAGTTAAAAATAATATAGTGAGGCCGTAAACAATATCAAAAACTTTTGTGCTAAACTTATAAATAATAGCGAAATAAACTAAATAATAAAATAAGTTAAAAAAAATAATTTTTACTAAACACACGCTCAATAATAATCGGCAGCAGATCAGACCAGATCACGTCAATAAATTGTAGCTGGGATGTGATAGGACCAAAGTGATGTCCCCAAGTTGTTGGTTACATTTGAACCTTGAAATTATTGAAGACATTGCTACATGTCCAGACTCAACTAACCGAGAAATTATACGTTGAATCAAAAAACTCTTTTTCTTTTTCACTTTTTGCTAGAAATTTAAGTGGATGTTAATAAATGAAATTAATAATTGAAAACTTTGTTTTGTTAGGCATATTTTGATTCTTACTAGGGGTAAAACAGGTGGTCCCTGCTTTGGTTGGAAAAATGACATTAACATATAAATAATGGCTCAAAACTGACATTTCACTAATCAAATTATTTTGATCTTTAAGGTTTATGCATTATGATCAGTTGAGTCACTCAGGAGATGTTTGGGGAATAGTTTAAGACATATTGTTTATATATTTTTGATATACATATCGATAAAAAAATATATATAAATATGTATAATATTATTTAAAATGTGTTAAAATTATTGGGTCAAATAAACCTCAATTGTAGTAGCACGACATTTCTGCAACAAGCTTTTAAAGCAAGTCAATGTCATAGGAAGATGCAGTGAATAATGGAGGTCAGGAATAGTAAGAGAGAGAGAGAGAGAAAAGGTAATAATAGACTGTGAAGATAATAAAGATGATGGGTTGTGTTGTGTCTTTCAAGATGGGGCCCAGGCTTGAACAAGCAGGACCAGCACTAGTATTTTATTAGAAACTGTTTTCAGAAAACATGGCAAAACAAGTCCTTAGTTTTGTGCTTTGCTTCTCGTTAACTTCTCATTTTTAAAAATCAAATTGATAACAAATACTCCAATCTTGTTTTGACAAATATGAATTAATGAGAAATAAAAATTACACGTTAACGAGAACCAAAGCACAAAATTATAAGCAACCACACCGGTTCGTAAATAATCTATTAAAATATAAAAAGTTGCTAATTTTTTATATATTTAAACTCAAAAATTTTCATATCAAACTTTGTAAAAATGTCTAAATATACACAATAGTTTGGTAAACGAACACTAACCACGTATATATACACGATTACTGTTTCGCGTAAATTTTTTTTTCTCTCTCCTCAGTCCTCATCCTCTTTTTCTCCTTTCCTTTCTTACCTCACTCTCATAAGTTATCGTTCATAGTGTTAAAGAAATAAATATTTTATTTAAATAAAATGTATATAAATGATGTGGGTTTTTGAAAAATAAGTCATGTAAAATAAAAAAAGTAAAAGTTTTAAATGTGTAAAATAAAAAAAAAAATTGCAAATCGCACATACCGTTTAGCTTCTAAGATCTTTTTGCCAAGTTTAAATTTAAACAATTTCAAAAAAAAAAATTTTGATATGCTAAACAATTTCAATCTTGTTATATAAAAATAAGAGTTGTTTAATTTTGTCCATATATATCAATGATCATTACACGTTATTACTGTCGCCATTAAATGTTAAACAACATCGCAAATGTTTTAAAGCATAAATCAATCTCAAAATTAGAGAAAGTGGTACTCTCAACTCAAAACTGATTTTTATTTTGTTCCAGTTTAAGAAGAAATAAAAACATTAAAAAGCATCTCATTTTGTTAATTTCTTTTTTATTCCAAGATAACAGTTTTTTTTTTTTTTGCAAACATAACAAAATTAATTCCTTTATTTTATTCTTTGTATCCCAACTTGTAATTTCTTTTATTTATTTTTATAATTTTATTTCTTGTTAGCGCATATTTGGATTTTAAAAAAGAAAACCAATTTGGTTCCTCAAAATTTAGATTCTTTATTAATTTTGCTTGATTGCTTAAATTTTTTAAAAAAAATTGGCAAGAAAGAAAGAATATTTATGCCATTTCCTTATGAAAGAAAAAAGGATTAAATGATGAAACAAACTTAACAGACAAGAAAGAAAAAAGAATTAAATGATAAAACATACACATTGAATAATATTTTTGCCATTTCATTATGAAATATGCATACTTGGTCAAGATGTAGGGATTTGGAGGCTTACATGAATAATCTTGCGGCATTTGCTTTAAACAAAACATTTGCAAAATAATTATTTCTGGCTATTTAATTTCATCTTTGCGAGGAATATTAAAAATTAAAGGAAATAAATAAATAAAAGAAAAATATAATCTCAAAGCTTGAGGTTTATAGATATTACATTGTAAAAAATTTATTAGAAAAAAAAATTTGATGTTTAGCTTGAAGTATTTGGAAAGTAGAGAAGTATTGTAACGTTGAAGACTAGCAGCAACTGCCATTTATCCATCCAAAAAGATGGAAAGTAACTACTATTTTTTTACTTTTCTTTTATGGTAAAATTTTTTCAAAAATTAAAAAAATTATCAATATTTTTACGATGCCCAAAAATTTCTTTTCCAAATGTCCTTCTTTTGTTTAGCGGGGAACATCTTTTCCACACATTTATCAGGTCCGTGTCTCTTTTCTAAAAGGAGCCTTACGGGATGGGACATTCCCATGTGCTGGAGCTTGATAGATCATCATTAAAGATTTTGTTAGATCTTGATAAAGGCTTGCACACACTCGCTTTACTCATTCCTTTGAAAACAAAAATTCAATTCAAAATGCGAATCAATAAATTTTAGATAAAATTGTGTTCACAAATTTAATTAAAATTATATTTTTAAAATACAATTTAAAAAAAAAGTGTATTAAATATGTACAAAAGTAAGTATTTGATAGAAAATATTTTTTCGTAAGTATAAGATAATCAGTACTCTTAAGAAACATTTGGTTCATTGTGATATGCCTTAATGTGACATTTAGGGCATATTTGAGAGATTGTAAAAGTAATTATATAGGAATAGGAATAGATATTATAAAGAATACAAAATGTTGTAATACAATACTTATTACTATTCATTTGTTTAGTGACAACACAATAATAAAACTCTGAAAATAATGAAATGAAAGCATTTTAAATTAAACTTAAAATATATTTTAGGAAATATCTTACTGATATAATTATATTTCCTAAAAAAATATTTTTTAAATTTGAAAGAGGGATTAGTTATTTTTTTATGATTTATTATTTTCATAATTGTTATGTATATATGAAAATTTTGTTTATTTGAAAATATATTAATTTTAGAAATTAATATACCTATTAAGGAATAACTATTACAACCTTTTTAAAGATGAATAATTATTCCTCATTTTAAAGAATAGATATTTACAATGAATGATTATTCCCCGTAATAAAAACATAACCAAACTACTAAATAGCTAAACCATAGGAATGATATACTCCAAGGTTTTTTGTTTATTTTATTTTTTCTAACATTACCATAATCTAAAATTACAAAATATATCACACCACCTTAATCTCATTACTTTTCTAAAGAATGTAATATTATATTCTTGTATTGAGATTACATTTTTATAATCTTATATTAATATAATATTACGGTGTGGTATAATGTCACGGCAAACCAAACACCCTTTTGAGATTTGTGACCAATGCAAATTCGTAGCTACATACCGGACTGGCCCTGTCAAAAACCATCTTAAAGACTTTTTTTTTTTAATGTCAAAATTTTTTATTTATTCCAATTTGAGGTTTATGCCTTAGTTCAATGAGATTTATGTATTTTTGATAACCAAAATAGTGAAGTGTGGGATGAGACTCTTTTTGGAAAAAAAAGTTAATGAACAACAAATAGTATTGAAGTTATTATCCAGCGCATGTGTGTGTTTATTCATTTTTTTTGGACTAGGTCTCATACCATTCAATGGAGTCTGCACTATTTGGATATGGCAAATGCATAAATTTCATAATCCAAATATGGCAAATGCATAAATTTCATTGGATTACGATATATGAATGAAAAATTTTGACTAAAAAAACCTTTAGACAGATATAGTGCACACAATTAGCCTACTTTCTATAAAGTAATGCTAGATATACAAATTTTTTCACAAAAAATTTACAAATTATCGATGCATAAAGTAATTATTAGTAAATAAAAATGTGGTATTAATAAGAAACCTATGAAAACCAATGAGAAGCTGATCACATCAACCGTTTATAAAAATATTGTTAAATAGTTTGTGGTTGTACTATTATTTTTATTAATACTATAGAAAAATAAAGACAATTCATTTATTTTATGACAAAATCACATTAAATTGTCAATAAAAAAATCCATATTAGAGAGAAGGCATAAATAAGTGGACTTTTTTATGTTTATGCACCTGTACATTCAAATTCCAAAACTAATCACAAATATTAAAAATTGAAAAGAAAAATTACATCCAATCATTTGGTCTAAATTATTGTTCTCCATTCTTCATCAGTGAATTTTCAATCCAAAAAGGGCCCTTCCTTCTCAAAAGTGAAAAATGCTAACCATAACACATGACCTCTTCTATTTACTTTGGAGCTCTAGTAAGTCACATACATGCTGTAAGTATTTGGAAAGCAGAGAAGACACTACTATTATTAGAAGAGGGGAACTTCACGTCTATCATTAGGTCTGTTTTTTTTTTTTTTTTTTTTTTAATTAATGTAAATGGAACCTTGTAGGACCGAAGTCATTACTGTCTTCTTTAATTTCTCATGTTCACATTCATGCTTGAAAATTTTTAACTTTTTTTTCTCATGTTCACATTTTAAATAGAAAAAATGTCACCTTCATTATTACAAATTGTCTTTGTCTTCCAACGAATTCAAATTCTCTTTAATACTCTACTGTGCATGAGTCACTTTCTGCTTTATTTCTTCTTATTTACAAAGAAATTACTCGTTGGAAGACTCCTCTGAATGCCCCTTTTTGGAATAATATTTCACCTTTAAACATTTTTAAATGGGAAAAATTAGTGAATTCTCTAATAATATTGGTTTTTAAAATATTTTATAAAATTTTGATTAATTTCTCTTTAATTTTTAATAGAAAAAAGAAAACTTATGGGTTAATTTTGATCTAAACTAAACTCCTATCATATTTGTTTAAAAGTAGCTACTCCTTTTGATTAAGGTAGTTTTAATTCAATCCATCTTGACTCTAATCAATTTAGGTGAAACACAAATTCAATCACGTAAGAAGAAAAAATCAAATCAAATCTCACCTGATGTCTAAATTTTGGTCCTCTTCACCATGTCAAACCCAAACTCAATGGTGTAAACAAATAAAATAAAAAAGCAAAAGCAAATTAAAAAATCTTACCTGAATTCTATCTAAATTTTGGCCATCATCTTCCCTCCCCCTGTGTTTGTTTCTAAAAAAATAAATAATAATAATAATAAAGGACAACAACAACTGGCCATAGTCACCATCCACTTGAATAAGTTTCATCCTTTACAATTATTGTATCGTTTGACCATTTTTGTCAGTATTCAATCAACACCTTTTACTTTACCTCTTTTCAGTTTTTCCAATTTATACTTTAACTTCTTTTTAGGCCTTTCCTTTTTAATCAACTTCAACTTTATACTCTAACTTTTTTTTTTTTCATTTAAAAAAAAAAAAACAAGGCCTTTCTCAAAATCAATGAAAAAAAAAAAAAAATCTTTTTAGGCAATTCACCTACGCTTGTTCTACATAATTCTTTTTTTCCTTTTTCTTTTAAGTGTCCATTTTGAATTTATTTTTTTTTTTTGGTAATATATATATACACACATAATATGAAAAAAAAAAGTTAAGAGTTAAATTATTTTTAAAAAAACTAAAATTTAAACTCTTTGAAATAAAACTTAAACAAAAAGTAGTGTGAGACTTATAAATAAATAGGCAATTTAAGTAAAATGCTATTTTTTTTTTAATGCTTAATCGATTGTCAAATGCACACAAATTTTACATCAAATCTTACTTAGTTTTATTAAAATTCTATGTCAATTCTTACGTAGTTTTATTAATCATATTTTTATCCTTTCCACATGTAAGTAAAAGCTAGCCAGACAATGAGGTATTGTATATTACATACACTTATCAATAGTTGTGAGTTCCAGCTAGTTCAACTGATAAAATCTTTGATGGTTGAATAAGAGATTTGGAGTTCAATCTCCGCCTACACCAAAAATTGATTAGTGTCTTGGTCTGATAATAAAAAGTTATCATCAGGAGCTAACGTCATAGGTTAAAACTCTCACTAAAAAAATGTTGTAAAATAGTATATGATGCAGCGTGGGCGTGTAGAAGCAGAATCTGTAATACACAATTACTACAACTCTTCCACAAAACCTAAGTTCCACAAGAGCACTAGGCTAGTAGGCAAAATAATAGAGAAAACCTCTTTAACAAGCTTTTATTAATCAACACACATAACAACCATAATTAACCTCTCTATAAAGAGTATTTATAGGAATAGAATTTCTCATACTCCTTTTAGGAAAAGAAATAATAAACTTACTTCTACTTGAGAAAGGAAAAACAATTTAACTAGAAAAAGAAAAACAATTAAAATCCTAATTTAACTAGGAAAAAGAAAACAACATAAACTATTAAAATATTTCATTCTTCCTTAACCAATCTGCATCATTCTCTTGGGGTTGGGGAAAACTCGTCCTCGAGTTTTGTAGCAATCTTTCACGATCAATTGGAACCCCGAATTATCCTCTCTATCCTATTCTTCTGTGCCAGACAAGACGAATCAATATTCTACTTATTAATCCTTTTCTCACTCATAATAAATCTTGATGTACGAATTTTTATTCTTGACCTCTTTTGCCACAATGGGATATATGAAACAAGTACTAAAAAAGAATAATCCATGCACACACCCATAAACTTCATATTGCCTCCTCCGCAAAAATTACTTAAAATCACTTGTTCACACCTCTTGTTGACCTCTATCAATTCTTGTTCAATAAAATCCTCCCAAAAGGGATCAATAAAGTTTTCCAAATTAATATTAAATATATAATCAGGAAAAATTTTGTTGAGCTCATCAACCCCAATGAAATCATAGTGTTTAATGTGATCAAGTTTAAACTTTAGTAGATTAAAACTTCATTCATCAATAGAGAACTCATCTATTGTTGAACAAACCAATTGTACCAACGTATGATTGTAATCAATAAAATCAATAACCTCTTGTTTTTTAATGTTGAAAATCTCATCAACGGTAATTTGATAGTTATAACTAGGAGATTTGAACCCTGAATGTTTTAAAAATATGAGGAGGTGTTAATTGGATGAGCTACAATCATATCTATAGTTCTATATGTAAATTCTCACTTTTAATACCATAGAAGAATTTAAACTAAAGCACAAAATATAATAAGATTAAGTGGCTTTCAAACTTCCAGTCAGTTTAATTAGTAAAGTGTTTTATTATCAAATAAGAGATCTAAGTGTCAATTCTTACCTACACCAAAAACAAATTGATGGTTTTGACCTGATGATAGAAAACAATCCTCATGTGCATGTGTGTGTGTGTGTATATATATATATATATATATTTTAAAGCAAACAATTATTAACTCTATTTGAGTAATAGAAAAATGATTGATGGTCACAGGTGGTTATCTTATAAAATAAAAAGTCTATAACAACATTACAACAAATAGGATGATATGAAAAATAAATAATGAAACAAATTTAAAACATCCCGAAAATTTTGATAACAATTTATTTATTTATTTATATGTTAACAATTTTGGTAAACTTATAATGAGTCTTATTATGACTCTATGAGTTATGACTAAACTATATCTTACAACTTATAATACTTTCGTTAAGCAACATTGTGCAACCATGATGTGTATGACCTCACTTGTATTAATAAAAAAAAGTATATTTTTAAATATAAAATGAATAAGGAAACTTTACATAAATTTCTAGAAACTCTTGGTGGTTCGTCGGTTTTGATTTTCTGCAACTTTGTGTTCCTGTTGTTCTGTAGGGAATGGTTGTTTGTTCAAACTTGATTCATTAACATTATGAAAGATTTTGGACGAGTATTTCATTGAAAAACTTTAAACTTTTTTTTTGTTGGTAAATAAGGACAACATATATTAAACACCAGTAATACATTACAGAGAATGATAAGCAATCCTTATCAAAGTTAAAAGAGATTGTCATGTGGTATTGCTCCTTATCTGGTCAAGGCATTAATTTTGCAAAATCTGATTTGTTCTGCACCCCTAATATACCTCCTAACATTCAACAGTCCTTGGCTGAAAATCTGCAAGTTAACCGTGTCCTCAAGCCTAGCAAGTATTTAGGAACAGAATTCAAATTGAGAGGCAAAAGAGTCATGGACTTTCAAGACTTAGAAGATAAGATGCAGGCTAAACTTCAGGGTTGGAAAGCAAGAATTTTGTCTCAAGCAAGTAGAACCACCCTCATAACGTCAGTCTTGCAATCAATGCCTCTCTATACCTTCCAATGCTTTAAGGTACCAGAAATTATTTGCAGCAAATTAGATGCAACAATAAGGGCTTTTTGGTGGGGGCATGATTTGGGTACTAGGAAATTACATCTGATTCGGTGGGATAAAATTTGCCAGACAAAAAGCAATGGTGGCTTTGGTTTCAAGAAGTTTAGCACCTTTAATAAGGCTATGCTGGCAAAACAATTTTGGAGGATCCAAAACTCCCTAGACTCACTCCTTGCTAGAACCTTTAAAGCAAAATACTTCCCTAGAACTCACCTGCAAGGATGCATACCTAAACCCAATCACTCATGGACTTGGAAAAATATTGCAAAACCTCAATTTGCAGAACTGGGAAAAGGCAGATGGTTAGTTGGATCAGGTCATCAAATCCCTCTCAACCATCTTGATTGGTTTAACATCTCAGACCATAGCCTGAGAGACCACAATCTCCTCAAAAGTACAGTGGCTGATCTTATTCATCCTAGCACAAAAACTTGGAATTGGGATTTACTTGGGAGGTTATTTGACCACAACACTTGTGTAGAAATCAGCAAAATTCCTGTTGCTAAAACGGATAGAGTTCCAAACATGCTAGCATGGAAGTACTCTGATTTAGGGGAATATAATGTTGCCAAAGCTTACTCTTTGATTCAACAAATTCATAATGCAAACACAAGAACAGACCACATCACAAAAGATATCCCTAAATCTGTTTGGAAAGCTTTGTGGAAAGTGAAGCTACCTATGAAAATTATTACCTTTACCTAGAAGTTATTGCATGATAGTCTACCAGTGTTGACAAACCTGATCATAAGAGGCATTCAAACAACCAACAGATGCCTAATGTGTGAAGAAGGGGAGGAAACAATGTCTAACCTGTTTCTTCAATGCCCTTTTGCTAGGGCTGTCTGGTATGGCTCATCACTTGGCATCAGAACTTCGGATCTGAACCAACTTTCTGTAAAACAATGGCTTCTCAGTCATATCACTACCACCAACATGCCAGCTCAGACAAAGCAAAGTTCTCTTCAATCAATCTTCACTATCCTATGGACAATGTGGACCCATAGGAACTTGGTTTCTCACATCTCAATCTTATATTTGCAGGTACAAGGAGGCTTTTAATCTGTATCAGGGGTACAATCATAGTCAAAGGAGCAGGAATAGAACAAGGGAGTGCAGACAGAATTGGCAACTTCTGATAAAGGTGGCAGCTACCAAAAACAAAAGAGAAAGAACCAAAAGGAGTGGATTTGCTGTTGAAGCTAGGAGCTTGGATGGATCAATTTTGTTCAGGGGGGGAGCAAGCAGTGGTGAAAAAACACACCATCAAGCAGCTTAGAAAGCTTTTTTGTTGGCCCTGATGAAAGCAAGGGATCTAGGATATCAGAGACTGTATGTACTTATTATGATAAATATTTGGTTCAAATATGCAACAATGTCAAGAAGGCAGGGTTTCCATGATTTAGTTAATCCAAATGCTGCTAAAGTTCATTGAGGTTAACACAGCTCTAAGAAAGTTCCAACTCACTCTATCATAAGCCTTGCACATGTCAACTTTTAGAGCCCCATACCCTTTTTTCCTACCCTTTTTTTTCCTCGTAGCATCCATAATTTCATGAGCTAACAGGATATTATCAGAGATGCCTCTACCTTGTATAAAGGCATTTTGGAAGGGTGAGATGAGGGAATTCATAAGTGCCTTCAGTCTATTAACCATAATCTTTGTAATGATTTTATAAGTGACATTACAAAGATTGATGGGTCTAAACTGAGTCATCTCCTCAGGAACACTCACCTTAGGAATGAGGGTAATGGAGGTTTTATTTAGGGATTTGAGCAAGGAGTCTGAATGAAAGAAAGCTTGGGTTGATTTAAATATATCTTGCTTCACCACTGCCCAATAATCTTGGAAGAAAAAGGCTGGAATACCATCTAGGCCAGAGGCTTTATGAGCTCCTAATTGGAATACAACCATTTCTATTTCATCATTTGAAATTGGGCTATCCAATTGATGGACTTGATGTTGGCTCAATTTAGGAATAGGTAAGGTACTTAGATTTTCAAGAATGGATTAAAAGGAATTGGAGTTTGGTTCATAGAATCTATCCTTAAAGTGCTTTACCAACAAATCTTTAATTTCCTCAATATTATTGGTGCTACTCCCATCCTCTCTTCTAAGTAGTGTAATCCTATTTCTTGCTCTCCTCTGATTCACAATAGTCTAGAAATACTTAGTATTCCTATCATCTTGAATAATCCAATTGCTTCTAGCTTTTTGAGCCCACTTGATTTCTTCCCCATCCATCAAGTTTTCTTGATCCTCCCTAAGAATTTTCTCATTCCTAACATCCATTAAAGTTTGAACTGAGTTTTTCAGAGTTTGAAGGATTTTCTGTTTGTCCTTGATCTCCCTTTCCACCTTTCCAAAAACTCTCCAATTCCACTCACTAAAGGTCCTTTTTACATTATTTATCTTATATTGTAAATTGAAAGCTCTAGAGCCAGTAGTGTTAGCATCCCATTCTGATTTTACAACATCCCCACAATCCTCATAAGTACTCCACATTCTCTCTAATCTAAAAGGTCTCCTCCTAAATGGTAGTTGTACTTCAAAGCCTAATAAGATAGACCCGTGATCAGATCTAATGATTTGGTGATTGTGAAGAGCATATTGTGGGTAGGAATTAATCCACTCCACAGAGGCAAATGCTCTATCCAGTCTCTCCATGACAAAATATTCATCCTCCCTTCGATTCATCCAAGTGAAATTCTGGCACTTAGCCTTAAGAGCACATAATTCCAAATCATTAAGAGTTTGTTGGAATAGATCTGCTCCAGCAATGCTATTACTATGGAAAGTAAATTTGTCCTCATCATTTAAAACTTGGTCGAAATCACCTATGCACAACCAGTTTGGAAGAGCAATTTTCCTAATTTGCAATAATTCTAACCAAACATCCTTCCTTTTAGCTAACTCAAGATGACCATAAAAAAAAGTAATGGAAAGAGGGGTACCTTTGTGATCTAGAAGGTTGGCAGGGATCATATTTTTGGAGCTATGTTGGATTAGGAGGTTGTGCTCTGGCATCCATCCCAACAGCAACCCTCCATTAAGTCCCACACGAGGAACCTCCCACCCATTCCAAAAGCCACATCTTCTCAACACTTCAAAACCCTTATCTTCTTCCAACTTTGCCTCCATCAAAAATAGTATATTTGGTCTATGGTCTTGGGCCTTTTTTTGACCCTGTAGAACTGCAAAGGATTTGCCTAGCCCTCTACAGTTCTAGCTCAAGATCCTCATGGTTGATGGGGAAGCTATTGTAGGCCAACTTCCCAAAGCCTATCTTCAGATTCAGTTTCCATAGGAATTCCTGAGGTGCTTGCTTGAATATCTTAAATATTGTCTTCTTCATCTTGAGAACTGTTCCTTTGAAAGTGGCAACAACATAATCTCAATATAATGTTGCGTGCTAACTACTAAGAGCATCTCCAACAGCTTCTTTATATTTTTGTACTGTTTGGACAATAAATAGTGAGATTTATCTTTAATCTACCTACTTTTTCAAATACATCTTCTCACAGATTCTCTATCTCATTTTAATATTATTTCTTCATTCATTATTTATTCATATTTTAACATACATATCCCCATCCCCACTCCTTTCTTTACTAATTTTTTATTCTGTTTTATTCTTTTGCTAATGAACAGTAGCACATCAGGTTTGGAGAATAATGATTCATTAGCAAAAAACTTTTTGAGTTTTTTCCACTCCCAATATCAAGTCTGATTCTTTTCCTTGAGCATCTTGTGCAGCTAGTAATGTTCGTATCTGAATTGGTATTTGTAGAGGAATTGGGGTTGTTATCTTGTGAGGGGTGAGGGGGGGGGGGGGGGGGTTATTGGGCTTGGAGAACTTGGTGGACCTGGCCCAAGCGTCAAAGTTTCAACCCCACCCAACAGGTTGCTTATTTGCGTAACAGTCAATGATGTATCCTATTGTGTGGGCTCAGATTCATGGTAGGGACAGTTCAGATTTTGAGGTATGACAGGTTGGGCTTCCTCTGTTTGATTTGGTAAAAGATTAGGGCCATCACTAGGCCCACATGATTCAAATCTAAATCTCCCGCGATCCACTCTCTGAACTAGGGTTTCTATAAAAGAATCTGGTGATTCTGGAATGCAGCCTTTCCTCCACGGGCCATTCTGTGCAACCTCTAGTCTCTCTTCATTCAAACTGTCCTGAATCCTGATTAAACATTATGGCAGTAGTATCACTCTCTGTCTCCGAACCTTCAAAGTGGCCAAGTGGGGGCGTTGGCTATGTCCATTTGTAACAAAAGGTCCATGGCCCTCAATCCAAGCCCATTTCAGAGAAGAATTCTCAGGCAGCAACCATGGGGGTGTAGAAGATAAACTTGTGGTACGGGTTGTGTGTTCTGTTTGAGGATTAACAGGGGCGCTTGGTTCTGCAAAGGTGGATGCATCATTGTTATAAGCATTGTCCAAGTCACTCAGATTGGGGTCAGTTGAGGTTAAGGAATTAGCAGGGGTAGGGGGTACAGTTCTGGGATTCAGATTGAGAAGGTTAATGGCTGCGTGGAGTGAGGTGTCAGAATTTTGTGTTTGAGTAGAAAGGGATTAGTGCTTTGAGGGATTGAGTTGTTACCAACTGAAGGTTCATGAGGTGGGGGTGGGGGGCTTGAGGTACTAGGATCAAGGTAGTCACAAGAGAGGTTTGGAGGGTTTGCATGTCCAGTATTTGGGTCAAGATGTCCAAATCTAACCTGGGTAGTCCTGTGAAAAGCTCTAAGTTCATTGGAGAACTATGGGTTCAACACATCAAACCGAAACTGAACCTAGTGAATCTCTTGAATCCTCATTCTCTGCCTGTATAACATCCTCTCAATGTCATCCATACACTGTGTGCATTGCCCTTCTAGTGTGTCCTATAAGCCCACATCTATTGCATAATTTATGTACCCTCTCATAACGACATTGTATCCAGAAATTTGAACCTTCCTCCATGCAAAGCATAAAACCTGCAAGTACTGGAGCCCTCATAAATCTTATATTCCTAGGTATATATTTTGTCTTCCCAATCAACCCTCTCTACTATACCCATTAATTGGCCTAGATACTCTGCAAGATCCGGGTACTAATATTCTAAGGGAAGACCATGCAGTTGGACCCAAACAGAAATATGATTTAGTTGAAGATTACTTAAAACCAGGTTTGGCCTCCATTTCTCAAGGATGAAGAAAGCCCCTTCCACTGCCCAGGGACCTTCACAAATGTGTGTTAGATCCTCCATGTACTTAAAGTGAAGTACATAAAAATAGGATTCTCTCCCTACAACAGTAACAGGTCCTCTGATTCTCCATGCACTATTAATAATGTGTTGTAAATAACTCACCGAAAATTTCTGATAGTCCAAGAGAAAGCCTATAGCACAGCGACTCCAGAACTCACGTTGTGCAGCAACATCTTCAGAATCCGGGTAGACTACTGGGCCATGCCTTGCAAAAGGGACTTCATCAATATCACTATAATGCAGATCAGATTCTACTTCCTCAGTAGCCATGTCAAGACTGTAGTTGGTATTGCTACTGTCAGTCCACCCATACTCTCTGGCTTCAATGTCACTGTCCATTCCTTCCAGAGAGGCAGAGAAGCCGTGCATGCACCAAAGGGCTGTGCAGCGCAGCAAAAAAGTGAAGGTGTGACCACAAAGCAGACTAAGAAAAAACAAAGAACGAAAAGGATGTTTGGGAAAAGGAAACAAGAAACAAAAGGAATGACGGAGGAAAAAGGGGGAAAACAGAGAATTTTGGGAAAAGAACAACAAGAGAGAAGAAGAAAAAGAACTAAAAAAGGTCAGTTTTGGCTTGGTTTGAGATACTAGAAGGAGAATATGTCATCTTTTGTTTACTGGAAACTAGGAGTGAACACGCAGCTAACATGCACAGGTGGAGAAGGACGGGAACAATGATGACCCAAGTTTAGGAAAGTGTAAACCATAAAGCCACCATAAAGAGATTTGACGGCTACACTTAGCACACTAAAAGAAGTACATCAAACGAAGGGTTGAGGAAACAAAGGGATGTGGGCAAAGGTTGCGGGCGGTAAACCCAAAAAGGGGGAAAAAGCTCTATCAGAGAGAAAAGCTTTTTACTTATACTGAATATTCTCAACAATCTGTACTGATGTGTGCATGTGTTTCAAAAAAAAAAAAAAAACTTTAATTTAAGAAACACATGATTGAGATTGAATTGATAAGAACCATAAAAGGCAAGAGAATATTGGATGAACTTAGTATGTTGAAGTGAATTTGTGCTTGCAACATCAACAAGATCTGCAATATCCAAAATTATTGACATCAATGACATACATCTACTTAGTAAACTCAATTCTTCAAGAACACACCAACCTGAACATGTCCACGAAAAGTATAGATGTTTAAGGTTTATCTGCAGTAGGAATCCAAGGGACCAAAAGCTTTTGTTCATGAAGTTAAATCATTCTTTAGCAACTAAAACTACCTGTTTACCAAAATTGAGGCCAGAAAATAGCCCAACAAATGCTGCTGGGCCACACTCAAGGCCTTCAACTATGTTCCACATATTCAATCTTCCCTTCAGCAATGTGAGGTAGAACCAAATCCAGAAACTTTGGGAAGAGGTGAATGTAAACATAAGTCACAAATCCTTCTATGTTAACATGTTTCAAAACCAGCTGCATTAAATTGTGCACACCTTCTGGCTTGTCAAGGTTGCACTGTGAGATCATACCACAAGCAGCAATGTGACCATGGGCCCCCATGTTAAGTAGCACTGCATCAAGCATCTTTCCCCCGACGTTGTCAAAGTAAATATCGATACCCCTCAGGAAAGTACCTGAAAAAGCAATACAGCATTTACACTAGATTAAGACCAGCAAATATGATATAGAAGTCCAAAAGACTCTTCGTTTCCCAAGTAGACAGAGTAAAACTTAGCTACTACGTTATTGTTTATCCAACTTTTCCCCTTTTTTTAATGAAGGCATGAAATAGAAAAATTATTCCACAATATAACCATGTTTTTTTTCCTGTAAAGTTTCTAAGGCATAAATATATATGAAGGGATGTCCAATTTCTTGAGAACAAGGATGTCCAATGCTTACTTTTGTATCAAACCAGTGACCCTGTCAAAGACTGAAATGAAAATTTCTATTCTAATTAGAACATATATTACTACTAACCTTTTCAAAGCTGCATCCAAGTCAGGCTCTTCTTTACAGTTGAAAGCCTTGTCGAAATTCAATTTGTTCTTCAGCAAATCAACTTTGTTGGAAAGTATTTTTGAAAAAAAATGCTGGTTAGTGAGGCTGCCCACTCTGGTCAGGCACACCAACTCCTAAAGAAGACTAAAAATTGCCAAAGTATGCAAGGGTGATCAATATCTGTTATGATTTGTAAGAATGGACAAGGGTGGCATATTTTGATCTGAACATTTTGTCTTTGGCATGTTACTGGCAAATCTTTAGACACCGGATAGGAAAAGTATGTTCATATCATTAACATATATGTTTATACTTAATATAAAAAATGCATAACAACCAAACAGTTCCGTGCTAATCTTAGCCTTTGGTAAAGAAAATAGAATTTATACCCTTCAAATGAGTGTTAGAAAGGACCACAGTGTCCTGTCAACTCTTGCCAAACATTTCAAATTTCTTGTTACTTCTATTTTTGGGTCCCTAAGGACATGGCAAATCAGGCAAAAAGCAATTGTTCACTAGTTCTTTGTACACAAATATATGTAGCAAGACAAACTCAATTATGCTCTAGCCATTAGAGAAGAGAGTTGCTCATTTAGGTATTAAGATAAAGTATATCAACAGTAGAGTTGCTTTGGATCAAACGCAGATTGATTGAAGAAATCAACCAATTGGATTGAGAATATCATGTTATAAACAGAATGGAAAAAAATATTGATTGAATTGAAACATCGAGCACTCATATTCAGCAAATCACCTTATCTTTGCTTCCAGCACTTCCAATAACATAACAACCAAACAACTTTGCAAACTGCCCAACAAGCTGACCAACTGCTCCAGAAGCTGCTGAAATGAAGACATGCTCTCCTTTCTTTGGAGAGCAAACCTCATGAAAATCACAATAAGCTGTTAAACCAGGCATACCTACACATAAGGAAATCGTTAATGAGGTTTTCGCAGCAAGCTAGATAAATACCATGAGATGGCCTTAATCTACAGATATAATATCAGCTAGATGAGTTAATACTTGCAATTTAAAGAATTTTTTCCGGTTTCAACTTAGTTCTACAATCAGACTCGCCAATAAGAATCAATAGTATATAAGTTCTATTTTGGATAAACAACTAACCACTTTATTAAAATGTATAAAAAGGTACTCAGGATTGGAAAATTTTGTATTCTTGATTTATGATTGTGAGAGAGAATTTTGAAAGCCATCTGGGGTAGGCTACTTTGAATAATTAGATTTTACAAGATTATCACATGCAGGTAGATCAACCAGGAAAGAAGTGTGCATCAATAGTCGCATGCAACATCTGCTTACTGACAATTGGATCATCTTGACCAAACTTAACAAGAACAATCAAGAAAATCCCATCTGTTCCTTTGGTTCACATATCACCATAACAGTAATAATTAGTTTCCTAGACCTGTACATTCATCTCTCAAGTATATATCAAAAGGGAAAGAAAATCGGCTTACCAAGAATGCCAGTATAGTAGGACAGTGGCACATTAGTGTGTTGGATTTTAAACATTTTCTGAAAATCCGTAATCAAACTATATTCTTCCCATCTTGTTATTCCCCAAACTAAGTCACCTTTCTTGAAATTTGGATTCCTAGAATCCAAAGATTTAGCCACGCCAAATCCAGTAAGTACCTCTATGATTCAACATGAAGGTCATTATTAAAGTACACAACTGAAATAAGATCAATATGAAACCCCTTCATTATAGATAGTAGATGTAATTAAATTTAAGGTTCTAGTTGGCCAAAAGAGCTATAATAATCATGTTTAAATAATAATTTTGGAAATCAACAGTGACTTGCAACTAATTACCACAAATTGGATCAAATGCAGGTTGACAATTATAGAACAGACTTGCATCATATCTTCATCTCTTTGTGTTGTAAATTAAATGGTATTTTGAATGTATTTGATTGACAAATGATTTCACAATTCAAAAGTGTGTTAAGTATCAGTTGAGCTACAAGATTGTTGGTAATATTCAGAAGAATTAGATTCATGTAACAATTCATGTTTTCCGGTTAGGAACAAAGTTCAGTTAAGTTAGTTATTCCAGATCTAACTCTAGGAAGAAAAGTTACATTTTTCATAATTTGTACTACTACTACTACTACTACCACCCAAACAAACAAGATAAATCTAGCATTGAATAACCGAAATGGGAGGCTTTGAGGAGTTGGTGTCGGGCTTCTTCAATTGGATAAGAACGTATGGATCGCAAGACATGTAGAGATTCTTCACCACAACCCCATTAGTACCTTCTGGGACTTACAAGCTTAAGGTACCATTGCTACTCACGTACATGTCTGATTCTTTAGGAGAACCAGTCACACAAATCTTTAAGATCACTTGTTTTTTGCTTACTTCTAGCTCATCATCACCCTCACTTGCCATTTTTGAATAAATGAAGCTCCAACTAGTAGTAGCATCAATGAGTGTTAAATATAGAAGAAAAAGAAAACGAGATGAGATAACTAGACAAGAGTAGCACTGTCAAAAATAATAGTGGTGTGATCAGCTAATGCTTCATGATAGATAGTACTATGTTTGGACAAAAGGTGGATGAGGTCATTCGGATAAAGTTATACAACCCAAGAGTCCGGTTGCTCACTGGCATAGTGGCATTACGTGCTTTCCAATTATAAGGAGAGGTAAGCATTTACATAGGTCCGTATATGATAGAAAAATGTGTAAAATTTACGTAGTTTTGTCTAAAAATGATCCACATCAGTCTATATATAATTGTGTAAATTTACAAGTTAGCTAAAATAACTGTGTAAATTTACACCGATACTATTTATTTTGCATTTAGTTATTTTTTCTTTATATACGTATCTTGAGGATGAAAGAAGAAAGTAGATGGTGGTTGTTGTGTGTGAAGAAAGAGAAACAATTAAAATAATGAAGAAAAACTGATATTTTAATGAAATGAACTATAAAATAGATAATTTGATGTGTCGTTTTTTTTTTTTAAATAAGTATATAAAATAGAAAAAGTACATTCTTATACTAAAATAGAGAAAAATTTTTACACAAAACTTTAAATTCTTTCAGCACCATCCTTATAATTCTGGAATTATTATAAAAAAAATTATGCATGATGTCAGTATTTTTAAGAGAAACATTAGGGTGGCTTTGAAGTGTTTAAAGCTGTAACCCAGCCAGTTATAGGGAATGGTTGGTTGTTTAAACTTGCTTCATTAACATCATGAAAGATTTCGGGCAAGTATTTTATTGAAAAATCTTGATTTAAGAAATTCTAGCCAAGTTTAGTTCTAAGTTGTTTAAGTTTTGTTTGAAATTATTTTCAAGATAATTAGTAAGGGAGAACACCAAATTGTTGAGTAGATCTTGAGTACAATGGTTTTACAAGCATGAAAATATTAGCATGACAATGATAATGACCACTGCGCACCCTTGGTGCGGTAGTCACTCCACAAGTATAAGTGTTTGTGGAGTGTGGGAGGCAAGAATCGGGGTTCAAGTCTCTAGAAGAGAGTTTCACACGTATATACACTTAGATTAGGTTAGAGTAGAAATTCTATCTTGTATTAAAAAAAAAAAAAAAAACACCCTTCAGTGATAATAGTAACACATGACTCCATAAGACGCAAAAGAATTATTGCATTGCATGAAGTTAGCATGTTGAAGTGAATTTGGGCTAGTAGCATCATAAAATCTGTTATTTCTGAAATTCTTGACATCAATGACATTACATCTACTTGGTAAACTCAATTCTTCATGAACACCAAGACCTGAAACGTCCACTAAAGGTGTAGACGCTTAATGTTTATTTACAATAGGAATCTCCAAGGGACCTAGAGCTTTTGGTCATGAAGTCAATCATTCTTGAGCAACTAAAACTACCTGTTTACCAACATTGAGGCCAGAAAATAGCCCAACAAGGGCTGCCGGACCACTCTCAAGGCCTTCAGCTATGTCTTCCAAATATACAATCTTCCCTTCAGCAATGTGAGGCAGAACCAAATCCAGAAACTTCGGGTAAAGATGATAGTAATCAGAAAACACAAATGCTTTCATATGAACCCGTTTGTATATCATGTGCACTAAATTGTGCACACCTTCCAGCTTCTCAAGGTTGTACTGTGAGATCATGCCACAAACAGCAATGCGACCATGGGTCCTCATGTTGAGTAGCACTGCATCAAGCATTTTTCCCCCAACATTCTCAAAGTAAATATCGATACCTTCAGGAAAGTACCTGGAAAAACAATACAACATTCACTCTAGATTGAGACCAGCAATATGATATAGAAGTCCAAAAGACTCTTGGTTTTCCTAGTAAAGAGCGTAAAACTTAATATATCATGCTCCTACCTTATTGTTTACCTATCTTTTCCTTTTTAATGAAGGCTTGAAAGACAAATTAATCCACAGTATAACCATATTTTCCCATAAAAAATTTCCAAGGCATAAAATATATATGTATGGATGTCCTCTTTCTTGAGAACAAGGATGTCCAATGTTTACTTCAGTATCAAACCGGTGACCCTGTTAAAGACTGAAATGATATTTTATATTCTGATTACACCATATATTATTACTAACCTTTTCAAAGCTGCAACCAAGTCAGGCTCTTCTTTATAGTTGAAAGCCTCATCAAACTTGAATTTGTTCTTCAGCAAATCAACCTTGTTGCAGAAAGGATAAAGGAAAAAAACAAAAGCAAACAGAAAAAAGCTGGTTAGTGAGGCTGCCCACACTGGTCAAGCAGATCAACTCATAAATAAGATTTGAAATTGACAAAGTGTGCAAAGGTGATCAATATCTATTAAGATTTGGGAAAAATGGACAAGGGTGGCATTTTTTGACCTGAGATTTTTCCTTTGGCATGTGACTCTCAAATATTTTGATACACTATAGGACAAATATGTTAATATCGTTGAACATATATGTTTATATTTGTTACAGTGTCTGTTTGCATGCATATGAACCATTTATAGGAAAAAAAAATTCAAATTAACCACCACAATACTTACTTCAAAAAATGCATGACAACCCAATAGTTCTTTACTAATCTTAGGTAAAGAACAGAGAATTTCTACACTTCAAACGAGTGTTAGAAATGACTTAAAAAAAAGTGTCCACTAGTTTATAACACTTCAAATGTTCATATTAGTTCCTTTTACTTCTTTTTTTGTCCCTAAGGACATGGCAAATTGGAGGGGAAATTTTGAGTTGCATTGCAATGGTACACTAGTTTTTTGTACATTTATTATATGTATTAAGAAGAATGCAACTTCGCGCTAGCCAATAGAGAAGAGAGTTGTTCATTTAGGAATTAAGATGAAGTATCTTAACAGTAGAACTGATTCGGAGCAAACCCAGATTAGTTGGACACAACCAATTGAATCAAGCACATCAAGTTATAAACTGAATAGAAAAAAACCAATATTAATTGAATTAAAACATTAAGCACTTATATTCAACAAGTCACCTTTTCTTTGCTTCCGGCACTTCCAACAACATAGCAGCCTAACAGCTTTGCAAACTGCCCAACAAGCTGACCAACTGCCCCAGAAGCTGCTGAAATGAAGACATACTCTCCTTTCTTAGGAGAGCAAACCTCATAAAAACCACTATAAGCAGTTGAACCAGGCATACCTACAAATAAGGAAAATGTTTAATGAGCTTTTGGCAAAAAGCAAAACAATTGTTAACATAGCATACCAAAAAACCTAGCCAAATTACTTGCAATATGTGATCTGTAATGGTATAAATTACTACAGGATGACCTCATTCTCAAGATATAACATCAGCTAGGTGATCCAATAATGGCAGTTTAAAAAAATTGTCCCACTTGCAACTTAGTTGCTACAATCAGGCTCATCATATGTAAGAGTTAATAGAAAATAAGTTCTATTTTGGATAGACTTACCAAGAATACCAGAATAGTAGGACAGTGGCACATCAGTGTGTTCGATTTTAAGCAAATTCTGAACATCTGTAATCAAACTATATTCTTCCCATCCAGTTTTTCCCCAAACTAAGTCACCTTTCTTGAATTTTGGATTCCCAGAATCTACAACTTTTGCCACATCAAATCTATCATATTATATTATATTATATTATATTATACATATATATATATATATGCAATTTAAATAATGGATTTAGAAATTGACAGTGAATTGTAACCAATCACCACAAATTGGACACAAATTCACAAATTATCTTTATCTCTATATATATAATAAATTAATTGGTTTGTTAATGCAATTGATTGACAAAAGACTTAACCATTAAGAATAAAACTTTATTAATGTTATGACACTTGATACCAAATCATGTGTTCTCATTCCGAACATAGAGCTAATTTCAAGTTACATCCAATGTAATTCTTAGACTTAAGAAACTCCTCTATTAGTATATAAACCTTTTTTTTTTTTTTAATTCTACATATACGGATTATGGACTCTATGCTCAAATAAAATCTTAAAAATAAAAATAAAAGGAAACTTACATTATCAATTATACCAAAACAAACAAGATAACACATTAAAAAAAAAAATAGAGTTAAACAAATAAAAATCAGTTTCCCCACTTTAAGTGTTTTCTACCAATCACAACCTATAATCATGCCATGTGTTTGATTTTTTGTTATTGCATTTTAAATTTTAATGATTTTCTAAGGAAAAAAGAAAAAGAAAAGAGGGATGTGTCCCCAGTTATAAAGTGGAATAATTGACCAATCTATGGGCAGTGATAAGCCCATATGTGAAAAAGTGAAAGTCATGTTAGCAGATGGAAAAAAAATGGTGAACATTTTTGTGTCTTTTTGGTATTACTCGACAGGATAAGATTGTGAATATTCATAAGAATCATAGCTATAATTTTGGGGAAAAAAAAAAGTGGGACTCTGCTTTTACTCACCGAACCGGGCTCAAAGGAATTGGCGGTGGAACTGATTGACTTCTTCATAAGATTACACATATAAGGATCACAGGGCAGGTACAGATTCTTCACCAAAAGCCCATTTGAACCTTCTGGGACCTTCAACTTTATGGTCCCATTGGTGTTAAGGTACATGTCTGATTCTTTAGGGAAACCAGACACATAGTTCTTGAAGATCACTTGCTTGTTGCTCACTTCTAGCTCATTTTCACCCCCACCGCTTGCCATTGATAACAAAGCTCTGATTGTATATTAGCAATACAATCAAATTATGTGGATTGATTTTAAGGCTCTTCTCTTGTCTTTGTAAAGTGTTGCAAGAAAGTTGAGGTTGTTTTATAGTATGGAAAGATAATTGATGCAAAAAAAGTTGGGGAGTTTTATAACGTGGAAAATAGGAATACTTCTAGAACCACGTAAAATACCACAATTTTTGGGGGTTCGTTTTATTGTACAAAATTTTAATTTTTCATTAATTTAAAGTTATACATATATAACTTTTTTAAGTAAAATTATACAGAGGCAATTTTTCAACTAGCGTAGTTAGAAGAAACGATATAATAAGTTAGCATGCAACAGTCTATGCTATGCAACACATAACTGCTAAAGCCTTGCAATCAGTTTCACTCTCCTTTGATTAGTATACTTTGATTATTGTCCTGATTAGTATGCTCTGTGATTTACAGTTGCCACAATAAGTGGATCCTTTGTGTTAATCACATCAGAACACTGGATTTGATAATCAAGTAGAACACTAAGGGTTGTACTAAAAGTGTCAAAAAATTATTTTTCTTGAGTTATCTTGTGGATGTGAGCCTAGGAGTGGCGTTTTAGTTCTGTTAGACCTTAGGAAAATAGTTCTTCATTTTAGAAACTATCATGGCTAGTTCATCATCCTCAGCAGTTACAGATACCATTACAACTACGTGTGATCTTTCCCTTCGTAAATTCATTGCAAATAGATTAGACTACTTGTATGAAATATCCCATGTCCCTGAAGATAGTAAAATTCCTATTACTGATTTTCCTATTGTAAATTCTTATACTGTTTTTGATAAACCTCAAAATACTTTCAAAAAATCCATAAAAAAGTTTTTAGGTCCTTCTCATCCTTCTAGTGTAAAAGAATATGTCCAAGCATCTAAGTTTGACTAGTTCAACATTCCAGCTAGTGAAAAAGAAAATTTTATCACTTTTGCCATTTCCAGAGAGTTTGTCATTCCATGGCAAAGACAAGGTTACACTCACCTCCATTTTGTTGCAGTAAGACTCGCACTCACTTTTCATGGCAGAAAAGGATTCCCTATAGCTTCTAGAATTTCTCTTCTTAATTCTAGATTTTTGGAATACCACAATGTAGTTATAAGAACTGTCCAAACTACCCTCAATGTGGGAACAATCTTTGTCACCCTTGTCCCCAATTTCAACATGTCTCTCAAAGACCCTCACCTTTGTGATGCTCTTAAAGTCCAAGTCCAAGTCCAGATTACAGTAGCTTCCCAAGTACATGACACTTTTGCAGCCACACTCCACTATTAGCTTGCCTACAGACTCCAAAACCATACTTTTGACATAGCTATACCAAAACTAGCCCAGTCCAATGATGCTCTTTTGATTCAAGTTGACCCAGGCATGACGCCTATGTGCACATTTGTTCCAAGACAATTGAACAAAGAGCAGAAGACAAAACTCTTTCCAGAATCATAGATCACAAAATATGAAACTCTTCATCAGGCATCCAAGCCAATCCGGTCCGACACTCCTTTCTTCATCAGAAATCAAAATGGTGATGTTGAAGTTAGGTTTATGACAGCCACACCAGAAAAGGAAGAAGTGACAGTCTTTCCAACGGCTATGATCCAACCAGTTTCATATGAATGTCTTCAGATCAAAGCATTTCAAGAAGATGGAAAACCTGTCTATGAAAGAAAATCATTCACTGGCCACATATGGTGGGATGTTTGTGACTGTACAAAATGCCGAGAAGAAGAAGCATTTGAAGAAGAGCAGAAAAAAAGAAAGAAAAAGTCTTCACAGTAGCTTCTTAAAGAAAGATATGAAGCAGGAGACCCAGAAGTTGACTTCCTTGGAGAACCCTCTAGAAAGTTTGACTACTATGTCCTCTACCCCAGAACTAGAAAGCAAAAAACTCCATCCCTTTCCCCATGCAAAGAAAGTCATGATCAAAACCAACAAAACCAGAAACCACCACTAATCCCATATTACTAGAAAGTCCTTCTCCAAATACAAAAATGTCAACCCAAGCCTCCCAGTCAAACCCACACACAAAAGACCTTACCTTGTTATATGTTTGACCATGCATCACCCTCCTATTCACAAAATTTTCCTCCTCTAGAAAGTTTTGACCACCCCAAGCCAATGTTAAACATGTTTGGAAAATCAAAAACCCTGTTGGAACCAATCGAGATGGAACCAAAAAACAAGTCTCATCAGCTGAAGCAGTTTTCAATTGGCAGGAAGAAAATGATGTAGCACAAAATCAAGTCCTTTCAAAGATTCTTGATAATCAACAAAATTTGACTGAGGCAGTAACTCATACCTTCTCATCATCAAATTCTCTCATTGAAGATTTGAAGAAAAAAATACAGTCAGTTGAACAAGAATTGGAAACAATTGCCTCCAAAGTAAAAGATTTGTCTGTCTCCTTTCCCCTCATTGGGCAAAAAGAAAAAGAAAGAAAATAGTTGTTGATGCAACTCCAGTCTATGGAAAACTCACAAAAGGTAGCTACCCAAGCTCTTCCAATGTAAGTCTACATGCCTTATCAACCTCGTCAATCATTGTATAAAGATCTGTCCATACCTGTACCCTCACCATTCTCCCCAGTTTCCCCCTACCAGAACCTCCAACCACTAAACATGACACATCTAGCTCAAAATTCTTTTAAACCATGTGGAATTTTTCCCAGCATAACAAACTCAACACCACCACCCCAACTAGAATCTCAACCCAGACTAGAACCTCAAACCAAACCACAAAATGAACCTCCTCTCATCAAAAAAGACAAAGAACCATTGTACCAACCACCAGATCCAACTATTGGTGCTTCATCCAGACCCCCAGATATGAACATGTTGACCATAAATTCTGATCCTCCAACCCAATTTCATCATTTCTGAGAACTTTAACTCTTCAAGAACCAACAGAACCTTTTGTTCTTCCAGTCATTGATGACACAGATCTAGACTTGTCTGGCCTTGACTTAGATGAAGTCTTCATGACTGATCCAAAAGTAGAAGAAGAAGATGATGTCCTTCGCCCTAAACAACCTCCACCACCACCACCACCACCACCAATATTTCCTACACCACCTTTCATCCATGATCACCATACAAGATTAACCTATCCATCAACCACAGATTCAAAGCACTTGTTTACCCTTGATAACAGTCCTCCTTCAAAATGGCATGATGAAATTTTCAATATGTATTCATGGTGTACAGCTGAACTTCAAGCCCCAAACAATACAGTTGCCTAGATTATTGCCAAATTTGTCGCAAGACTTACAAGCAGACTGAGACAATGGTGGATTAACCTTGGAGAATACAGGCAAAGACAGACAACCTAGTATAACAAACTCGAGGATTTTTTCACAATCCTCCATAATGAATTCCTTGGTTCATTAGCCCATTACACTGAAGTAGTGAGAGATGAATTCTTATTGATGAAATGCTGTTCTTTTGAAAGAAAAGATTTGGAGAAACATTTTGACAGAATGTCAAGCAGGTACTATGCTTTTAATGGAATGGATGATGTCAATTCCAAGCACACTTTGTTGAACTCATTCCCAGAACCACTAGGTGATGAGACTTTTCACATGATGAATTTTCAAAAAATCACCCTGCAGCAAGCCTCTTTAGGAGAGATTTATCAGCATGTCCTCATTGCTTTGGAAAAACTCTGTAATCAAAGAAAGTTTCTTTTAGAGATTAACAAGATCCACAGCAAGCTTAAAGACAATTGTAAAAGGAAAGATTTGCAGATCAAGTGTTATAACAAAACTTGTGCTTGTCCAACCAAGAGAAGAGATCATTACAAGAAGTATTCTTGGAAGAAGAAACATTCTCATCCAAAGAAGAAGTTTTTCAGATTCTTAATACTTTGTCTTTATCTGATTCTGTGATTGGGCCGTTGAACTGCTGAAGCTTTAACTTTATCTTTATTAATATTTGGTTGTTTTTTGACTTTTTGAATTTGGCTTTATCTTAATATCTTATCCGTTGGTGTGGGTGGATGTTGTTGTTGTTGTTGGTGTTGCTGTTGGTGTGTGTGTTTGTGTTGGTGAAATATTAAATTATTAATTGTCTTTTTTGTAATGTGTATTGTTATTTGTGATTGTGAAATTTTTTGATTGGCAGCTGGCTCTTGTAATTGGGGAAATTTTCTTGAGGCCTGATTGGCTTGTCTGTTGACTAGGGTGGGGGGTGGATGAACACATAGGGCCAGGTAAACAATAATTAAATCGGTGTAATGTGCACATCAGCCCATGGGATGTGCAATGTGCACATGACTGGCTCTTTTAGTGTAATGTGCACATAGATGTGTGTTAGTGCAACTAATAAATAATAATTTAATTAACCAATAATTAATTGGGAAAAGTAACTAATAAACAATAATTAATAATTTAATTAACCAATACATTATAAAAGACAAACAAATTAAATTATGTTAGGCTAAACAACAATTAATAATTTAATAATTAATGAAACAATAATACAACAAATTATAGTTTATAAAAGACAAACAAATTAATGAAAGAACTAAACAAAAATAATTAATAATTTTATTAATATTTCAAATGAACTTATGGTTTATTGTATAGGTACATTTGTTCATTTCTTTTTTCTTTTTCTTTTTTTTTTTTTCCTTTTGAGGTTTTTCAGTGTATAGAATGCAAATTTGTTTTGGATTTAAGAACATTTTTTTTAAGCACAAACTTCATGCCAGCCAAATCTTGAATTTCGGCTAGTATTTCCCGAAACACCCAAAATAGACCGAAATTACCCGAAATTTTTTCAAAGTAGAATAGGAACACCCTAGACCAAATTCCTAGAGTCACCACTGGAAGAACTCGACGAAAAATCTCTCCGCCGCACTCCAAGTGGTAAATCAATCTACCAGAGAATAAGTTGGAGTATACGAATAACAAAAGCCCCTCCAAGCCTAGTCTACCCAATATACTTGAGCCCTCCAAGCTCCTGCTACCAACTGGCTTCTCGGAACCTTGTCTTCTCTAGCTTTCCCGGATCCCACAATTCAACCCAATTGCATCTGCCAATGATTGGCTTCTTTCAATACTTCCCAGCAACACCAAAACCTCACTTTACACTTAGATTAGGTGTGGTAAGTATTTGGGCTATCAACCTCTCAAGGATTTGGAAATGGAGAGGAAAGAGTAGAGGAAAACTACAAGGAAATATGTAGATGATTATGGGTATAACAATCTCTAACTCTCAAGTGTATTTTCTAGGGTTTTCTCTCTGAAAAGCACTCCCTACAATATGTGGGTAATGAGGGTATATATAGTGTGGGTAAAGACTTGGTAAAACAAAACATGATAAATTAGCCAAACAGAATGTTTCACAAGTATTTCGCAGGAAGGCCTTACTTGCGAGATACTAGCGAAAACTCCAGGCTGTCATGACTCTTCCCATTATTCCAGTCAGGTGCTCTACACATGGCTACTTCACAGGTTAGCTTCTTGTGAGTTTCTTACAAAATCCACTTGTTCTTTAATTTAAGCTTGAGTCTTCACACTCTCTAACACTCATCCTTTACAATTAAAATCCCCACATAAATAGAGGAAAAAATGATTGAATAAAATTACAATTAAATTTGACACGGAATTAAAGCCAATATAAATAGTTATAAATTACAACTTTACAATAAGAATACTTTGTGTTGATTATCGCCCTTTTGATGAGAGGGAGAAGTGGGTAGTAGAGGAGACAAAAATAGAGTTAGTAAAAAATTAGACTAATTTCCAATTATTCAATTCTACTTTCTTTTATTCCCCCTCCATCCAAACTGGCCCTAAATGTAAGCTAAAGGAATTTGACCCTATAGATTTAAGCTCAATGATTGAAGGGAGAAGAATACCATTAGATCATATGGCTATTGGCCAATAAGCAAGCGGTATTAATTTTTTAATACAATTGCAAATGAATTCCAATTCAAAAGTTGTAAAATTACATGCACACGCATGCATATAATAGCATTTATTAAGGACGGTGTAATTTCTCTTCATTTTCATCATATACATATATGATACATAATTATTCTCCATAGCCCATAGGCACTAGCCACAACCCAATAAACTAACCTGATCTCTTGCCCTCAAAAAAAGCCTTCCATAAGTTAGACTAGGATGGTAATCTGACACAGTGGTACATACTACATTCATACAATGTATGATTGAATCATTCACGAGCAACTACAGCTACTTGTTTTCCAAAGTTGCGACCACTAAAAAGTCCAACAAGGGCAGCTGGACCACTCTCAAGGCCTTCAACTATGTCTTCCATATACACCATCTTCTTTTCTCTAATGTAAGGCAGCACAAGGTCTAAGAACTTGAGGTATAGGTGATAATAATTGCGATGTGTATATCCTTTCATTTGGATCCACTTGAATCCGATATGCAACAAATTTTTGATACCTTCAAGCTCATCAAGATTGTAGTGTGAGATCATTCCACACACAGCAACGCGACCATGGTGTCTCATGTTGAGGAGCACAGCTTCAAGCATTTTGCCCCCAACATGCTCAAAGTAAACATCAATACCTTCAGGGAAATACCTAGAGGTGACAAACAAATTAACTAAGTCAGTGATGCATGTTTTCAGTTCTTGAAATATGAGTCCACCTAGTCTCTTAAAATAATCAAAACCTACCAAGCTCAAATATTATTGCTTAGGTTGCATTTGGACTAGTAGTGCTAATCATGAGGAAATTAACTAAAGAGGTGCTATCTCTCGGGAGAATTGGGAGTAGTGAATGTTGAATGTCATGGTCAAATTTTTTTTTTTCCTCACATTTTGATGAATGAAGCTTGTAGGGTCATTGGGTCCAGGAATATATGTGGGGTGGTCCAAGAGTATTCTTCGGGCTAGAAGCCCAGTCCGAGGACATTGAATGGTACGAGGGTATATGAATGTTAAATCATAAGATTGTACTAAATAAAGAAGAGATAATGTCTGAATAAGTGTGTCCAAGAAGTCAGTGCGAGGAAGATGGTGTCCTTAGCTATATAAAGCCGAGGTAGGAGAAAGGTTGGTTAACACCCACAGGCTATGTTCTCGAAAATCCTATAGATAAAGGTAGATACGATAAATGTGGAGGATAAAAATATGGGCAGTGGAATATTTGAAATAAAGCTGTCACCACCACCCCGTATTGAATGCTTTGCAACTGCTATTCTAGCTGCCTTAATGGGGAAGTGAGACCTGAACATCAGAGTTTAACTTTGCTCCTATCTCTGAAGACTTGAGGGGAGGTGGATGGGACAAGTATCTAAATCAGCAATCTAACCTTGACGTGGGAGAGGAAGAGAAAAAGAATAATAGAGTATAAAAGAGAGAAGGGACCTTTGGCAAAAAGAGAGGAAAAAAAGGAGAGAGAAACACTGTAGACTTCACTATCCATAATTGTAATCTACCTTAGGAAGAAATAATATAAGTCATCCTCAGCTTAGGTCTGAGGATAGAATTTCTTTCATACTCATATAAACAGTTCCTTATGTGCATTGTTGTGATCAAAGCCCATCATTTTTATTATCTAAGCATCACTAGAACCTAGATTTCAAGCTCACTCTCTACAAATTCTATTGTAAAAAGGCTTGTCAGGCCCATCCCCTTCTGACTGTGGGTTCGAGCTCGAATTGTGTCCTTACAAAGCTTAACTGGGAAAATCCTCTGCAAAATTTTGTTGCATGTTACTTACCTTTTCAAAGCTGCATTCAAGTCTTGCTCTTCTTTGTAATTAAAAGCTTCATCGAACCCAAGCTGATTCTTCAATAGATCAACCTGATGCAGAAGAAAAGGTAAGTATTCATTTGAGGGATAGCCCCTTCAATTCACAAAGTAACAAAAAAGAAAGAAAGAATCAATAAATGAAAATAGAAACAGAATTATTGTAACATATAGTATATAAAAAGAAACTATATGTTATATGGCACATTTCAAATAGCAACCATAGTGTGCTATACCTTTTCTTTGGCGAAAATGGGCAAATGCCCTTTTCGCGCAAAAAAAACAGTATTATGCCCCATTTCCCAGACTAATTAGAGAAATGCCCCCTCTTTTGAAACTCGATTTTCTCAAAATCAAGTTAAGCCCTATAGCGATGTTTTAAGGACCCTATAGAGACGTTTTAAGGAGCCTATAGCGGCGTTTTGGATCTCAAGCTTCACGAAATCGAGTTATAGGTAAAACAAAAAGTAAAATTTACCTATAACTTGATTTCATGGAGCTCGAGTTACAAAACGCCGCTATAAGTCCTTAAAATGTCGCTATAGGACTCTAGAATTTTTTTTTTAAAATTCGATTTTGATAAAATTGAGTTTCAAAAGAGGGGCATTTTCCTAATTAGTTTGAGAAAGAGGGCATTTGCCCTTTTTTTTTTATGTGAAATGGGCATTTGCCCATTTTCGCCCCTTTTCTTTACTACCAGCACTTCCAACCACATTACAACCCTCCAACTTTGCGATTTGTCCGATAAGCTGACCAACTGCACCAGAAGTTGCTGAAACAAATACATATTCTCCTTTCTTAGGAATCCCAACCTCATAGAAACCAGCATACGAAGTCATGCCAGGCATACCTATAAATGGAGAAAAAAAATCCGCATATTCAGATAGAGAATTGGATTTAATTATAAAGTGAAGTGACATGACCGAGAAAAAACAATGAAAAAGAGTAAAGCAACATGGGAATGGCACACCCCAAATTTGGTTAATGTTTAATTTCTTTCTTTTTTTTTTTGTTTTTTTTTCTACTATTGCAATTTCCCAAGTGCGACTAAACCACCTCTGACCCACCAATTGTAACAATAATAAAATTATTTTATACTACTTAAATTAAGTTTATGCTTCAAATTTTTAATAACTATACAGATTTCAACTTCATTTTCTGAAGTTTATAATAAAATTGGAAAAACTCAGAAAAGTATTATTAAGGTGCTCATCTCTGAAATAAAGATTCTCTCAAGCCATGAAGAACAACATATGATGTAAATGGGCAAGCACATTAGTATATGTGTACCGCAAACAATTTATTCCAAATCTTACATCAATTTTAGCTTCATTAACAATAGACCTTACCGAGAATTCCAGTATAATAAGAAAGAGGTACGTCAGTATGCTGGATTTTAACGAGAGTATCAGTTGTTTTAGTGATTAGACTGTACTCTTCCCATCCTGTGATCCCCCAAACCAAGTCCCCTACCTTAAATTCTGGATGTCTGGAATCCAACACTTTTGCCACACCGTACCCGAAAATTGCCTGCATATATGTATGTTTCCATTAAAATTAGAAAACAAATTACAAGCTCACTATCACATGCATGCAGCATAGTATGAAACAAGTTCTACAATTAGTACAAATTTTAGTATAAAGTGTTTACAAACATGACAATGTATTCGTCATACTTCAACAACATATTACAGAGCAAGGGTAAAGTAAAAGTTATAATATTCCTAGCAAGTGTAACCAAAAAAAAAAAAAACAAACTAAACAACAATTCTTGAGATTGACTTACGGAGCCAGGGGTGTAGTAAAGATATCCATTGGGACCTTCAGCTTTCCTCATAAAGAATTGAATGAGAGGATCGCAGGACAAATAGAGGTTCTTCACCAAAACTGCATTTGAACCTTCAGGAACCTTTAACGTAATGTGGTCAGGCACATGTCTGATTCTTTAGGAGAACCAATGACATAGTCTCTGAATATCACCTATTTGTTGCTCACTTCATCTCCGACTCTCACCTTTGCTACTCTCTCTCTCTCTCTCTCTCTCCAAGAATTTAATGCAAAACTTTGTCAATATTTTCGTGCAATGGTTCTTCTCTACGGACCACGAAGTACTATTTATAGGGCACATTTGGAAGGGAGAAATGAAATAATTTCCAAATTGAGTTCCATACTTCACGGCTGACGTGTCAGTGGTACAAAGCAAATATATAGCATTCACAGCTGCACGTAATTGCTTACGCTATAATTGCTCTAATGGCCTGTTTGGAAGTTTAGAGAGGGAGGAGAGTAGAGGGGAGTAGAGGGAAGGAGAGTAGTGGGGAGGAGAGTAGAGGGTAATTGTTATCCTCCACCTTGTTTGAATGTTTTTAAAATTAGTAAGGGGAATGGGAGTAATTAACCCTTCCTCTTATTTGGTTGTTTTAAAAATTAGGATGGAGAGGAGAGGAAATGATTTAAATAGACAAATTTACCCTTTAAAAATGTACTATGATTAATTCATTAGTTTTGTAAACTCCATTTATTAGTTTATTAGTTTTGTAAACACCATTTAAAAATGTACTATGATTAATTTATTAGTTTTTAAATTTACCCTTTAAAAATGTACTATCATTTCTTTTCCACATTTTCTGAGCAACCAAACACAGGCACAAGTAGAGAGGAAAAAAAAACATAAATTTCACAGAAACACAAACCAAATCCCCCAAAATGCACACAACCAAAAAAATAAAAAATAAAAAAGCAAGGTCCTGGAGAACGAAGAGCAAGCAAAGCGAGATCCTGGAGTTGTAGGGAGAAGCCCTAGAATCATCGCCGAAGAAGGGGCACCAGGAATGGAAATTGTACCAAGAAAACGGACGGTCACAATCTTTGGAGGAATGTCGATCGCGATCCTCATTGTCGTTGGGATAGTTCTCCGGAGTCATCGGGGAAGAGTCGCCGTCGCGCTTCATTGCCGTCGCCTGAGCTCAATCCCGATCGCCGCGAGCGGCGTGGACCTTTGGATGTCGTTGTCGACGACCCACGGCTCGGCGGCGTCTAATTTCTTGTGCTTTTTTCGGGTTACAACTGTGAGATTCTGAGAAAAATTGTGGCTTTAATTTCTATTTGGGTGCTCTGAAAATGGAGGAAAAGGGAAATGAATTGAAATTTGAGTATTGTGTACTGTGTAGTTACACTTTTTGAAAGAGAGAAGTGTTTGTTTTTGGTGGCTTTTCCGGTTCTGAATTTCTAAAAGTTTAGCTTAAAATTTTTTTTTTTTTTTGATAAGAGCTTTAAATTATTTATTTTCTCATCAAACAAACATAAATTATTTATATAATCAGTTTGTAATTTTGTTAATTTAGAAAGGCTAAATTGGAGAATTCATTTGGATAATAATTTACCTACTCTACTCTCTCTCCAAATCTCTCCAATTTGGGGGAATTAAAAATGAGGGGTTAGAGATAGTTGAAACCCCTCCAAACCCCTCTCCCTCATTTTCTTAAAAAACTTTCAAACAAGGTAATTGAATTACTCTCCCTCCCTCTACTCTACTCTCCCTCCTTTTTTTAACTTCCAAACAGGCCATTATTGTGTTCCTAGAATCTCTATACACTGCGTACAATTTTATCATCCCGCTTTGACACGAAAGCACTTGGAAAATTTTGTTTTACAATCAAACCGTCAATTTTGAACAATTTAATGATATTTGGAGAGTCTTGTACAAAAAGAATATAATGTGTCGAAGTCAGAACTTCACATCAAATATTCTTATTAAACTATATATGATTGTCACTATATTTTTTTGTAGATAAATCGTAGTAAAATTTGTAGCTCATTACAAACCTGATAACGATCACTATCTTGCCTATAAAAATTGTTTCTCTCTTTTATTATTTGCAGTGCAACAGGCTATAGAAAAAGAGAGAGCGAAAGGTTTTAGAAATGGCAGGTGATGGTGAAGAAGTGAGAAACAAACAGGTGCTAGCTAGACATTACATAGATGGCAATCCCAAAGAAACGGACATGTACTTTAACACAAGTAGCATAAGCTTGAAGGTGCCAGAGGGTTCAAAAGAAGTGTTGGTGAAGAACCTTTACTTGTCCTGTGATCCTTACATGCGAGGCATTAAGGCCAAAATCCCAGATCGCCTTTTTTATTCCTTTGCTCCCCATTCAGTGAGCTCATGCTCATAGCTCACTGACTCACTCTCTTTCTCTTGCATATATGCTGTATAACTCTCTTGCTTGACGTGGCAATGGATACACCTTTAAATTTGCTGTATTTAATCTAAACCATGAAATGGTTCAGTTTGAAATAAAGAGAATTGTTATCATAATTTTTGCTTTCACAAATGAACATATTTTTTTGGTGAAACATGTTGCCAATAGTTGGGTATAGAGTGGCTAAAGTTTTGGAATCTGGGCACCCGGACTTCAAGAAAGGAGATTTCGTTTGGGGGGTAACCAAATGGGAAGAATACAGCCTCATTACAATGACTGAAAGCCTCTTTAAAATCCAGCACACTGATGTGCCCCTTTCCTACTATACTGGACTTCTTGGTAGTAATTTGCTCATCAATTGGGAAAAAAGTTTATAAGATGGATTTGATTTTCAAGAAAAATAAAGAAACAAAATAAAAAGGATTTTTCTTCATAATCTTTATATTATTGTAATATACAATTCATGGACTCTGGATAAAAGATGAATTTGATACTTTGCAGTGTAATTATTCATTTATACTACATAATCTATCTTGTTCATGTCACTCTTTTCTGTCCTCCACACCATCTCCTCCTCTGCATACTAGCAACTATAGATATTTTCTTTTAAAGAAAACATTGACATAGTATATGTGTCTTTCCTATGTCACTTTATTTTGTTACAATGTGTTAAATGCTCCATATAATTGGATTTACTTTTCCACATAGGTATGCCTGGTATGACTGCTTATACTGGTTTCTATGGACTTTGCTCACCAAAGAAAGGAGAATATGTTTTTGTCTCATCAGCATTTGGTGCAGTTGGCCAAATTAATGGGTTGTTATGTTGTTGGAAGTGCTGGAAGCAAAGAAAAGGTACATCAACCTTAATTGGAATCTTCTGTAAAATATTTGAAAAAGAAAAGTACTAGGTATGCATTGTTCTGACAGGTGCTACCAACAATGTTGTTTTTATTCAGTAATTCAATTAGACATTTGTGACAACAATAAAGTACACATAACTTGATCTTCTGATTATATCATCACCTTTTACTAACATCCATTTTGAATGAATTTGAAGCAATAGTATATAGTTTGTTCTTAATTCGAACTGATTTTGCAGGTTCGATCTTTTTATTTTCCTCCTTGAATGAGTTGTTAATTTTGCCTCTGGTTAGACATTTGAAGTATTTTAACACATATTTGCATTATATTCCGAAACATTAAATTTCAAATTCTCCTAGTCCTCACCCTGTTGTATGATTTTACTTATTTGGACCCAAATTTTAAGCTGTGATGCATGCTTGAATCTCTGTTTTAAAGCAGGGGATATAGAAACATGCTCTTCTTTTAAAATGAAATTTCAACACTTGTCCTGCTTTTATCTGAACAAGGTTGATATACTAAAGAGCAAGTTTGGATTCGACGAGGCTTTCAATTATAAGGAAGAGCATGACATGGATGCAGCTCTAAAAAGGTCAGTGGAAAATTTGCATATAAATAATCTAAAAGAAATTAATGAGGCAAAATTTCTCATTATTAGCTGTGAGGCAAAATTGCACTGCATTCACTAATTTATTCATGGTGACTGCAAATTGCATAACATTAAAGAATAAACGTTGACAGAAACTAACATTTGATAAATATCTCAACAGCAATATCAAGGCCTAATTGTTACTAACAACTGCAAGAGCAACTTTTATCAAAAACTGAGAGGCATTGACTTTTTTTTTTTGGGTAATGATGTTAGGTGTTTTCCTGAAGGCATTGACTTATACTTTGATAATGTCGGAGGCAAAATGCTTGATGCAGTTCTCCTAAACATGATATTCTACTGTCGCATTGCAGTAGCTGGAATGATCTCACAATACAATCTTGATCAACCTGAAGGCATAGGAAATTTATTATCTTTGGTATATAAGAGGATTTGTATAGAAGGATTTACAGTGTATGATTACTATCACCTCTTTCCCAACTTTTTAGACCTTGTGCTGCCTTACATTAGAGAAGGAAAGATAGCATATGTTGAAGACAGCCGAAGGCCTTGAAAATGGCCCTTCAGCTCTTGTAGGAATTTTTAGTGGCCAAAATGTCGGAAAGCAAGTAGTTGTAGTTCCTCGGGAGTGATCATTTTACCTACTTTAGCATATGTATTTTATACTTTTTTTTCTTCTTTTTTCTGTGTAATACTTAGACAGCACCATATATAGTGCTTCTCCCCATTACCATGGTGAAAGCCATTGCTGCTTGACAGCCATGTAACTTGGAAAGTAAATTCTCAGGGTTCAATATATTATGGGCTGTTTCAATAAGGAATGCTTGTCCATATATGTAAACATTAAGAAGATAATAGTCTAATTGGCAAATAAACAAAAAAAAATTTGTGACCGCTAAAATAATTATTACAGTGTTTTGGGCCTTTTGGCAGGAAATTGGGTCTTGATTTGAGCCACATGCTTATAGTATGAATGTTTCTATGCATAGTGACTAACATCAAGGATGTTATTTGTCTATTTGTTACTATTTCTCAAATTTAAGTGTTTACATTAATTAACAAGGGCGTTATAAACCTTTGTTTCAAGGGTCATATTGAGTACAACCACTTTTTTTCCCAATCAACTGTGAAACCTCAACATTTCTGTAGAGTCAACATAACACTAATAAAACTTTCTTTTGCTTTTGAGAAATAATATTGAAAAGCATTTTCGTCCTCAAGGGGTTTAAACCTCTTTACCTTGACTGCCATAAGCTTGGTGACATTGAAGAATGGTACTGTAACATGTGTTTTGCCCCAACATTTCTTTACTGCTAGCGATAAGGAATAAGGGAAGAAAGAGAATAAGGGAACGAAAATGAAGTCAAAGTATGCCATTTTATTCAGATGGAAATTGAATTAAATGATGATTCCACTTGGGTTCACATTTTCTAATTACTGCAATTAATTAAGCTGACCCCAAAATATTGGGATTAAGGCTTTGTTTATTGTAGTTGTCCTTTGCAATTAGTTAAGGTCCTTTGCACATTTGAGTGAATTATAGATCCTTTCAAAACCCTTTCACCAAGTTCTAGAAGCATACAATATGGTAACATGAGTCCTTATTCAGTTGCCTAAATCGTGGAAGTCAAAAAGGTTTAATAATCCTTTTATAAGTCTATCTTTCAAAAACATACAAACTGGTTACTTAAATTCAAATGAAGGTATCGGGGGGTGACTTTGAACGCAGTTAAACATATTTAAAAAATTATTTCCTCTATTGCATATGGTTAAAAATTGTTCAGGGAATCAAAAAGTTCTTTAAGGGATATTATTTAATACATTAGTTTTAACATAAAAGGCTATAAAATTTCTAAACTATTCCTATTAATTTAAACTTAAATAAAACATATGAAACAGGTATTGACCTTGAAATAGAGGTAAAGAAAAGCCTAAGTAATGAAAGAAATTTTAAAAAAATGGTAATTATTAACTTCTTAAAAAAGACAATATTTTGAGGTATGTGATTGTGATGTGGTGCATTGAAGAAGTCAAAGACGCATCCATCCTACACAGATACATGAGTATGTTATTAAATCAAGCTTAGCACAAAGATTAGAGTTATCACTTGATTTAGTTCTAAGAATGGCATGACCTCTATGAAGAGATATAATTAACCAGAAAAAAAATATTTGGCGTTAGACACCAAACATTGCCTAATCCGAAGGTCAGCCTTCATTGGGAAAAACAGTCAATTAATATAACAAACAACAAATTTATTCCTTTTTCCCCTCTTTGTGCAAATTAAATGGGTATTTCAAATAAATTAGCTAAGCACAGTAACCAATATATATATATATATAAATCTCAGTAGCAAGCCACAATCAAGAACCCGAATTTTTACTGGAAAACCCTTCAATGAAAAGGGAAAAACCAGAGGACCTAATAGTCCAGTAAAATCTTCCACTATAGAAAATGGGTTTACAACAATATTCTCAAGAGTAAATGCTAGGATTACCAAGAAAAAAAAAATCAATCTTGAATTACAAAAAATTATTCATAACGCTATGCATTGAGGTGGATACTAACAGTAACAACAAGAAAAGATCTCACCAACTGGCCAGCATTTGAGAAAACGTAGAGGAACTTCAAGCAACAACACCAGTCAACATAAGGCTCCATTCGTTAGGAAAAATATACTGAAACTTCATCGAAATCGGGAATTGAAATTACCTTCCAATTTCGGCTTGAAAGTAGTTGGTTTTGTAGAAAAACCAACTACAAAACCAATTGTGCGTCCCGGAATAGGGCTGCTGGGCCTCGAAGGGATTTGGGCTTACAATCTATTTGTATAGTGGGCTTTTGAATTTTCTACCACGGGTGGTGTTATGCTCGGCAGGCCCGTATACTAGGCCTCCTTCCCTTCCTCACTATCTCTTTCCTCTCTTCCTTTGGAAGAACTGATATTGCTCTCTCTCTCCACTCTTTTCTCTCTCCAATTGCCAACCCTTTGACTGAATCTTCTTTGTCTATTTATAGCCAAATTTAGTGGAACGGTCATGATTATTCTCCTGATAGGTGAAGGAAGGGGTCCAATACTATTACCCATAAGTGGGGGTTTAGTTAAGAGTGGGAGAAAATGAGAGTGGCATTGGAACTGGCTCCACCGCTGGGTTTGATGCTCGGCAGGGGCGTTCCCTAGACAATGGAAGAGAGGTCTAATACCGTTTCATCTAAGTGGATGTTTGGTGAAAGAGAAAATGATAGTGGCATTGGGACCAACCCCGTATGTAAGTTCCGTGCTCGGCAGGGGCACGTCACGGGCTGCTTTGAGCACTCCGAGCTCGAACCTCTTGGACGGCACACGCGTTACTATGTGTGATCAGCACGGGGCTTCTATAAGAGTTAGTCCTTACGGGCCTTAGGGCGATTGGGCTTGACAGGGGGTAGGACCTGTACAACTCGTATTTGTAATTTAGTGACGCAATGAGCCACTTCACCCTAAGCAGATATTGCGACTTCCGGCAAATGTATAGCTCATTAATGAATGATAAGTCCTCAAGTTACTGTACAAGATATTCTCACTATTTGGTTCTGTGGAATGGTTATATATTTCTTATGTTTTAAAGAATTAAGTAAAGTTCAATGTGCCTTTAATTTATTTTTTTACCATCCCAGCCAAAAGAAATTAGGAAAAAAAAAAAATACTAGAATCAGCAGCTTTTAACCCTTGTTTAAACCATGTTAGAGATCCCACAAACCAATGTTAATTTGAAAATTTAAATTTTATATTGGCATTCTGTTAGAGAAATGTTGTTTAAAGACAATAGTCCAATATTATTACAAGTCCCTATTTAAGAGAGCTCTCCTAATTGATACATTTAGTTGGGTTAAGAGTGCCTCTTTCCATGCTTCTCAGTTTTAGTTGTGTGGATAATTAGTCACTGACATCTTTATAGAAATTGCAGGTGGAAAGGATTGATGGCTCCCTCGAGTTTCTTATCCTATCTAAAGACGAATTGTGGGCTGGTCAGAAATGAGGTTTTCCATGCATTTTGATTCTGTAATTTTTTTTAAAATTTTTCCTTTCTTTGTTGAGATTCTTGTGTATTGCAAATGGCCAAAAGTGGATATTGTGTCTTAATTGAAAAACTGTTCATTGCACTCCACCTCTTTACTAATGTAATGGAGATTAATCTAGCCTTTTTATCATCTATAGAAAGAAAATAGGTTATTTCTTGTTTCATCAATTTTTGAATGGGTGTCAAGTGTTTGCTTGACTTCTGAATTAATCAAACGTGTGGGTACTCCTAACCTTTCAACTCTCTGATTCTTTCCCATTGTCTTAGAGGTTGTTGCTACAATTAAAACAATTCAGGAGCTGAACAGATAGAAAAGAGGTTGATGCAACAAGCATATCAAAGAGGTAGTGTAGAATCAAGGAGGTTCCTCTCACAGCAGATGTGTAAGCACCCTTCCTTGGCTTGGTGCTAAGGTTTAGTTTTCTACAAGAGTGGAAGATGATGATGTGCATTAAAATCAAGTGGTTCATAACGATAGGAAATCTTAAGAGTTGTTTAGTAGAAGTTTTTATCTATAAACAAACTCATTAGGCTGCTAATGTGTATTACATACTATCAACTACTAGCATAGCTCTTTTAAGAGCTCCTTGAACCATGGATGCGTCTAACTATATTTGGTAGCTGTACTTTGTCAAGGTGTAGTAAATTTCACAAATTATTGGCTAGAGTCTTGTTTTCTTATCATATGGGGTCTTTGGGTTTACAACATCGATTATTATGGGTTTTTTGGGACTTGTTTTTACTACATATATTGCTAATTTAAAGGGATTTAAATGCTAGTTTGGAGTTTTTTTCCCACTAAGCTGTTTATTTTTACACTAACATAGACTATAAGATAAAAATTGAAAGTTAACACCAAATCAAGGTGTTCATTTCAAAATTTTAAAGTTAAGGATATATTTACAAATACCCAATACATTGGCAAGCACATTGCACATCCAAAATGCTAAACTCTTCTTAACATTAATACAGATTTAATCTGAAATTATGAATTTTATTAGCCATGTTCCAAACATTCAATAGGTAAAAGTTCATCAATTTTATAGAGACAAAACAGAAAAACCATATTGCTTATTACATAAGATCTAAATTGCTGGAACATGACTAGTGTTAGATTTAATGAGTCCTTCCTCCAGCTAACTCATATATATACCTTAATCATGCCAGAATCATTTAAAATATATTGAGAAGGTCAATAACACCATATGCACAAAATGACTTTCACATCAAAAAGAGTCAAAACACAATTCAGTAATTTGGCTATACTCAATCTAACTATATACGTTGTTTTGGCAATATATGAAAATATGTGTGGAGTTGACATGCACACCTTTACATAGACTAAAAGTTTTGTTTATGTAGATATGTACATTGGCTACAAAACAGTGGCTCTGCAAATACATAAACTGAATAGGGTCTTGTACTGCACAAATTACAAAGTAAATTATATATACATATCCCAAATGGTAAAGAGAAAGCAAACCTGAAGTGCCTAGGCATCAGTTGTCATCAAGTTCGCTATTTTCTGAGATGCAATCTTCTTGTTAGCTTCAAAAGGTGGAAACCATATATTTATATATTAGAAGTATAACCATCAACAACTTTAGAGTTGTCTGAAACTTTATAAGAACGTGAGTTCAATTTTGCTTGCACTAGTTGAACTGGGGATCACTTAACTCACTAGCCCCTGCATATGATCCACTTAAACTGACCTCCCAACCCAAATATGAACTTTAAAAAGGTCAACCTATAAGTGAACTTTAAAAGAGATGTTGAGACAAAGAATGTGTATGTTTTTATTTATGGGCATCAAAGCAAGCTCTAATAGCAAAATTTTGATTTTGAAAAAATTCATTTGGAATCACAACTTTCATAATTGTTTTAGATAATTCACATATTTCCAGTAATCAGTGTTGTAGGTGGGATCACTTTCTATTAATTAATTCAGAAGCATCAATCTACCCATGGCTGGAGAGATGTTTGGTCAGTTAGCATATTTGGTTTGAGGTTGGTGTAGGGAACCTTATTCCTTTTGGCATGATTGTTGGTGTGGCAACCAACCACTAAAATAAGCTTTTCCGCTTTCATAATGAAATGGTCTCAAATGTTGGAAAATGAGCAGAAGATTTCATGGAGGCTTTTCTCAATTGACTGAAAAGCTACTACACCAACACAAATCAGGAAAAAATAATTTCATAGAAGGCTTTCCTCAGTTGACTGAAAAGCTACTACCAAAAACAATCATGCAAAAGTAATTTCCTGAAAATATAACGGATTATCATTTTTTTTTTCATTTTCTAAGTAACAGTTCAGAAAATGCTGTTGGAACAATGGGAGGAAGGAGGGGACAATTGGCATGAATAATACACTTATTGGATTGAATCAATACTTTATATACTAGAAGGGATTAGAAAATTGAGAAAACAAACCAGCTAAAACTTCTGTTGGCTTGGGAGTGGATGAAAACTTCATAATGTAATTTTTCATCCAGCTGAACACAACAGATATGTTGTCCCTTGTGCCTGAACATCAAGGAAAAATTCTTAACTGACTGAATAATCTTTTAGGTCTATTAATAATGTGGATCCAGGTTTTATTAATTCTGCTAAATAAGGATGGGAACCTGAGAAGAATTGAGGTTTATTTTGCATAAAGTATTGAAGTAGAGCAAGTACATAATCTTGGAAGACTAATCTCCCATTCTCTACTCAGTAATACAAAACTTTTGTTTTTTCTTTTATTTCTTATAAATTTTATGGGGGTTAATGGACTTAAGGTGGTTTCATAGTCATTTATTCAAGGGGTCAAAGTGTGGCAAATACACTATCTCATTTCTCTCTTCTTTCATTTTTTATTTATTTTTGTTTTTAAAGTTTGTTGTTATCTTTAGTTATTTGCTTATGGATTCTGAATAATTTACAGAGAAACCTTGCAGGTGATATACAAGGAGTGAAGCTACAGTGACTGGTCCTAAAATTGATAGCAAAAGGCCAGGAAAATCATAAAAAAGCCAGCATGCAATTTCAACCACTTCAGCTGCTGCTAATTGTGTGTCATCTTCACACACCACACAAAAAAAAAGTAGAGATAAATGTCACAATTTTGAGCACCAAGATCTGATTAAGAGTACTGGCCCTAATTATGAAAACACATTCAGTTTGACAATCTGTTTGAACTTTGAATCTAAGTTCTTAAGTGCAAAAGACTAGGAAAGATTTTTTTTTTTTTTTGATAGGTAATTGCAATATATTAAAAATCAAAATGGTATACAAAATAAAGAAAAACAGCAAAGCAAAGCAAGACTAGAAAATAAAATACACGAAACCAGCCATATAATTAACAGCACAAAGGTAGAGTATCTAGGAAATCCATCAAAGAAAACATGGAGAGAGTGGAGGGCTTCAATCCCCATTCATAAAGAGTCTTCAGAAATAAAAACTTGAAGTTTGGTGCGGTGGATTCTCTGTCCTTGAAAATGCAGCAATTCCTCTCACCCCAAATGCACAAAGGCTGGGAAAGCTAAGGTATAAACTCGCAATTTTCTTTTGTTGCCATGAAAATTTTACATTTATTACTTTATCACTCTTAGATTTAAGATTATTGTAGTAAAGAGGTTAAAAGTTATGTTATAGAAAGAACACTTTAAGTTGTTAACAGAAGCCCATTTGTGATCATTTATAATTCATTAACCTCAGTTTCCACTATAAATTAAAAAGAAGAAAAACAGTAAATTACAAATCAAACTATCTATATGATTGACAGAACATGCTGTATATACAAACTAAATTTGGTTTTGTAAATCACCATTTATGAAGTAAATTATGTATAAATATCAACTTAATTTGAATAAACTTAACCACTAACCCACTATCCTGTATGTCAACAAATAGAATATGGTCGATCTTGGACCGCTCATTGTCTTCCAAATTGGACAATCATAAATCTCCAGCGTTTTCAAATGGGTGAGGCGTCGCATGGCTTCCTCGGTGGGCAGATACACCAAGTGATTGCAATCCACAGTATACAGCTTTTGAAGAGAGGAAAGATTGCCCAGCCTCTCTGGCAAAGCTACTTAGCTACTCTCATAAAAAATAAAAAATAAAAAATTCTATCTTATATAAAAAATTCTATCTTATACACTTAGTTAGAATAATATAAAAAAAATTCATTTCTTTTTTTTTCCTTTGTTTTTTTTAGGTGGGCACGTTGCCTCTTTCCTCTTTTTTTTTTCCTGACGTTGCTTTTTTTTTCTTTTTTCTTTTTTTGATTTCTTGGGTTTTCTTTCCTGACGTTGCTTTTTGGTTTTTTTTTTTTTTTCATTTTTTGATTTCTTGGGCTGTGGTGGGCACGTTGCCTTTTTTTTTCCTTTTTTTTTTTTCTTTTGGACGTTGCTTTTTTTTTTTTTTCTTTTTGAGCTGTGCGTGTGATAGTTTTTTTTTTTTTTTTTTTAACTAGTCATAATTTTTTTGGGACATGATTTTTAATTTTTAATAAATGGGGTGATTGCTTTTTTTTTTTTGTCACTTTTTTGTATTAATTAGCCATCACTTTTTAATAAGGGTGTATGAGTAAATTTATACAAACTCACTTTTTATATTCCTCCATTTTTCCACTCTCAACCAAACAAAAATAAAAAAAATTAAAATCTTTTCTATCCACCTACTTTTCCATCCTCCCACCATTTTTTATCCTCCCACTTTAACACTCCATCAACCAAATGAACCCTAAAAGTCCCAATTCTTTGATCTGATAACCTTCATCTCGACCCACACAAAAATCTGGCATCGTTTGGAGACAAGTCAACCGTCCCACTTTTTTTAGTGTGCTGCATTTTCACAATCAATAATGCAAATATGTCTCAAATTAATCAAATTGCTTAGACCTTCTAGAAGCTTGATGAGATCAGGGAATTTGATTCTTAAAGTTGGCAAATTGAAAAGCTTAATGATTGAATTTGGTAAATAATTAATTTCAGTGTTTGAGATGTGAAGAAGCCTCAAACGTGTTAACACACCAATTGTTTCTGGTAACTCTATCAACTTATGTCCTTATTGGTAAGATTTATGCCTTAGAATTCAATTTATTGACATGTTATAATAATTAAATTGTTTAATTATATGAAACTATTTATATATGAATTATTTGTACATTATCACAGTCCTTGAGATGCATCATATGTGATTTAGTTACAGAGAATATAAATCACAAATTCCTTGTAAACTCAAAATGTAGTTTGTAGTCGGTGATGAAATTAGACATTTCATCTGTAAAGACTATAACACATCAACTAAGATGTTTTGTCTTGATCATGGAAGTGGAGACTTCTAGTTGATGTGTCCTAAGTGTGTAAAACATATTGAATTAGACCATTGTGAGATTAATTATAATAATTAACAACTGTCACCTAAATAATTAATCTCACGACTTCTAATTTCATAGATTCTCAATTTTGAGAGGATAGTGAATCCGATCATGAAATGTAGGTTACTTTGATATATAATGAGTGAAATCTAATTTAACGGTCAAAACCTCAGTATGTTGAGTAACCGCACGTAATGTTGAGGGAACACATATTCTCAAGATAGAATCCATAATGTCTTTCATAGAGACATGAAATATCTCATTGAGATAAGTTTAATAGGAACTGGTTATTCAAGGTCGGCCACTTTAGTAAGGAGTTACTAAATCTTATATTTAATGAAATTAGATTTCATAAATACGAACAATTAAAAGATTAAACCGGGGACTCAAGGAATAAAATAGTTGTTTACAAAGTAACAATTTATTATGACGGTCAAAATATCAGTATGTTGAGTAACCGCACGTAATGTTGAGGGAACATATATTCTTAAGATGGAATCCATAATGTCTTTCATAGAGACATGAAATATTTCATTGAGATAAGTTTAATAGGAACTGGTTATTCAAGGTCGGCCACTTTAGTAAGGAGTCACTATAGCTTATATTTAATGAAATTAGATTTCATAAATACGAACAAGTAAAAGATTAAACCGGGGACTCAAGGAATAAAATAGTTGTTTACAAAGTGACAGTTTATTATGACTTTGTTCACTATAGATATTTCATGGAGAGGTCAAATGATATCATATTAGAGTTTTGGGATATAATTTATTAATAAGGCCTAGAATGCAATTATATTTCCATAGTGGTACTTGTTATATAATTAATAGTAAATTTGGGCTTGTCAAGAGTTGACAGATAAGCCCGAGGCCTATTGAAGTTAGAGTCTTAATTATCCTTTTGGTCTCATCCTAAGTCACACAATTAAGCCCAATTGGGTTGGCCCAAAAGGCTAACTTAATTAGATAATCGGTTATTTATTTAATAAAAGTTATTAAATAAAGTAAATGTAATGGCAATTAATATGTACATATGATTAAAAGAAGATAAAATAGTTTTTATCTGAAGTATCTTTTGAATACACCTTCCAGAACTGATTGAGAGACCACTCATCTTGGACACAATATGGAATTGGGATGAAGATTGAAAGTATTCTCAAGTCTTGTTTTGAATTTTACTATATTAAGGTACACTTTCTGTTCTTTGTTTTAGAATTCAATGTTACATGTTATCTCTCGTGAATGAAGTAGATCCTTGTGTTGCTTCCGCTGCGGGTTTTGTATGAGATGCAAAACCAATTTTTCCAACACATATAACTTTAAAACACATAAGCTTTTGAATTCTAATAATATGTTGCCAAAGTCAGCATTCTCTAAAATTAGTGTGCACAATTTTGTGAAACCATCACCTTTAAATGAAATTTCTAGTGTTGTTCGGCCATCAAATTTAACAAATAAACTTCGTACCTAGCTGAAATTATTTGAAATTAAAGATTTTGATTTTGAAATTGAGAGCACAAAATCATATACAAAATCATGCATTTTGCACCTGATAATACTACCATACTCATCATTTTTTGCATTTTGTAAAAAGGATTTGTCTAACAAAATTTTTAAATACTTGTTACCAATATCCTCCATGACCATAGTTTCTTCAGATGGTTCAAGAAACCCTTGAGCCATCCAATACTAAATTAGTTCATCCTTTGTAATGTCATAATCTTTGAGGAAGATTGCACAATATGCAAAACATCATTTTAAAGATGTTATTGTGAGACTATCAAATCTGGACGTTAATTTCAGAAAGAGATCATCACCACCCAACAAATCCCAAATTTTTATGGCACTGTATTCTCTTACTATAACTTCTGAATCATTGAGGGAGGAGTCTATATTGTGTAGGCTAATCTTGGGGTTTAAATTCACAATTTTAAGCCCCAAGCCATCTACTTCATTCACAAATTTATTTACCATATGTTTGATAGTCTTAACTTTATCAATTATAGAATGAAATGCTAGGTACCTGATTCACCATTTGGTTTTGAATCTGTACCTTTTGCCCAAAAATCTCATAGTTGAACTTATCTAGCACATTATCAACATCATAAACTACATCTCTAAGCTCTGTTAACTAGATCCTCACAAACTCATCACTTACTTGCCTTTTCTGAGCATCTTGTAACATGACATGAATCTTGCATAAGGTGTAAAGAAGATTTTTCAGCTCCTCCTCCTCCTTGTCCTTGAAACCCCACCCAAAATTGGTATGCTTTATGACAAGTGAAATTACATTGGTGACTAGTCTATCCCCAACATCATCGATGATAATTTCAACAATATATTCTTCCTCACTCTACAAAAGAGGAATTAGTATGAAAGGTTTGCAAAGTGTTAAAAGTATGGTTTTGTTAGAAATAAATAGCTATGTGTAGAGTTAGGACTAAATCAACACCTATTTGACAATTTTGTCTTTAATTTTTGATGTTGAAGCTAAGGTGATTTTTCTCTTCTCAGCACCGCTTGAGGTGGATGCACTTTCAAGCTTTTTGTTAGACTTTTGAGTTTCTAGAGCTTCTTTTTAAACATTTTGAGACACAGCTCCACATGCCATAATGTCATGTCCTACAACTCACTATAAGAAAAAAGGCTTGAAAAAAGCATAGCATAGCCGCTGTAATATGTACTGTCTATGCTAGCGCTTTTAAAACCGCCACTATAGGTCATTTTAGATATAGAAATAAGCCCTATACTAGTGTTTTGGAAACGCCGTAATAGGCCTTGCCGATATTAGCGCTTTCAGAAACGCCTCTATAGGGTATTTAGTAAAATAGAAATATATCCTATACCAGCGGTTTTAAACCACTGTAATACGTACTTCCTATACTAGTGCTTTTAAAACCTCTAGTATAGGTCATTTTAATATTATAAAAATAAGCCCTATACTAGCAGTTTCAAAACCGCCACTACAGGGTAACCAACAAAATAGACAATAACCTATTCCAATAGTTTAAAAAACGCTAGTATAGGTTTTTTTTTTTTTTTCTTTTCTTTTCTTTTCTTTTAGGCACCTATAATAAACCTGTAATGCATATTTTCCAAGCACAATAAAAATACAATACCAAATACCAAATACAATACCACTTTAAACCAACGAACCAAATATATTTAATTACACCATATCAATAAATATATACCAAATAATACATCCAAAATGTCTAGAATGTTATGCATAGAATAATACATCCCTAATGTTTAGAATGTTATGAACAAAATAATACATTCCAACTGCGTAGAATGTTATGCACAAAAGAATACATTCCAATTGTCTAGAATGTTATAATAAAGTTTCTAACTACGACACACACACACACACACACACACACACACATATATATATATATATATATATATATATATATATATATATATATCAAAGTTTGAAACTTTATTATAAATATCAAAATGTCAAACTAGCTACTCCAAAATAAGGCCCACTCCTATCAAAATAAATAAGGCCCACAATCTACGTCATCATTGCCAAATGCCTGTCATTGGATGATAAGCGTTGATCATTGGGAGAATGGTCATCCACAGCCGAATCATCATCACCATCCTACAAATTAATAAACGCACAATGAATTAGATTATTTAACAACGTTAGTAATTGAATGACACAATATCACTAATCTATTACCAATTGAACACATTATATAACTACATGGATAACGTGGCAAATTCAAGTTAGTCTTCATATAGGTCATTGGTTCTTCCTTGCGTCTTTGTCTTAAATTAAATAGGTATTTTTGCAATTGAAAAATGTTGCAAATCATAATTACTAATTATTACTAGATTTAGGATATTATCTTATGTCACAAAACATGTAATTTAACTTGTTAAAGGTATATTCAATAAATAAATATAAAAATAAAAAGGCTTGTCAAAGGTAGAAAATAGGGATCCATTGCGATAGTTGAAATAAGGTAACTCTTAAACTACGCCGCTCACCTTGTCAATCTGAGATTGAGTGGCTTTGTAAAAAGGTTAGGATGCTAGTTAGTAACATAGATGAACTTATAAACTATGTTTTTCACCTAATCTTAGATTGATACTACCTATGGTTTTCCAAAGCATTTGGAAACAAGCACTATATCTTAGAGTGCAGATTGTGAGTGACATCCATCCATGGCAACACAAATATGGGTGGTATTGTTGATACATAAGAAATTTTTTTTTCTTATATTACATAATTTTTAAAAATGATTTATCAAATTTAATTAGTTAAAGATCAAATTCAATCAATTACTTTGCTCTCATACTATGAGAGAAGGTAATAAACTTGCCCATGGTCTAGCTAGGCATTTTCTTAATATCTTATATTATGCTGTTTAGATGGAGAATGTCCATCTATTTTTTATTACATACTTCAGTTAATAAAAGTCGTTTCTTCTCAATAAAGTCTCCAGCTTTTCTTCTTAAAAAAAAATACTAAAGATGAGCTTTTATAAAGTTAAGGTATCGTAATTAATATATTACTTTATTTTTATACCCTTTTTTTCATCTAAAAAAAAAAGTAACTAAATTAGTTAAGGTATATAAAAAAAAATTAAAGTCATGACCACCTTGATTAACATGTAGAGTCCTCCCTACCCTAATGCATAAGAATTAATTTTTTTTTTCTTATATTACATAATTAAAAAAATAATTTATCAAAATTTAATTAGTTAAAGATCAAATTCAGTCAATTACTTTGCTCTTATACAAGGAGAGAAGGTAATAAACTTGCCCATGGTCTAGCTAGGCATTTTCTTAATATCTTGGATTATGCTGTTTAAATAGTTTCCATCGATTTTTTTATTCCATACTTCAATTAATATAGCCGTTTCTTCTCGATAAAGTCTTTAGGTTTTCTTCTAAAAAAATATACTAAAAATTGGGGTAAAGGCCGGGGTTCAAGTCTCTAGGAGGGACCTTCACACACATATACACTTAGATTAGGCTAGAGTAGAATTCTATCTTGTAAAAAAATTAAAAAAAAAAATAAAAAAGTGAGTAAATAAATTAGTTAAATCAAATACTTAAAAAAGGTGAACATATAATAATGATAATTATTAGTATATTTGTAGACACGCAAAACTTGAAGAAAATATACTTCGTGAATTTGGGCTAGAACAAGCACAAAGGACCCGCAGGTCAACAGAAGAAGCCCTGGACAAAATGGCCCACAACTAGGAGCTATGGGCCCAATAGTAAAGAAAAGAGGGAAAGCCCCAAAAAAGTGAGGCAACAGCCCAAGAATGGGTGCAGCCCGAATGGGCTCAAGACCTAAAAGGCTAAAACACCCAAAAGAAGTGGTAATGGAACGGCCTCATTCCGCGGCAGTGGGACTAAGTCCAGATCCCAGAATCCTATATAGATACTTTCCAATCGCCCACACTCAAGTCCTTTATTTGGACTTGGGTTCAGCAATGACTTTTGGTTTTCAACCCATTTAGTCTTTTTTTTCCCTTTTTTGGGCTCAACCCATTTACTTAGTTCAAAACAATTTCAAATTGTACGTGTTAAGAAAGCAAAATTGTGTGAAATTGTACATGAAATGAACAGAATTGGCCTATAACGTTTTGGAAGGACTATTGAAAATACAAGCAAAATCTGAAGTATGAAATGAAAAGAACATAATCCAATCTAACATTTTCTCAATAGGGTAGTCAGCTGAAATTTGCATTTGCAGAACAACAGCACAGTGGTGAATAAGTCTGTTAAAACAAATAATAATCATAATAATAAAATTAAAAAAAAAAAAACCGCACAATGTTGAATAGAGGAAGAGGACAATGCAATTGAGCTGCTGAAATAAGTTGGAGGATGGATAGAAAAGTAATCTTATTGGCTTTTGGGCCCTAGTGACACTTCAAACTCCTATTTTCTCTTGAAACCAAATCATCATTTTTTTTTTCTTTTTGTCTTCTTTTTATAGGAAAAATATTTTCATTTTCTATCCACCCACTTTTCAACCCAACCAAACAAAGCCAATCCAGTTATTAATGAAATTGAAGAGATTGTCCCATGGCTAGACTCAAGTACAGGTCCATAGAGAAAGATTAAGGATTGCATAGAAGGAGAATCTGGCATGATGAAAAAATTTTAATCAAACTAATTTTTGGTCAAGAAACTAAAGTAGACGTTAATAAAATGAAATCAATAATTGATAACTTTAGTTTTGTTAGGCATATTTTGATTCCCTGCTATGGGTAAATCAAGTGGACTCAGCTTTGGTTGGAAAATGACATTGATATAGAAGTAACGGCCCAAAACTGACATTTCATCCATCTTATAGTATTCAAGGTTCATGAAACATGATCGATTAGCCACTAAAAATTGTCTTAGCATGACATTTCAGCAACAAGCAATTGAGCATATCAATGTCGATTTTGATATTAGATTGAAAATGAAAAAATTCAAAACAATTGCCGTCACATTTTCAGTACTATTGTTAAATAGCCTCTTACACATATATAATCATTTTACAAACTGATCGATATAAAGAATTCAAAAAAAAAAAAAAAAAAATACAACAGTTGTCACAAAGAATTAATTATATAAGATTCCAAATTGGTGGATGCCAGTAGAAAATTCATATATGAACAAGGACTTATTAGCCTAGGATTTAGTGGCAATAGATTCACGTGGTCAAACTTTAGCTGGGGAAAATGAAAACATAACATTACGGGGAAAAAAAAAATTATGACCAATGGACCAAAGGTTGGAAGAAAGGTAAAGTTACAAATTGGTCTAGTCCTCATGAGATTCTTGGTTTGCCCCAACCAACTCTTCACCCAAATTTGTTCATATCAACCAGATTATCAGCACATTCATTAATTAATTCCACTTCTGCCTTAAACAAACAATTCACCAACATGCCAAGAGCCTAGCACAACTAGCACTTTTTTTAATTAAGAAAAAATCATCCATACATCCATGACTTTACTGATACTGTTACTTCAACAAAGTTTTATGCTGGGATGGTTAGAGACTAGTGGCCCCTCACAAGCTTGACATCCCATCTCCAGCTAAATCATTCCTACTGTAAAGGGAACAAGGAAGCAGACTTTTTAACAAAGCTTGGATACACTTAGGGTTTGCCTTTTGTTATGCATAGCTCTCCTCCAGTTAGGGCCAATTGCCTTGAATTCATTGAATTCATACTCAAAGTTGCCCCCATTCCAGCTTCCTCCTTGTACGTCTGCTAGCAATTGTAATAAATTGTTCCTCCAGCTGGAAACAATAGACATTGTCTCAATTGCATTTTCCTACACATGATAACAATATAATCATGTGACAAAGAGAAAAAGTTAGTATTGGGAAAACAGAATAGAGGAATGATGAAATATCAGTTTATAAGTATGATATTCGGTTTTAAAAGCATGCTCAAAACAATCTTGAGAAGATCCAAATAGAGTCCTCAATGTCCAAAGCTCATTTCATCCGTGATTAATGGCACCAAAGACAGTGAGAGGTCATTACAGGGCATGGTTGGTCATTAACTGTCTAGTGTTGCCCGAAAAGGATACCATCCAAGCACTTCAAAGGCAAGTTGCTACTAATCTGCTCTGTTAAAAGAAACAAAGATAGCAAAGCATGCGTCGCATCTAGCCTTTTCTAAATCATTATGAGAATGTAGGAACACCGTGGTGGCTTAAACCACTTATATCAGTACTGATCCTAAACTTATAGAACTTTTCACTTCAATTTCTAAGGTACAAAACCAAATTGTACAAATTTTTTCGAATAATCGCCTTATATGTAAGTGAGTGGGGTCTATCCTCCGAACAATTGCATGATCTAGTGCAATCAGTATGGTCACCTGTTGGGTATGAAAATAGAGTAAGTTGACAAGAAGAAAACACCAGAATAAATGGAAAACTATTGTGTCCCAAGGCCACATGGCAGATAATTATGCAGCAGCAGATGGGGATAAATAACCAGTAGTAGATTAGGTTGATATTGTTTAAAATTTATATTTGATAGAAGTTAGTTCCAATTTGTTAGGATAGTTATCTCACTATGAGTATTATTTATGTACTATGAAGAAAGGAATGGAACTTAAGCAGAGAATTAATCCCAACAATCCTTTCTCCTCAAGTTCAGGAGCTTAGTCTCCTCTAATTGACTAAGTAGTCAAAGTTATCTTTCATTTATCTTGGCTCATATCAAAAACCTTAATCGAATATTGTATTTTTAAATGTCCCAATAGAGATAGGTACAAATGATTTTTAGTGAAATGCTTATGAGGCAACCCACAAGTAAAAAGACTTAACTATAGATGTCTACCACATCATCCAATAAGCTGTTGAAGTCATTTGATAGAAGCAACTATTCCATAAGCACAGGAAAATCCATGGCCTCACCTATTGCTTTGCTGGAAGTGTTGTCGTGTATAATATACTGATCAAAACATGTAAATAATGTACAATATGGTCCAAGTTGACTGACCACTAGATATTTCTGAGGGGAGAGAGAGAAAACTCAAGACAACAAAATCAACATGGTTTTAGTGCAATCTTCAGGAAATCTAATTACAAGTAAAATGGCATATCTAAAGTCATAACTTGATCTCAGAAAAAAAATGCAATCAGGGTCTAGTTCAATTTGAGTTGAATCTCAAGATTATGGGGAACGGTAAATTGGAATTTAAGTTCATGCACAATTCTAATTAGGACAAACTAAATAAATAAATGTCATTGATTATTTCTCAAAATTGAAAATTAACTTAAAAATAATTTATGATATTAACAAAATATAATGGACTTATTCCAGGTTCACTTAATGATAATGTTAAAAGCCACAGTCATACATTCAGCATCTCTTCCCATAAGTTACACATACACCTAAGGGTGAACGTGATACAATAAAATGACTTTTGAAATATGTATAAAGAAAGAGCCCAAATTATTAGAAAACTGACAGGTCAAAAATTTATTTTGAAGACAATGCAATAATCAGAAGTAGACCAGAATTTTTAAATACAAAACAAAACAAAACAACATTAATGGAATTGATTGAAACAAAAATTTGAAGGTCTACAAATGCTATGCAGCAAAATATGATGCACCACATGGAAATAGAAGTTTCCACCAAAAATGAAGGGATATCTCTATGATATAACTAGATATTTGGAAATAGCAGTTTATTAGAAAGTGGTGTTAGAGAAAAAAGAAAAGAAAAAAAAGGACATGCGAGAGAACACAACAATTTATTGTGATGTTACAAGGGCATTCTTGGACCACTCTGTGCCGAAGTACATGAACACTAATTGGGAAATGAAGGATAACCAACATCTGTAAATTGTAAATGCCTAACAAATTTAGCAAATAGTATGGGAAATTGGAAGTAGAAAAAGGAAGAACAAAGGAACATTGATAGGTTTTGTTGGAAGAGAGAAATCAAAAGAGAAGTAGACGAGAAATGAGGGAACTCACAAATTTTGATGACATAATTGCAATGGAATCAATTTAGAATTCCCTCTATTGTGATTCTTGGACTATCAACAATATTCTACCGATGGGCCACTCCCGCTACTTCCATATCCATTTCAAAGCAAACAGTAAGAAACAAAACATCTAGCTGTACAGAACTCCTAGGATTCACATTGCTATAAGATCTCTTACCTCATTCACTCCGGCAAACTTTCATTCAACATTACATGGAAAGGGATCTCACTTCTTGCTTTGTTGGTAGGTAGTATCAGTTCTTGTAACTGAACTTCAGTTTTTGAAGAGATGAAAAGTTTCCCCAACACCTCCGGAAAGGCTCCAACATCATCACAAATTTAATGCCTCCAACAAAGATCATATAGGTGCCAAAGTTGGCCCAACAACTTAGATCACCAAAGAAGGTTAGGCTCCAGGATGGTGGTATGTGAGGTATCCTTGGGATTTGAAAAGAATTCTCTGATACATCAGAAATTACTTTTGGCTCTTATATGTCAAATTGTCAAGTGCTACCTGTGGGTTACAAATATTGATATGACATCAACACTTGAAAACTACATCTATCAAAATATCAAGATGGTAAATATAATAAGGTTCAAAGGATTTGTAGGAAAACTGGAAAAGTGAGAGGGAAGAGAGGACAATTACCACGAATGACATACTTATTGGATTGCATTTATAATTCATATATTAGACGAGAGGAGAATATTTGAGTAAGCTTAATGACTCTTATAAACTTCCTCTAGCTTGGGAGTATATTAAAAATCCATAATGTAATTACTTTTTCTCCAGCTGAACACAATAGATACGCTGTCCCTAGTATCTGCACATTAAGGCAACATATTGAACTCATTAAATAGAAAATAACCAAAAACAAAAAGATTTAGGGAAACTGAAGAGAGAAAAAAAAAATGGGAGCAATTACGAAAATATTCCTAGGTCGATATAAACTATAAAGTAAGCTATAAGAGAAGAAGAGAGGATGAGCTAGGAGAAAACTTACTGGACATCTGTCTTAACAATGTATATGATCTTCAAACTGCTTGCTTAATGCATTCATTGATGCAGAAATTTGGATTATGGCAAATCTTGGACCACTCTGCACTGCTCCCCTTTGCACATTTTTCCTTTAATTAGGGGCAATGACAAATAAGTTCTTCTAATAAGGTGAGGCATTGCATGGCTCGTGTGCCGTGGGAAGAGACATTTAGATCTTGCAATTGTGAAGATTCTATAGTTGAACAGTTGAAAGGTCCTAAACATTTAGGAAAAGTTTCCATTCCATCAAATTCCTCTGATTCAAAAACTAGAAGTGGCCAGCTCTTTTACCTTAAGAATTGCCAACATGACCTGTGGATTAGAAAATTTGATATATTGTCCAATGATGCAACGACATCAACACTTAAAAATACATATATAAGAATATCAAGATAGAAAAGATGCAATGATGTCTAAACTAATTACAAACTCACCTTTTTTATTTTTTATTTTTTAAGTAAAATTACAAACTCACCTTCTAATTGTGCAGGTCTTGGAATTTGTTATTAGTATCGGAAGAAGAAATTTTTCTGAGCCATACTTTATTTTCAGCAATATCATATTCTTTGTTTCCCCTGTCTTGGGATTGGTCAAGAAGAGCAAGTAATGGTGGTTATTGATAAAGGGGTGCATTAAGGCTGACAAATTAATGCCCAAATAACAACATAATTAAGTTCATGCTAGTTAGTGATTCTTAATTTTCAATTTCTTTTTAGCTTAAGTTTTGTTAACTTCTAAGAATGAGCTAACAGCTATAAATATAATGCTAGGATTTTAAAATGCAACGAAAAAGTTAGATTTCTAGTAAATTGAGGAATTATACGATAAGTTGTCCCCCCATGGCCCTTACCCCCCCCCCCCCCAAAAAAAAAAACTGATTATTAGTTGACATCCTAGAATAATATAAAATTTTCAAATTTTAAAAGATCAATCATTTGCAACTTTTTCCAGCACATTTAAGCAAGCATTGGAATTAAATATGGAAAACAATACAATCCTCAAGCATTATGTTATGTCAGTGGAAGGGGGGATAAGCCTTCACAAGCAAGAGAGTTGAAGTACTTGAACTTATTGATGCATTATAATAAAAAGTAAGATTTGGAGAACAAAAAGGAAGTCTGTTTTACACGGACGTACTATTGGCTTTCTATGACATCACATAAAATTCAGTTGCTACCAGTTGAATGATCCAGCTATCTATTGGTAATGGACACTCTTGGACCTCCAAAATGGGTGAGGCAATGTGTGGGAGCAGATGGATCAGCTTTCTGCAATCATAAGTACAGTATGCAGTTTTTGAAGAAAATCGTCAGTCTTCATCAAGACCAGAAGATTAGGGCCATCAGTAACAGATAAAGTAATTTTAACTGCTGAACAGAATTTTAACAACAATAAACAAAGTGTTATAGTATGCAATAATGATTCTGAATAACCATCTCATATGAAAACAATGCAGCAGCTCACATACCCGACAAGCATAAAAGACTCAAGAGTACATCATTTTAGATGCAAGTTTCCAGGTATTAATATCCAAATGATTTGGCGAATTCATTCTACTAAGGTAAATCACTAGTCCAAACAATCCACTAAAACATTCGAAATATGAAAATGGGAAAAACATTAAGCAGAAAAAATTTCAAAAGCAAATATCACACCACAATCGAGAAAAAGATTAATCATTTCCCCCCTTAACTTGAAAAATTCCTACATTTTTTATGCGTAAGGAACTTTTACATGATCTTGAAATCTAAATCTCTCCATTTACTTAGATTTTTAAATTTTCAAAATGGATAAGCTTAATGTATGCAATATTGATTGGCGATGATTGAATGGTTATATAAAGAACAAAAGACATAATTAGATTCATGAAAAAGTAGTGGCAACACATTATTAATTTAAAATAGCAAAAACAGTGAAAACAATGAGGTTGGTGATGGCATGCCAAGTATACCTTCATGCCTAAATTGTAAGGGTATTGCATTATAATGAAATGGTCTCAAATGTTGGAAAATGAGCAAAAGATTTCACAAAGGCTCTCCTCAGTTGACTGAAAAGCTACTACTAACTCAAATCATGTATAAATAATTTCATGAAGGCTCTCCTCAGTTGACTGAGAAGCTACTACCAACACCAATCATGCAAAAATAATTATTCCTAAGAATATAATGGATTATCAATTTTTTTTTTTTTCAAATGCTAAGTAACAGATTCGAAAATGTTGTTGGAACAAAGGGAGGAAGAAGGGGACAATTGAAATGAATAATACACTTATTGGATTGAATCAATACTTTATATACTAGAAAACATTAGAAAATTGAGAAAACTTACCAACTAAAACATCTGTTGGCTTGGGAGGGGATTAAAACATGATAATATTTAATTCTTCATCCAGCTGAACACAACAGAATTGCTGTCCCTAGTGCCTGCAAACAAGGCAACATATTTAACTAATTGAATAATATTTTAGGTCTAGTAGTAATGCGGATCCAGGTGTGTTGAAATGGCTTGAATTTAACTTCCGTGTAAAATGGCAAGGAAACAACACCAACTCTCACCATATTCATGCATAGCCGAATTGTTTGACTCTATAGGCAATTAATGAATGCATGCCTATGTTAGAAAGTTGGACTTGATCAAACAAGTCAAAGATGAGCAATTCATCATTTAATCTTACGTAAAGAATTACTACACTCATGCATTAAATGATGTAGGATTGCTTGGCCACTATTGTTGACTTGCTTCCACATTTGATGACTCATTGGCATTCATGAATTATCAAGGAGAACTACACCTGAGCAAATCAATGTGTGCTAGCCGAAATGTGTGTCTCCATTGGCAATAAATGCTAGCCATTTTTGTTGACTTGATAAGTTTCATGATGGTGATATTTTGGCTGAAGTGTAGCTATAAATAGAGGTGGAGCAAAATGAGTTCTGGAATGTATGTAAGCTACGAATTGCATAGGAAGTGAGTGTCTTGCAATTTGTCTAAATACAATAGTGTGTTCTCTATTGTTGTGAGACAATCAAGGGTGATATTTGGGGTTTGGGTTGTGAGAAAGTGTCTTAAAGCTGTTATTGTAATCTCCACAGTTATAGTGAAATATATTCTGTCGCCTCCCGTGGACGTAGGCATATTGCCGAACCACGTAAATTCCTTGTGTTATATTTTCTCTCTCTCTCCTTTTTAACCTTGTGTAAACAAATTATTTCCCCCAATTTTCACAACAATTGGTATCAGAGCTCCAGGTTGATTTATTCAATGGAGATCAACGCTTCTATTGCCAAGATAGACGTAGTTAAGTTCAACGGAACTGGTAACTTCGGTTTATGGCAAAGAAGGGTGAAAGATTTGTTGGTACAACAAGGTTTGGTGAAGGCTTTGTACGGGAAATCAAAGAAACCAGAGACGATGACGGATGACGAATGGGAAGAACTCGATATGAAGGCGGTCAGTACAATTCGACTATGTTTGGCAGACGAGCTTATGTACGATGTCATGGATGAGGTGTCTACTGCGGCTATATGGTTGAAGTTGGAGAGTCGGTATATGTCCAAGTCCCTCACAAATAAACTTAATCTTAAGCGAAAGCTGTATGAGCTTAAGATGGCAGAGGGTACGGATTTAGCTCAACACGTCCACACATTCAAAAAAATTATCAGTGACTTGTTGCGGATCGATATAAAATTCGATGATGAAAACAAGGCGATGATGCTTTTGTCCTCTCTCCCAGCATCCTACGAACACTTGGTTACAACCCTGCTTTGGGGGAAAGAGACTCTGGAATTTGAAGAGATCTCAGGAGCCCTGTTGGATCACTACCAACGAAAGCAGAATTCGGGTGAAAGTTCTGGTGAAGGGCTTATGGTAAAAGGTAATCAAGAACGTGGAAGGAAGAAAGACAGAGATCACAATTCTGCTAGGGGCTATAACAGATCCAAATCCAAAAGCAAGACAGTGAAGTGCTATAAATGCCAAAAGAAGGGGCATTTTAAGCGAGACTGCCCAGAGTGGAAAAGAGACAAGGACAAAGACAAGGAAGGGTCATCAAGATCTGCAAATGTTGTGGTAGCAGATTCAGATTCAGATGGAGATATGCTATCTGTTTCATCCAGTGCCAACAAGCTAATCGATTCTTGGATTCTGGATTCAGCATGTTCTTTCCACGTGACTCCTCACAAAGGTTGGTTCGACACTTACAAGTCAGTTAATTGTGGTTCTGTTCTAATGGGCAACGATGCTACTTGCAAAGTTGTTGGAATAGGAACAATTAAGATAAAGATGTTCGATAATGTGGTGAGGACATTAGGAGAGGTACGACATGTTCCAGAGGTGAAAAAGAATTTGATTTCATTGGGAACCCTAGACTCTAATGGCTATTGCTATAAGTCTGAGAATGGGTTAATGAAGGTGTCAAAGGGCGCTATGGTTGTGATGAAGGGGCAAAAAGTGGAAGGTAATATCTACAAGCTATACGGCAATACCATTGTAGGTGGAGCTGCTGCAGTGACTGAATCTGAGCAAGATGATACACCCTTGTGGCATATGCGACTAGGGCATATGAGTGAGCATGGTATGAGGGAATTGCAGAAGAGAAATCTGTTGGCTGGAGTTAAGTCATGTAAGTTAGATTTCTGTAAATACTGTGTCATGGGAAAGCAGTGTAGGATGCGATTCAAAACAGCCACGCACAAAACAGAGGGTATATTGGATTATGTACACTCTGATATTTGGGGGCCGGTGCAAGTGGTCTCTAAAGGTGGAGCTCGGTATTTTATGAGTTTCATTGATGATTATTCCAGAAAGGTTTGGGTTTTCTTCTTGAAGCACAAATCTGAGGCATTTGCAAAGTTCAAGAAGTGGAAAGCTGAAGTAGAAAATCAGACTGGAAGGAAGATCAAGTGCCTAAGATCTGATAATGGCACTGAGTACAAGGATGGGGAGTTCTTGAAGTTTTGTGAAGAGCATGGTATCAAAAGGCACTTTACAGTACGAAGAACACCTCAACAGAATGGAATGGCTGAGAGACTTAACCGGACAATTGGTGAGATAGCTAGATGCATAAGACTGAATGCTGGGCTTCCTAAAGTCTTCTGGGCTGAAGCAGTGAACATGGCTTGTTACATTCTTAACCGATCGCCTAGAGCTACGCTTGATGGGAAAGTTGCTGAGGAGGTATGGACAGGAAAAGAAGTTGATTACTTGTTGATGAGGATATTCGGGTGTCCAGCCTATGTTCATATTCCTATCGAAGAAAGGTCAAAGCTTGATTCAAAATCCAAGAAGTGTATTTTTCTCGGGTTCGAGAAAGGTGTAAAAGGGTACAAGCTTTGGGATCCAGTGGCACAAAAGGTGGTGATTAGCAGGGATGTGGTGTTTGACGAGAAGTCCATGATAAAAGACTTCAGAAAGGAAGAAGAGTCTCAAGAAAAGGGAAGCAGTAATAACAACAATAGATCAGTGGTGCAGGTGGAGCTAGATGAAGTGGAGTCTCAGCAAGAGAATGAACCTCACAATAGTGATCAAGAAGATCACAACATGATATCAGAACGGCCTAAACGCAACATAAGACCACCAGTCAGGTATGGTTTCGAGGATCTTGCTTCTTATTGCTTAGTAATTAGTAGTGGGGATCCTTCCACTTTTCAGGAAGCAATTGATTGCTCTGAAAGGGACAAGTGGATGGAAGCTATGGTGGAGGAGATGGAGTCCTTAAATAAGAACAAGACTTGGGAGTTGTCAGAACTTCCAAAGGGAAAGAAACCAATAGGTTGCAAGTGGGTGTTCAGAAAGAAGGAAGCAGTATCAGAAAAAGAAGGAGAACGATTCAAAGCAAGATTGGTAGCAAAGGGATATTCACAAAGACATGGGATTGACTATGATGAGGTTTTCTCACCTGTGGTCAGGCATACTTCTATCAGGGTAGTGTTGGCTTTGGTAGCACATGAGGATCTGGAATTAGAGCAACTGGATGTGAAGACGGCATTCCTTCATGGGAATTTGGAGGAAGAAATCTTCATGAAACAACCAGAGGGGTTCAAGAAACCTGGTACAGAGAATCTTGTCTGCAGATTGAAAAAGTCACTCTATGGGCTTAAACAATCTCCCAGACAATGGTACAAGAGGTTTGATTCCTATATGATTCAAATTGATTATACCCGTTGTGAGTATGATTGCTGCGTATATGTTAAGATGCTTGATGATGGTTCTTATATTTTCTTGTTACTGTATGTTGATGACATGTTAATTGTTGCAAAGAGCATGTATGAGGTTGACAAGTTAAAAGCTTTGTTGCACAAAGAGTTTGACATGAAAGACTTGGGTACTGCTAAGAAAATTTTGGGTATGGAGATTCGCAGGGATAGGGAGTCAAGAAAGCTGTGGATATCTCAGAAGAACTATATCAGAAAAGTTCTTGAAAAATTCCACATGCAAGATGCTAATTCTGTAAGCACCCCATTGGCGAATCACTTCAAATTATCTAGCAATCAATGCCCGAAGAATGAAAAAGAAAGTGAAGACATGTCAAAGGTTCCATATGCAAGTGCAGTTGGGTGTTTAATGTACGCGATGGTTTGCACTAGGCCGGATTTGGCTCATGCAGTGAGTACTGTCAGTAAGTACATGGCAAATCCAGGTAGAGAGCACTGGAATGCAGTGAAGTGGATATTCAGATACCTGAATGGAACTGCGGGATATGGGATTTTGTTTGCGAAGCAACATGGGGATAATTCAGTGGTAGGATATGTGGATTCAGACTATGCAGGCAATATAGATGACAGAAGGTCTACAACAGGTTATGTGTTCACACTGTCAGGAGGGACTATTTGTTGGAGATCCACACTACAATCCCTAGTAGCCATGTCTACTACAGAAGCTGAGTACTTGGCGGTAGCTGAAGCTGCAAAGGAAGCACTGTGGTTGAAAGGGCTAGTCAAAGAGCTTGGTTTGAACCAAGGAGGAGTTCAGTTGCATTGTGACAGTCAAAGTGCCATTTACTTGGCAAAGCATCAAGTTTATCATGCTAGGACTAAGCATATTGATGTGAGATTCCACAAGATAAGGGAGTTGACTGCTACAGGTGAAATTATTCTTGAGAAGATTGACACTTCAGAGAATGCAGCTGATATGTTGACAAAGCCGGTACCTACAAGCAAGTTCAAGCATTGCTTGGACTTGATTCGTGTTTGTGGCTTGTGATAGCCCGTAGGGGCTAAGGTGGAGGCGATTGAAGAGTTTATTTGTGAAGCTTGATACAATTCAAGTCAAGGTGGAGATTTGTTGAAATGGCTTGAATTTAACTTCCGTGTAAAATGGCAAGGAAACAACACCAACTCTCACCATATTCATGCATAGCCGAATTGTTTGACTCTATAGGCAATTAATGAATGCATGCCTATGTTAGAAAGTTGGACTTGATCAAACAAGTCAAAGATGAGCAATTCATCATTTAATCTTACGTAAAGAATTACTACACTCATGCATTAAATGATGTAGGATTGCTTGGCCACTATTGTTGACTTGCTTCCACATTTGATGACTCATTGGCATTCATGAATTATCAAGGAGAACTACACCTGAGCAAATCAATGTGTGCTAGCCGAAATGTGTGTCTCCATTGGCAATAAATGCTAGCCATTTTTGTTGACTTGATAAGTTTCATGATGGTGATATTTTGGCTGAAGTGTAGCTATAAATAGAGGTGGAGCAAAATGAGTTCTGGAATGTATGTAAGCTACGAATTGCATAGGAAGTGAGTGTCTTGCAATTTGTCTAAATACAATAGTGTGTTCTCTATTGTTGTGAGACAATCAAGGGTGATATTTGGGGTTTGGGTTGTGAGAAAGTGTCTTAAAGCTGTTATTGTAATCTCCACAGTTATAGTGAAATATATTCTGTCGCCTCCCGTGGACGTAGGCATATTGCCGAACCACGTAAATTCCTTGTGTTATATTTTCTCTCTCTCTCCTTTTTAACCTTGTGTAAACAAATTATTTCCCCCAATTTTCACAACAAGGTGTTATTAATTCTGCTAAATAAGGATGGGAACCTGAGAGTAATTTGAGGTTCATTTTGGAGAAAGTATTGAAGTAGAGCAAAGTATTTAGTCTTGGAACAATTATGCTAGAAAAACTGATCTCACTTTCTTTACTCAGTAATACAAAACTTTTGGTTTTTCTTTTATTTCTTATAAATTTTATGAGGATTAATGGACTTAATAAGGAGGTTTCATAGTCATTTATTCAAGGTGTGTGTGGCAAATATGTAATTCACTTTCTCATTCTTTCTTCTTTCATTTTTTATTTTTATTTTTAAGTTTGTTGTTATCTTTAGTTATTTGCTTTTGGATTCTGAATAATTTATAAAGAAACCTCGCAGGTTATACAAGGAGTGAAGCTACAGTGACCGAGGCCTAAGTCTGATAGCAAAAGGCATAGAAAACCATAGAAAACCCAACATGCAATTTCAATCACTTGAGCTGCTGCTAATGGTGTGTCATCTTCACCCACCACACACAAAAAGCAGCACAGATAATTGTTACAAGTTTGAGTATCGATTAAGAGCACTGGCCCTTATAATGAAAAAGCGTTTGACAATTCAGTTTGAATCTGAGTTTGACAATCAGTTTGATTCTAAGTTTCGTAAGTACAAAAAGACTAGGAAAGCTAAGGAAAAAATTTGCAAGTCTATTTTGTTGCCATGAAAATTTTACATTTATTACTTTATTACTCTTTGATTTAAGATTATTGTGGTAAATATGTTAAAAGTTATGTTATAGAAAGAACAGTTTGGGTTGTTAACAGAAGCCCATTTGTGAATATTTATAATTCATTAACCTCAGTTTCTACTATAAACTAAAAAGAAGAAAAAAAAAGTAAATTCCAAATCAAATTATCCAAATGATTGACAGAATTTGCTGTTATTAATGGTGACAGTGACACAAAGGCATTTGTAATTTTTCTGACTAATGGCAAATAAATGACTAGCATTTACTTTGTTATATCCATGTCAGCAACTAAAAGAGTCACAGCAAAGGGCATTTCACACTATTCAGGCTGAGGCCGCTGAGCTATAATAACACCAAAAGCACAGAATGACTTTCATGTCAAAGAGCGTCAAACTAAAATTCGGTGATTTGACTGCACTCAACATAACTCTATACATTGTAGATATGCACATTGGCTACAAATATATATAAACTGAATTTGGTTTTGTAAATCACCATTTATGAAGTAAATAATGTATCAATATCCCAAATGGTAAGAGAAAGCAAACCTAAAGTGCCTTTGCAAGAGTTGTCATCAACTTAATTATTTTCGCAGAAGCAAACTTTCTGCCAGCTTCCTGAGTTAGTCTTCAAAATCTTTGCAATGTGGGTACCTTCAAAAGGTAAAAACCATATATAGATATATTAGAACCGTCAACACCTTCAGTGCTGTTCGAAATTTTTTAAGTTAAAATTTGCTTGCACTACTAGAACTGGGGATCACATAATTTCATTAACAGTGAACAGTAAAACTAACACTCACCCACCCAACGTGAAAAGAAAATCAGCAAGACCCTCACCCACCCAATTTCTCATTCTTATGCAACTAGACTCTTTCTCCACAATAAACTGACCCTCATAAACAGAGCAATTATGACCTAGCCCAAATCTACTGTCAAGTTTTAGACAGCCCTAAGCAAAAGAACTGATCCATGAACTCTTACAGTATCAAAATATGAAGGTTACAAGAAATGCAAAGAGAAAGAAAATTTCAAATTTGAAAAAATTGATAAATCCAATATTCCAAATTTCCCAATCTCCAGAAAATTTCATTTTTGAATAAATTGCAGAAAGAAAATAGCTTAGCAAACAGAAACTGAATCGCAGCAAGACAAATTGGTAACAGAGTCAGCTATTTCAACAACTGGAATGTGGTTGACCTAAATTGTACAAGTAAACTATGCTTTTAGCAACTTTTTAAGTCTTGTGATGATTTGCAAAAACCAAAATTTGAATAGCACCAAGACAAATGACTGCAAATAGTAATTTCATAAATTGAAATTTTCAAGTGTTAACAGAGTGGTTGGTAATATTAATATCTACTATTTATTTCAAGAATCATTAACCAAAATTGTAGCATTTATACATTTTCTTAGTGGTGTCCAATTAAGTACTAATACTCTCACCCATTACAAACAGAAGAGGATATAAGGTATGAGTAAACTTACGAATAGGGAAATTGAATAAATGGATTGTGGTCAATCTGATTGTTCAATTTGGGGCAACCATATATCATCACCGTTTTCAATTTGGTGAAGTGTTGCATGGTTTCCTTGGTGGACAGATGCACCAAGTTCTTGCAATCCACAATATACAGCTCTTGAAGAGAGGAAAGGTTGCCCAACCACTCTGGTAAAGCTACCATTTCACCAAATTCTTGCATCCACAGAATTTTAAGGGCAATGAAGTATTGAATTTGGTCCAGGAATAGGACAGACCCATACAATTTGAGCTTTTGGAGGGAGGCGTGAATGGAGGAAGTAGAAGACAAACAATCCCCATTCTCCATATATTCAACAGACAATGTATAACACTGTACCCCACTGGGTGGTGTTGTTATGGACAGGACACCTGGCAATGACCTCAGCTTAGGACAATCCTGTACTAAGAACTTCTGAAGGGAAACGCAGGTGCGCACTGAGTTTGGCAAATCTCTCAATTTATTACACCCTCTAATAATCAACTCCTCAAGGCAAGGAAACACCAACAACACCTCACCTGCACTTGTCAACTCCTTTGCACCCTTCCACTCTTCTAAGCTACTCATAAAAAGCAATTTGAGTATTCTCAATGCCGGGAATAATGCAGTAGTATATCTGTGACTCCCTTCATTGTAACTGTAAAACTCACTTCCTATACTTCTTACCTTCCACAGTCCAAATATTTCAAGAACCTTAAGACTAGGTAAATGCCCCAAAGTGGGAACTTCTTCACATTCCGTGCACCGATTCAAATAGATCTGAATCAAATTGTGATATAGCAGGAAACCAACCCATGATGGAAATTTCTTTCCTCCATAGAATTCGATTCTCAAGCTTTTCAAATTTGGGTGAGGCTGGAGGCCTTCCAACACCTTTTCATCTTTATCATACCTATCAACTGCCATTGAATATTCCCAGTATAATCCCAACTTGAATATTTCCTTTTCTTTTAATTTTGCACTTTTGGCTTCTTCCTCATCTTCCACGTACCCTAGATTGAAAATGCCTATTTCTCCTCTGAGAATCTTCAATGGTCCCAATTCTTTGATCCGATAACCTTCATCTCGACCCACACCAAAAAATGGCAATGTTTGAAGGCAAGTCAATCGCCTCATATTTTTGTGTAATCTATACATTGTCATTCTTTGGTTAATATGTCTCAAGTTAATTCTGTTAGTCTCTCTTTTTGATCAGTTTGTATTCTTTTTAGTGCAGTAAGTTTACTATCGTAAATTCATGGTGCTTTTTATCAATAAAGCTATTATTACCTATAAAAAAAAAAGTGAAGAAGTCTCAAATGTATTAACTACTCAATTGAATTTGGCAACCCTATTACACTGTGCCCGAATAATTTTAAAACATGTAAGCATTTAAAATTTGATAACATGTCATCAAAGTCTAGATTTTTTGAAATCAATGTGCGCATTTTTATGAAACCATCTCCACTAAATGAAGTTCTTGGTGTTGTTTCACCATCAAGTCGGACAAATAAATGTTGTACTTTACTAACATTATCCACATAATCTCCCTCCAAAATCATAATTTCAGATTTTGAAATTGGGATGGCAAAATCATGCACCAAATCATGCATTTTGCAACTAATAATCTCACCATAGGCATCCTTTGTAGCATTTTGGAAAAAGGAAGTGGCCAACAAAATATTGAAATACATGTTACCAATATCCTCCATCACCATATTAGCTTCTTTAGATGGTCCAAGGAACCCTTCAGCCATCCAATGCTGAATTATTTCATCCTTTTTCATGTCATAATCTTTAGGGAAAATTGCACAGTATGCTAAACATCGTTTCAAAGATGGTGTTCGAAGATGATCATAGCCTAACTTTAATATGTGAAACACTCCATTATTATCATCGTTCAGTAAATCCCAATTTTTATTATTTTGAATCGATAGCCATTCACCTTTATCATGTATAAAGTACATTATTCCCCCTAAAAATCTTGCAGCCCATGGAACCCTTTTACATTTTTTAACAATATCCTTTCCAATTTTCTCCAAATCTAGAGTTAAAAGTCTTTCATTTGCAGATGCTCTTTTCTTGAATATGGACCAATAATCATATTCTGTTAATTCACATTGGGGAAGAGTCTCCATCGTTTCTGTCACACTATCACAATAGGTTGCTTCAACAATGTTATTTCCAACATTTTGATTAACTTTTGAATCATCAAGGAAGGAGTCTATCTCCATGTTAAAGCTAATCTCAGGGATCGAATTCACAAACTCCGCTCGAAGATCATAACTAGCAATGTCATCTTTAAGTATATTTAATGATTCATTGATGGTCTTAATATTTTCTGCCATATTGAGGGGGGATACAATGCTATTGGAGAGTAAATAGGAGCTTAGTACCTTTTGCTGAAGAATATTATAGCCAAACTCATCCAGCACATCATCAATGTCATAAGCTACATCTCTAAGCTTTGCTGACCAGCTCCTCAAAAACTCATCACTTACTTGTCTTTTCTCAACATCATTTAACACGAGTTGAATCTGGGTTAACAAGATAAGAAGGTCTATTAGCCCCTTCTTGAAACCCCGCTCTAAACTAATATGGTGCTCTATAACATTTGATCTCAACTTGGCTAAAAGTCCCTCCACAACAACATTTAGCATAATTTCAGCTCTGTATTCTTCCTTACTCTGCATAAGAGAAAATATAATAGAAAGATTGTAGATGGTACATAGTAGAGTGCAATTATATTATAAACAAACAGCCATATGACTCCAAAAAGAAGGGGGGGGGGGGGGGGGAGGGGAAATAAACAACCATATATAGGTAGGTCTAGATATAAAAGTATATAAGTGGAGCTAGATAAAAACTATTATGACAAAACTTCCCTTCTAAATTTTTCATACAATAATTAGTAGTTAGAGACTTAGTGCCAAGAATCTTGTTGATCAACTGGTTGACATCTACTATGTTTCTAATTGAGACACCCAATGTTCAAATCTCCTCACCCCTATTGTAACTATTAAATTGTAAAAAATTAATAGTCAAAAAAATGGTTGTACAGAGATTATGAAATTGACTAGACTACTTAATGTTCTTCTAGGGACACACACAATTGCTCACACACTTTAACACAACTTACACATTTGTCAACGTGTGATTAAATTATATCATTTACATATAAGTCCACCATTAGAACTTAGAGAAAAGTAATCTAATCACCACTTGCCACATGTCTAAGCTTTGTCAAAGTGTGTGACTTTTTGACACCCCTCCCTCCCCACCAATCTTCTTATAACAAAAAAATTCATTAATGAAATTTAATATGTTTTACTTGATTCAAACATTTAAAATCACTAATTGAATTAGTTATCTCAACCACCAAAATTGTGGTAAAATATAATCTAATAATAAAAAATTTACATCATTGATTACAAACATCACTCACCTTTTTAAAGAGTCCACTTAATGTGTCATCCTTCTATATTGAAGTTGAGCCAATTTTCCTCTCCTCAGCCTTGCTTGAAGTCGATGCACCTTTAAGTTTTTTGTTAGGCTAGGTACTTTTTTACAAATATCAATATCGTGACCTTTAACTCCAGCTAAGTGTGTTTTAATCCTTGTAGCACCCCAGCAAAATTACATTCGCAAAACTTACATTTGAAACGACCATTTAGTTCTTCAACATACTCCCAAAATTGCGATCTTTCTTTCGAACCATATTTCTTTTGCCTTACAATAAATAGATAAAGAATATAATATTAGAATATGAAAATTGATAGTAAAATTGGATCTATAGAATAATAAAAAAATAATTTAAAAGAAATGGATCTATAGAATTATAAAAATAAGCTTTTTTTTTTAATGAAAAATGTTGTGAAAATTGGTGAAATAATTTGTTTACACAAGGTTAAAGAAAGAGAAAAAAAAAATATGACACAAGGAATTTACGTGATTTGGCAATATGCCTACGTCCACGGGAGGCGATAGAATAAATTTCACTATAACTGTGGAGATTACAACAACAACTTGAAGACACTTTCACACAAACCAAACCCCAAATACACCCTTGATTCTCTCACAAATAGATAAAGAACACCCTATTGTATTTAGACAAATTTGCAAGACACTAACTTCCTACAATCCGTACCTTACATGCTCTCCGAACTCATTTGCTCCACCTCTATTTATAACTACACTTCAGCCAAAATATCACCATCATGAAACTTATCAAGTCAACAAAAATGGCTAGCATTTATTGCCAATGGACTCACCTTAGCCCCTACGGGCTATCACAAGCCACAAACACTAATCAAGTCCAAGCAGTGCTTGAACTTGCTTGTAGGTACCGGCTTCGTCAACATATCAGCTGCATTCTCTGAAGTGTCAATCTTCTCAAGAATAATTTCACCTGTAGCAGTCAACTCCCTTATCTTGTGGAATCTCACATCAATATACTTTGTTCTAGCATGATAAACCTGATGCTTTGCCAAGTAAATGGCACTTTGACTGTCACAATGCAACTGTACTCCTTGGTTCAAACCAAGCTCTTTGACTAGCCCTGTCAACCACAATGCTTCCTTTGCAGCTTCAGCTACCGCCATATACTCAGCTTTCGTAGTAGACATGGCTACTAGGGATTGTAGTGTGGATCTCCAACAAATAGTCCCTCCTGACAGAAGCTCTCTTTGGACTCACAGACTTGGATATCACTGGAGAAAGCACATCTTCCCTGGGCTCAAGTTTATGCATTAGATACTCCTTCACTAAAACAACCTTATCCATATTTGCTCACCCTTATTATCTTGCTTTCCTCTTTCAATAGCAACAGAGAGCTAATGCCAAATTTTCAGTTACAATTTCAGTTAGTGTCCTTCTAAGACTTGTAGGCATCTGTTTTTATTTTTAGTAGTAAGATTGACAGTGTTTTCCAAAACATGCTTCCCAAAATTCTTATGTATTGCTCTTGGATTATGTCTAGTGGTTTCCTTGTACCCCTCAGGAGCCAGCCTTCATTCAAATGCTGAAAATCAAATGATAAGGGGCATTAAGAATTAGGAACCATGTTGGAGTGTTTCCATTTTACCTCACAAAAGCAGTAAAATAATAAAGAAAGAAAAAACAAGGGAATAAATGTGTTGCACAAAGTAAGGGTGTAAAAAATATAACCTGGGCTTCCATAGAATTCAGGATCTTCTTCATCTTCATCGTCATCCAACCTGACAACCCAAGAAGGTTTGGTGCTAACGCTGAGAGTATGTCTCAAATTCTTGGCCTTCTTCAATTTGGTGGGAACTCATTTCTTGTAATGATGAACATATTCCTTCTGGGTCAAGATCCATTCCAAATGTAGGAGATGAGGAGGTAGGCAACCACTTTGAACCTTATAAAAGTGTGTTCAAGTCATGGAAATTTCATTCAAGATTAAATGAAGCCTTTAACAAATATACCAAGCTAAAAATGCTATATAGGGTTTAAAAGTGACGGTCTAAGCATGTACCAGAAGCCTCTCTACCACCAAGACCAAGACACAAGTTTATGTAGGATGCTTAAACCACGATGGCATGGTTGGAATTACCTTGGAGAAGCTTCAAAGAGGGGCTGATAGGACTTTTGGTATTGTAACCATTTCTTTGCATGCGGTCAAGTAGAGCCATTTTCACAGTGTATTTATGCCTTCATATATATTGGTTTTGTTGCTCCTTTTATCCCCTATAACAGAGAGAAATGTAAGAGAGATGAATGATGCTCAAGAATTGGCTTATGGGATTCTTGCATGGTTCTAGAATACATGCATTTGTGCACATAAGCATATATATGAACTTTATAGTTGTTTCCTGGCTGCAATTAGGAGGCATATTGAGTCCTCAAATGAACATATGCAGCAGATGTGATAGCTAGATGGTCGATATATAGAGAGACTAAGAAAGCATATGGTTCTAGCTTTTCATTTCTAAAATGAAATCAGATTATGACCAAAGCATATACAAAATGCTATTTCTTAATATTCTATAACAGCCATTAGTATTAGAAAACTAATAAGTCAAAACATTATAGTGAAGACAATGCAATAGTAACAGGTGGACCAAAATTTCCTAGGTAAAATATATCCAAAAAATTTGAGGGGTTTGTTTGAAACAAAAATTTGAAGGTTTACATATGCTATGCAACAAAATATGTTGCAGAACATAGATATACAAGTTTGACACAAACATTGAAGGGAAATCGCTTTAATAAATGGATAAGAAATATGGTAAATTAATTGTAAAATGAACTAGTTTATTCCAAAATGAAATGTTAGAAAAAAGGACCTTTGAGAAGAAATATGGATTTAATATTATTTTGAGCTTAGACTAGGAATCATATATTTATCTGGATATTGGGAATAGGGCGTATCTAGGACCACTTTGTGCTGAAGTGCATGAGTACTAATTGGGATATGAAGGACAACGAAAATCTATAAATAGTATAAAAACAACAAATTTAATAATAATAATAATATATCAAATTGAAAGAAGAAAAAAGAATCAAAAGGAATCATATTAGGTTTTGATGGAAGAAAGAAAACAAATGAAATGAAGAAGAGAATGTGGCAACTCACAAATTTCAATGAAACAATTAGATTGGAAATTTGGAACCAATTCAAGCTTCAGTTCTTCATTTAGCTTTCCATGGAAACTGAGTGGGCCACTTGCTTTGCTGGTAGGTAGTAGCACTCCTGCTCCTGAACTTCAGTTCTTGAAGAGATAAAAGGTTACCCCAGCCCCAAATAATCGTGAAGCATCCTTGACAAGGGAAAAGTATTCGCTAATAAAAAAGAAATTACAGGTGGCAATTACATCAAAAGAATTGTCAAGTGTTGCTAACTATGGCTTACAGAAATCATAGTTAAATATTAATAAAGAATATGAAAAAATAAGGGGGGTGATAATTCAAATGAATTACTTTTTTTTTTTTTAATTCTTAATTTCTGAAAAATATTTGATGTGCTAAAAGAAATCCAACCATCACGGAATAACCACAATGAAATATAGCTAAAAATTGAAGATACACAAAAATTATGCAATAAATATGTGTTACATAAATATGAATTAATGGTTTGACATAAAACTATTTGGACATTGTTAACCCAAGAATATGGTAATGTGTGTGTATATATATATATATATATATATATATATATATATATATATATATATATATATAGAACAAATCACGAACAGTGTGTCAACTTCACAGCAAACAGAAGAGAACATAGAAATTATAAATGATTTCGAGCTTAGAATAGGAATGTAGAATGTATCAAAGGTTTTTCTTAATCACAGGAACATGGGCAATCTTAGAACCTTTTGTGCTAAACTACATGACCTCTACTTGGGACAATGAAAGATCACATGTATTTGTAATTTAGTAATGCAATGAGCCACTTACATCATAAGCAGATATTGCAATGAGCTAGTTACACCATAAGCACATATTGCAGCTTCTTGCAAATGTACAGCTCATGTAAGAACAATAGGTGGCTTTCCACTTACTGTCGAAGACATTGTCAAATATGTTAGAGTAGAGTCCATCCACATATAATAGCCTAATTTTCACCATTGACATATGATTGACCAAAAAGAAGACTGATTATTTTCCATTTCCTTTTATATTACAAAAGAACTTCTACCATGTCAGAGATATTAATTGTCTGAAACTTACTGGTCATCCATCTTAATAATGTACATGATCTTCAGACAGCTTCTTGTTTAATACATTCATTAAAATAGATATCTGGAATGTGGGAAATCCTAGACCGCTCTGCACCACAATCCTTTGCACATCTTTCAATTAATTTGGAGCAATGACAAGATATTTAGCTCTTCGGTTGGATTCGGGGTTGGTTAAAAGGTCCATGAATAAATGTTTCCTCCAGCTGAACACATTAGATATGCCAGTGCCTGCATATTGAGGTAACATATTTAACTGATTAATAAATTTTTAGTTCTTTGAATAATGAGAATCCATGTGTTGTTAGTTTTGTTAGCTTTTTAACATCCCAGGCTCCTAGTTCGTTATATCCACATCAGCAACTAAAAGTGTCAACCTAAGTATAATAACACATATATGGAGTATAATAACTAATATAACGCACAAAAATGACTTTCATATTAAATAGTGGCAAACTACAATTCATTGATCTGACTGTTTTGGTGATATATGAACACATATATGGATTATAGATTTGACATAAAACTCTTCTGAGATCATCAACCAAAGAATATGGCAATATATTTAAAGCAAAAAAGAGAAAGCATAGAAGAGAACAAATCATTAGCAGTTAGACAACTTCAAAGTGAAACAGCAAACAGAAGGAGGTTTGAGAGAACATACCAGTTTTAAATTATTTGACCTTAGAGCAGGATGTATCAAATATTCATCTTAATAACTGGAAAATGAGCAATCTTTGTCCAGTTTGTGCCAAACTACATGACCTCTAATTGACACAAGGAAAGATTACTGATATTTTAATTTAGTGATGTAATGAGCTACTCACACCATAAGCAGATATTGCAGCTTATCCTGAATGTATAGTTTACTGCGGAAAATATTCTCCCTATTTGGTTATGTGATTTTCAAATACGTTAGTGTAGTGTGTTCAAGTAGATGAAGAGGAGATAAAGGATTAGTCCATCCACATTTATAACAGTCTATTTTTCACTATCAACATGATATTGACTATGAGAATGATTCTTTCACTTTTCATTAAATTACAAAAGAATTTCTCCCATGTGAGAGATTTTAATTGTGTGTTGTTCGTGAGAAATTCAAGTGTGATGAAGAGGTACAAGTGCATCACAGTGAACAAATATTCAAAGCTCTAATTACAACTTCTACTTGCTAGATAATATCTGCTATCATTTATATATCTGTACATGTACACACTTTGACAAATTGTCTCAAGTGCGTAAAGATGACAACAGTATAATTATAAGTAGGGGGAAAAGAATGTCCAAAACAATTTGGAGAAGATCCGAAAAGACTCCTCAATCTCCAAAGGCTACTTTTATCTCTTGCAAGGGATTAATGACAATTGACAAAAAGTTTCAGCTGCAATTTACGGCAGCAAAGATTATGAGAGGTCATAGCAAGACATGGCTCGTCATCAATTGTCTAATGACTCAAAAAGCTTTACGCATGTCAGAGTAGAACTTACGTGATCAACCATAAAAAAAAGTAGAACTTATGTGATCTGTTTTTGGCAAGCATCCTCAACAACCAATGACATCCAACTCATTCACAAGAATCACAGCTCACCCATTTGTTCATATCCAAAAAAATTAAGAAACTATCAAAGTCATGCATTTATCCAGTTTCAGGGGCAACTTCCTTACTAATCTGCCGTGTAAAAAGGATCAAGAAACAACAATATTGGAGCTTATGATGCATTTTTCCTTTTCTAAATTGCTATGGAAGTCATCAGAATGTATCAACACTGTGGTAGCTTGAACTACTTATATTAGTACTAAAAATAGTAACTTTTTTGATAGGTAGTACAAAACCAAATTCTCAACCAAAATGTATTAAAACTATTGAAGAGCAGAAATTTAGTGTTTATAGGGAAAAGGCCCATTATCTTATATCTAAGGGATCAAGAACAATCCTACAACTATTTGCATGATCTAGAGCAACCAGAATGGTCACCTGTTGGGTAAGACCATCATGTCAAGGTTACAAGAAGAAAACCACACAATAGTGGAAAACCTTAACTAAATATGGTACTTTTAAATTTTCTAATAGAGATGTGTATAAATGAATTTAATGACAACCAACAAGTAAAAAGACTATCTATAGATCTCTACCTCATAATCCCAAAAGCTGTTGAAGTCATTTGCATGAAAGCCTTATGTTAGGAAACCGTAACAAATAACATATGATTTGAAAGGCAGAAGAATTATCAAGCATCTGTATATTATGGAAAATATTATTGCTAGTTATATAAAGAATGGATGAAACTATGGCCTATGTACAAGAAAATCCTTGGCCTCACCTAATGCTTTGTCAGATGTGTTGTCAACTATGCATACTGGTAAAAACTTAAAAACAAGTATATGATATAGTTAAATACGACCTACGACCAGAATTTTTTTAGGAGAGAGAGAGAGAACTCAAGACAATAAAATCAATATATTTTCAGTGCAATCTTCAAGTATTCTAATTACTGGTACTATGTCGTATCCATGGTCATAAATTGATCTCAGAAAAACAAAAATGCAATCAGGGTCTGGTTCAATTTGAATTGAGTCTCAAGATGCTTCCTTATGGGGTACAATATATGGGACTTTTAAGTTCATGCACAACTCTGATTGGGGTAAAATAAATAATTGATGCAATCAATTATTCTAAAGTTTGAAAAAAAAATTCAAAAACAATTATGACATTAACAAAGTTGGGTCAAAGTGATACTATAGAAATGACTTGAAATTTGTACAAATAAAGCGCCTTAATTATTAGAAAACTGACAAGTCAAAACTTTATAAGGGAAAATGCAATAGTAAGAAGTACACCAGAAATTTATATGTAAAACTAACCTTCTTTTATTAATAAGAACTAACCAAAAATAAAAAATAAAGAAATTGATTGAAAAAAAGAAAGAAAGAAAGAAAGAAATATATATATATATATATATATGAGGGCCTACATTCACTACCCAGAAAAATTTGTTGCACTACATTGTAAACAAGTTTGAAATAAAATTGAAGTGATATTGCTAATTGGAAAATGAAGGTGTAGAGATTTCGTGTTCACAGATGGATAACCAAATCTGGAAATAGTATATGAACAACAAATTTAGAAACTTGTATACAAATTTAAAGTAGAAAAAACAAAAAATTAGGATTGACAATAGGTTTTGTTGGAAGAGAGAAATCAAAAGAGAAGATATTAATGAGAGAACTTACAAATTTCACTAAGTCAATTGCATTGGAACCAATTTAAATTTCCCCACTGTGATTCTTGGAATATGACCAATCTTCTACCAATGGAACTCTAGCAAACAGTATGAAACAAAGCATCCAGCTTTGCCAACCACTCCGGGAATTTTCCATTTAGCTTTCCATAGAAAGCAAGGGCACCTCCTGCACTGTTGGTAGGTAGTAGCAATTCTTGTCCCAGAACTTCAGTTCTTACAAAGACGAAAAGTTACCACAGAACATATGCAGAGGCTCCAACATTGTCAAAATTTAATGCTTCCAACTGAGCACATATAGGTGTCAAAGCTGGCCAAACAGCTCTGACAACCAAAAGAAGATTAGGCTCCAAAATGGGTGGTGTGTGAAGTCCTTGACATTGGGAAAAAAAAAATCCTCTGATAAATAAGGAATTCTGGTGGCTTTTACATTAGAAGAAATGTCAAGTGCTACCTGTCACTTACAACATTGATACAATGACATCAACACATGAATACTACAAGTATTAGAATATCATCAGAATTCCAAGATGAAATAGATGCTATTGTAAGGAAAAGTGAAAGGGAAGGGGGGATAATTGGCATAAACGGTATACTTATTGGATTGAATTAGTACTTCATATATTCGAAGACAAGTGAAGATTACGGAAACTTACCAATTCTCATAAACTTCCTATAGCTTGTGGCTAGATTAAAAGTCCATAAGTTAATAAATTTTTCCTCCAGCTGAATACAATAGACATGCTGTCCCTAGTGTCTGCACTTAATGGCAACTTTTTTATTGATTAAAGGAGAAATGAAGGAATTGGGAGCAATTAAAAAAAACACTCTTATGTTGTTGTTAAGGAGAGTATTAGAAAAGAAAGGAGGATGAGGTGAGAGAAACTTACTGGTCATCCATCTTAATAATGTATATGATCTTCAAACTGCTTCTTCTTTGATAAAATTAACAAAAAATGAAATCCCAGACCACCCACTCTGCACTGCTCCCCTTGGCACATCTTTCCTTTAATTTGGGGCAGTGACAGATTCTTCTCTTCCATTTTCTTGGCAGTGTTAAAGCTCCATGAATAAATTTTTCCTCCAGCTAAACACAATAGATATGCTGTACCCAGTGCCTGCATATCAAGGCAACATATTTAACTAATTGAATAGTCTTTTAATTCTCTCAACAATGAGAATCCATGTTTTGTTAGTTTTGTTAGCTTTTTAACATCCTAGGGTCCTAGCAATTAGTTTGTCATATCCATGTCAGCAACTAAAAGCGTCAAAGCAAAGGACATTTCACACTATTCAAGCTAAGCAATAACAATACTAGACACACAGAATGACTTTCATATCAAAAATTGTAAAACTACAATTCATCAATCCAGTTGTACTCAATCTATACATTGTTTTGGTGACATGCACAACTTTACATGGACTAAAAGTTTTGTTTATGCAGATATGCACGTTGGCTACAGAACACATTGACTATATATAAATACAGCTCAAAGTAAATTATATATACAAATCCCAAATGGTAAAGGAAAAACAGATCACATGTACCTTGGCATCAGTTGAATCGAGTTGATTATTTTCCCAGACGCAAACAGATCATATGCACCTTCATATATTTGATAGTTTGCAAAACTCAGAACTCTATCAGCAGTCAGCAACAATCACCTCGATTTCGTTGGATTCATAAACAAACTTCTCTTACTCATCACAGCTATAAGTAGTCCCGTGCAACTCTGATTATCAGCCCAACCCCAGCTTCCTCCTTGTCCTCGAAGATTGCTTACATACATTCCTCCTCTGTTCATCAGCTTGCAATTATAATCAATTGTTCCGCCAGCTGGAAACAATAGGCATATTGTCTCAATTGCATTTGCATACACATGACATCAATACAATTATGTCATGAAGTAAAGAGTCTTGGGAAAACAGAATAGAGGAATGAAGAAATAGGAGTCAACTAGAAGTATGATTGCCTATTTCAAAAGTATGCTCAAAACAATCATGGAAGATCCAAATAGAGTCCTTGATCTGCAAAGCTCCTTTTATCTCTTGTGGGGACTAACTACGATTGACAAAAGGCTTCATCTGTGATGAATGGAACCAAAGGTTTCATCACAGGACTTAAAGTGGTCATTAATTGTCTATAGTTTCAAAAAATAAATATTAAACCAAGTAGAACCTGAATCTATGTGATCAATTTTTGGTTAGCATCCTCAATAACCAATAACATCCACCTCATTCACAAGAATCACAACTTACCCATTTGTTAAAATAAAATAAATATAAAATAATTAAGAAACTAGCAAAGTTATGCATAACCAGGCACTTCAGTGAGATATTAACATTTATTGCATCTTGCCTTTTCTAAATTGCTATGGAAGTTGTCAGGATGTTTCAACAACGGGGTCAGTTTATAGATACTGGTCCATCACCATATATGCAAGTGAGTGGGATCTATCCTCCAAACAATTGCACGATCTAGATCAATCAGAATGGTCACCTATTGGGTATGAAAATAACGTAAAGCTCACAGGAAGAAAACACCAAAATAGATGGAAAACCTTAATTGAATCTAATTTTATGAGGGTTAATGGACTAAAGAAAAGGCTTCATAGTCTTTTACTCAAGGTTTCAAAGTGTTGCAAATATTGTATTCACTCTCTCATTCTCTCCTCTCAATTTTTTATTTATTTATTTTTTTTATAATTCATTGTTATCTTTAATTATTTTCTTATAGATTCTGAATAATTAACAGAGAAACCTCACAGGTGATACCCATGTGTAAATCAACCAGTAAAAGGCCATGAAAATCGTAGAAAAGGCAGTATGCAACTTCAACCACTGCAGCTGGTGCTAATGGTGTGTCATCTTCACCCACCACACAAAACAGTAGAGATTATTTTAAACTTCTGACCATTAAGATCTGAAAATTGTTAAACTTTTTTGGCATGAATGATATACTTATCAGATTGAATTAGTACTCTAATTATTCAAACATAAGAGATGATTTGAGAAAACTTACCAAATCTTATAAGCTTCCATTAGCTTGCAGCTAGATTAAAACTCCATAAGTAAATTAATTTTTCCTCCAACTGAACACAATAGATATGCTGTCCCTAGTGTCCACATGTTGTTAGTTTTTTAACATCCCATGCTCCTAGCAATTAGTTTAATATATACATGTTACTAATTAAAAGAGTGAAAGCAACGGACATTTGTTTAGGTTAAGCTGTAATAATACCTGATGCACAAAATGACTTTCATGTCAAAGAGTGTCAAACCATAATTCTGTGATCTGACTACTCAATCTAACTCTATACATTGTCTTGGTGACATATGAACACATATATGGAGTTGACATGCACACCTTTACATAGACTAACAATTTTGTTTATGCAGATAGGCCCAATGGGTACAGAACCCAGTCACTGTACAAATATATATTAACTGAACTGGATCTCGCAAAGCACCAATTAATTAAGAAGTAAGTTATATGCACGTATCTGAAATGGTAAAGTGAAAGCAGACTTGAAGTACCTTGGCATCAGTTGTCATCAAGTTGGTTATTTCCGAGGTGTAATCTGTCTTACGAGCTTCATGATTTAGCCAAAAAAAATTAAAATGTGTTAGAAACCTTCAAAAGCTAAAACCGATATATAATTATATTAGAATAGAACCATCAACACCTTCAGTGCTGCCTAAAACTTTATAAGAAATTTAAGCTTTGCTTCTACTAGTAGAACTGGGGATCACATAACTTCATGGTCCAGTAAAACTGACCTACCAACCCAAACATGAAAACAAAAATCCGCAAGACCTTCTCCCACGCAATGTCTAATCTCATTCTTATGCAACCCAACTCCACTTTCCCACAATAAATTCACTCAAATAAACATAGGAATTATGACCCTGTAGCCCAAATTAACAAAATCTATTTCCAACTTTTACAAAGCCCTGAAAACAAGAACTGCTCCATGTATTATATTAGAATTCCAGCTCATGAAATTGAAAAGAATGAGTATGTTTTCATCAATGGACATAATCAATTTGACACCAATAAGTGAAGGTTAAAAGAAATGCTGAGAAACAGAATGAGTATGTATTTTATCATGAATGGATTAATCTATCAAATTTTATGAGCATTGGCTGAGATCTGATTTTTTGCAACATTCCAGTAATTAGAGTGGTTGGTGAGTTAAATTTCTATTAATTAATTCAAGAAACATTAATCTAATATTTTTTTTTTATAATTAATCTAAAATGTTAAGATGTGAAATTTAAGAATAGCCCTTCTAAAAATATAAAATTATATAAATAAATTGGGGGCCAGTAGGAAATGGAATATACTTTTAGTAAGAGTCATCTTCATCTTCAGAAACGCTGAGAAAAAGAATGAGTATGTATGTTATCATGAATGGACATGCATTGTGAAGTGCAAAGTTTCAGATTTTTTGAAAAATTCCAGTAATCAGAGTGGTTGGTGAGATAAATTTCTATTAATTAATTCAATATGCATTAATCTAAATTTTTTTTATACATAATTAACTCAAAATATTAAGATGTGAAATTTAAGAATAGCTCTTTTTTTTCAAAAAAAAAAAATTACATAAATAAATTGGGGGCCAGTAGGAAATGGAATATACTTCTAGTCTAGATATAAGTACACTTACTAATCATCTTCAGTCGTCAAAGACATCAAACCGAAAGTCGTCAGAGCCGTCAAAGCCAAAGCTGTCAAAGTCGTCAAAGTCCTTCCCTTGGATGTATTTTCCATTGATTCTGATGTTTGGAACATGGCCAATCTGGAACCACTCAGCGCCACTCCCTTCTGCACATCTGTCCTCTAAATTGCGGCAATTATCAATGCGCAGATGTTTTAAATTGGTGAGGTGTAGAATGGGAAGATACATCAGCTTTTTGCAGTAATAAAGAGACAGCTTTTGAAGAGAAGAAACATCGCTCAACCAATCAGGCAAAGCTTCCATTCCGTTAAAGTTCTCTATCTGCAGCTCTTCAAGGGCAGTGAAGAGTTGAATTTCGTTCGGGAGAGAGTTGAGTGTAGGCCTCCCAAGCAATATTAGCTTTTTGAGGGACGCGTGCGAGTATCGAATGGAAGGATAACGCAGAATCGGGAAAGCATCCAGCTCTTCAATAAACCCACCAATTACCAAAGTCTTTAAGCGGCCTTCTCGCAAAAGCTTCAGTCTTGGATCAGCACAGTTGCTAATTTTTAAATTAGTAAGAGAATGAAATAGTTCTCCTAAATCTGGAATTGATTTCAGATTCGGACAGTGCTCAATCTCCAAATATTGGAGAGATGTACAGAATTGTAACCCACCGGGTAGTTCATCAATGCCACACCGTATTATCTCCAAGCGTCGCATAACTGACGGGACACCTGGCAAATACCTCAGATATCTACACTCACGTAAGGTTAACTCCTCAAGGGAAGGAAACACCGTCAACACCTCACCTGCGCTTGTCAACTCCTTTGCATCCTTCCACTCTTCTAGGCTTTCCATAAACTCCAATTTGAGTATTCTCAATGCTGGAAATAATGCTGGAAATAATGTAGTAGTATTTCTTGAACTCCCATCACTGTAACTGTAAAACTTACGTCCTATATTTCTTACCTTGGACATATTTTCTATTTCAAGAACCCTAAGACAGGGTAATTGCCCCAGAGTGGGAACTTCTTCACATTCTATACACCGATTCAATTTGATATGAATCAGATTGTGAAATTGTGACAAATCATTAACCCAAGATGGGAATTTCTTTCCTCTATACCCTTCGATTGTTAAGCTTTTCAAATTTGGGTGAGGATGGAGACCTTCCAATACCTTTTCATCTTTATCATACAGGTCCATTGTGATTAAATCTTCATGTTGCCAGTATAATCCCAACTTTAATATTTCCTTTTCTTTTAATTTTGCAATTTTGGCTTCTTCCTCATTTGTCACCTTCTCTAAATTGTATATGTCTATCTCTCTGAGATTCTTTAAGGGTCCTATTTCTTTAATCCTATAACCTTCATCTTGACCCAATCTAAAAAATTTCAATGTTTGAAGGGAAGTCAAACATGACATATTTTTGAGTAGACAATCTTTGGACAATATCCTTGACCAATAAGGAATATAAATACTAATATGTCTCAGGTTAATCAAATTGCTTAGGTCTTCCGGAAGCTTCTTGACATTAGGGAATTTTTCAATTCTTAAAGTTTGCAAATTGTAGAGTTTGGTAATGGATTTTGGTAATTCCTCAATTTCAGTGAAGATGTGAAGAAGCCTCAAATGTATCAACTGCTCAATTGAATTTGGCAACCTTATTATACTATTCTTGGATAATTTCAAAACACGTAAGCATTTAAAATTTGATAACATGTCATCAAAGTTTAAATTTTCTGAAATTAATGTGCGCATTTTTATGAAACTATCAGTTCTTGGTGTTGTTTTGCCATCAAATCGGACAAATAAAGGTTGTACTTTACTAAAATCATCTACTAAATCTCCCTCCAAAATTAGAGTTTCAGATTTTGAAATTGAGAGTGCAAAATCATGCACCAAATCATGCATTTTGCAACTAATAATATTACCGTATGCATCCTTTCTAGCATTTTGGAAAAAGGAAGTGGCCAACAAAATATTGAAATACATGTTACCAATATCTTCCATCACCATATTAGCTTCTTTAGCTAGTTCAAGGAACCCTTCAGCCATCCAATACTGAATTACTTCATCCTTTTTCATGTCATAATCTTTAGGGAATATTGAACAATATGCGAAACATCGTTTTAAAGATGGTGTTGGAAGATAATCAAAGCATAACTTAAGCACAAGAAAGATGTTACTACTATCTTCATCCAACAAATCCCAAATTTTATTATTTTGAATCTCTAGCCATTTGTTTTTGTCAAATTCAAGGCACATTATTCCCCCTAAAACTCTTGCAACCAATGGAACCCTTCCACATCTTTTAGCAATTTCCCTGCCAATAGCCTCCAAATCTAAAGGAAATGGAATTCTTCCATTTGTGAATGTTCTTTTCTTGAATATGGACCAACAATCATCTTTTGATAATTTTTCCAATTGATGTCTGTGATGTGTCTCCATAATTTCAGCCACATTCTCACTACATGTTGTAACAACAATATTATTTCCTATACTTGAACTAAATTTTGACAAGTAACCCTTTAAAGTATTCCATTTCTCAAGATCTGCATCCTGCACATCATCAAGTATGAGAAGATATTTTATTACTCTCAACTTTTTTTCACATTTTTGAAGCATTTGATCGCATTTTAAATAACTCAAGTCCTTTTCAAGAAAGTTAAGAATCTCTCTTAAAATCCCTTTAACATCGAAATGTATACCAACATTTACCCATGCTAGTACATCAAAATGTTTCTTTATTAGTTCATTGTTATACACAAGTTTTGCTAAAGTTGTCTTTCCAAGACTTGCCATTCCCAATATAGGGAGAACAGAGATAACTTCTTGATTGCTTGAACTAATAAGTACATTTACCACTTTTGTGACATCGTATTCTCTTCCTACAACTTCTGAATCATCGAGAAGGGGGTCTATATTCATGTCCAAGCTAATTTTGGGGTTTGAATTCACCAACTCCATTCTAAGACCAAAGCCAGCTACGTCATGCACAATTTTATCCAATAACTGTTTGATGGTCTTAACTTTATTAGGATTGCAAAATGAAAAGCTACGCACCTGATCCACCATTAGATTTTGAATCTGTACCTTTTGCCAAAAACTTTCATAGCTAAACTCGTCTAGCGCATTATCAGCATCATAAGCTACATCTCTAAGCTCCATTAGCCAGATCCTCACAGACTCATCACTTGATTGCCTCTTTTGAGCATCATCTAACAAGAATTTAATCTTGAATAATGTTTCAAGAAGATTTTTCAACTCCGCCTTGAAACTCGACTCAAAACCGATATACTCACTGGCATGTAGTGAAAACGCATTGGCTATTAGTCTGTCCACAACATCATTGAGGACAATTTCAGCCATATATTCTTCCTTACCCTGGAAAGAGAAAATAGTATGAAAAGGTTTGCAAAGGGTTAATTAAAAAGCATTGGTTTTATTAGAAATAAATAACTATGTATAGAGTTCGGATTAGATAATCACCTTATTTTTTAATTTTGAAGCCGAGGTTGATGCACTTTTTAGTTTTTTGTTGGTCCCTTGAGTTGCTTGAGCTTCTCTTTTTTTTTGAGTTGCTCGAGCTTGGTTTTGAACATCCGGAGGCACAGCATCACATGCCACAATGTCATGACCTGAAACTCCAGCCAAGTGTGCTTTAATCCTTGATGCACCTCCAGCAAAATCTCGTTTACAATAATTGCACTTGAATTTTAAACAGCCATTGACTTTCTCAGCATGAGCCCAAAACGGATCTCTCCCTCTACCCATACTTCCTTTTCCTTGCAATAAATAAATAAATAATATAAAAATCAAATATAAATTAATTCAGATAAAATTAATGATATAATATAATAATCCTATTTGCAAACTGTCTGTATCAGTATCAGTTCTCAAAAATATTAAAAGTCTGATTTAATATTAAAGCAATTTATCACATATTATATTCATATAATAAAGCAATTTATCACATATTATATTCATATAATAATGATATGATGTGATATAGAAATCCTAATTACCTATACTCTCTGCATCGGTTTCAGTTCTCAAGAAGCTCAACAATTGTTAACTATTCTTAATTCCTACATTTTGTAATGACTAGATCTGAGCATGCACGTATAATAAAATAAACAAAAAAAAAGGTGGCTCTTTTGGTTATATCATTGGCTAGAGAACTGGATCTAATAAATTAATCCAAGAAAAGCATGCTTTAAGCGTTATAGATCCTTATTTTTGTCTATCTTTTCGATAGTGGTAGACATCAATTTTTTTTTCTTCTTCTGGTTTTTATGTTGTGTAAATAAATAATTATTTAGGCAATATTAAAAAAAAAAAAATCAAGAGCATGAGAGACATGTCAAAGTGCACTTACTCTAGTAGTTTGCAAACAAGTATATGCAGCCCAGAGAAAGAGCAGAGGTAGAATCTGGGAACTGGGAGTACTATGAAGCTCAAGAGAGAGTTTCTTTTTCTTTTCTTTTTTTGTATATTCTGAATCTAAAACTTATGAAAAGAAAAAGTAACGCGTTTTATATATTTTTTTTACTCACAAAAGAATGTTTTTTTTTTTAATTTTAATCAAGGAAATCAAGATTTCTTTAATTTAATTTTAATGTTCTTAAGTGTATACTTAATTTGTAAGCCCAGCACAGTAGAGAGAAGAGACTGTTTTGACTTTTTAAGTTTAAGTAATACAAGTTCCTCAAAAAAAAAAAAAGTTTTAAGTGATACAATTATTTGATCAATTTGCCTTAACCTTTTGTTGTCTGATCAATTTGCCTCGAGATCTGAAATGGACTTGTCAAATTCAGCAGCAGATCAGATCAGATCACGTGAATAAAGTGTAGCTGTGATGTGATTGGTCGAACAAAACTTGTTAACTTCGCAGCTTCTCATTAGGTTGGGCCCAACAATCCCCATCCCAGATATTTCTAGTCAAACAAAATTCCTTAGTTGGGCTGAAATTCTCCATGATGATCTCTTAAGCCCAGCAGAGAGGAAAATAAAGTAGAAAACTTTCTTTTCTTTTTTTTTATAACACAGAAAACCTTTTTTGATAATACAAAAGTGATGACTCCAAGTTATTGGTTAGATTTGAACCTTGGAATCATTGAAGAGATTGCATAGATGAAGGTGAATCTAGCATCGTGAAAACAAACGACTGTTTAGTAATGTATTTTAAATAATAATTTTTAGTATTTAAACAACATTTTATATATATATATATATATTTTTTTTTATACACTTTTTTACTTATATATTTTCAAAAAATACAAACAACGTTACTAGAATAATATTACTAAACGGGCCACAAGTTTAATAAAACTCTCTTCTTCTCTTTTTTCCTTTTTCTTTTTTGCATAGAAAGTAGAAACTAAGTTAATAAAATGAAATTAATAATTCAAAACTTAGTTCTGTTAGGCATATTTTGATTCCTACTATCAATTAGTCACTCAAATGTCATAGCATGACATTTCAGCAACATGCTTTTTAAGCAGGTCAATGTCGATTTGTGAAATTAGATTGAGAATGAAACAAGTTTAATAAAAGTCTCTTTTTGCTAGAAACTAAAGTAGGTGTTAATAAAATAAAATCAATAATTGAAAACTTTAGTTTTGATTCCTATTAGAAAATTGGGTGGTCTCTCTCAAAAAAAAAAAAAAAAAATCGGGTGGTCTCTCCTTTGGTTGGAAAAATGACATTAATAGAAAAGTAATGGCCCGAAACTGACATTTCCTCCATCTTTTGGTCTTCAAGGTTCATGAATCATTATCAATTAGACACTCAAATTGTCATACCGTGACATTTCAGCAACAAGATTTCTTAGCAAATCAATGTTGATTGTGATATTATATTGAAAATGAAATTCATTCATTCATCCTTCTTATCTTCACTTTTAGCAATGGTTCAAAATACAATTTTTACATTCACGTTAGATAGTGAAGAATTAGAAAAATTGTTTCGCAAAAAAAAAAAAAAACTTGTTTGTAACTATTATGAAAGAAAAAATATTGACATATTTCCCAACTTTTCTTTAGATGATTGATGGAGAATGATCATATGTTGCCTACTTAATTAATTAATTAATTTTAAAATGTAACTATAGTTTAAAGTAGTTTTTGTTCAGTTTAGAGGGAAGGAAAAAATTAAGATAATGAATAGTAGTCCCATGTTGGCCATGTCATTATTAAAATATGTGTAATGAGTATATTTAGCTAACACTTATAAACTTGTAAATGAGTTTATGCTTGAATTGTTTTGTATCAAACTTAATTGCTCATGAACTTGTTCGTGAACAATTTTTTTCACTTGGGTTCCGCCTTGTTTATTAAATGAGCCAAAAACTAAGGCTTAAGCTTGGCTTATTTAAAACAAACAAACATGAATAAGCTTTTTATCCAGCCGAGCCCGAATTGTTCATGGTCAACTTGATTCATTTATAGCCCTTGGTCCCTTAACTATTGTGGACGACTAAATTTCTTAGTTCAAAATAAGTCAAACAAGTAAAATAGTTTCACAAATGCGAATTTGTATTGATGAATATGTGGTACAATTCTCTGTGTTTACAAAAGAGTGTTCCTCTGATTTGATCTCCTTGAAAGATTTGTTAATTGGAATTGTGGTAATGTGATTTTGATTTGAACACAAAATATCCTTCAATTTGGCTGAGGAATGAATCGAAGATCTTTAAAATGGAATTATAATGAATTTCTGGCTATGAGCTTGTTGGAAGTTCTTTGTTCTTCACGTTCTTCGTGTTCTTCGTGTGTTCTTCATCTTCGAAGATTTGTGGTGGAAGTTCTTTGGGGCTTTAGAGGCTTGAATCCGTAGAGCTTAACTGATTTGTGGTTTGGAGGTTTCTGAATTTGGTTTTGTAAATCACCATTTATGAAGTAAATAATGTATCAATATCCCAAATGGTAAGAGAAAGCAAACCTAAAGTGCCTTTGCAAGAGTTGTCATCAACTTAATTATTTTCGCAGAAGCAAACTTTCTGCCAGCTTCCTGAGTTAGTCTTCAAAATCTTTGCAATGTGGGTACCTTCAAAAGGTAAAAACCATATATAGATATATTAGAACTGTCAACACCTTCAGTGCTGTTCGAAATTTTTTAAGTTAAAATTTGCTTGCACTACTAGAACTGGGGATCACATAATTTCATTAACAGTGAACAGTAAAACTGACCTTCACCCACTCAACGTGAAAAGAAAATCAGTCACCCACCCAATTTCTCGCTCTTATGCTACTAAACTCTATTTTTCCACAATAAACTGATTCTCATAAATTGAAATTTTCAAGTGTTAACAGAGTGGTTGGTAATATTAATATCTACTATTTATTTCAAGAATCATTAACCAAAATTGTAGCATGTATACATTTTCTTAGCAGTGTCCAATTAAGTATTAATACTCTCACCCATTACAAACAGAATAGGATATAAGGTATGAGTAAACTTACGAATTGGGAAATTGAATAAATCGATTGTGGTCAATCTGATTGTTTAATTTGGGGCAACCGTATATCATCACCGTTTTCAATTTGGTGAGGCGTCGCATGGTTTCCTCAGTGGGCAGACACACCAAGTTCTTGCAATCCACAATATATAGCTCTTGAAGAGAGGAAAGGTTGCCCAACCACTCTGGTAAAGCTACCATTTCACCTAATTCTTGTATCCACAGAATTTTAAGGGCAATGAAGTATTGAATTTGGTCTAGGAATAGGACAGACCCATACAATTTGAGCTTTTGGAGGGAGGGGTGAATGGAGGAAGTAGAAGGCAGACAATCCCCATTCTCCATATATTCAACAGACGATGTATAACACTGTACCCCACAAGGTAGTGTTGTTATGGACGGGACACATAGCAATGACCTCAGCTTAGGACAATCCTGTACTACCAACTTCTGAAGGGAAATGCAGGTGTGCACTGAGTCTGGCATATCTCTCAGTTTATTACACCCTCTAATAATCAACTCCTCAAGGCAAGGAAACACCAACAACACCTCACCTGCGCTTGTCAACTCCTTTGCACCCTTCCACTCTTCTAAGCTACTCATAAAAAGCAATTTGAGTATTCTAAATGTCGGGAATAATGCAGTAGTATATCTGTGACTCCCTTCATTGTAACTGTAAAACTCACTTCCTATACTTCTTACCTTCCACAGTCCAAATATTTCAAGAACCTTAAGACTAGGTAAATGCCCCAAAGTGGGAACTTCTTCACATTCCGTGCATCGATTCAAATAGATCTGAATCAAATTTTGATATAGCGACAAACCAACCCATGATGGGAATTTCTTTCCTCTGTAGAATTTGATTCTCAAGCTTTTCAAATTTGGGTGAGGCTGGAGGCCTTCCAACACCTTTTCATCTTTATCATCATACCTGTCCACTGCCATTGAATATTCCCAGTATAATCCCAACTTGAATATTTCCTTTTCTTTTAATTTTGCACTTTTGGCTTCTTCCTCATCTTCCACATACCCTAGATTGAAAATGCCTATTTCTCCTCTGAGATTCTTCAATGGTCCCAATTCTTTGATCCGATAACCTTCATCTCGACCCACACCAAAAAATGGCAATGTTTGAAGGCAAGTCAACCGCCTCATATTTTTGTGTAATCTATACATGTATATTAACCCCATCAAACAAATAATATTAATATGTCTCAAGTTAATCAAATTGCTTAGGTCTTCCGGAAGCTTCATGAGTTTAGGGCATTCTTCAATTCTTAAAGTTTGCAGATTGTAGAGTTTGGTAATGGATTTTGGTAATTCCTCAATTTTAGTATGTGAGACGTGAAGAAGCCTCAAATGTATTAACTGCTCAATTGAATTTGGCAACTCTATTACACTATGCCCGAATAATTTTAAAACACGTAAGCATTTAAAATTTGATAACATGTCATGAAAGTCAAGATTTTCTGAAATCAATGTGCGCATTTTTATGAAACCATCTCCACTAAATGAAGTTCCTGATGTTGTTTTGCCATCAAGTCGGACAAATAAAGGTTGTACTTTACTAACATTATCCACAGAATCTCCCTCCAAAATCATAGTTTCAGATTTTGAAATTGAGATGGCAAAATCATGCACAAAATCATGCATTTTGCAACTAATAATCTCACCATAGGCATCCTTTGTAGCATTTTGGAAAAAGGAAGTGGCCAACAAAATATTGAAATACATGTTACCAATATCCTCCATCGCCATATTAGCTTCTTTAGATGGTCCAAGGAACCCTTCAGCCATCCAATACTGAATTACTTCATCCTTTTTCATGTCATAATCTTTAGGGAAAATTGCACAGTATGCGAAACATCGTTTCAAAGATGGGGTTTGAAGATGATCATAGCCTAACTTTAATATGTGAAACACTCCATTATTATCATCGTTCAGTAAATCCCAATTTTTATTATTTTGAATCGATAGCCATTCACCTTTATCATGTATAAAGTACATTATTCCCCCTAAAAATCTTGCAGCCCATGGAACTCTTTTACATTTTTTAACAATCTCCTTTCCAATTTTCTCCAAATCTAGAGTTAAAAGTCTTCCATTTGCAGATGCTCTTTTCTTGAATATGGACCAATAATCATATTCTGTTAATTCATATTGGGGAAGAGTCTCCATAGTTTCTGTCACACTATCACAATAGGCTGCTTCAACAATGTTATTTCCAACATTTTGATTAACTTTTGAATCATCAAGGAAGGAGTCTATCTCCATGTTAAAGCTAATCTCAGGGATCGAATTCACAAACTCTGCTCGAAGATCATAACTAGCAATGTCATCTTTAAGTATATTTAATGATTCATTGATGGTCTTAATATTTTCTGCCATATTGAGGGGGGATACAATGCTATTGGAGAGTAAATAGGAGCTTAGTACCTTTTGCTGAAGAATCTTATAGCCAAATTCATCCAGCACATCATCAATGTCATAAGCTACATCTCTAAGCTTTGCTGACCAGCTCCTCAAAAACTCATCACTTACTTGTCTTTTCTCAACATCATTTAACACGAGTTGAATTTGGGTTAACAAGATAAGAAGGTCTATTAGCCCCTCCTTGAAACCCCGCTCTAAACTAATATGGTGCTCTATAACATTTGATCTCAACTTGGCTAAAAGTCCCTCCACAACAACATTTAGCATAATTTCAGCTCTGTATTCTTCCTTTCTCTGCATAAGAGAAAATATAATAGAAAGATTGTAGACAGTACATTGTAGAGTGCAATTATATTATAAATAAACAACCATATGACTCCAAAAAGAGGGGGGGGGGGGGAGGGGAAATAAACAACCATATATAGGTAGGTCTAGATATAAAAGTATATAAGTGGAGCTAGATAAAAACTATTATGACAAAACTTCCCTTCTAAATTTTTCATACAATAATTAGTAGTTAGAGACTTAGTGCCAAGAATCTTGTTGATCAACTGGTTGACATCTACTATGTTTCTAATTGAGACACCCAATGTTCAAATCTCATCACCCCTATTGTAACTATTAAATTGTAAAAAATTAATAGTCAAAAAAATGGTTGTACAGAGATTATGAAATTGACTAGACTACTTAATGTTCTTCTAGGGACACTCACAATTGCTCACGCACTTTAACACAACTTAGACATTTGTCAATGTGTGATTAAATTATATCTCTTACATATAAGTCCAACATTAGAACTTAGAGAAAAGTAATCTAATCACCGCTTGCCACATGTCTAAGTTGTGTCAAAGTGTGTGTGCAAGTGTGTGACTTTTTGACACCCCCCCCCCCTCCCCACCAATCTTCTTATAACAAAAAAATTCATTAATGAAATTTAATATGTTTTACTTGATTCAAACATTTAAAATCACTAATTGAATTAGTTATCTCAACCAAAATTGTGGCAAAATATAATCTAACAATAAAAGATTTACATCATTGATTACAAACATCACTCACCTTTTTAAAGAGTCCACTTAATGTGTCATCCTTCGATGTTGAAGTTGAGCCAATTTTCCTCTCCTCGGCCTTGCTTGAAGTCGATGCACCTTTAAGTTTTTTGTTAGGCTGTCCAATATTTAGAGAAGCTTCTTCTTGGACTTTTTTAGGTACTTTTTTACAAATATCAATATCGTGACCTCTAACTCCAGCTAAGTGTGTTTTAATCCTTGTAGCACCCCCAGCAAAATTACATTCACAAAACTTACATTTGAAACGACCATTTAGTTCTTCAACATACTCCCAAAATCGATCTTTCTTTCGAACCATATTTCTTTTACCTAACAGTAAATAGATAAAGAATATAATATTAGAGTATGAAAATTGATAGTATAATTGGATCTATAGAATAATAAAAAATAATTTAAAAGAAATGGATCTATAGAATTATAAAAATAAGCTTTTTTTTATGAAAAAGAATAAGGTTTTTCTAATTTTTAAAAAATATTATATAATTATGTTATGTGTTTTTCTCTCTATACTCTATAGCGCATACATATACTATAAATATAATTAAATCAAAATCAGATTAACTTTTTGTACGCCCCTAAATTTTAAATGCTAGATAAGCTTCGTTTCTTTTTATTTTTTTTGAGGGAAAGATAAGCTTCTTCTTGAACAAATTTAGTAGCTATTTTACAAATAACAATATCATGATCAATAACTTCAGCCAGATGTGATTTAATCCTTGAAACACCTCCATCAAACTTATGTTCACAAAACTTATATTGTAAACAACAATCTAATTTGAAAACATTTAAACAACAATCTAATTTCTCAACATGTTTCCAAAATTGATCTTTCTTTCTATGCATATTTAATTCTCCTTATAATAAATACATAAAGAATATCATATGATTCCTTAAAAAAAAAAATTAATAATAAAGAATCTATAAAGGAGTATTACATCATTTTTTTTTCTCTCTCTCTCTCCCAATTATATATACATGGAGAGAGAAAGTTTTCAAACTTCAAATAAAATAAAATATTAAAACAATTTAGAATTATTTTATTCACTTAATGAAATTAAGAGCACGCTTTAAACATTATATATCCATACTCATTCCGAATTGGTCTGTTTTCTCAATAGTGGTAAATATCAAATTAAAATTTTCATCTTATTTTAATTGTTGTGTTTAATAAACTATTGATCTAGCCTAGAAAAATAAAATCAATGGCATGTTAAGAGTGAACTTACTGGATTAGTATACAAACAGGTAGATGCAGTGAGTGGACCCCAAGAGAAAGAGAAAAGGTTACGACGTCTGAGAAGAAGAGGTAGGATGAATTTTTTATGGTCGTTAAGAAATTCATATATTGACGATAACAATAACAACAACCAAAAAATACAGCTAAACCCACTACCTATCATAGTTTAATTTTTTTTGTCTTTTTGTAATGTCTTGTTCAGTGTTCACTTACTACCCCAATTCAAATATTCAATGCCACGGCCCCATCTACCCTCCACCGAAGAGACAAGAGCCAATCAACAGTTTTATATTTTACATACACATGCACAAAAAGACAAAAGCTGAAAAGCCAATTTATATTGTCAAAAGATAACAGTCTGAGAGAGAGAGAGAGAGAGCGCCGCTCTCAATCAGAGCAGAGATGAGATAGAGAAAAAATAGAGAGAACTGAAATACCTAGATGTTGCCAGCTGAGGTCAGAGGCGGCGGCACGTTGAAGCCACGGGCGGCAGCACGTTGAAGCCAGAAGTTCTTATTTCTCAATCTCGCCGTCGCCGTCGCCGTCTCTGGGTTTTGCTGTTGCTGAGTCGCTGACTGCTGAAGACCCTAATATAGTACATAGAAATTTTATTATTATTATTATTTTTTTTTGGTTGATTTAAAAATTTGTCTTGGGTTGAGGTATTTATTGGTCATTTGCGCTGGCTATTATTATAGTAATTTTTTTTTCAGATTTTAGTTTAATAAAAAAAAAATTTTTTTTGCTTGAAATTCTTGATATATTGTCAAGGGAACCAAATTATGGAACAAAGTTTAATTTTATTAGGCATAAAAAAAAATTAGGGTAGTCACAAATCTTTTTTAAAGGATTGACAAATATAAAATTTTAAATTATTATATATAAATTTTTTTTTCAAAGATACAAAAAGCCAACTCTTTTCCTTGTATCAATTGGATAAGGTGAAAATGTGTGGATGCATTTGTATGGATCTCAAATTCATTGTTTTTGTTCAAGAATGGCGATTATGAAGCATTTAAAATCAAAGCAATAAGGTAGAGAAGTCTAACTTAACAAAAATATTTTCTTTATAGACTGAAATGTTAGATTGTTCAGTGTGCTTAAAGTAGATAAAGTTGTTTGCCATGACCTTCCCAAGACCAAGACCACACAAAAGTAGAAGTTTAGTACATTGGGTAAGATTTTTTTTATTTTTTATAATCTCTTCTGCACAATTTAAATTGTTTAAAAAACAAAAGAAATGTGCAGTATATCTTACAACAATATAGCATAAAAAGGTAAAGAATATTCCCACCTCCTCTCCCCAAAAAATAAAAAAATAAAACAAAATGAAGGGAAAGAAGACATGTATTCATGAAATATGTGTTTATACATATTTGCTATCTTTTGAACCTGGATTATGGTAGGATATAAAAATAATACAATTACCTCATCCTCTTGATTAAAGCATAGTTGTATGTGTACAGTTGAATTTGATTTAGAGAGTAATTGAATTGAATATATATTATATATAAAAAAAAAAAAGTACATCTACTAAGAAGGTAAGGTTATACTGTTATACATAACTTTAATTTTGTCATATCTCACATCACATCAATATATATATAAAAAGCGAGCACTCATGCGGGAGTAGCGTGACGCCTCATAAATGTCTCATTTGAGCCTATTATACTAATTATTGCATTTAACCTTCCCAAATCACCTTCACTTGAAAAATAAATTCCAACATCCTTTTAGAAATTGAAAAGATGCACATTACTTATTGTTTAGCAAAATCAAATTCACCTCTTTCTCTTTCTTAACTCTTCAGTTCCCCTTTAAATTTGATGCACACTAATATAATTCTTTTTAAATCTATATATATATATATATATATATATATATATATATATATATATATATTATCTGTAGCCCTTAGAGCTTGCTGGACACTGAGGAAAATAAATCAATGTAATAGTTCTTTGGACAATAACCCAAATCCCATTAGATAACTCTACCCTTTCTAGCTCCATTGATGCCAATTTGCTTCAACCATTATATCTTCTTCTCGGAGCTATGTTTTAGATCCCAAATTTAATAATAAGGTAATTCTTTCTCTAAAAGGTGGGTATATAATCTCTAAAACCAACCCTTTCTCTGTCAGTCTCTTAATTTTTTACTTTATTACTTTGATATCTTTAATTTTACTTTGTAATTTTGGTTTGAACGCAATTGCCTTTAATTTATATGCATGCAAATTGTTTGATAAAATAGTTGAATGTTTTGCTATAGGCAACTATTAATGCAGGAGCAACAAACTATTTTTTATGTGTTCATATTGTAAATTGTAGCAATACACAATAAATATGGTCTGTGCTAGAAGTAACGTTGTAAATTGCTTCATATAAACACTATTTTGGTTTTACTTTCTTTTCTATAGTTTTTATGGTTTGCTTAATTTGACAATTTTGTCACTAAACCAGAACAAAATAAAAAAAAACAAGACAGGAGAATTCTATAGCTATGAAATTTATCTTAAGTGATGCTCATTTTGTAACATTTTGATTGTGTATGTGTGAGTGATATTAGAATAATTCAAAACATTTAAGAATATATATATATATATATATATATATATATATATTAATTACAAGTCAATTCTTTCAATTTTTATTTTTATTTTTATTAGTGTAACTGTTATTTATTCCAACAGTACTATAAGCATGAATTTTATAGAAAGGTATATAACAAAATCTGCCAATTGTTTGAAATACAAACTCTTTTGGTCTTTGACCGGCACTTTGCCACTTCTTTTTATCATAAATCAAACATGAACTTTCTAAATATTGTATTTGTACTTTTGCTTTCCTATAAATACTCGGTAATTAGTTTATTGTCATACGTGTATTGAAGATGGATTGTGGGTTAAGAACAAGTTTTTGGACTAGGTTTTAGGATAATTATATCTAATTATATTTATTCAAATCAAAAATTGCTGATACCTAAAACATCCTAAATTAACATTATAAGGTTAATATAAGGAGGCTCAACTCCATGTTTCAATGAATTCTATGAGAGAGTGTCAATGCCCTAATGAAGGACGAAGTCCTTACATCTTTCAATCGAATGTCCAAAACTACCACAAAATTGGGTCGTTACTTTTGATAATTGGAGAAAAACCCCGTTTTGCACACCTAAAGAGATTTTTTTTTTTTTTTTTTTGAGAAGGCGCCAAAGAGATTGATAATGGGCTACTGCTTTGCCTAGACATGACTCACTATATGACCTTGACACTACTATATATAGTTAAAATATTATTGAGGATGCTTGATGAGATCAATGCCTTGGTTAGAAATTTCATATGAAAAACAATAGATTCAACGAGTCTGATATGTACAACATATCCTTGCAGCTAATTGGGTTCATGATCAACTGATGGTAGGGAACAAAATATGCCTACTTGGTTGTAAGTTTTCAGCTATAATTGTAGGTGATTTTTTTTTTTTTTTGAGAAGCAATTGTAGGTGATTTTAGCAATGAAAATATTCACCATTTGTGTTATAATATATGTACTACATTTTTCAAAATCATCTTACATAAAAGCTTATATAGCATTATTCGCGCATCGCGCGAGCAACTTCCTAGTTAAGAGTTAAAAAATAAAGTGTTATATCAATTTTCTATTCTTTTTTTCACGTTAGGGTAAAAAAAGATAGTGTTGTATCCATTGTTATTGATTCCGTTCCGTTCCGGCCGGAACGGCCGGAATTTTTCGTTCCGGTATGCAAACCGGTACCGGGATACCCAACGTTCCACCTCGGGCCAGATTTCGGGCCATTCCGGTCCATTCCGGCCATTCCGGTCCATTCCGGCCAATTCCGGCCGAGATGTGAATTCCGGCCGGTACATGATTTGGCCTATGGAAAAAAAAAAAAAAAATTTTTTTTTTTTATGGCTAATATTATGTTATAAATTTTGTTGGCTTATTAGTTATTAATTATTATGTGCTTATGTAATGAGTAATGACTTGTTATAAATCTTCTTATTGTTTGATGTTGTATTGAGGTTTAAGACATAAAAGTTAAGACTAAATATTTTGTATTATTTGATGTTTAGTTATTGTCTTGTAAATCTTCTTATTGTGTGATGTTAAATAGATGTTATATTGATGTTTAAGACTTAAGAGTTAAGACTAAATGATTTGTATTATTTGAAATTTAGTTATTTATTTATTAGAATTGACAATTTTATGTTTTACAAGAATATATATAATTTAATTTTTAGGAACCCGAAACACCTTAAAACGGTACGCCGAAATCGGCCGGTACCGAAATATTCCATTCCACTGGACAAACCGAAACGGGGTCCGAAACGGTATTAATAACAATGGTTGTATCAAATTTGATGGTTTGTCACAAAATAACTAATATTTATTTTAGTTCATTCATTCTTATATCCGCTTTTTCTTAGATATTTTATTTTAAATTCAACAATTACCAAAGGCAGTTTCATTCAAATGCTAACGCTACAATCATGAGTACTGTTCAAAAGATAAATCAGTTTTTAACATTTCACTACGTGGATGAAATTTGATACTTTTATGAGAAACTCGAGCCAAGCGAGCATGTTTAGCCCAAAAAAAAAAATTAAGGGCAAATTATACTCCCCTTCCTTGAGATTAGGAGGAATAACTCTCACCTCCAAACCTGAAAGGAAAAAATACTTCTCTTTCTTATGGTTTGAAAAAAATGACACTCAGTAACAAAATATTTAAAATTTTTTTAAAATTCTTTTTACCGAAGTTTAACTATCGTTAGTAAAACTAGCATTCATATAAAAAAAAAATGAACAGAGCATATTATAAAACTTGTTGCTAAAACAAATTTTTTAGTCGCAACTTAACAAATGATATTATAATAATAATTAAAGATAAAAGCAAAAGGACATAAGAAAAGAGAATAAATAAAATTAATTAAAGATGACATAAAAGAAGAGCAACCAACATAACCAATTCTACAGAATCATTTCATCATGGATGAGAATAAATAAAATTAATTAAAGATGACAAAAAAGAAGAGCAACCAACATAACCAATTCGACAGAATCATTTCATCATGAATGGTGACCAAAAAGATAGCTTCGAAATCTAAATAGTTCATTACAGGCCTAGTGTTAGGCCCAGCTATTGGTTGGGTATGAACAAATCAGGCCTACTTTTAAAACAGTCTCCTTTTCCTCAAACTGCATGATTAGTTTTTTTTTTTTTTTTTTTTTTGAGAAATGCATGATTAGTTCATTACCCTTCAAATTTTTGATTACTTGTCTTGCCTCATAAACCTGTTACCCTAATACAATACAACCATCATCTTCTTACCACTCTTAAGCCATCGCACGAGTTACAAGCTAAAGTAACTAAGATTGGCTATTATGAGATTGATGACAACAACACTTACAAAATACAGTAACAAATCCAACATGGCTAACTGACTTGGTAATTGGGTACTATCAATGCATTAAATCATGTCTCTGACCTAAATTATATAGGGAGATATTCACATTTGTTGCATCTGTTTGGACTTTTGTCAACTTACATGCTGCAAAAACATTATATTGGTAACTATAAAAATCTTCTTCAAACAAAGGAAGGAAATCTTTATATACATAAATAAACTTATTATCGATACATGGAAGTCAAAAGAAATTCGTTTCTTTATCAATAGTTAGGCTCCCCTCTCGAATGGCTTGGAGGATTATGCAATGATTTTCTTTCCAACAAACTGCAGACGAGAAATATACATGAGATATGAATTATAATATACCATAAAGAGAAATTACACCATAGCACATGGAATCCATAACCTGGTCAGGGCCTTGTTCAGATAACTAAATATCGACATAAATTTGACCAAGTGATTTCATACCATTTATCAAATGCATCCCATGGTTACCAAAGACTGTACAATGGAACTTCAAAAGAATAATTAGCATTAGATTATGCATTTCTGATGGTGATGGTTTTTAGTATTGGTACATTGGAGTGAAAAACTAATTGAAACTCGTTAAGATGTCTCCATGTACATTCAGGATCAAAATTGACACCCAAAAAAAAAAATTATGAGCATCGGCTGAGATTTGAGTGTGTGATGGCGAGTCTTTAGCTGAATGCACATTGGTGGAAATTGGCATGGGCAATGTTCACTTTCTAACTGAACTCATAGCTGTGTATTTAGAAAATTCCTCATGTTGGAGCAAGTCAGAGCATCCCTCATACCACGTCCATATCACCAGGAGCTCTTTTTGGACTCATTGCCTTGGATATCATTGGAGAAAGCACATCTTCCCCGGGCTCAAGTTTATGCATTAGATACTCCTTCACTGAAACAACCTTATCCATATTTGCTCACCCTTATTATCTTGCTTTCCTCTTTCAGTAGCAACAGAGACAGAATAAATTTGTGGAAAGCACTCTGAATTTCTGATACCGCAGCGAAAGCTGATACCAAATTTTCAGTTACAGTTTCAGTTAATATCCTTTTAAGACTTGTAGGCATTTGTTTTTCTTTTTAATAGTAAGATTGACAGTGCTTTCCAAAACATTCTTCCCGAAATTCTTATGTATTGCTCTTGGATTATGTCTAGTGGTATCCTTGAACCCCTCAGGAGCCATCCTTGATTCAACTGCTGAAAATCAAATGATAAGGGGCATTAAGAATCGGTAACCATGTTGGAGTGTTTCCATTTTACCTCACAAAAGCAGTAAAATAATAAAGAAAGAAAAAACATGGGAATAAATGTGTTGCACAAAGTAAGGGTGTAAAAAATATAACCTGGAAATCGATAGAATTCAGGATCTTCTTCATCTTCATCATCATCCAACCTGACAACCCAAGAAGGTGTGGTACTAACATCCTGATTATTTTTCTTCATGCTGAGAGTATGTCTCAAATTCTTGGCCTTCTTCAATTTGGTGGGAACTCATTTCTTGTATGATGAACATATTCCTTCTGGGTCAAGATCCATTCCAAATGTAGGAGATGAGGAGGTAGGCAACCACTTTGAACCTTATAAAAAGTGTGTTCAAGTCATGGAAATTTCATTCAAGATTAAATGAAGCCTTCAACAAATATACCAAGCTAAAAATGCTATATAGGGTTTAAAAGTGACGGTCTAAGTATGTACCAGAAACCTCTCTACCACCAGGACCAAGACACAAGTTTATGTAGGATGCTTAAACCACGATGGCATAGATGGAATTACCTTGGAGAAGCTTCAAAGAGGGGCTGATAGGACTTTTAGTGTTGTCACCATTTCTTTGCATGCAGTCAAATAGAGCCATTTACACAGTGTATTTATGCCTTCATATATATGTTGGTTTTGTTGCTCCTTTTATCTCCTATAACAGAGAGAAATGTAAGAGAGATGAATGATGCTCAAGAATTGGCTTATGAGATTCTTGCATGGTTCTAGAATACATGCATTTGTGCACATAAGCATATATATGAACTTTATAGTTGTTTCCTGGCTGCAATTAGGAGGCATATTGAGTCCTCAAATGAACATATGCAGCAAATGTGATAGCTAGATGGTCGATATATAGAGAGACTAAGAAAGCATATGGTTCTAGCTTTTCATTTCTAAAATGAAATCAGATTATGACCAAAGCATATACAAAATGCTATTTCTTAATATTCTATAACAGCCATTAGTATTAGAAAACTCATAGGTCAAAACATTATAGTGAAGACAATGCAATAGTAACAGGTAGACCAAAATTTCCTAGGTAAAATAAATCCAAAAAATTTGAGGGGTTTGTTTGAAACAAAAATTTGAAGGTTTACATATGCTATGCACCAGAATATGTTGCAGAACATAGATATACAAGTTTGACACAAAAATTGAAGGGAAATCGCTTTAATAAATGGATAAGAAATATGGTAAATTAATCGTAAAATGAACTAGTTTATTCCAAAATGAAATGTTAGAAAAAAGGACCTTTGAGAAGAAATATGGATTTAATATTATTTTGAGCTTAGATTAGGAATCATATATTTATCTGGATATTGGGAATAGGGCGTATCTAGGACCACTTTGTGCTGAAGTGCATGAGTACTAATTGGGATATGAAGAATGACGAAAATCTATAAATAGTATAAAAACAACAAATTTAATAATAATAATATATGAAATTGAAAGAAGAAAAAAGAATCAAAAGGAATCATATTAGATTTTGATGGAAGCAAGAAAACAAATGAAATGAAGAAGAGAATGTGACAACTCACAAATTTCAATGAAACAATTAGATTGGAAATTTGGAACCAATTCAAGCTTCAGTTCTTCATTTAGCTTTCCATGGAAAGTGAGTGGGCCACTTGCTTTGCTGGTAGGTAGTAGCACTCCTGCTCCTGAACTTCAGTTCTTGAAGAGATAAAAAGTTACCCCAGCCTCAAATAATTGTGAAGCATCCTTGACACGGGAAAAGTATTCGCTGATAAAAAAGAAATTACTGGTGGCAATTACATCAAAAGAATTGTCAAGTGCTGCTAAATATGGCTTACAAAAATCATAGTTAAATATTAATAAAGAATATGAAAACATAAGGGGCTGATAATTCAAATGAATTACTTCTTTAAAAAAAATTCTTAATTTCTGAAAAATATTTGATGTGCTAAAAGAAATCCAACCATCACGGAATAACCACAATGAAATAGAGCTAAAAATTGAAGATACACAAAAATTATGCAATAAATATATGCTACATAATATGAACTAATGGTTTGACATAAAACTATTTGGACATTGTTAACCCAAGAATATGGTAATATATATATATATATATATATATATATATATATATATATATATATATAGAACAAATCATGAACAGTGTGTCAACTTCACAGCAAACAGAAGAGAACATAGAAATTATAAATGACTTTGAGCTTAGAATAGGAATGTAGAATGTATCAAAGGTTTTTCTTAATCACAGGAACATGGGCAATCTTAGAACCTTTTGTGCTAAACTACATGACCTCTAATTGGGACAATGAAAGATCACAGGTATTTGTAATTTAGTAATGCAATGAGCCACTTACATCATAAGCATATATTGCAATGAGCTAGTTACACCATAAGCAGATATTGCAGCTTTTTGCAAATGTACAGCTCATGTAAGAACAATGGGTGGCTTTCCACTTACTGTCTAAGACACTGTCAAATATGTTAGAGTAGAGTCCATCCACATATATAATAGCCTAATTTTCACCATTGACATATGATTGACCAAAAAGAAGACTGATTATTTTCCATTTCCTTTTATATTACAAAAGAACTTCTACCATGTCAGAGATTTTAATTGTTTGAAACTTACTGGTCATCCATCTTAATAATATACATGATCTTTAGACAGCTTCTTGTTTAATACATTCATTAAAATAGATATCTGGAATGTGGGAAATCCTAGACCGCTCTGCACCACACCTCTTTGCACATCTTTCAATTAACTTGGAGCAATGATAGGATATTTAGCTCTTCGGTTGGATTCGGGGTTGGTTAAAAGCTCCATGAATAAATGTTTCCTCCAACTGAACACACTAGATATGCCAGTGACTACATATTGAGGTAACATATTTAACTGATTAATAAATTTTTAGTTCTTTAAATAATGAGAATCCATGTGTTGTAAGTTTTGTTAGCTTTTTAACATCCCAGGCTCCTAGTTCAGCAACTAAAAGTGTCAAGCTAAGTATAATAACACATATATGGAGTATAATAACTAATATAATGCACAAATATGACTTTCATATTAAATAGTGTCAAACTACAATTCATTGATCTGACTGTTTTGGTGATATATGAACACATATATGGATTATAGATTTGACATAAAACTCTTCCGAGATCATCAACCAAAGAATATGGCAATATATTTAAATCCAAAAAGAGAAAGCGTAGCAGAGAACAAACCATGAGCACTTAGACAACTTCAAAGTGAAACAGCAGACAGAAGGAGGTTTGAGAAAACATACCATTTTTAAATTATTTGACCTTAGAGCAGGATGTATCAAATATTCATCTTAATAACTGGAAAATGAGCAATCTTTGTCTAGTTTGTGCTAAACTACATGACCTCTAACTGACACAAGGAAAGATTACTGATATTTTAATTTAGTGATGTAATGAGCTACTCACACCGTAAGCAGATATTGCAGCTTATCCTGAATGTATAGTTTACTACGGAAAATAGTCTCCCTATTTGGTTATGTGATTTTCAAATAAGTTAGTGTAGTGTGTTCAAGTAGATGAAGAGGAGATAAAAGATTAGTCCATCCACATTTATAACAGTCTATTTTTCACTATCAACATGATATTGACTATGAGAATGATTCTTTCACTTTTCATTAAATTACAAAAGAATTCCTCCCATGTGAGAGATTTTAAGTGTGTGTTGTTCGTGAGAAATTCAAGTGTGATGAAGAGGTTCAAGTGCATCACAGTGAACAAATATTCAAAGCTCTAATTACAACTTCTACTTGCTAGATAATATCTGCTATCATTTATATATCTGTACATGTACACACTTTGACAAATTGTCTCAAGTGCGTAAAGATGACAACAGTATAATTATAAGTAGGAGGAAAAGAATGTACAAAACAATTTGGAGAAGATCCGAAAAGACTCCTCAATCTCCAAAGGCTACTTTTATCTCTTGCAAGGGATTATTGACAATTGACAAAAAGTTTCAGCTGCAATTTACGGCAGCAAAGATTATGAGAGGTCATAGCAAGACATGGCTTGTCATCAATTGTCTAATGACTCAAAAAGCTTTACGCATGTCGGAGTAGAATTTATGTGATCAACCATAAAAAAAAGTAGAACTTATGTGATCTTTTTTTGGCAAGCATCCTCAACAACCAATGACATCCAACTCATTCACAAGAATCACAGCTCACCCGTTTGTTCATATACAAAAAAATTAAGAAACTATCAGAGTCATGCATTGATCCAGTTTCAGGGGCAACTTCCTTACTAATTTGCCATGTAAAAAGGATCAAGAAACAACAATATTGGAGCATATGATGCATTTTTCCTTTTCTAAATCGTTATGGAAGTCATTAGAATGTATCAACACTGTGGTAGCTTGAACTACTTATATTAGTACTAAAAATAGTAACTTTTTTGATTTTTTTTTTTTTTGATAAGTAAGAAGAGAATATTATTAATAAGAGAAAAGCGAGAAAAATACAGAGAGTTCAAAGTAGTGAACACATAAAAAAAGGAAACAAAAAAACAAAAGCAGCCCCTAGTCTATCCTAATAGACGAAAGAAAATCCATAATAGTAGAACAATCCGAGAAACCCTAACATCGAGACCAATCAAAGAGGGTCCGCTGGCAAGACTCTAACAATTGAACCACAGTTTTCCCCTCATCCTCAAAAGACCGTTGATTCCGTGCAATCCAAATAGTCCACATTAAACAGCCTGAGACCAAATTCCAAATTTCAGAACTATGCTTCCCAAACCAATTATACCAACAAAATAATAAGTCCACAACTGAACCTGACATGACCCAATCGATCTCAAACAATCGAAGCACATACATCCACAAAGAATGAGCTATCGGACAAAAAAGTAACAAGTGATCCACAAATTTCGCATTACAACAACACATACAACAACAATTTGTCAAAGGACGACCACGAAGCATAAGGTTTTCCAAGGTTAGAATCTGGCCATGAGCTGCTATCCACATAAAAAAAGCCACCATTTTAGGAACTTTAACTTTCCAAATGCCCTTTCAAGGAAAAGTGGAAGGAACTGCATTTCGAATTTTATGATAAAAAGACCGAGTATCAAACTTCCCACTACCATTAAGATCCCAGCTAAGCCTATCACACCCTCCACCCCTAGGAGTATGGGTATGGATGAGATGAAGAACCAAATTCTCAACCAAAATGTATTAAAACTATTAAATAACAGACATTTAGTGTTTATAGGGAAAAGGTCCATTATCTTATATCTAAGGAATCGAGAACAATCCTACAACTATTTGCATGACCTAGAGCAACCAGAATGGTCACCTGTTGGGTAAGACCATCATGTCAAGGTTACAAGAAGAAAACCACACAATAGTGGAAAACCTTAACTAAATATAGTACTTTTAAATTTTCTAATAGAGATGTGTATAAATGAATTTAATGACAACCAACAAGTAAAAAGACTATCTATAGATCTCTACCTCATAATCCCAAAAGCTGTTGAAGTCATTTGCATGAAAGCCTTATGTTAGGAAAACGTAGCAAATAACATATGATTTGAAAGGCAGAAGAATTATCAAGCATCCGTATATTAAGGAAAATATTATTGCTAGTTATATAAAGAATGGATGAAACTATGGCCTATGTACAAGAAAATCCTTGGCCTCACCTAATGCTTTGTTAGAAGTGTTGTCAACTATGTACACTAGTAAAAACTTAAAAACAAGTATATGATATAGTTCAATATGACCTACGACCAGAATTTTTTTAGGAGAGAGAGAGAGAACTCAAGACAATAAAATCAATATATTTTCAGTGCAATCTTCAAGTATTCTAATTACTGGTACTATGTTGTATCCAAGATCATAAATTGATCTCAAAAAAACAAAAATGCAATCAGGGTCTGGTTCAATTTGAATTGAGTCTCAAGATGCTTCCTTATGGGGTACAATATATGGGACTTTTAAGTTCATGCACAACTCTGATTGGGGTAAAATAAATAATTGATGCAATCAATTATTCTAAAGTTTGAAAAAAAATTCAAAAAAATTATGACATTAACAAAGTAAGGGTCAAAGTAATACTATAGAAATGACTTGAAATTTTTACAAATAAAGTGCCTTAATTATTAGAAAACTGACAAGTCAAAACTTTATAGGGAAAATGCAGTAGTAAGAAGTACACCAGAAATTTATATGTAAAACTAACCTTCCTTTTTTAATAAGAACTAACCAAAAAAAATAAATAAAGAAATTGATTGAAAAAAAAAAGATATATATATATACATATACATACATATATATATATATATACACATATACATATATATATATATATATATATATATGAGGTCCTACATTCACTACCCAGAAAAATTTGTTGCACTACATTGTAAACAAGTTTGAAATAAAATTGAAGTGATATTGCTAATTGGAAAATGAAGGTGTAGAGATTTCGTGTTTACAGATGGATAACCAAATCTGGAAATAGTATATGAACAACAAATTTAAAAACTTGTATACAAATTTAAAGTAGAAAAAACCAAAAATTAGGATTGACAATAGGTTTTGTTGGAAGAGAGAAATCAAAAGAGAAGATATTAATGAGAGAACTTACAAATTTCACTAAGTCAATTGCATTGGAACCAATTTAAATTTCCCCACTGTGATTCTTGGAATATGACCAATCTTCTACCAATGGAACTCTAGCAAACAGTAAGAAACAAAGCATCCAGCTTTGCCAACCACTCCGGGAATTTTCCATTTAGCTTTTCATAGAAAGCAAGTTTATCTCTTTTTACAATCCCTACGCATGTCGCTAATAAGATTGAGAGGTTGCAAAGGGATTTTTTGTGGTGTGTGCACCTTTGGAAAATGGTGGTTTAGGAGTAAGGAAATTAACTACTTTTAATAAAGCCTTACTAGGAAAATGGTTATGGCGGTTTGAGGTTGAGGAGACAAGGCTTTGGAGAAGGGTAGTAGCTCTAAAGTTTGGGGAAGAATGGGAGGGTTGGACTTCCAAGCTAGATAGAGGGGTACATGGGTGTGGTTTATGGAGAAGTATCTGAATGAGCTGAGAAGTTTTTTGTAAAAATATTCGGTTTGAGGTAGGGGTGGGGGATAGAGTGAAGCTTTGGACAGATCAATGGTGTGGGGATTCTCCACTTAACTTGACCTATCCGGTTGTGCATGGGATTGCCTCCAATAAAGGGGCATCAGTGGCCTCTTCTATTGAACGGTTGGGGATCAAGGAACGAAGAAGCTAGGATGTTCATTTTATTCGGAAACCAAATGATTGGGAAATGGGTGATGTGGATGCTTTTCTTCGTACTTTGGGCTCTAATTTACCTCCAACTGAGATGGAGACCATATGCGATGGAAGTTGATAAAGAATGGAGATTTTGATATCCGCTCGTTTTATAATAAGTTAAGAGGACCTATGCCCATTATATTTCCTTGGAAAAGTGTTTGAAAGGTTAAGGCCCCTCGGCGTGTTTCTTTCTTTGTGTGGACTGTAGTATGGGATAAAATCCTTACAGGTGACAATTTGAGAGGTAGAGGGATAGACTTTGTTGACTGGTGCATTATGTGTCGTTGTAATGGGGAAACGGTGGATCATTTGCTATTGCATTGTGGTAAGGCTTACCGGTTGTGGAGTTTGGTGTTTAGATCTTTTGGGATTTCTTGGGTCTTGCCAAGATCAGTTGCGGATACTCTCTTTGGTTGGTGGGATTGGCTTGGGAAGCATTCGTCTAGTATTTGGAATTTAGCTCCGCTATGCTTAATGTGGTGTTTGTGGAGGGAAAGAAATTGGAGGACGTTTGAGGACATGGAAAGTTCCGATGATCAATTATTGGCTTCTTTTAGTGGCTCCCTTTTTGATTGGTCTAGGGCTTGGAGACTCACCTCTAGTGATTCTCTCCCAATGTTCCTTAGCTCCCGTCTTTGTAATTAGTATATTTTCTTTTTGTTTTTTATCATCTTTTTCAGTTTTGTTACCTTTGCCTTATGTTTTTCTGCATGAGGTAGTATTTTTGAATATACACCTTTTTTATTTATAAAAATAAAAATAAAAAGAAAGCAAGGGCACCTCCTGCAGTTCTTACAAAGACGAAAAGTTACCACAGAACATATGCAGAGGCTCCAACATTGTCAAAATTTAATGCCTCCAACTAAGCACATATAGGTGTCAAAGCTGGCCAAACAGCTCTGACAACCAAAAGAAGATTAGGCTTCAAAATGGGTGGTGTGTGAAGTATCCTTGACATTGAAAAAAAGATCCTCTGATAAATAAGGAATTATGGTGGCTTTTACATTAGAAGAAATGTCAAGTGCTACCTGTCACTTGCAACATTGATACAATGACATCAACACATGAATACTACAAGTATTAGAATATCATCAGAATACCAAGATGAAATAGATGCTATTGTAAGGAAAAGTGAAAGGGAAGAGGGGATAATTGGCATCAACGGTATACTTATTGGATTGAATTAGTACTTCATATATTTGAAGACAAGTGAAGATTACGGAAACTTACCAATTCTCATAAACTTCCTATAGCTTGTGGCTAGATTAAAAGTCCATAAGTTAATAAAAATTTTCCTCCGGCTGAATACAATAGATATGTTGTCCCTAGTGTCTGCACTTAATGGCAACTTTTTTATTGATTAAATGAGAAATGAAGGAATTGGGAGCAATTAAAAAGAACACTCTTATGTTGTTGTTAAGGAGAGTATTAGAAAAGAAAGGAGGATGAGGTGAGAGAACTTACTGGTCATCCATCTTAATAATGTATATGATCTTCAAACTGCTTCTTCTTTGATAAAATAATCCTACACCACCCACTCTGCACCGCTCCCCTTTGCACATCTTTCCTTTAATTTGGGGCAGTGACAGAAATTCTTCTCTTCCATTTTCTTGGCATTGTTAAAGCTCCATGAATAAATTTTCCTCCAGCTAAGCACAATAGATATGCTGTACCCAGTGCCTGCATATCAAGGCAACATATTTAACTAATTGAATAGTCTTTTAATTCTCTCAACAATGAGAATCCATGTATTATTAGTTTTGTTAGCTTTTTAACATCCTAGGGTCCTAGCAATTAGTTTGTCATATCTATGTCAGCAACTAAAAGCGTCAAAGCAAAGGACATTTCACACTATTCAAGCTAAGCAATAACAATACTAGACACACAGAATGACTTCCATATCAAAAATTGTAAAACTACAATTCATCAATCCAGTTGTACTTAAATCTATACATTGTTTTGGTGACATGTGAACACATATCTGGAGTTCACATGCACAACTTTACAAGGACTAAAAGTTTTGTTTATGCAGATATGCACGTTGGCTACAGAACACACTGACTATATATAAATACAGTTCGAAGTAAATTATATATACAAATCCCACATGGTAAAGGAAACACAGATCATATGTACCTTGGCATCAGTTGAATTGAGTTGATTATTTTCTCAGATGCAAACAGATCATATGCACCTTCATATATTTGATAGTTTGCAAAACTCAGCACTCTATCAGCAGTCAGCAAAAATCACCTCGATTTCATTGGATTCATAAACAAACTTCTCTTACTCATCACAGCTATAAGTAGTCCCGTGCAACTCTGATTATCAGCCCAACCCCAGCTTCCTCCTTGTCCTTGAAGATTGCTCTCTCAATATTAAGTATACACATTCCTCCTCTATTCACTAGAATTTATTGTAGCATAAAAAATATATAATTGATATGATGCTCAATTGTCAAGTTATCTAGCTGATAATGTTAAAAAAAAGAAAAAAAGAAAAAAAAAAGCACCCTAACAACATCTAAATCCAAAATTCCTAAACTTTTAATATTAGATCCTAAAAAAGCAAGCAATCAAAGTGTTACACCCAACACAGTTAAATGCATTATGCATTCTCTATTCTGTACACAGATTTCTTTTGATAAAAAATTTGTTTTTGTTTTTTTAGTTTTTATTGTCATTTTGTTTTGGAAATGGGGCCACTGAATACAAATATAGGCTAGATGATCACTTTAAGTTTTTTTTGGCTAACTTCATGTATGAGTTTTTTGAACAAAAACTTTAAGGTTTAAGCTATGTCCCTCCTATTCTTGTGATAGATCAGCCACCGATTAGTACATCCATTATGATATTTTTAAGTAAAAACATAGGAGCATCCTCTATCCAAAACTCTGCATCATCTTGCATCTAACATATTGATATTGTGTATGCCTACCCAAAGCATGAGCTACTGTATTTCATTTTTCCCTTACGTGATTGACTTCCCCATCTTCTAAATTGCAGTAGTTGCTCTCTGTAGTTGCTCAGGCTCTATTTCCCAGACTCACAGTGACCACTTCTTAAATTCCAACATCCTTTGCAAAACTCAGCACTTTCTCAGGGCTACTTGCCTTGAATTCGTCGAATTCATACTCAAACTTGCCCCCATTCCAGCTTTGATTATTGCCCCCATTCCAGCTTCCTCCTTGTACACTTGCTAGCAATTATAATAAATTGTTCCTCCAGCTGGAAACAATAGACATTGTCTCAATTGCAATTTCCTACACATGATAACAATATAGTTATGTAACAAAGCAAGGAAAAAAGAGAAATAGTTAGTGTTGGGAAAACAGAATAGAGGAATGATGAAATATGAGTATATTATAAGTATGATATTCTGTTTTAAAAGCATGCTCAAAAAAATTTTTAGACTATCCAAATAGAGTCCTCAATGTCCAAAGCTCCTTTCATCTGTGATTAATGGCACCAAAGATTGTGAGAGATCATTACAGGGCATGGTGGTCATTAACTGTCTAGTGTTGCCCAAAAAAGTTATTATCCAAGCACTTCAAGGGCAAGTTGCTTACTAATCTGCTCTGTTAAAAGAAACAAAGATAGCGGAGCATGTGTCGCATCTAGCCTTTTCTAAATCATTATTTAAGTCATCAGAATGTATGAACACCATGGTGGCTTAAACCACTTATATCAGCACTGATCATAAACTTACAGAACTTTTCACTTCAATTAAGGTACAAAACCAAATTGTACAAATTTTTTCAAATAATCAGCTTATACGTAAGTGAGTGGGATCTATCCTCCGAACAATTGCATGATCTAGTGCAATCAGAATGGTCACCTGTTGGGTATGAAAATAGAGTAAAGCTTACAAGAAGAAAACACCAGAATAAATGGAAAACTAGGTCCCAAGGCCACATGGCCGATAATTATGCAGCAGCAGATGAGGATAAATAAGCAGTAGTAGATTAGGTTGATATTGTTTAAAAATTTATATTTTATAGAAGTTAGTTCCAATTTGTTAAAATAGTTATCTCACTATGAGTATTATATATGTACTATGAAGAAAGGAATGGAACTTAAGCAGAGAATTAATCCCAAAAATCCTTTCTCCTCAAGTTCAGGAGGTTAATCTCCTCGAACTGACTACGTAGTCTAAGTTGTCTTTCAATTATCTTGGCCCATATCAAAAACCTTAATAGAATATTGTATTTTTAAATGTCCAAATAGAGATAGGTACAAATGATTTATAGTGAAATGCTTATGAGTACAACCAACAAGTAAAAAGACATAGCTATAGATGTTTACCACAGGATCCAGTAAGCTGTTGAAGTCATTTGATAGAAGCAACTATTTCCTAAGCACAGGAAAATCAATGGCCTCACCTATTGCTTTGCTGGAAGTGTTGTCATGTATAATACTGATCAATACATGTAAATAAATGTACAATATGGTTCAAGTTGACTGAAAACAGATATTTTTGAGGGGAGAGAGAGAAAACTCAAGACAATAAAATCAACATGGTTTTAGTGCAATCTTCAAGAAATCTAATTACAAGTAATATGGCATATCTAAAGTCATAACTTGATCTTAGAAAAAAATGCTATCAGGGTCTAGTTCAATTTGAGTTAAATCTCAAGATTGTGGGGTACAGTAAATAGGAATTTAAGCTCATGCACAAATCTAATCAGGACTAAATAAATAAATATATGTCATTGATTATTTCTCATCATTGAAAATCACCTTAAAATAATTTACAATATTAACAAACTATAATGGACTTTAAAATTCCAATTTCACTTAATGATAATGTTAAAAGCCACAATCATACATTTGACATTTCTTCCCATAAGTTACAGATATACCTAAGGGTGAACGTGATACAATAAAATGACTTTTGAAATATGTACAAAGAAGAGCCCTAATTATTAGAAAATTGACAAGTCAAAATTTTATTCTGTAAACAATGCAATAGTAACGAGTAGACCAGAATTTTTTCAATATAAAACAACATTAATGGAATTTATTGAAACAAAATTTAAGGGTCTACAAATGCTATGCATCAAAATATGATGCACCACATGGAAATATAGGTTTCCACCGAAAATGAAGGGATATCGCTATGAAATAACTGGATATTTGGAAATAGCTAGTTTATTAGAAAGTGATGTTAGAGAAAAAAGAAAAAAAAAAAAAGAAGACACGTGAGAGAAAACAACAATTTATTGTGATGTTACAACTGGAATAAAAAATTTATCAGGATATATCCTTCTTTTTTATTTTCAAACTCTTCTATTTCTCCTTTGTGCAATTACTTTTGGGCGACTGTTAGGGAGGCTTTGAGCCTAAATCAACCCCCTTCCTTCTTCTTCTCCTTCTTTTTTTTTTTTTTTTTTTTCTCAAAAAAAAGCAGTACAAAGTGATTAGACTCTCGGATGTAACAAGGGCATTCTTGGACCACTCTGTGCTGAAGTACAGGAACACTAATTGGGAAATGAAGGATAACCAACATCTGTAAATTGTATATGCCTTCCAAATTTAGCAAATAGTACGAGGAATTGGAAGCAGAAAAAAGAAGAACAAAGAAATATTGAAAGGTTTTGTTGGAAGAGAGAAATCAAAAGAGAAGTAGACAGGAGAAATGAGGGAACTCACAAATTTTGATGACATATTTGCAATGGAATCAATTTAGAATTCCCTCTATTGTGATTCTTGGACTCTCACCAATATTCTACCGATGGGCCACTCCCACTACTTCCATATCCATTTCAAAGCAAACAGTAAGAAACAAAACATCTAGCTGTACAGTATTCTAAGGATTCACATCGCTATAAGTTAAAATAAATCCTCTTTCCTCAACCACTCCTGCAAACTTTCATTCAACTTTACATAGAAAGGGATCTCACTTCTTGCTTTGTTGGTAGATAGTAGCAGTTCTTGTAACTGAACTTCAGTTTTTGAAGAGATGAAAAGTTAGCCCAACACCTCTGTAAAGCTCCAACATCATCACAAATTTAATGCCTCCAAAAAGGACATATAGGTCCCAAAGTTGGCCAAACAACTTCGATCACCAAAAGAAGGTTAGGCTCCATAATGGTGGCCTGTGAGGTATCCTTGAAATTTTGATACATCAGAAATTACCTTTTGCTCTTATATGTCAAATTGTCAAGTGCTACCTGTGGGTTACAAATATGACACAATGACATCAACACTTCAAACTACATCTATCAGAATATCAAGTTGGTAAAGATAATAAGTAACAGGTTCAAAGGTGTTGTAGGAAAACTGGAAAAGTGAGAGGGAAGAGGGGATAATTGCCATGAATGATATATTTATTTGATTGAATTAATAATTCAAACATTACACAAGGGGAGAAGATCTGAGTAAACTTACTAACTCTTATAAACTTCCTCTAGCTTGGGAGTATATTTAAACTCCATAATGTAATTAATTTTTCTCCAGCTGAACAAAATAGATATGCCATCTCTAGTATCTGCACATTAAGGCAACATATTGAACTCATTAAATAGAAAATGACCAAAAACAAAAACAAAAAGATCTAAGGAAATTGAACAGAAAAAAAAAAAAAAAGAGCAATTACGAAAATATTCCTAGGCTGATCTTCAAACTGCTTGTTTAATGCATTTATTGATGCAGAAATTTGGATTATGGCAAATCTTGGACCACTCCACTGCTTCCCTTTGCAAATCTTTCCTTTTAATTAGGGGCAATGACAAATATGTTCTTCTAATAAGGTGGGGGCATTACATGGCTCATGTGCAGTGCAAGATACATTTGGATCTTGCAATTGTGAAAACTCTATAGTTGAGCAGTTGAAAGGTCCTAAACATTTAGGAAAAGCTTCCATTCTATCAAATTCCTCTGATTCGGAAACTAGAAGTGGCTAATCAACACTTAAAAGTAGATATATAAGAATATCAAGATAGTTAGTTCCAATTAGTTCAACTAGTAAAATTTCTGATGGTTGAAATAAGAGTTTTGGGGTTCAATCTCCGCCTATATCAAAAAACCGATTGGTGTCTTGGTTTGATAATAAGGAGCTATCATCAAGAGCGGATGCTATAGGTTGAAACTCTCTAAAAAAAAAGAATATCAAAACAGAAAAAGCTTTCAATTTGAAGAGCTCTTTTTAATTTTAGAGGGGGTCATGTATGAATTTTTTTTATAAAAAACTTTAAAATATGATCTACTAATATGTACCATTTAAAAAGCTACGCTCCCCCCCCCCCCCTATTCTGGTCATAGATCCACCTCTAATTAGTACATCCATTTTGATATGTTTAAGCAAAAACAGAGTAGCATCCTCTATCCAAAACTTTGCATCGTCTTTCATCTACATATTGTGCATGCCTACCCAAAGCGCAAGTCACATTGTTTCCTTTTTTCTTTACGTTGTTGCTTTCCTTTCTTCTAATTTTCTGTAGTTGCTCTCTTGAATACTCAATGATGTGTCCACCTTGCTGTCTCCATTTCCCACATCCTTTGCAAAACTCAGCACTCTCTCAGCAGTCAGCAGCAATCACCTTGATTTCGTTGGATTTTTACACAAACTTCTCCTACTCATCACAGCTATAAGTAGTCCCTGGGCAACTCTGATTTTCAGTCCCACTCCAGCTTCCTCCTTGTCCTTGAAGGTTGCTCCCTCAATATTAATATATACATTCCTCCTCTGTTCATCGGCTTGCAATATAATCAATTGTTCCTCCAGTTGTAAACAATAAGCATATTGTCTCAATTGCATTTGCCTACACATGAAAACAATACAATTATGTCATGAAGTAAAGAGTCCTGGAAAAGTAGAATAGAGAAATGAAGAAATAGGAGTCAACTAGAGGTATGATTGCCTGTTTCAAAAGTATGCTCAAAACAATCTTGGAAGATCCAAATAGAGTCCTCAATCTCCAAAGCTCCTTTTACCTCGTGGGGACTAACCACGATTGATAAAAGGTTTCATCTGTAATCAATGGCACCGAAGACTGTGAGAGCCCATCACAAGACGTAAGTGATCATTAATTGTCTAAAGTTTCAAAAAAAAAAAAACCAATGCACCAAGTAGAACCTATGTGATCTGTTTTTGGTCAGCATCCTCAACAACCAATAACATCCAACTCATTCACAAGAATCACAAGTTGCCCATTTGTTAAAATAAAATAAATATAAAAAAATTTAAGAAACTAGCAAAGTTATGTATTACCAGGCACTTCAGGGACAACAATATTTGCATTTGTTCCATCTTGCATCTTCTAAATCGCTATGGAAGTCATCAGAATGTATCAACACTGTGGTCAGTTTATGGATACAGGTCCATCACCATATATGCAAGTGAGTGGGATCTGTCCTCCAAACAATTGCATGATCTAGACCAATCACCAATCAGAATGGTCACCTGTTGGATATGAAAATAATGTGAAGCTTACAAGAAAAAAACACCAAAATAGATGGAAAACACATTAATACATTAAAAAGGAAATTACACTTTACCACCCTAAACTATAGCTCATATTAAACTTTGCACCCTAAACTTTTCGTATGCACGTTTTGCACCCTAAACTATGACTTTTATTACACTTTGCACATGACATTAAATTTGCTGTTAACTTGGATAGAAATTCAAAGTTTAGGGTGCAAAGTGTGGAGTATATTTTAGAGTGGTAAGATGTAATTTTTCCTTTATTTATAAGCGATTGAGGAAGAGGGGCAATTAGGACTTTTCACGCTATGCCATATTTTTCCATCCAAATTAACAGCAAACTTGATGTCGGGGTGCAAAATGTAACAAATATTATAGTTTAGGCCTTTTAGGATGCAAAACGTGCATTCGAAAAATGTAATCAATGGTATAGTTAAAGGTAATAAAGTGTAATTTTCGCAAAATTAAGATATCAAAAACAGGGATAAAAATTAGGTTGGTGATGGCATGCAATTGTAAATTGTAGTACCTCACAATGAAATGGTCTCAAATGTTGGAAAATGAGCAAAAGATTTCACAAAGGCTTTCCTCAGTTGACTGAAAAGCAACTACTAACACAAATCACGCAAAAACAATTTCCTAGGGGGCTTTCCTCAGTTGACTGAAAAGCTACTACCAACACCATTCAGGAAAAAATAATTTCCTATAAATATAACGGATTATCAAAATTTTCTTTTTTCTTTAGCTAAGTAACAGGTTAAAAAATGTTGTTGGAACAATGGGAGGAAGGAGGGGACAGTTGGCATGAATAATACACTTATTGGATTGAATCAATACTCTATATACTAGAAGAGATTAGAAAATTGAGAAAACTTACCAACTAAAACTTCTGTTGGCTTGGGAGTGGAATAAAACTTCACAATTTAATTTTTCAATCTGCTGAACACAACAGATATATGGTCCTCGTGCCTGCACATCAAGGAAACATATTTAACTGATTGAACTTTCAGGTCTATTAATAATGCAGATCCAGGTGTTGTTAATTCTGCTAAATAAGGACGGGAACCTGAGAAGAACTTGAGGTTTTTTTTCAGAAATTACTGAAGTAAAGCAAAGTACATAATCTTGGAACAATTATGATAGAAAGACTGATCACCCTTTCTCTACTCAGTAATACAAAACTTTTGTTTTTATTTTATTTCTTACAATTTTATGAGGGTTAATGGACTTAAGAAGGAGGTTCATAGTCATTTATTCAAGGTGTCAAAGTGGGGAAAATATGTATTCACTATCTCATTCTCTTTTCTTTCTTTCTTTTTTTTTTTTTTTTATTTATTTTCATTTTTATTTTTTTAAGTTTCTTGTTATCTTTGGTTATTTGCTTATGGATTCTGAATAATTTACAGAGAAACCTCGCAGGTGATACAAGGAGTGAAGCTACAGTAACTCAGGCCTAAATCTGATAGCAAAAGGCCAGGAAAGTCATAGAAAACCCAGAATGCAATTCAACCACTTCAGCTGCTATTAATGGTGTGTCATCTTCACCCACCACACACAAAAAACAGTAGAGATAATTGTTACAATATTAGGCATCAAGATATGATTAAAAGTACTGGCCCTAATTATGAAAAAACATTCAGTTTGACAATCAATTTGAATCTAAGTTTCGCAAGTACACAAACACTAGGAAAGCTAAGGTATAAATTTGCAATTTTCTTTTTGTTGCCATGAAAATTTTACATTTATGACTTTATCACTCTTAGATTTAACATTATTGCGGTAAAGATGTTAAAAGTTATGTTATAGAAAGAACACTTTGAGTTGTTAACAGAAGCCCATTTGTAATTCATTAACCTCTGTTTTTACTATAAAATAAAAAGAAGAAAAACAGTAAATTATAAATCAAATTATTCATATGTTTGACAGAACTTGCTCTTATTATTGGTGACACAAAGGCATTTGTAATATTTCCAACTAATGGCAAATCAATGACTAGCAATTAATTCATTATATCCATGTCAACAACTAAAAGAGTCACAGCAAAGGACATTTCACACTGTTCAGGCAAGGCTATAATCACACCCAAAGCACAAAATGACTTTCATGTCAAAGAGTGTGAAACCACAATTCAGTAATTTGACTGCAGTCAACATAACTCTACAATACATTGTAGATATGCACATTGGCTACAGAAACTGTGACTCTACATATATATATATATATATAAACTGAATTTGGTTTTGTAAATCACCATTTATGAAGTAAATTATGTATCAATATCCCAAATGGAAAGAGCAAGCAAACCTGAAGTGCCTTGGCGACAGTTGTCATCGACTTAATTATTTTCCCAGATGCAAAATTTCTGCCAACTTCCTGAGTTAGTCTTTGAAATCTTTGCAATCTGTTGGCCACGTTCAAATAATAAAAACCAAATATAGATATATTAGAACCATCAACACCTTCAGTGTTGTCTGAAATTTTAAGTTAAATTTTGCCTGCACTAGCATAACTGGGGATCACATAATTTCATGGTTTCCCCAGTAAAACTGACCCCTTAACCCAAACATGAAATGAAAAATCAGCAAGACCTTGACCCACCCAATTTCTCATTCTTATGCAACTAAACTCCATTTTCCATAATAAATCCACCCTCATAAACAAAGAAATTATGACCCCAGCCCAAATCAACAAAATCTACTGTCAAGTTTTAGACAGGTCTAAGCAAAAGAACTATCCATGAACTCTTACAGCATCAAAATGTGAAGGCTACAAGAAATGCTGAGCAAAAGAATGAGTATGTGGACATAAAAGTAGGTTCTAACAGTGATTAATCCAATATTCCAATTTTCCCAATGTCCCGAAAATTTCAGTTTTGAAAAATTTGCAGAAAGGAAATATGCTAGCAAACAGAAATTCAATAGCAGCAAGACAATAGTTAACAATCAGAAAATAGTTTATCAGACTATGCTTTTAGCAACAATTTAATTCTTTTGGTAATTTGCAAAAAAATAAATAAATAATAGGAGCAAGCCTATTGGTAGCCATCACAAAAAAAGTTAACTATACTCTGCTTTTAGTAGCTTATCAAATTATTATTAATTTCATAAATTTGAAAAGAAATTTTGAATTTTTTAAATGTGACTAGAGTGGTTGGTGATATTAATTTCTACTATTTATTTCAAGAATCATTAACCCAAATTGTAGCATTTATATATTTTCTCAAGTGTCCAACACACCAGGAACACTGTCACCCATTTATGCAGCTCTTCCATTGGCTTCAGAATGGATCAAAAATCCATAAATTAATTTTTCCTCCAGCGGGACACAGATATGCTGTCCCAATTGCCAGCACATTGAGGCAACATATTTAACTGATTATATAAACTGCTAGTTCTTTGAAAAATGAGAAATCCATGTGTTGTTTGTTTTGTGTGATTTTTAACATCCCGTGCTCCTAGCATTAGTACTATATATCCATGTCAGAAATTAAGAGAGTCCAAGCTAAGGACATTTCACACTGTTCAGGCTAAGCTATAATAATACTAGACGCACAGAATGACTTTCATGTCAACGAGTGTCACACCATAATCAGTGATCTGAGTCATCTGACTACTCAATCTAACTCTACGATTTGGTGACATATGAACACATATATGGAGTTGACATGCACACCTTTACATAGACTAACAATTTTGTTTATGTAGATATGCTAATTAGGTACAGAACACATTTACTTCGCAAATATATATAAATGGAATCAGGTCTTGCAAAGCACCAATTATGAAGTAAATGATACATACGCATCTGAAAAATAGAAAGCAGACCTGAGGTACCTTGGCATCAGTTGTCATCAAGTTGGTTAATTTCCCAGATGCAAGCTTCTTGTGAGCTTCACGAGTTAGCCAAAAAAATTTAAATGTGTTAGCACCCTTCCAAAACTAAAAAAAGATACATAAATATATTAGAACCATCAACACCTTCAGTGCTGTCAGAAACATTATAAGAAAGTGAATTAAACTTTGCTTGCACTAGTAGAACTGAGGATCACATAACTTCATGGATCAGTTAAATTGACCTCCCAACCCCATCATGAAAACAAAAATTAGCAAGACCTTCACCTACCCAATATCTCATTATTATGCGACTCAACTCCACTTTCCCACAATAAATTCACCCACATAAACATAAGAATTATGACCTAAAACAACAAAATCTATTTCAACTTCTACAAAGCCCTAAAAACAAGAACTATTCCATGTATTATTAGAATTTCAGCTCAAAGAATTGAAAAAGAATATTTGACACCAATAAGTGAAGGTTACAAGAAATGTTGAGACAAAGAATAAGCACGATGCTTGAGAGAAAGAATTGAGTACGTTTTCATGAATGGACAAAATGCAAGCTCTTATGGCTACTGATTCAATATTGAAAATTTTCATATGCCGAGAAAATTTCAATTTTAAAAATTCAAACATAATAATTTGGTTAGAAGAATGCCTTTCTTTTCTCTTTCCCATCCCATTGTACAACATGATTTTATATAAATAATAAAGTATACTATCATTTCTGGTCCAAAAAAAAATTGAATAGGAGTCAAAGTTTTGAGATAAATATTTTCTGAAATAATTGCAGATAATAAGATAAACCAAAAGATTCATGGAAAAAGAAGATATTAATCTAAAACGTAGCATTCATAAATGTTAAGATATTACTATCAATTGAAAGTATTAATTTATGAGGACAGTGCAGTATCTACCATTGTATGGTTTGGTAATCTGAAGTATGGAGTTTATGGAAGCATCTGTCAAAGCGTGAAATTTATGAATAGCCCCAAAAGGATTTGGGGAAAGTGAAGAGAGAAAGGAAGATAATTGGGGGCAATTCGGAAATGGAATACATTCCTAGCCCTGGGTTGATTTAAATAAAACAAGATTATCAGAGAAGAGAAGAGGATATAAGATATGAGTAAACTTACTAATCATCTGTAACATCTTCAGAATCCTCCCTTTAATATATTCCCCATTATTATGATATTTGGAATACGGGCAATCTTCGACCACTCTGCGCCACTGCGCTCTGCACATCTTTCCTCCAATTTGGGGCAATTAATAATCTCCAATGTTTCTAATTTAGTGAGCCGCCCCATTGCTTGCTCAGTGGGCAAATACATCAGGTTCTTGCAATCCACAAGATACAGCTTTTGAAGAGAAGAAAGGTTGCCCAACCAATCAGACAAAGCTTCCATTCCATCAAATTCATATAAATCAAGATATTTAAGTGCAGTGAAGTGTTGAATTTCATCTGGGAGATGGTTGAGTTTAGGCCACCCATACAATTCTACTTTTTCGAGGGAAATATGCGAGTATTGGATGGAAGTAGAAGCCAAACTTGGGAAAGTATTTAACTCCTCACAAAATCCACCGATCTCCAAAGACTTCAACTGGGTCAGGCAATCGAACCCGTCCAGGCAAAGCTGCACTATTCCACATCTCAAAATTTTTAATCCGGCAAGAGAATGCGATGCTCGTAGATCTACAACAAATACCCTTAGATTAGGACATTCCCAAATTTCTAATTGCCTAAGAGAAGGCAACTCCTGTAGATTTGGAATTGATATCAGATTGGGACACTTCCAAATGCTTAATTGGATAAGAGAATGCAATCGTTCTCCTAAATTTGGAATTGATCTCAAATTGAAACAATTATCAATCTCCAAATATTGAAGAGACCTACAGGATTGTAGACCAGAAGGTAGTTCTTTAATACCACACATTTTTATCTCCAAATGTTGAAGAAGTGACAGAACACCTGGCAAAGATCTCAGGTCAAGACAATTCTGTACTACCAACTCCTGAAGGGAAACACAGGTGTGTGGCAAAGAAGTCAATTTTCTACAAGAACATATAGTCAACTCCTCCAGGCAAGGAAATACCTCAACTGCGGTTGTCAACTCCTTTGCATCCTTCCACTCTTCTAGCCTATCCATCCACTCCATTTTGAGTCTTCTCAATGCCGGAAACAATGTGTTTATATGATTTCCATCACTATAAAACTCAATTCCTACACACCTTACATTATTCATTCCTTCTATTTGAAGAACCCTAAGACAGGGTAAATGCCCAAGAGTTGGAATTTCTTCACATTTATTGCACCATTTCAAACTGATCTCAATCAAATTGTTATATATCGACAAACCAACCCCAGCATCAAGACTCGTGAACATCCATGATGGGAATTTCTCTCCTTTAAAGAATTTGATTGTTAAACTTTTCAAATTTCGGTGAGGCTTGAGACCTTCCAACACCTCTTCATCATTATCATAGTCGTCCCTTGCTCTACCAAAACGAGCACCCCAATGAAATCCCAACTTGAATATTTTGGCATTTTTTGCTAAATTTGCACTTCTAGCTTCTTCCTTACCTCTCACATACTGTAAATTGTAAATATCTAATTCTCCTCTAAGATTGTTTAAGTGTCCCAATTCTTTTATCAGATGACCATCTTGATCCAAGAAAAAAAATGGCAACGTATGAAGGCAACTCAGCCGCCCCATATTTTCAGGCATTTTAATTTTGTAACCTAAACGCTTGAAATGATCAATATAAATATGTCTCAAGTTAATTAAATCGCTTAGGTCTTCAGGAAGCTTTGTAAGATTACAGCAATCTTCTATTCTTAAAGTTTGCAAATTGTAGAGCTTAGTTATGGATTTTGGTATCTCCACAATTTTAGCACGTGAGATGTGAAGAAACCTCAAATGTATTAATTGTTCAATTGAATCTGGCAACTCACTTGTACTAACATCAGATAACTTTAAAACACGTAAGCATTTAAAATTTGATAACATGTTGCCAAAGCCTACATTTTCTGAAACTAATGTACGCAATTTTGTGAATCCATCTTCAGTGAATGAAATTTCTGGTGTTGTTTGGTCATCAAATCGGACAAATAAAGGTTGTACTTTACTAATATTATCCACTGAATCTCCATCCAAAATCAAAATTTCAGATTTTGAAATTGAGATGGCAAAATCATGCACCAAATCATGCATTTTGCAACTAATAATATTACCATAGGCATCCTTTGTAGCATTTTGAAAAAAGGAAGTAGCCAACAAAATATTGAAATACGTGTTACCAATATCTTCCATCACCATATTACCTTCTTTAGATGGTTTAAGGAACCCTTCAGCCATCCAATGCTGAATTACTTCGTCCTTTTTCATGGCATAATCTTTAGGGAAAATTGCACAGTATGTGAAACATCGTTTCAAAGATGGTGTTGGAAGATGATTATAGCCTAACTTTAATGTGTGAAACACTCCATCATTATCATTGTCCAGTAAATCCAAATTTTTATTATTTTGAATAGATAACCATTCATCTTTATTATGTATAAAGTACATTATTCCCCCTAAAAATCTTGCAGCCCATGGAACCCTTTTACATTTTTTAGCAATCTCCTGTCCAATTTTCTTCAAATCTGGAGTTAGAAGTCTTTCATTTGCAAATGCTCTTTTCTTGAATATCAACCAACAATTGTATAATTTATATTGGGGAAGAGTCTTCGTGATTTCTATCACACTATCATCGAGGAAGGAGTCTATCTCCATGTTAAAGCTAATCTCAGGGATCAAATTCACAAACTCTGCTCGAAGATCACTAGGAATGTCACCTTTAAGTCTATTCAATGATTCGTTGATGATCTTAATTTTGTTTGCCATATTGATAATGTCATTAGAGGGCAAAGAGTAGTTTAGTACCTTTTGCTGAAGAATGTTATAGCCCAACTCGTCTAGCACATCATCAATGTCATATGCAACAAGTCTAAACTCTGCTAACCAACTCCTCACAAAATCATCACTTGCTTGTCTTTTCTCAGCATCATTTAACACAAGTTGAATTTGGGTTAACAAGGTAAGAAGGTCTATTAGCCCTTCCTTGAAACCCAAATTAAAACTAATATGTTGCTCTACAACAATTGATCTCAACTTCGCTAGAAGTCCCTCCACAAAAACACCAAGTAAAATTTCAGCTATGTATTCTGCCTTATTCTGCATAAGAGACAATGGTATGAAAATGTTTGTGGAGTATAGAGTACAATTCTATTAAAAATAAACAAGGTGGGTCCAGATATATTTATATATAGGAAATATAGAAACTTGTATTACGATTTTCACCTTCTTCATTTTTATACAATAATTAATACTTTTTTTTTCTTTCAAAGTTTTATAATGACTAGTCACAAACACAGGTGATACATAGAAATATATAATTATTTTTAAATGTGGTATAATATATAACTTATTATCTAAATTTTATTGTAGATAATTTTTTCTCCCTAAAAATTAAGCAAACTCCAAAAGTAATTTATATTTCTCTATTTTTACAAATATATAATTTTATAATTTATGATGTTTTTGATTGATATTATTTTTTTAAGTTGTCCATATTTTTCTAACTATTGTTATTATGCATTATATTTTCCTAATTTCTTTTTGTATAACTAAAATTTTTAAGTTTCAAATATATTATTCAAATTTTTTATTCTCTTAAGAAGATTGTCATGATAATCAAAACTGATCATATAGTTACAATGAATATTACTCAAATAATTGATAGCAATATAGTAGTCCCAACCCAAACCTTTTTTCTTTTTCTTTTTTCCTATTTTTAGGTAAGTACACCAAAATGGATTGAAGTGGACCATTATGGACTGAACTGGAATGAATTGGAAAACTGTAATACCTCAAATTGGATTGCAATGGACCGAATGCCAAATCGTAATTAGTAAACATAACTCAAAAAATTAATAATAATTATAACAATAAAGTGATGTAAAACCATTATCTGTGATAAGTAATTTATTCCAATGTGATGAAAGTGGTTTGTTTTAAAAGTAATATCAATTAGATTTGTTATCGCATTAATATTTTTAACTGAATTATTATGCATGCAATTGTGATTCTATGTGTCTGTTGAAAGTTTTATTCAAATTAAATTCGGTACCATGTACACCATGAAAAAAAAAAAAAAAAAACCACTTACATGTAATATTTTATACAAAAAGAAAAAGAAAGGGGGGGGGGGGAGGGGAGAGACTTTGCTAAGAGCTTTATTATATCTATCTTTTGATGTTGATGAAAATGACATATGGTTCTCTAAGTAGGAGCGGAATTGGACCCTTCAACTTAGCCTTGAATACTACATTAGCATATGGATATGTATATAGTGGTGGAATGATTTTTTTTTTTTTTTTCAGGTGATTTTAAACTAACAATAAATAAATGGTCTCTCCATCCAAGATGTTTGTATTACATGTATTTTCTATTATAAGTTACATTTAGGTTCAAGAATGTGTAGAGTGATGGTCATATCATGATTAATAAGTTATTATAATTAGTTTTGAGATTGAGTAAAGGTATAATGTATTATTGCATACATTAATATTTATATGCATATTTTTTGAAGAAATGATGGAAAGAAAATGAAGACTTGGCCGTCGACGTGATTCAACAAAAATGCAACAATAATAAATGCTACACTTCAACTTTTAGATATTGTATAGATTAGTATTGAATACAAATCTTTTGTTCCATTTTTTGTGTTCCACATTATTCTCCACCATCTCCCCCCCCCCCCCTTCCCCCCTTAAATTTCATAAACAAACATGCTTATCCCCTCTTCCCTATGTTATAACTATCAAATTATATAAATAAATAAAATAATAACAATGCTAAGAATTTTGTAGTTTACTGACATTACACTTCACCAATGGAAGAGAACATGAGTTCAAACTCCCCTTCCCCACTTGTTGCAAGGAAAAAAATTCACTTAATAATATAGAAATTTATTATAATGTTTTACTTGATTCAAACAATTAAAATCAATAACTGAAATGTTATCACAAGTTCACTGCTAAGATTATGATGAAATATGAACTAAATGTAAAATATTTATATCTTTACTCACCTTTTCAAACACTCCCCTTATCATGTCATCATTTGATATTGAAGCGGAGCTGATTTCCCTCTCCTTATCCTTGTTTGAAGTTGATGCACCCTTAAGTTTTTTGTTAGGTTCACCAATTGTTAGAGAAGCTTCCTCTTGGACCTCTTTAGGCACTTTTGTACAAATATTAATATCGTGACATTTTGCTCCAGCCAAGTGATATTTAATCCTTGTAGCACCCCCAGCAAAAATGCTTTCACAATACTTACATTTGAAACGACCATTATTTTGTTTTTCAACATGCTCCCAAAATCGATCTTTTTTTCGAACCATATTTCTTTTCCCTTACAACAGATATATAAAGAGTTTAATATTAGAATATAGAAAAAAATTGATAGTAAAAATGGATCTTTAGAGTAATAAAATTATTTAAATAATATAGATATATAGAATAATAAAAATAATATTGTTATATTTTTAAAAAAATATTATATAATTATCTTATGTCTATCAAAATTACCTTCAAAGTAGTTTTTGGCTCGGTCCTCTAATGGCTAGATAAGCTTAGAATTCGTGTATTTTTAGGAACCTTTCTACAAATAGCAATATCACGATCAATAAATCTAATCCTTGAAACACTTCCATCAAACTTTTCATCTTATTTTATTTACTGTGTTAATAAACTATATATAATATTTAACCAAGAAAATATAAAATCCATACCATGAAAGACATGTCAGAGTGAACTCACTCTAAAGTCTGAGAACAATAGAATGAAGAAACAAAAGTAATCGTATAGCAATTTATTATAACGTGTTTTATATCACTCGTCGAAAGGCTCAGATGATTACTTCCAAAACATATATACAGATGTTTACTTCTATGGGTCAAAACACTGGAAGCATTAATCACAGGCCCTTTTTATATACAGCTTTGTTTCAAAAAGCCTCATGAGATTCTCTTCTCCATTTTTTTTATTTTTAATTTTATTAAAGGAATGAGATTCTTGGTTTTTCCCCCAACCAACTCATCAATCATCACCCGGAATGAATTTATATTACTTTACCCATCTTGCAGTTTTTTTTATTATTTATTATTATTAGTTTTCCTTCATTTTTTATGGAATATTTATGCAATTCTTTTTTATTTATATCATAATTAATAGATTACTATTTCTTTAAATGTCAAATTTCATTTGAAAAAGAATGAGAATTCTTTTTTATTTTATCAAAGATTGTTAATGGTTTAAACCAAGCCCAAAATAAAAAAGTTGAAAAAAAGAACTAAAAGTTATAATATTTTTTTAAAAAAAAAGAAAGAGAAAAAGAACATTATTATTAACTTTTGAGAGCGATAACTTTAAAAAAAAAAATTAACAATTTAAAATAATAATAAAATTGAATAGCATGAAAGACATGTGAGCGTGCACTTACTGTAGTAGCTTGCAAATAGGTAGGTGCAGTCACCGGACGTGAGAAAGAGTGAGAGAAAGAGAGAAGGAGCTTGTCAAAAAGAGAGAGAAGGAAATAGAAATAGTCTGAGAAGAATAAAGAAAAAGTGAGGAAAAATATGTGTAAATAAAAATGTATGGAATATTATTTAAAATATGAAAACGTGAGTCTGCGTTCGGAGAGCAAAGAAGTCCGTAATGGTCTAGCGTGTATAAATATAAAACGCGTTTTTCAAACCTTTGCTATCAATTATTAGAACAAGTAGGCCCACCAATTTACCATTGTGCAGATAAAAAATGGATTCGATGTGTCGGCAAATGGAATTCCTGTGCAAATATAATCGTCTCATCTACCAGCCAACAGGGAATCTCTTATGCAAACATCACAGTTGTTAATGTAAAAATTATAATTTAAAAAGTATGGTAGATATACATATTTAAATATTCATAATATAAATAATGGGTTAAAAACACTTTATTTAACATTTTTTTTAACAATAATTTTCAGTTTGAACATTGAAAATTGTTGTTAAAAATCTTGTACGAAACAGCTTCTATTGTTTTACTTTTACCCCCAACTAACTGATCACTCATCGACCAGACGCAATGCATTTACATAATCACAAATTTCAGGACACATTTATAAATTAATTCAAAGGTTAATTTAGTTCTTATCTTGGAAATTTTAGAAGAGTTCCAACTAATCACCATGGCCTTCTTTGTTTTAAAAAGCCTCATGAGATTATTTGGTTTTTGGGTTTTTCCCAACCAACTCACCCAGAAAGAGTTTATATTATCACAAATGTAAAGTTTATAATAAATTTGTCCACCACACCACCCCACTTTACCCATCTTATAATGTTTTATTTTTTATTCTTTTTAAGTTTTCCTTCATTTTTAGGGATTATTAATGCAATCACTATCTTTCCTTCAGAAGGACAACAAATGTTGAAAAAAAGAACTAACAGTTTATGGCTCGTTGTATACATAAACTTAAACGTATGTTTTTAATTTTTAAATAATATCACATATTTTATTATACATTTTTTCACCAACACATATTTTCAAAAAAGCTAAAAACTTTTAAACACACATATCAAAGAGCCATTAATTTTTCTAATTCAAATCCACTGCTTAAATTATTTTTTTCCATTCATAAGGATCAATAATAACTCACAGTAAATAGCGCCTACAAAGTGGCCATCGCTATGTCACAAAATACCACCTCAGAGGGTGCCTCGACCAATGACATGATGAGTCGGTTTTGGGAAAAAATTTGGAGCCTTGGTCTCCCAAACAAGCTGAAGACTTTTGCATGGAAAGCAAGCCACAACATCCTCCCTACCAACGTTAATCTTTATCGTCGTGGAGTGATTGATAATGCCACTTGTGAAGCATGTGGTTTGGCCGAAGAAACAAGTGGGCATTTGTTCTGGGATTGCACGAAGGCACGTGAAGTATGGCTGACCACTGGAATACCTTTTGATGCTACGGGTGTAAACTTCAGGGAGTTTATTGATCTTCTCTGGTACCTCATCTTTGTGCAGCACATGGGAAATGACTTAGTTGAGCTCGTTGTCACAGTGGCGTGGTGCATGTGGTACAACCGCAACAAGGCGAGGCTTGGCTCCACCAGGCAGACCAGCCAGGAGATGTTCCACAAAGCTCGCTCCACCCTCAATGAATTTCAGCTAGCCCACTTTGTTCCGCCTCTCTTCAAAGAGCAAGCGGATCCTCATTGGATTCCACCTTCACACCCATGGTACAAAGTCAACATCGACGCCGCAACCTTTTCAAACCTTCACACCGTCGGCATCAGAATCATGATACGTGACCATGAGGGATCGGTGATAGCCGCTATGAGTAAGCACTTACCATTACCGTTGGGTCCATTAGAGGCAGAAGCGAAGGCCGCGGATGAAGCAGTCTCCTTTGCATGGGACGTTGGAATCAGGGAGGCAATTTTTGAGACTGACTCGAAGGTAGTTTCTGATGCTCTATGTGGCACCATTACACCCCGGGTCACAATTGTCGACATCATAGATGGAACTCTTCACCGTTTGCAAGCCTTTCGACGAAAAAAATTCCAACATGTAAGACGAACAGCCAACCAAGTAGCACATACCTTAGCACGTCATGCTAAAGGAATTAGTGAGTTTGTAACGTGGGTAGAGGAAAGCCCACCTTTTCTTGATTCCCTTGAATTTCGAGAAGCTATATAATTTTTCTCTCATTTTTTTAATAAAGTCCTTCGGTATTTCTCATAAAAAAATAAAATAAAATAATAACTCACAACTTATAAGTTGTTACAAAAATTTTATACCAACAGGACTAGCATTTCCTTCTAGAAGCAGACAGAACAGAAGATATTGTTTTAACTCCGATTTGTTAATACAATTAATTAATTTGCCTAAACCTTTTGATTATCAAAAAAATTGCCCTAACCTTCTGTTGTCTGAAAAGTGAGCTTCGAGATCTGAATGGACTGTCATTCAGCAGCAGATCAGACCAGATCACGTGAACAAAGTGTAGCTGGGATGTGATAGGACCAAAGTGATGTCCCCAAGTTGTTGGTTACATTTGAACCTTGGAATTATTGAAGAGATTGCTACATGTCCAGACTAACCAACCGAGAAATTATACGCTGAATCTAAAAACTCTTTTTCTTTATCATTTTTTGCTAGAAATTTAAGTGGAAGTTAATAAATGAAATTAATAATTGCGAAAACTTCGTTTTTTTAGGCATATTTTGATTCGTACTTTGCTTTGGTTGGAAAAATGATATTGAAATATAAATAATGGCCCAAAATTGACATTTCATTAATCAAATTATTTTGGTTTTTTAAGGTTTACGAATTATGAGCAGTTGAGTCACTCAATTGTTGTAGCATGACATTTCTGCAACAAGCTTTTAAAGCAAGTCAATGTCATAGGAAGATGCGTCAATAATGGAGGTCAGGAAGAGTAAGAGAGAGAGAGAGAAGGTAATAATCGACTGCGAAGATAATGAATCTAAATCTTCTCTCCCACTTTTCTTGTTCAACTTTATACTTTATTAATAAAAATTTTTCTCGTATTTATTTAATTAATTAAATATTATTATTAATTAATAACAGTAGCATTAATAAGTCAATAATGATAGTATTTAATTAATTAGATAAACGTGTGACAAATTTTATTGATAAAATATAAAGTAAAGAAGAAAAAATGGGGCAAAAAATTTCGACTCGAAGATAATAATAAAGTAGGTGGGTGGGTTGTGTCTTTCAAGATGGGGCCCAGGCTTGAACAAGCAGGACCAGCACTGATATTTTAGAAACTGTTTTCAGAAAACATGGCAAAACAATTTCCTAGTCTAAGAAATTGTTGCTCAAACAATGCCAAATGGCAAAAAAATCCCATCTTTTTTCACACGTTTATCAAGTCCGTGTCCTTTTTCTAAAAGTAGCTTTATGGATGGGACATTACCATGTGCTGGAGCTTGTAGATCATCATTAAAGATTTGTTGGGTCTTTTTTTTCTTTTTCTTTTTTTAGAAGAAGATTTGGTTAAATCCTGATAAAGACTTGCACACACTCGCTTTGTTCATTCATTTGAAATCATAATTTGAAAGCAAAAATTCAATTCAAAATGCGAATTCAATAAATTTTAGTTAAAATTGTGAAAATACAATTTTACAATTGTAATTAAAATTATATTTTCAAAATACAAATTTAAAAAACTGTGTATAAAATATGTACAAGATAATTATAAGTGCACAATTGCGCTTAAATTCAAAAACACACGTGGGCTCAGGCCTAATGAGCCTTAAACAATGAAATTTGTAAAGTGTGGGCTCGCAATCTAGTTTAGTGATATTCGAAACTTGATGAACATGCTAAATTATTACAGTGTTTGCAAATAAAAGACAAACGGGAAAAGTAAACTTCCTCGAACGTGAGCCGAGGAGAAATTATATATATTATTTGTCTTTTTCTTTTCTCAATGGCCATAGTTCTTAATATATATATATATATTTTTGTCTCTCCTCCCCTTTCTTTGCCCTCTTTCCTCCTTAAATACTTCTTCTTCTTCCCTCTTTGTCCACGTGCCACACAAATCACCCTATTAACCACCTGTCACGTCCACCACCCTCTGGAAGTCTTTGAATTATAGCAAGAAGATTGACTTTTACTATTCAGGGATCACTTCCCCATTAATGCGACCAGAAAGGTAGGTGCAGAGTCTTTAATGTGGAGGCAGCAGCCTTTTCCTGAGATATTTCTCTTACACCGGAATGTTTAGAGGGTATTTGGACTCCCTCTGTATCCTACAGTCTTTCTAGAACTCTGCCCTGATCTTTCTAGTGAACCTCCAAGTAGTCACTGGTATGTCCGAGGAGTGACTCTTCCTCGGATGAATCCTCGGGCTCTCGGCTCGTGAGCCAACTCATGGCCCTAAAGGCCTTTAGTCAAGAATGAACTAGCGCCCATTGATAAAGCCCAAGGCCCAAATACCCACTTAGGTTCTTTCACGCCCCACAATAGCCCCTCAAAACTTTATTTTTCCCTATCCGAGGAGAAAAATGGAGTTTTGATCCGACCTAAACCTCCCCCACATGTTTCATACCTCACCACGTATGTGGAAATCGTTTCACTTCCCAGAAAATGCCGTCTGGCGCTTCGAATTTCAAAAACGCGCGCATTTATGACCGCAAGTTACACCTTGTTTCCCACGTTCAACGGTGAGATGAACATCCAACGGTCCGTATTGCCCCCTGAAAATTTGGCGGGATGAATCCAATTTCGAGGCCACTTTACGCACGTCATAACGCTTTGGAAATATGCGCCTTCATTTATTTCTTCAGAACTCAATCATATCAAAACATCAGTCATCGCCTTTTCTCTCAAGAAATCTGTGGAAACTCGCATAACTACGAACTCGTAAGTTCCTACTTTTTCTTTTAATCCTTTCTCCTCGGATTCTATCCTCGGCTCCCTTCCTAACCATTTTCCTTCTTAAAACTTTCCCTTTCCTTTCTCATAGATGGGTAGATTTAAGTGTTTAGTTGACATCGCCGCTAGGATGGAAGGTTTTAGGGCCAAATACCAGATTCCCAGCGACGTAGGCTTGAGATACTGTCCGGCGGAAGCCGTAGGTAGTTCTAGGAATACGGGAGAGGTCATTATCCCTATGATTGCCTTCATAGAAGGTGGGATGACCCTCCCTATGAGAAGCGTAACTAGGGAATATCTTCGCAATCACCGGTTGTGCCCTGACCAGTGTGCCCCCAATGTATTTAGGGTCTTAGGAAGCATCGACGCCCTAAACGAGCAGATGGGCTTGAACCTCACCTGGCATGACGTTGTCTTCATGTACGAATGCCACAAACTTAGGAACGTAGGCTATTACATTAAATCCCGGTCTAGTGTAGTTAGGTTAATTTCCTGTTTGCCCAAGTCTAATAAAGGCATGAAGGACGACTACCTCATCGCCTCAGGCAACTGGCACGCCGGCCCACACTGCCCAGTCGTATGGGGAGATCCAGGTGTGACTCCTTAGGATCTAATTTCCCAACCCCGTAACTCCATCTAAAAATCCTTAAATGTTTATTTACTTTCACAAACTGTCTAACTCTAATTTGTTATATGCATTACTAATCTGACCACATTTGCCCCTTTGGGTGTCTTTTTCTTCAGACAAGCAACTCGTGCGCCCACGCCTGAGCCATTGCAACGTCGCTGACCTGAACCGCGTGCTGCGCTCAGAAGTTTTCGTGAGTGAAGATTTACAGCTGAGAGCGGCTCACCTAATACTGGGATTCAACCCAATATCCTCGGACTTCCAGGAGATAGAGAACGCGATTATCGGAGGACATAGGAGGCGCAAGAGAATAAACGTAGCCAGGCCAAACTTTCTTGCTGACTACGACATTCCCGACAACCCCAACACCATTCTGTACACGCGTCCCATTGCGGTGATCCCTTTCTCGACGCACTCTCAAGCAACTGCCGTCCCGGAGGAGCGAGTGTCCTCTTCGCACACATTGGACGACGAGATAGACAAGTTTCAGCTCGAGGACGTCGAAAGACCCCGAGGAAACCAGTTCATCGTACTCTCTAACAAGGAAGAAGAGCCCACCGAGGCCTCCGGAGTTGCAGGGTTAGTAGTTGCCCATCCAAAAGACGATTCCGAGGAGGAGGACATGGACAAGCTTCAAGGCCTTCTAACCAAGAGAGGCGAGAAAGTTGCCCAGAAGAGAGCGGGAGGGTCCCAAGTTCCTCCATCTTTGCCACCTCCCCCTCCTCCAGCCGAACCCAAACTTCCAGCTGAGGAGCCCAAAAAGAAAAGAAAGGGGGAGGCCAAGGAGACTGGTGGCGAAAAACAAAAGAAGCCACGACAACAGCCACAACCAGCTCAGCAACAGAAGCTAGACAAGGGCAAAGGTCGGGCTCGTTCAGTTGAGAGTGGGGAGATCAGAGACATGGTCGAAGTGCGCCGAGCACCGGCTACCTGGTCTCCTGACTTAAGACTGGATGGAGCACCAATTTCTTGCTAGTCCAGCATCAGGGCAGTCCAACAAGGCCACGCCCACCACCTGGCCGACGCGTTGGAACACCCTCTTCTGCTGCCCAAGGATATGGAAACCTTGAAAAAAATGAGTCAACCTCAGCTATTCCTGTCTTTAAAAAGGGAATTAGCCCTTGTAAGTTTAACTTTTTATGAATATTTCATTTTTCATAATATCGGATTATTAATGAGTGTTCTGCTATATCTAATTCTCTAACATTTTGTCGTAGGCTGTTCAAGAAGTCTTTGTAGCTGAGAAGTTTGTAGAGGACTCTCGAAAGAAGGCCAGAATGGAGGCTGACATTCGGATGGAGACTGAGAAGTCCCTAGGCCAGGCCCTTGCAGAAAATGAGAAACTCACCTCTCAGCTGGCTGATCTGAAAAGAGAAAGAGACGGTGCCGAGGCCAGCCTGAAAACTATGAGGACTCAAGTAGAAGGGCAGCGCAAGCTTCTCCACCAAAAGAATGATGAGCTCTCCCAGGCCCAGAAGGAACGCTCGGACTTGGAGAAGGAGCTCGCACAAATGAAGGAGGAAGTCGGCACCTTCAAGCTCTTTCTGGAGGCCGCCAAGCAGGCGAGTTATGAGGAAGGGGTAACTGCAACAGAAGACCAGCTGACAGAGGCTTTCGCGGCCTTGTGCCGAGAATACTATCAGCAGGTCTGGGGGGAAGCTATAAACGTAGCAGGGGTTCCTTCAGCCTCCGAGCTGAGGAAATCCGAGAATGTTTGGCTTCCTCTTAACATACAGGAGATAGAAGAGGCTCCTGCTGTTGCTCCTGCCCCTGAGGCAGCTCCTCCTGCTCTTCCTCCTATAGTCCCAGAGCTCATTCCAGATCCTACAGAACCTTCAGGTTCCAATAAAGAGAAGGAAGGGAGTGGGGATGCCGAGAAGGGCCTAAGCCAACGTATGGAGCCAATCGTCCCTCCAATCACTACAACAGACAAAGGGAAAAAGGTCCTGTCTGCCTTTGAATTGGAGCTAAAAAGCACTGAGGCTAGCAGTACTTCTCAGCAAGACCCCCCTCCACGAGCTTAGGGCTTCTTTTTCTCTATACTTGAAATTTTCCATGTAATGATATATATTGACATAATTAATGGAAGACAATTTTATTTGATTTTCATCTAAGTTATGTTTACTTCATCTTTTCATCTTTATGTTTACCATAAAGTTCTCATTAGCACACAGCGAACAGAAAGAACGAGACAAATAGTCCACTTTCAGCAGTTTGAAACGATTAAAACTTGTGAAATAAATAAGTTCACTTTCAGCAGTCCGGAACAATTAAAACTTGTGAAATAAATAAGTTCACTTTCAGCAGTCCAAAACAATTAAAACTTGTGAAATAAATAAGTTCACTTTCAGCAGTGCGAGGACCCTAGCTTATCAAATTTCTGCCTAACACTTAAAGATATATAACTTAAGTCTCAATTTGACCACTGTTCTGTTCGACAAAAAATCAAACATCAATCTTAACAAGGCATGTGGTCGGAGGACCTTACAAAACCAAGTTTCTATTTGATATTTAGTAATAGTAACTTAAGATGTTAATTTCCCCAAAGTAGAAGGCCTGAGGACCCGGAATAACTAAGGTTCTGTTTAACAAATAATAAGATATCAATTTCCACAAGGCATGTAGTCCGAGGACCGTGCATAACCAAGTTTCTGTCTGATACTTAGTAATAGTAACTTAAGATGTTAATTTCCCCAAAGTAGAAGGCCCGAGGACCTGGCATAACTAAGGTTCTGTTTAACAAATAATAAGATATCAATTTCCACAAGACATGTAGTCCGAGGACCATGCATAACCAAGTTTCTGTCTGATACTTAGTAATAGTAACTTAAGATGTTAATTTTCCCAAAGTAGAAGGCCTGAGGACCTGGCATAACTAAGGTTCTGTTTAACAAATAATAAGATATCAATTTCCACAAGGCATGTAGTTCAAGGACCGTGCATAACCAAGTTTTTGTTTGATACTTAGTAATAGTAACTTAAGATGTTAATTTCTCCAAAGTAGAAGGCCCAAGGACCCGGCATAACTAATGTTCTGTTTAACAAATAATAAGATATCAATTTCCACAAGGCATGTAGTCCGAGGACCGTGCATAACCAAGTTTCTGTTTGATACTACGAGCGTTGTAATTGATAAGTTCATATACATTTATAACTTAAACCATAGATGAAAAAAATGCCTTTTATTAATAATAATACCTTCGAAGGTTGTTTACATTCTATGGACGTTGTACAACTTTTTCATCTAAATCAGATAGTCGATATGACCCTATGCCTGCTATAGAAATAATCCGATATGGTCCTTCCCAATTCGGTCCCAATTTTCCCCAGGCTGGGTTTCTTGCAGTACCTACGACTTTTCTCAGAACTAGATCCCCAGGCGCTAGGGGCCTGAGGTTCACACGGGCATCATACCCTCGTTTAAGCTTCTGCTGATAATAAGCCATTTGGACCATAGCTGTCTCTCGTCGTTCCTCCACTAGATCTAGGCCCTTCTCCAAGAGGCCGTTGTTGTTTTCTAGGCTAAAAGTACTCGTCCTTAGTGTGGGGAAACCAGACTCTAAAGGGATCACTGCCTCGGCCCCATAAGTCATAGAGAATGGTGTTTCTCTTGTGGATCTACGCGGCGTAGTTCGATACGTCCATAAAACATGCGGCAGTTCTTCCACCCATCTGCCCTTCGCATCGTCCAGTCTTTTCTTGAGTTCACTAACTATGACCTTGTTGACGGCCTCAGCCTGCCCATTTCCTTGAGGATAAGCTGGAGTGGAGTATCTATTTATGATGCCCATGTCACTACAATATTTTCTAAAAGCTCTACTATCAAATTGAACCCCATTGTCCGATATGAGTGTATGCGGTACCCCAAACCTAGTGACAATGTTTTTCCAGATGAACTTCTTCGAATCGACGTCCCTAATATTTGCCAAAGGCTCGGCCTCGACCCACTTGGTAAAGTAGTCGGTGCCCACGAGTAGCCACCTTTTGTTTCCTACTGCCCTCGGGAATGGCCCGACTATGTCCAATCCCCATTGAACGAAAGGCCAAGGACTGGAAAGAGGATTAAGGACTCCTACAGGCTGATGTATGTTAGGAGCGAACCTCTGGCATTGATCACACTTTCTTGCATAATCCTGAGCTTCTTTCTGCATATTGGGCCACTAATATCCCTGAGTCAAGGCCCTATGAGCTAGGGACCTTCCCCCAGTGTGGCTTCCACAAATCCCCTCATGCAATTCTTCCAAAAGTGCTTCCGTTGACTCGGGGTGCACGCATAACAGGTATGGTCCGGAGAACGATTGTTTATACAGCTTCTGATCCTCAGACAACCAGAAACGCGTCGCCTTTCAACAGATCTTGTCTGCTTCAGACTTGTCCTCGAGAAGAATGTCATTTTTCAGAAAGGATATCACAGGGTCGATCCAACTAGGCCCAGACCTTATTAACTGGATACGGGGTGCACCGACGACGGCAAGAGCTGACTCTAGCAAATCTTCAACAAGGATAATCCTAGGCAATCCCTGGGCCGAGGATGTAGCTAAGGTAGCCAAGGAGTCTGCATGTGTATTTCCACTTCTAGGGATGTGAGACAGGATAAAGGAATCGAATTTAGATTGCAGACGTTTGACCTGAGTCAAATATCCTTGCATTCTGGGTCCCTAGCCTCCATGGTCCCCATCACTTAGCCGACCACTAACTGAGAATCCGAATGCACATGAACTCCCTTTCCGCCCATCCTATGCACCATGTTCATACCGACCAAGACAGCTTCATACTCGGCCTCATTATTGGTAGCCGGGAATGCCAACCTCAGAGATTTTTCAAAGACAATTCCTTCAGGGGATACCAGGACAAGTTCGATGCCAGATCCTTTCTGGTTAACTGCCCCATCAACGTACACTTCCCAAGTGGGAGGTCCTATGCCCGTGATTACGCCAACTGTTTTTTCATCCATGTGTGATTCCTTCACGGCTTCTTCCAACAATGGTTTCGCGAATTCCGCCATCAAATCTACAAGAACCTGGCCTTTTATTGAGGTGCGCGGCATGTATTTGATATCATAAGCTCCCAAAATAGTTTCCCATTTAGCCACCCTTCCGGAGTAGTCAGCGTTGCGCAAAACTGATTTGAGAGGCAGTTGGGTCAGAACCACAACGGTGTGGGACTGAAAATAATGAGGAAGCGTCCGCGTGGCATGAACTATGGCTAAAAGTGCTTTCTCCAAAAGTAGGTAACGCACCTCGGCCTCATTCAGAGTTTTACTGACGTAGTAGACCGGTCTTTGCACCCCACCGTCGTCCCTTATGAGGACTAGGCTGACCGCATGAACGGCCACTGCCAGATATGCAAACAGGACCTCATCTACTTCAGGCCGAGACATAATAGGTGGTCGGGAAAGATATTCCTTAAGTTGTTGGAAGGCTACAATGCACTCCTCAGACCATTGGAACCCCCTCCACTTATTCAAAAGTTGGAAGAAAGGCTTGCATCGGTCAGCCGACCGAGAAATGAACCTGCTGAGAGCAGCGATCATTCTGGTCAATTTCTGAACTTCTTTAGGATTCCGAGGTGGCTGTAAGGTCTGAATAGCTCTGACCTGCGCTGGATTCACCTCTATACCCTTATGAGTAACCATGTAACCCAAGAACTTTCCAGAACTTACACCAAAAGAACACTTCGAAGCGTTTAGATGCAACTTGTACTTTCTAAGTACCCGAAAAGTGTCGTTTAAATCCTTCACGTGTGCAGATATCGTCTTACTCTTCACTACTATGTCATCCACGTATATCTCAATGGTCTTTCCAAGCTGCAACTCAAATATTCTAGTTATCATCCTTTGGTAAGTAGCCCCAGCATTCTTCAATCCGAACGGCATCACTTTATAGTGATAATTCCCTGTTGGAGTAATAAAGGCAGTTTTCTCCTGATCTTCTGCTGCTAGCGGAATTTGGTGATAACCCTGGAAGGCATCCAAAAAGCTCATCCGAGGATGTCCCACGGTGGCATCCACTAGCTGGTTGATGCGCGGCATCGGGAATGAGTCCTTTGGGCAGGCTTTGTTTAAATCTGTGAAGTCCACACACACTTGCCATTTCCCACTTTTCTTTTTGACCACAACCGTATGCGCCAGCCACTCCGGATAGAAAACTTTCTTAATAGCCCCAGCCCTCTTGAGCTTGAGCACCTCTTCCCTAAAGGCTTCAGAGTGCTCCCTAGAGGAACGTCGAGGGGGCTGCCTTCTAGGAGGAATGGCAGGATTGACGTTCAAATGATGACAAATGGAGCTTGGGTCAACCCTCGGAGCCTCATAGGGGTCCCAGGCAAAAACATCGACGTTGCTCTTTAGGAACTCCACCAATTCCATCTTCTCCTGGTGTGGTAAACATACCCTAACCTAGAAGAACCTTTCGGGATCATCCGATATCAAAAACTTCTCAAGGTCCTCGCATATGGCCTCCTCTGCTGTCACCACGTCGGACGCATCCAGAGTTGTTAATTGCTATAAGTTTTCCATAGCCGAGGTCGAGGACTGTGGTTCGGTCTGATGTAGCACTGCGGCCGATATGCATTGCCTGGCCATCAATTGGCTGCCGAGGATCTCTTCAATGCACTCCCCCGAAGGGAACTTAACCTTAACATGCAATGTGGAGGAAACAGCTCCCAGAGCGTGCAGCTAGGGCCGGGCAAGGATGGCAGTGTATGGGGAATATGCATCGACCACGATAAAATCCACCTCGACCGTCTCGGAGCCAGATTGCACGGGCAACCGAATCTGTCCCTTTGGTATAACTGCTCTCCCTTCAAAACTTATTAACGGTGAGTCGTAAGGGGTGAGGTCTTCTAATTTCAATTTTAGCCCCTTAAATAAGTCAGGATACATGATATCCGCGCCGCTGCCTTGATTAATCATTACCCTTCTCACATCATAGTTCCCTATCCTCAGAGTAACCACTAGGGCGTCATCATGGGGTTGGATGGTACCAACTTTATCTTCCTCTGAAAATCCCAAGATGGGTACACTTAGCTTCAGTCTCTTCGGCTTGGAGCCCCCCTCCTCGGCTTGGGAGTCCGAAACGGCCATCACCCTAGTAGGACATGAGCCTGTCCTGCCCGGTACAGCAAAGATAACATTGATTGTTCCCAAAGGAGGCTGAGATGAGTTATTCCTCTGATTATTCGAGGCAGACTGACTGCCCTGCCTACTAGGTTGGTACAAGTGCTGCTTTAACTTTCCTTCGCTAACAAGCTGCTCCAAGTGATTCCAGAGAGTCCGACAGCTCTCGGTAGTATAACCCACGTCTTGATGGTACTAAAAAAAGAGATTTTGATTCCTCTTGGTAGGATCCCCCGCCATCTTACTAGGCCATCTGAAGTAGGGTTCCTTACGGACCTTCTTGAGTAGCTGGTGCACCGGCTCTCGGAATACAGTATTAACTGTCTGAGGTGTCGCCGAGCCAGACTGACTGGAGTAATCTCTTCTCGGCTTGTTGTTGTGATACCTGTCCGACCTGAAATCCCTTCTCTCCTGCGGGATAACCTTTGCCTTACCCTTCCCCTGCTGTTGGTCTTCCTCGACCCTTTTATATTCGTCAATACGGTCCATGAGGCGACGTACACTCCGTACGGGTTTTTTGGTCAAGGACTTCCTCAAGTCATGATCAGTTGGAAGGCCCACCTTAAAAGTATTGATCGCCACCTCATCAAAATCACCATCTATCTCATTAAACATCTCCCAATATCTGTCGGAGTATGCTTTCAACGTCTCACCCTCCTTCATAGCCATAGACAACAGTGAGTCCAACGGTCGAGGAACTCTGCTGCATGTAATAAACCTCGACGCAAATGCTCTGGTCAGTTCCCCGAACAAATTTATAGACCCTGATTTGAGACCGTTGAACCACCTCATAGCAACAGGTCCCAAGCTAGAAGGGAAGACTTTGCACATCAAGGTCTCATTGTGAGAATGCACAGCCATTCTCTGGTTAAAGTGGCTCACATGTTCCACCGGGTCAGTCCGGCTGTTATAAATGGTGAAAGTAGGCTGGGTGAACCTCCTGGGGAGCCTCCTATTCTCAATCCTGCGCGAAAATGGCGATCTGGAGAGCTGGTGCAATGCCCGGCTCATGGCATCGTTCCCTAAGCCCCTGGAGGGGAGCTTCCTGCTCCTACGACCCGATAGGCTATCCTCTTCGCAAGAGGATATTTTGCTGGGGGCGACCATGACCTCGAACTGTAACTACTTCCCCGGGATTTCCGGAAGAGGTACTGGATGAGGGTGAGGCACGCCTTTGCCTAACGCGACGCAGCTTCCTCTTAAGATGATTAATCTCCTTCTGCATGGCTTTAGCACCTTCTTTATGGGCGGTACTAGCCCCTCCATTGTGAGTATGACTTGCTTTAGGATACTCGGTATAAACGCTACCCTCTCGATCCCTCCGGCGCTCAAGGCGCTCGAAAAGATTCTCAGGTTGCGATCCCTGCGATTCTGCATGGTATGAGCCTAAGCCTGCCATGGTGTTCGAGTTCTCCCGCCCTAGATTCCCACAGACGGCGCCAATTGTAAGTGCACAATTTCGCCTGGACCCAAAAACACACGTGGGCTCAGGCCCAAGGAGCCTTAAACAATGAAATTTGTAGAGTGTGGGCTCGCAATCTAGTTTAGTGATATTCGAAACTTGATGAACAGGCTAAATTATTACAGCGTTTGCAAATAAAAGACAAACGGGAAAAGTAAACTTCCTCGGACATGAGCCGAGGAGAAATTATATATATTATTTGTCTTTTTCTTTTCTCAAAGGCCACAGTTCTTAATATATATATATATATATATATTTTTGTCTCTCCTCCCCTTTCTTTGCCCTCTTTCCTCCTTAAATACTTCTTCTTCTTCTCTCTTTGACCACGTGCCACACAAATCACCCTATTAACCACCTGTCCCGTCCACCACCCTCTGGAAGTCTTTGAATTATAGCAAGAAGACTGATTTTTACTATTCAGGGGTCACTCCCCCATTAATGCGGCCAGGGAGGTAGGTGTAGGGTCTTTAATGTGGAGGCAGCAGCATTTTCCTGAGATATTTCTCTTACACCGGAATGTCTAGAGGGTATTTGGACTCCTTCTGTATCCTACAGTCTTTCCAGAACTCTGCCCTGATCTTTCTAGTGAACCTCCAAGTAGTCACTGGTATGTCCGAGGAGTGACTCTTCCTCGGATGAATCCTCGAGCCCTCGACTCGTGAGCCAACTCATGGCCCTAAAGGCCTTTAGTCAAGAACGAACTAGCGCCCATTGATAAAGTCCAAGACCCAAATACCCACTTAGGTTCTTTCACGCCCCACAATAATCCTTACTCTTAAGATTTGTGACCAATGCCAATACATAGTTAAATAGTGGACTAATCTTGTCAAAAACCAGTTTAAAGACTTATGTTTTTATGATCACATATGTGAATAATGTTAGAAGCATATGTCATTTAGAATTGGCTAATCCTATGACAAAACGCACTTTACTTGTAATTAGATAGATCGAGAATGTGTTTAATACTTCAAGGAATAATAATTCAAGTCCAAGTGTTAAAACTATGCAAATCTGTCCAAGAAACAAGTGAAGAAGTGCTGGATTTTAAAGCCCGACAGCTAACTCGACAGATAGCATCTATCGGGGTTTAAAAGGCTATTTTAGCCTGATACTCGACAGCTACTCGATAGATCCCTATCTATTGAGATTTATGACAATCAGTTTTTTAGATCTGATTTCACTCCAATCCGTGTGTACATGTTTAGGCTTTCTTTTCTCACAACCCTAAACATATATAAGGATTATTTTAATGGTCATCAAAAGTTGCGCGAGTGTAGAGCAAAGTTTTGTTCATGCAAATTGTGATCGGAGACAGAATTTGTCATAGTTCATCTTTCTCTTGAAGAAGTTACTGTGTTTGTACGCCGTTGGATTTTGTGACCAAGGAGCTTCGTGATTTTCATTGTGTTGATGAACTGAAGAACTTTGCAGCCAACATCTTTCTCAAGTTGGTAAGTAAGCTGCGTACTGGGATCCACGCATCGATTGGTTAGTCACGTACTAGGAGCCGTGCATTGAAAATGAGAGATTGTCACTACAGAACAAGTCCAATTGTGTATTGGGGAAAGGGTTCAACTGTAGGTTGGTATAAGGTATTGGAATTTCTTTACTTGTAACCGTTTGTTGTGATAATAGTTGATTCTCGGGAGTTGTGATTTGTTGGTGATTTATTTGTGCTACTACGCGTTTTGCATGTTAATTAGATTAATTAATTAACTTGGCTAATCAATCAGTTAATTTATCACAAAGGGTCAATACATTCTTGACCTATCAGTTTTAATGTCAATTTTTTTTATTTTATTCCGATTTGAGGTTTATGCTTAGTTCAATGAGATTTATGTGTTTGTTAATGACCAAAATAATGAAGTGTGGGATGAGACATAATTTAAAAATGATTTTTTTTAGAGGAAATAGTTATGAACAACAAAATAGTATTGAAGTTTGATTCTCAAGAAAAGAAAAATAGTATTGAAGTTATTATCCAATGCGTGGGTGTGGGTTTATTCATTTTTTGGACTACGTCTCATCCCAATCTGGAGTCTGCACTATTTGGATATGGCAAATGCATAAATCTCGTTGGATTATGAGATAACCTCAAATCGTGATGAATGGAAAATTTGACTAAAAACAACCTCTAAACAGATACAGTGCACACAATTATCCTAATCTCTATTATTAATTCTATAGAAAGATAAAGGTAATTCATTTATTTTAAGACAAAATCACATTAAATTGTCAATAAAAAAATCCATATTAGGGAGAAAAGCATAAATAAGTGGTCATTTAAAAAAAAAAAAATTTATGCATTTGTACATTCAAATTTCAAAACTAATCTATCAATCATCAAGAGCAGACGTTATAAGTTAAAACTCAAAAACAATTCAAAAACTAATCACAAATATTAAAAATTGAAAAGAAAAATTACATCCAATCACTTGGTCGAAACTATTGTTCTCCATTCTTAATCAGTGAATTTTCAATCCAAAAAGGGCCCCTTCCTTCTCAAAAGTGAAACATGCTAACCATAACACGCGACCTCTTCTATATGTTCCTTGAAACCCCAAGCAAGGCTGATTTGGTCAGTGGTAAGTGAAGTCAGCTTGCCTAGTATTTCCTCAGCAACAACATTAAGGATAGTCTCAGCCATTTTTACTTCAGTGCTCTAGTAAGTCACAGACATGGTGTAAGTATTTGGACAGCAGAGAAGAATTGTGACGCTTAAGACTAGCAGAAACAACTACTATTAGAAGAGGGGAACTTCACGTCTATTAAGTCCATTTTTTTGTTAATGTAAATGGAGTCTTGTAGGACCGCAGCCATCACCATCTTCTTTAATTTCTTATGTTCACATTCACGCTTGAAAATTTTTAACTTTTTTTTTCCCCTCATGTTCACATTTTTAGACAGAAAAAAGGTCACCTTCATTATTGATAGGCCAAAAACGAATTGACCCCTTGTGATAAATTAAGTTGATTAATTAGTCAAATTATTAATTAATCAAATTAACATGCAAACGCTTGGTAGTACAAACAAATCACCAATAAACTAAAGTATGCAGTGGAAAATAAAAGACACGGTGATTTGTTTACGAATAGAGAAAACCTACACGGCAAAAAATCTCACTGGGTGATTTTAAGGTTACCACCCCCGAAACTCCACTATTATCACAACAAGCGGTTACAAGTAAAGGAATCCCAAGTACCTTACCAACCTACAGTTGAACTCTTACCCCAATACCCAATTGGACTTGTATTGTAGTGACAGTTTCTCCTTTTGATGCACGGCTCCCAAGTACGTGACTAACCAATTGTGCGGATCTCAGTACGCGACTTCAATCACCAACTAGAGAAGATTGTTGGCAGCAAAGTTCTTCAATTCATCCACACGATGAAGATCAAGAAGATGCTTGGTTATAGAACCCTACGATGCAAAGACACAGCAACTTCTTCACAAGAGAGATGAACTAGGGCAAGAACTTCGTCTCAAGTCACAATTTGCATGAATAAGGATTTCTCAATACTTGTGCAGCTTGTCACACGTTAACGGTCCTTAAAATAATCCTTTTATATGTCTAGGGTTAGGAGAAAAGAAGGCCCAAAAACACATCGACGGATTAGAATTAAAACAGAACTTGGAATCTGTTTTTCATAAATCTCGACAGCTAAAGGTATCGAGATGCTGTCGAGCAGCTATCGAGCCTCGGGGCTAGAACAACTTCTTAAAGCTCGATAGATGCAGCTGTCGAACCAGCTGTCGAGCTTTAATAAAGAGCACTTCTCAACTTGTTTCTTGGATAGACTTGCATGACTTTAACTCTTGATCTTGAAACCTTGTTTCTTGAAGCATTAACCACATCCTAAATCTACCCAATTACAAGTAAAGTGCTTTTTGACAAAGGATTAGCCAATTACGTTAATAATGAATAACATATGTTCTAAACAAGTGAAACACATATGTCCTAACAATCTCCCCTTTTGGCAATCTGTGACAAAACCACAATCAACAAATGAACATATAAGAGAAGTCATAAATCACTCAACTCATATTCACTTGATGAATACAATAAAATCTATCCTAACACAAACTCTTGAAAAACTTTGTAAGAAAAGAGTTTATGATAAGTAGACGTTGACAACCTGTATTTCTGAAACACTTTAAACAAAACCCATCAAGGCATCTTAGTGTGAAATAGAGATAATAGATTGCATACAAATAAAGAAACATGTGTATAAAGAGAGAAAAGAAACAATACATGTAAAGATAGGTGAAAGAAACATACAATATCACATATATAACAAAAATGTGCACAATGAATGTAATAATGGTCACAAGACCTAGGTATAAGAAGAAAATGTATCTAAAGGTGGAGAAAAGAAAAAGATACAAGTAATCCTCACTACATCCCTCAACACTCAACACTCCCCTTATAAAAAATGTCCCTATATAAGCTCTCCCCCTAAGTATGACTACTCTCAAAACCAAAACTACTCCCTCTTTTTGTCACGAGTGACAAAGAGTAGAATGTCAAGTAGACATCTTATCGGTAGAGCTAGCATCTCCATCATCATCATCCGAAGCATCATCGTCATCACCATCATCATCCCCAGACGTGGAAGCCACAGGAGGTGGTGGAGGAGAAACCTCGGGAGCAAAACCACCCATGGACGCCTGTCGCCTAGCAATGCGACTAACACGAACATTTACCTGATATAACTCTGTAGAGAGCGTATTCAGGCAAGCATCCATGAGCTGAAGCTACACCATGATGTGTCCTAGTGACATATTGCTCGTAGAAGAGGAGGGAGCGGATGAGACACGAGCAGATCTAGATGGAGCGGAGCGGGAGGAAGGAGCTGCTGAACCTGTTTGACGCGACTGAAACTATGCCTCACTACGTTTTACTATAGCGGTGTCTATGGTAACCATGACAGAAAAAGTGTCGGAGACAGGAAAAAGGATAGAAAAATGGCGTAGAATCCTCATGACAACGGAAGGAATGATGAGCTTATCATGGGTAGCCGTATCCTTATACACATCTATGATAGAAAAGATGAAATATGAAGGAAAGTCAATGGTAAGATCTTCAATAAGAGACAACAGAAAACGAGCACGAGGCTTTGTGATAGAGTTGTAGTGAGAGAGAGGATGTAAGACAAAAGTCATTACCATGTTTAAGAAATGAGGACCTTTAGCAAAAGGTTGACATGACGTAAACTGGCGCTCACCCCAATCAGAAAGGCGCTCACAGAAGGCGGTGACCATCTCATCTTTGGACACAGTCCGTAGACGCTCACAACCAGGGTAGTCAGGATGTGCAACTCTCAGAACATAGAGCACATCGGATACCAACTCCGGTGTAATGACTGTGCGCGTACCTCGAACACGAGTGAGAAAGAGAGGTACTGAATAATCAAATCCATGCATGTTGGAGTAAAACTCCTAGATCAGCACGGAGGGACAAGTGACTGGGACGTCACACAGTGACTCCCATTCCCGTTTGTGAATGACATCGAGAAGGTTAGTATCGGCAAAGTCTGCCAAAACAACTTGGCATTCCGAATGAACACCTCGTTTAGAGAAGTTCTCTGAGAAGTCCTGATGGGCTTTCTCATCACGGAACCGAACAGAGAGAGGAGTATGATCAGAAGATGAAGAGGCCCTAGAATGAAGAGGGTTCTGGGTCGGAATAGACTTACGTTTAGGTGTCATAGACACTACTAACGCAAACAGAAAGAGAGGGGGGAGAAAGAAACAATCAGAAAAGTCCCAAAACGATTCAGATATAACAAGTATATTGAAAAGATAGAACGTATGCATGGGGAATGCATGGACATGTGACATGCAATATGAAAAACATCATGGGCTCAGCCCAATCCAATCCTACCAGCACACAAACACTTTTCACACAATTAAATGCATGAGAAAACAGTTAGAATGCTAATGTGATGCAATGCATGGAGTTTTTAAGATAAAAACTACAAAACTCGTCCCAAAAATTTCAACATAAACTCATCAATTTTGAAAAACCCCAAAATTATTCAAAAATCCCAAAACCTAGGTTTCAAAAACATGAAATGCATGTAGAATGAGGGACAAGAAGCTTACCAAGTGAAGAAAAACTTGAAGAAGCTTGAGGAAACCTTAAGAAAAGGATTTGGAGTGAGAAAGAAAGGTTGGGAAGGTGAAAAGACAAATCTGTTGAGAGAGAGATTAAGAGAAATGAGAAGCGGATCGCACAGAACCTTTATATAGAAGATTAGTAAATCCCGACAGATACAGGTATTGAGAGGTGTCGAGACATTTGTCGACGTAGGTGTCGAGGAATACAACGTTGATAGATACAACTATCGAGAAGGTGTCGAGGAACAAGACAGGACACGAGAACAGACGCTCGATCGATCCATCAAGTGTCGAGAAGCTATCGAGAGGATAGGAGGTTTCTCGATCGATCCAGAAGGTGTTGAGAAGTTATCGAGATTGCTATAAGAAATATCTGAGAAGCTCGACAGACAGCCAGGTATCGAGGAGGTGTCGAGCCAACTTTTCAAAGCAGTTTTTCAAGAAGGGAAAAACACAAACATGAATGCAATCTCGCATGCAACTCAACCAATGATCCAATCAACATATTTGACTCTAAAAAATATCTCTCAACAACAATCTTAAGCCTTTGGATAAAAAACAAACACACTTACACACAAAACCAGTTTAGCCGATTTTATATTTCGAAAATAAGTTAAGACAATTTAGAGAGTGTACATCAACACATGTAAACTTTGTGATGACAAAATCACATTTTACCTGCACATGTATCAAAGGTAGCAAGGAGTGTTGCGTGTTGTGTGTGAAAACATCGCAAGATTCCATAAGTGTCTGTATGTTATGATGATTTGAGGTATGAGAAAATTACTTTAACTCACATACAATCATAACTGTTTGATGGGGACTATCACCTTCGAAGTCCTATAACTCCCACATCTCCTAGAAAACACGCTTGCAATCATATTTAAAGTATTTTTGATCTTTTTGCTTTTAATTTCTTTGCATATTTTCTTTTTATTAAGCAAATCATGCATGGGTATGTAAAAGAGAGAAGAAATACCCACTTATATTAAGCTTTGACATTGCACTTTTGCTATGCCGAAGCATACATATGTCATTGACATTACACTTTTGCTATGTCGAAGCATACAGATGTCATATCATGATTGGCGGGCAACAGTGGTGAGATGGTTATTTATACATTTCTCTTAGGATTTTCTAGTCCTACCCGTAAAAAAGAGTGATACGAGTGTTAAGTACAAGAGATCACTTAACCTTACTCATCACAAACAAAAAGCCACAAAGCTCACTTGCTTAGTTGTGCAAAAGAATGCTCATCTAAGCTACAAGAGATACAAAGTTTAGATAACTTTGTTTCAATGGCCATTTTAAGGTTCACAAGAACCGATGTACACATACACACACTGTTTTTGTATTTTTCGATTTTTCAAAAAAAATTTTTAAATATTATCTGAAAAGCAAAATAAAACAAAAACTGAAAACAAATAAACAAAAACATGTTAAACAAAGCAAAACAATGCATAAAACTAGATTGACTTAAAACAGTAAAAGCAAAACACACAAGTAATGCAAAAAAAAAAAAAAACAAGAATGGGAGAGAGAGAAGAAGTGAATAAATCACTTGGAACCCTTTTCCTTCCACACCTTAGAAGAACCTTTCCTCTTAGCAAACCCTTGAATCGGTGATGAGGGGGAAGGATTGAAACCGTTTAAGTTTGAAAGGAACATGTGGTCTTTGAAAAGATCTCCAAGAGGAGTAAGAAAGGTTTGAAATTGATTCTGGATCCCAGATGCTATCAAGCCATTGCTCTGTTGAGTGGCTAACCACTTATAGCAATTTGGTCGAGTATGACTGGCAATACCACAATGATGACAGAGATGCTGCTTCTTTTGTTTAGGCTTTTGAGAGTTAGCCTTTTTGGTCCTAGGGTTTTTAGTTTCCTTCTTCTTAAGCTTAGGGGGTGCTCCTAAGATGGACTTATCCTTGTCTAGGTTCTCACTTGCTAATTCAATTTTATCATCATTGTTCTCAATTTTAATATTATTAGTAGGAGGAACAAAAACAGTAGTACTAGCAGTAATAATGTTAGAGGAAGAGAATTCATACCCCAATCTTGTTCGATCAGAAGCAGATTTCTAAATACTGAGCATCTCATCCAGCTTCGCACTTGATGCCCTCTCCAAGTGAGCTCTAACTTGAAACAGCTCCGCTTCAAGCTTCTTGATCTTCTCAGCCAAGAAATTATTCTCGAATCTCAGTGCCCTAATAGTGTGATTTGCTTCATCAAACTTTGTGGAAAGTTCCTCACGGTTAAGTTCCACATCACTGAGCTTCTTGGTGGCTAGCCTATAGAGTTTTTCATGCTTCTCAGAGAGCTTGTACAGTTTCTCATAGGCTGTATGGATATCAACTTGATCATCCATCTTTTCAAACTTGGATTCCACGAATTCCTCTTCTTCATCCACATCTTCAACAATCCCTTCAGTAGGATTGACAGTGGCAGTGAAGGCATTTAAAATTCTGTCATCCTCATTGTCAGAATCATCCTCAGGCTCAGTGTCGCTCAAGGTAGTAGCAAGTGCCTTGCTCTTCCCAATGCTCTTGAGATATGTGGGACACTCCTATTTTATGTGACCGAAACCTTGACATCCAAAGCACTTAGGTCTTGCGGGAACAGTGTACTGATCGCCATCCCTACCATCCTTCTTCCCTTTATCTTCGCTCTTGAACTAAGAAGAACTAGATTGCCTACGGTCCTTGTCGAAGCCTTTCCCATTGGCATTTTTCATGAATTTCTTGAATTGCCTAGTGATGTAGGACTTCATCTTAGAGTCTTCATCGTCTGATGACTCATTTGTCTCACTGCTCTTGGCCTTTAGTGCCATGCTCTTGCCTTTTCCCGACTTGCCAATTCTTGTCAACCCTAACTCATAGGTTTGCAGATTACCAACTAGCTCAGTCAGAGGAATCTTGTTAATATCCTTTGACTCCTCTATCGCCGTAATCTTGGCATGAAATCTCTCGGGTAGAGATCTGAGCACCTTTCTCACAATCTTGGGTTCAGGAATGGTTTCCCTAAGATTGAAGGCTGAGTTCACTATGTCCTTGAGCTTAGCATAGAACTCATCAAATGACTCATCCTCCTCCATTTTAATTTCTTCGAAGCTTGTAGTGAACCTCTGTAGTTTCAAGTCTTTGACAACCTTTTGTTTCCTCATAGGTTGTCTGAAGGATAGTCCATGCTTCTTTTGCAGTTTCCGTGGAGGATATCTTCTTGAACTCCTCATTAGTGACCGCAGTGAATAAGGCATTCAATGCTTTGCTGTTGAAGTTTACCGCCTTGATTTTAGCTTCATCCCAATTGGCCGGCGCTTCTTTAGGCTTGGTCCAGCCTATCTCCAGAGCTTGCCACACCTTCTCGTCTAGAGACTGCAAGAAAGCTCTCATGCGTACTTTCCAGTATGCATAGTTAGTACCATCAAACAATGGAGGTATAATAAGAGATCGACCTCTATCCATGACAAACAGGGGTTAATGGATCACACACAAAGATTAAACCCTAATCAGAGTGTGCCTGCTTTAATACAACTTGATAGGCCAAAAACGAATTGACCCCTTGTGATAAATTAAGTTAATTAATTAGTCAAATTATTAATTAATCAAATTAACATGCAAACGCATGGTAGCACAAACAAATCACCAATAAACTAAAGTATGCAGCGGAAAATAAAAGATACGGTGATTTGTTTATGAATGGAGAAAACTTACACGGCAAAAAACCCCACCGGGTGATTTTAAGGTCACCACTCCCGAAACTCCACTATTATCACAACAAGCGGTTACAAGTAAAGGAATCCCAAGTACCTTACCAACCTACAGTTGAACCCTTACCCCAATACCCAATTGGACTTGTTCTGTAGTGACAGTTTCTCCTTTTGATGCACGGCTCCCAAGTACGTGACTAACCAATTGCACGGATTCCAGTACGCGACTTCAATCACCAACTAGAGAAGATTGTTGGTTGCAAAGTTCTTTAATTCATCCACACGATGAAGATCACGAAGATGCTTGGTTATAGAACCCTACGATGCAAAGACACAGCAACTTCTTCATAAGAGAGATGAACTAGGGCAAGAACTTCGTCTCAAGTCACAATTTGCATGAACAAGGATTTCTCAATGCTTGTGCAACTTGTCACACATTGACGGCTCTTAAAATAATCCTTTTATATGTCTAGGGTTAGGAGAAAATAAGGCCCAAAGACACATCCACAGATTAGAATTAAAATAGAACTTGGAATCTATTTTTCATAAACCTTGACAGCTAAAGGTGTCGAGATATTGTTGAGCAGCTGTCGAGTCTCGGGACTAGAACAACTTCTTAAAGCTTGATAGATGCAGCTGTCGAGCTTTAATAAAGAGCACTTCTCAGCTTGTTTCTTGGACAGACTTGCATGGCTTTAACACTTGATCTTGAAACCTTATTTCTTGAAGCATTAACCACATCCTAAATCTACCCAATTACAAGTGTGTTTTGACAAAGGATTAGCCAGTTACATAAATAATGAATGACATATGTTCTAAACAAGTGAAACACATATGTCCTAACAATTATTACAAATTGGCTTCCACCATTTCCAAAGTCTCTTTGATAGTATATTGTGCATGAGTCACTTTCTACTTTATTTCTTCTCATCTTCAAAGAAATTGCTCGTTCGGCGGACTACTCTGACGACTGAATGCCACTCTTTGGAACAATATTTCATCTTTTAAACATTATTAAACAGAAAAAAAAAATTTATGAATTCTCTAAAAATATTGATTTTATATTTTAAAACTTTGATTAATTTCTCTTTAATGTTTAAGATTTAAAAAAAAAAAAAAACTAATGGGTTAATGTTGATCTAAACTAAACTCCTGTTATACGTGTTTAAAATAGTAACTCCTTTTGATTGAGGTAGGTTTTTTTTTTTTTTTTTTTTTTTTTTTTTTTTTTTGATTGAGGTAGTTTCAACTCAATCCGATCTTGACCCTAATCAATTTTAGGTGAAACAAAAATTCAATCACGTAAGAAGGAAAAAAAAAACAAAATCAAATCTTACTAGATGTCTAAATTTGGTCCTCTTCACCATGTGTGTGTCTGGCTCCAAATTAAAAAAAAAAAACTAGCTGATTTTACTATTTACCTTATTTTTATTACAATTCACGGGCTCCACTACACTTTTTGGTACTATTCATGAGTCTCATTGTACTATTTCAACTATTTTTTACCTTTATTTATAGTACTTTCAGCAAAAGGTTTTCAGTTTCAGTAAAATAAGCGGATCTCAAATAGATGTTAAACCCAAACTCATTCATGTAAAAAAAAAAAACAAACAAAAAAACCAAAAAAAAAAAAAAAAAATTATTACCCGAAGTCTATTTAAATTTTGGTCATTTTTTAAGTTTATGGTGTATTTCGGAAATTTTAGAGGATTTTAGGAGTACTTTGGTCATTTTCAAGTTTTAAGGGCAATTTGGTAATTTTAATTATTGGGTAATAGGGTGGGTTGGGGTTTATCCATAATAATTGGGTTGAATTGGGTTTAAGTTAGAAGTAATTAGTTAAACTAGTTTTTAACCTGTGCATATGCATAAATATACTTAAAAAATATACATTAAGATGCATAATATAATTCTTACATATATAGTTTAAATATTATTAATAGCCATTCATATATATATATATATATATATATATATATATATATATATATATATATATATATATTTATCTTTAAAAAGTTTTGTAAGAATATTATTAGGTAGAAAATGTAAATTTTTCATTTTTTTCTATTCATTAATTTTAGACTCTTTGACTTTGTACGCAATAACTCACTTGGATGGATATTTATGATGTGGTCCCACTTTTGACTCTAAATTTTTTTTTTTAAAAACTCTCTCGAAAAATAAATAATTTAAGACACATGGTACAAAATTGGACTTCAATTGTAAAATTTAATTGAATTTTCTCCAAGTTTTGCCTATATATATATATATATATATATATATATATTGTTAGGACATATGTGATTGGTTGTTAGAAACATATGTTAACATTTTATGTAATTGGCTAATCCTTTGACAAAACACACTTTACTTGTAATTGGGTAGATCTAGGATGTATTTAATATTTCAAGGAACAAGATTTCAAGTCCAAGTATTGAAACCATGCAAGTCTGTCCAAGATTCAAGCTGAGAAAGTGCTGTTCATTAAAGTTCGACAGCTAGCATCTATTGAGACCTGTAGAGTTGTTAAAGCTTGTGGCTTGGTAGCAGCTCGATAGATAGGCATCTGTTGAGGTTTATGAGAAACAGAATTTCAAATCTGTTTTAACTCCAATCTGTGATTATGTGTTTGGGCTTTCTTTTCTCACAACTCTAGATATATATAAGGCTTATTTTAAAGGCCGTCACATAAGAGAATACAAGGAGAACACATGAAAAAGGTGACCGAAGCCTTATTCTCTCTAAAAGAAGCTACTGCATTTTTGCACCTTAAGATTTTGTAACTAAGTGCTTCTTGATCTTCATTGTTGATGAAGTGAAGAATTTTAGAGTCAACATTCTTCTTTCTCAAGTTGGTGAGTGAGTCACGTACTGGGATTCATGCAAAGGAGTTAGTCACGTACTAGGATCCGTGCATCAAAAAGTGGCGTTCATATATTGAAGAGTTCAGAGGTTCTGGAGCGGTAGAAGGTTTCTGCTGTAAGTTCATCTACGGGGATTGTAGAGTCTAGGGACAAAAGTTTTGTACTAGATCTGAAATTTCTCTTTATTATAGTGGATTGCTTTCAGGAAGGTTTCTCCCTAGGTTTTTTAATATGAAACTAGTTGGTTTTATTGGTTTTCCTAAGTCATCATATCTTGTCTTATTTACTTTTTCGCTGCACATAATTTTGACATGATATTGATGTTTGTTTGTTTTAACAAGTTTTATTCATAATAAATCTAATTAACAACTTGGGTTTAAAACTTGTTAATTCTATCAACCGGGGTTTTAATTTTCGAACAAGTGGTATCAGAGCAGGTACACTTTGATTTGATTAATTTCCTGAGTATGATCCTTGACCCTCGTTGTCATGGATCGTGGACAATCTCTTTTGATTCCTCCTTTATTTGATGACACTAATTATGCGTAATGGAAAGTTCATATGAAAGTTTTTTGCAGACTCTAGATGAACATGTATGGAAAGCTGTTGAAGTTAGCTAGATTAAGCCAAAGAAATCGCCAGTGGATTGGGATGATGCAACAATCATAGCGGCAAGTTTCAATAGTAGGGCCTTGAATGCTTTGTTTTGTGGGGTGACCAATGAGGAATTCAAGAAAATATCATCTACGGAAGTTGCCAAGGAAGTATAGACCATTCTTGAGACTACCTATGAAGGTACCAAGGCAATAAAGACTATGAAACTTCAAAGACTTACTAGTAGTTTTGAAGAAATAAGGATGGAGGAGGATGAGACATTTGATGAGTTCTATGCTAAACTCAAGGATATTGTGAATCCTGCCTTCGACCTTGGAGAATTTATAGCAGGATCTAAAATTATTAGGAAAATCCTTAGGTCCTTACCTGAAAGATTCCATGCCAAGATCACTGCCATTGAAGAAGTGAAGGACATTGATCAACTTTCTTTGACTGAGCTTGTAAGGAACCTTCAAACCTATGAGATAGGATTAAGCTCAATGAGAAAAGGTGGAAAGAGTAAAAGCTTGGCTCTTAAGGGTGTAGAGGAAGAGATTGAGGACTTTAAAGATGAAGATGAAGATGATGATGAAAATCTAACCTTCATAACTGATGAGATTATCAAGCTTCTTCAATTTAGGAAAAAAGATAAGGGCGAACCTCCTAAGAAATCTAAATCCTTTAGGAGGGTAAGAATGAGAAACTCCCTATCCAATGCCATGAGTGCAAAGGTTTTGGTCATATGAGGATAGAGTGCCCAAACTATCTTATGAAAGAAAAGGCCAAGAAGTCAAAAGATAAAGGGTTGGTTGCTACTTGGATTGACATTGAGAATGACTCTTCTGATGAGTATGTGGATGAATGTGATCACATTATAGCTTTTGCTATCACAACTGATAAGGTGATTGTGGAGAGTGCTAGTAATAGTTAAAATTCTTTTGATGAGGAGGTACACAAGAAGTTGACCATTCAAGAAGCCAATGATAAGCTATGCACTGAATTCATAAAATCTGAAAAGACTTTTCATCTTCGTAGAAAAGACCTTAATGAGGTAAAAACTGATTTGTTAGTCAAACTGGATGAGACTACAAGGTTAGTTGGGACTCTTATTGTGGAGAACACCTCATTAGAAGAGAAAGTTAAGAATCTCGAGGTTGAGCTTAGTCAAGCTAGAACTCAAATAGAGAGGATGTCTAGTGCAAAGCTTGATGAAGTATTGAGTGCTCAAAAGCTTAGTTTTGATAAAACTGGCTTAGGGTATGCTGTTTCCTCCGACCCCTCCTCTTTCACGGCTTCTAGACCAAGGACTGTCTTTGTGCCCCAATGTGAGAAAAGTGATAAAAGTATGAAATCCAGAACTATTTTGGCTAATTCTAAATCCTTTGTTAGACCTCATATTTGTCACCATTGTGGTGTTTTTAGACACATTCGTCCTAATTGCTTTAAATTGTATCCTCAAAAACAAGTGTTCAAACGGTCACAGGTTTTCTTTCAAGGACCTATACCTTTGTTTAGAGAGTTATTAAAAGCCTTGAGCTTTTTAACTCAATTTTAGGAGAATCTTAATTCTCCTATGTCCTTTAGTAAACATACTAGGACACGTGCCTTTTCATCTTTACTGCCAAAGACTCATGCTGTGTGGGTGAGAAAGGAGCCTAAGACCTAATTGTCTTTTCTATTTGTCCTCTCCTTTAATTCTTTCTATTTATAGTAGGACTCTCCTTATTTGATTTCTTATCTGCTTTTGGAATCATGCTTTCATGCATCTGTATCTGTCTTTCATGCTTTCATGTTGTTTGTTTGTTTTTGTTTAGTTATTTAGTTTTTATTTTGTTTATTTTCAAAATAAAATAAAAATTGAAAAATTAGAAAAATACAGAAACAGTGTGTTTGTGTATATTGGTTCTTGTGAACCTTAAAATGGCAATTAAAACAAAATTCTCTAAACTTTGTATCTCTTGTAATTTAGATGAGTATCTTTATGCACAACTAAGCAAGTGAGCTTTGTGACTCTTTGTTTGTGATGAATAAGGTTAAGTGATCTCTTGTACTTAACACTTGTATCACTCTTTTTGACGGGAAGGACTAGAAAATCCTAAGAGAAAGGCATAAATAATCATTTCACCACTGTTACCCGTCAATCATGACATGACATTTGTATGCTTCGGCATAACAAAAGTACAATGTCAAAAAGTTTCACATAATTGAGTATTTCTTTTCTCTCTTTTATATACCCATGCATGATATGCTTAATAAAATGAAAAATATTCAAAGAAAATAAAAGCAAAAAAGAACAAAATGTTTTAAAACACGATTGCAAGCGTGTATTCTAGGAGATGTGGGAGTTATAAGATGTACCTCAAATGTGATAGTTTCCATCAAACAGTTATGATTGTGTGTGAGTTAAAGTAATTTTCTCATATCTCAAATTATCATAAGATAGAGACACTTATGCAATCTTGTGATGTTTTCACACGCAACACGTAAAATTCTTTGTTATTTTTGATACATGTGCAGGTACAATGTGATTTGGCAATCATAAGGTTTACATGCGTTAATGTATGCTCACCTAACTGTCATGACTTGTTTTTAAAATATAAAATTGGTTAGACTTGTTTAGTATGTGTGTTTTGGATTAAAATGCATGACATTTTTCTTGTTGAGAGATGTTTTTGAGAGATCAAAATGTTGTTTGTATCTTTGGTTGAGTTGCATTCTTGATTGTATTCACGTCCGTGTTTTTTCCTTCTTTGAAAAACTGTTTTTAAGCAATCTCGACAGCTCTTCGACACCTCTCGATCGATTGAGATTCTCTTGCATGCATTGTTTTTCACATGTTTTGCATCTTTCTTTTATCTTGTCATCCATAACATCTTGTTTTATTCAATTCATGCATTTATATGGATTCCTTGTGCCCCCTTGATCATCCTTGATCATCTTTATGTTTCTCAGGTGAAGCTTTATCACTCCTTGTACCCTTTGTCAATCATGACAAAAAGGGGGAGATATTGGAGAAATTTTGGTTTCTTTTAAGATTCTACAAGTTAAGGGGAGAAATACATGCCTTTGTAAGGGGGAGATGTGTTTCATGTTGTTAGGGAGAGTGTTTACCTCCTTGTTGTTGTAGGAGCTTCTTTTAGCTTCTTCTTCTTGTACATTGGTCTTGTGACCATGTTTACATACTTTGTGCTTATCTTTGATATATATGTGATGATGTATGTTTTCTTCACCTACCTCTACATGTGTTGTTTCTTTTCTCCCTTTATACACATGTTTCTTATTATCTGTATGCAATTTTTTATTTCTGTTTCATACAAAGATGCCTTGATGAGTTTTGTTTAAGTATTTCAGAAATACAGGTTGTCAAAGTCTACTTGCCATGAACTCTCTTTTTGCAAAATTTTTCAAGAGTTTGTGTTAGGATAGATTTTATTGTACTTGACAAGTGAGTATGAGTTGAGTGATTTATCACTCCTTTTATATGTTCATTTGTTTGTTGTGGTTTTGTCACGGATTGCCAAATGGGGAGATTGTTAGGACATATGTGATTGGTTGTTAGAAACATATGTCAACATTTTATGTAATTGGCTAATCCTTTGACAAAACACACTTTACTTATAATTGGGTAGATCTAGGATGTGTTTAATACTTCAAGGAACAAGATTTCAAGTCCAAGTATTAAAGCCATACAAGTCCGTCCAAGATTCAAGTTGAGAAAGTGCTGTTCATTAAAGCTCGACAGATTTATCAAAGCCAGTAGAGTTGTTGAAGTCCGTGGCTCGACAGCAACTCGACAGATAGGCATTTGTCAAGGTTTATGAAAAATAGAATTTCAGATATGTTTTGACTCCAATCCGTTATTATGTGTTTGAGTTTTCTTTTTTCACAACCCTAGACATATATAAGACTTATTTTAAAGGCCGTCACATAAGAGAATACAAGTAGAACACATGAAAAAGGTGACCGAAACCTTATTCTCTCTGAAAGAAGCTACTGAGTCTTTGCACCTTAGAGTTTTGTAACCAAGTGCTTCTTGATCTTCATTGTTGATGAAGTGAAGAACTTTGCAGCTAACATTCTTCTTTCTCAAGTTGGTGAATGAGTCATGTATTGGGATTTGTGCAAAGGAGTTAATCATATATTGGGATTCGTGCATCAAAGGGTGGCGTTCATATATTGAAGAGTTCAGAGGTTTCAGCGCGGTAGAAGGTTTCTGCTGTAAGTTCATCTACGGGGATTGTAGAGTCGAGGGACAAAGATTTTGTACTAGATTTGAAACTTTTCTTTACTATAGTGGATTGTTTTTTGGGAAGGTTTCCCCTCAGGTTTTTTACTGTGAAACTAGTTGGTTTTATTGGTTTTCCTAAGTCATCATATCTTGTCTTATTTACTTTTCCACTGCACATAATTTTGACATGATATTGATGTTTGTTTGTTTTAACAAGTTTTATTCATAATAAATCTAATTAACAACTTGTGTTTAAAACTTGTTAATTCTATCAACTGGGGTCTAAATTTCCTAACATATATATATATATATATATATATATATATATTTATAATGGGTAATATCCAAACCCTTCCCGACTACCTTCTACCCATTAATTCTAGACTCTTTGGTTTTTGTATGCAATAACTCACTTGGATGAATATTTATGATGTGGTTTCACATTTGACTTTAAAATTAAGAAATGAAACTCTTTCTAACAATAAATAATTTAGGACACATGGCGCAAAATTGAACTTCAATTGTAAAATCTAATTATATTTTTTTCTAAGTTTTGCCTATTGATATATATATATATATATATATATATATATATATATATATATATATAGAGAGAGAGAGAGAGAGAGAGAGAGAGAGAGAGAGAGAGAGAGAGCTAATAATGGGTTAATGGGTAATGTCCAAACTCTACCCGATTACCTTCTACCCATGAAGAATCGGGTATTGCCCGGAATATTTGGATCAGGTAGGGTTGGATATTCATTACTCAATGGGTATGACCATCCCTGCTCACCATCCACTTGAATAAGTTTCTAACCAACTTTATAATTTTAACTCTTTTTTTTTTCATAAAAAAAGCCCTTGGTTTTATTATTTGTTTCCCAACTTGTAATTACTTTTATTTATTTTTAAAATTTTATTTCTTATTAACGCATATTTGGTTTTTTTTTTTTTTTTTAAACCCCATAATTTGGTCTCAAAATTTAGATTCTTTATTACTTTTCATTGATTGCTTAAAATTAAAATTTTCTACCTTATAGTTTGGATTTGTTCAATATGATCCTTTTATCTACAATGGTTAATTGTGTCAAATGTCAAATGACGTTGCAAATGTTTGAAGTGCGTATACACCAAACTTGAACCAAGTAGTACCAAGGATCACAACAATTATCCTACTAAAAAAAACCAAATCTTTATCAAGAAAATTAGATCAGATTATCTCAAAGGTTAAAATGGATGTTACAACCTTATCCAAAAAAGAAAAACCCAGTGTTACAACCATATTTAAAACATAATGAACAATACAAGTATAGTTGAAGTGGTTTACAGCCCATAATAATGCATGGAAGCAGGAAAGAGATCAACTTAAATAATGGGGAAAAGGCCCAGCATAACTGGCCCATATTGTCAATGCATTTTTTTTTTCATTTAGAAAACAGAAAAACAGAAAAACCAGTTAGCCCCTAATTAACTGAACATTTTAATGGCAACCCAACATAAACAGTAAGAGCTAAGAACTAACTAGCGTCAAACTACAATTCTCAAGCCTGCTCCCAAAAACATTATATAAGGAATTCTTGTCCGTATATGTAAACAATATGAGGGATATAGTCTAACTGGCAAATAAGGGAAAAAATTGGTGGCTACTCAAACAATTTCAGCACAGTGTTTTGGCAAGGAATTGGGTCTGATTTGAGACATTGCTTATTACAGTGGATGTTTCTATGCATTGTGACTACATCAAGTGTGTATCTGTCTATTGATACTGTTTCTCAAACTAAGTGTTTACATGAATTAACAAGGGCTTTATATACCTTTGTTTGAAGAGTCATATTGAGTCAAACCCAAATCAAAAGGCCCAAGTTACACTTAAGCTTGCCCAAACAGAAACACTCCCCTTTTCTGAGCTATCAAGCTAAAGACCAACTCTTAACTTAGTAAACCATGTCTTTCTTTCAAAAGTAAACCATGGTAAGAATTTGTGTCATGGACTCATGGGCTTGGGTTTTGGACTTAATAATGGCCTTATTTAATAACAAATAAATAAATAAAAACCTTTCTTCAGCCATTTTGTTGTATGCACCTAAGGTTTTAATAAAGGTTTAATATAAATTGTATTAATCTCAAGAGCATATCTAAAATGGCACCCTACACACAAGGAACTTTGTAGATATAACAATCTCTATGTTAACCAGGACATGAAAAAAATACTTCCATTGCCAACAACACACTAGAAACTATTAGATATAGCACTTAAATCACATCTGTCACATGCTGAAAAAACAATCCACAAAAATCCAAATATGTTTACATACCACAACTATAACAAATTATATTTTCTTAATACCAAACATTAGAACCATGATAATTACAAGGAGAGAAACAGCACTGAGATAAGGGAAAATGACGCATGGGAATTAAAGTCATTTTAGTACCGAAATATTTAGTGATTGTAGATTTTTTTTTGGTTATGCCATGTAGCCATGTCAGTACAGCACATAAAAATGCATCTTTACTTGTCAATGATTATATTTATAAACTAGATTTGTTTAAGTCTTTCCAAAAATTGTTGACGGCTTCGTATAGTTTTAAAAACTGGACCGAAATTGACCGACTGGTATAACCATGAACCAAAAGCACCAATTCAATTTAGTAAAAACCCCCCAAAATTGGTCAAAATCAAGAACCGGGAGCAAAAACAATTTTTTGATCGTACTGATTTATAAAACCATGCTACTTACACTAATTAGCAAGTTTACAGTTTTAAAACATCATCTTCCTCTCATACAACTTTTGAATCATAAAGGAGTTTATCTCCCTATCTAGACTAATCTCAACGATTAAATTCACAAACTCCATTCTAAGTGCGAAGCCAATAAAATTATCTTTAATTCTATCCAATGATTGACAAATGGCTTAATTTTGTTTGCCATATTGCAGTAGAATACAATAGGATTGGAGATTGAAAAGAAGCTGCATACCTTTTCCTTCATTAGGCCTTAAACAGTACCTTTAGCCACAAGATCTCAAAGCAAACTCGTCTCCACTTTACTTACCCCACAAATTCATCACTTGCATCCTGCAATATTAGTCAACATTACTATTTGTTTCGGGAAGTAGAGGTAGGATGGCACAAAATTCATTTCATTGTCCTCCCTTTTTACGCTTTTAATGTCTCATCATGTAAAATTTGCTTTATTTTACTTCTAGATAATCATATATAATTTAATTGACTAATTCGCTATACCAATTCAATTATGCATAGAAAAAATTGATAGTTATATTATACTTCAACAATATTACTGTAGGGTCATTGGGCCCAAGAATATTTCTGGAGTGGCCCAAGAGTATTTCTTTGGACTAAAGGCCCAATTCGAGGACACTGAATGGTCCAATGATGTATAAATGTCAACTCATAAAGCAATGCTAAATAGTAAAGAGGTAATGCCTGAACAAGTATGTCCTAAAAGATGGTTCGAAGAAGATTATGTCATCGGCTATGTATAGCCGATGTAGGAGAAGGGCTGATTAACATCTACAAGCTAAGTTCTAGAAAATCCTATGGGTAAGGGTAAACTTGGTAAATATTGAAGATAAGAAGAAGGGCGGTGGAATATCTAAGATAAAACTGTTACCACCGCCCCCGCATTGAATGCTCTGCAACTGCTATTCTGGCTGCATTAATGGGGAAGTGAGACCTGAGCATCCAAGTTTAACCTGGCTCCTGTCTCTAAAGATTTCAGGGGAGGTGGATGAGACAAGTATCTAAACCAGCAATCTAACCCCGACGTGGAACATGAAGAAGAGAAAAAGGAGGGGATATAAAAGGAAGAAGGGACCTTCAGCAGAAGGGAGAGGAAGAAATAGAGGAAAAAAACTGTATACCTCACTATCCATAACGGTATACTATCTTGAGTAGAAATAATAGAAATAATAGAAATCATTCTCGGCTGGTGTTTGAGGAGAGGATTCTTTCTTGTAAACCGTTCCTTGTCCTGTATCATTGTGATCAAAGCCCATCATTTTTGTTATCTAAACATCACTAGAACCTATATTTCAAGCTCACTCTCTACAAATTTTATAGTAAAAGGTCTTTCAGGCCCATCCCCTTCGGTCCGTGGGTTCGGGCTCAAATTGTGTCCTTACAATTGGTGCTGTCTATGGGAAATCTTGTGTTCTAGGAGGTTTAGCATTATGGTAGGCTTAAGTCCACATCGTGCAGAGTCTGTGGGGTCCCAGCGTGAGGGTCACACCTTGCATCCTGAAAAGGATAGGATCAGGAGGGTAGTGTGCATACAATGCATACTAGTAGGAGTCGTTCACGAAGTGAAAGCAGACTTCCCCACGAGGAAAATGCTAAGGCCATGTAGAAGGAAATTAACCACCTGAAGAAGAAGTTGTGCCGCGAAAGGCGAAGGCAAACTCCTTCCTTGTCTGATCCTTCTTCTAAAGGCTCTAGGGATGATAGTTACAAGCCCAGGTCAAGAACTCCTCAAGAGGAGTTTTTCTCCTATATAGAGGACAATCTGCATGAATGAGAGGGTAAGAATTCTCTTTCGAGAGGCTTGGGAAATGATGCTATGGGCCGAGCATTACATCAGATCTCCAAATCACCCTTCACGCGCAAGTTGGAAGAAGGGAAGCTTCCTCGACGCTTCACACAACCAGGATTCACCATTTATAATGGCCGAATAGATCCTGTGGAGCACGTGAATCATTTCAATCAGAGGATGGTGGTGCATTCTAAGAATGAAACGTTAGTGTGCAAAGTCTTCCCCTCCAGCCTAGGACCTGTGGCTATGAGGTGGTTTGATGGCTTGAGGGTAGGTTCTATCAATTCTTTCAGGGAACTTACTAGAGCATTTGGTTCTCGTTTCATCCCATGTAGTAGAGTTCCTCGGCCTTTGGATTCGTTATTATCCATGGCCATGAAAGAAGGAGAAACCATGAAAACATACTCAAACAGATACTGGGAGATGTTCAATGAGATTGATGGAGACTTCGATGACGTGGCGATAAGAACCTTCAAGGTCGGCCTACCTACAGAGCACGACTTGAGGAAATCTTTGACCAAAAAGCCTGTAAGGAGTGTACGTCGGCTCATGGATCGCATTGATGAATATAAAAGGGTTGAAGAAGATCAACAGCAAGGTAAGGGAAAGGCGAAGGTTATTCCTTAGGAGAGGAGGGATTTCAGGTCGGATAGATACAACAACAACAGGCCCCAAAGAAATTTTAATGGTAAAACTGGCCCTACCACCCCTCAGGTGGTTAATACCATCTTTAGGGAACCAATGTATCATCTGTTGGAGAAAATCAGCAACGAACCACACTTCAAGTGGCCCAATAAGATGGCAAAGGGCCCCATGAGGCGCAATTAGAACCTTCATTGCCATTATCAACAGGAGAGAAGTCATACCATCGAGGACTGTTGAACTCTGTGGAACCATTTAAAGTAGTTAGTTAAGGAGGGAAAGTTAAAGCAATTCTTGTATCGGCCTAATGGGCAAGGAAACCACTCAGGGACTGCTAACCAGGGCAGCACTTCATCAAGGCCTCCTCTAGGTATGATAAATGTTATTTTCGTTGCACTTGGAAGAACTTGCTCTCATCCTTCTTGGGTGATATCTGTAGCTCAGACCCTAGCCGAGGATTCTAAGGACGAGCCGAAGAGGATTAAAGGAAATATCCTACCAATTTTAGGTTTCTCGGAAGAGAACAAGATTGGGACTGTCCAACCACATGATGATGCTTTGGTGGTTACATTGAGGATAGGGGGCTATGATGTAAGGAGGGTAATGGTTGATCAGGGTAATGGTGTCTATATCATGTACCCTAACTTGTTTAAAGGGCTAAACTTAAAGTTAGAGGATCTTACGGCTTATGATTCGCCCTTAATAAGCTTTGAGGGGAAGACTGTCATACCAAAGGGGCAGATTAGGTTGCCTGTGCAAACAGGCCCAGAGGTGGTAAACATGGATTTCATTGTGGCAGACGCCTATTCTCCCTACACGGCCATTGTGGCAAGACCTTGGTTGCATGTTCTAGGTGCCGTGTCATCAACTGTACATGTCAAAGTCAAATTTTCATCTGGGGATCAAATTGAGGAGCTACTGGGGAGTCAATCTGTGGCTAGACAGTGCATGGCAGCTACAATTCTGCATCAGCCTGGTCCAGAGTCCTCGGCCTCGGCTGAAGGAAGGCCATAGCAATTAATGTCTCTGGCCACGCTCGGGGTACCATCGGTAGAAGAACTCGTGTGTGAAGATTTGGATAAGGTCTTTATAGATGACGACCTTTAGAAATTCTTTCAGGTGGGAATTCAGTTGCCACCTGAAGAGAAAGCAGAGCTGGTCATGTTCTTGAAGAAGAATGTGGATGTATTCGCGTGGAATGTTTATGAGGCCTCCGGGGTTGATCCGAGTTTCATTTGTCATCATTTGAATGTCACTCTAGCTGTCGTACCGAGGAGGCAACCACCTTGGTATACCTCTAAAGAACATTCCGAGGCTATCAAGGAAGAGGTGCTCAAACTCAAGAAGGCTGATGCTATCAAAGAGGTGTTTTATCCTAAATGGTTGGCTCATACAGTGGTAGTAAAGAAGAAAAATGGGAAGTGGGGAGTATACATGGACTTTATAGATTTGAACAAGGCTTGTCCTAAAGATTCTTTCCTAATGCCTCGGATAGATCAGTTGGTGGATGCTACTGTTAGGTATCCTCGGATGAGTTTTTTGGATGCTTTCCAAAGTTATCACCAAATACCTTTAGCTGTGGAGGACCAAGAGAAGACTGCATTTGTCACTTCTACGGGAAATTACCATTATAAGGTAATGCCTTTCGGTTTGAAGAATGCAGGGGCTACCTATCAGAGGATGATGACTAGGATGTTCGAGCCACAGTTGGGAAAGACTATTGAGGTATATGTGGACGACATGGTGGTAAAAACTAAAGCGATTTCCACACATGTGGAAGATTTGAGTGATACTTTTCAGAAACTGAGGAGGTACAAATTGCGACTTAATGCCTCTAAGTGTTCTTTTGGTGTGGGATCAGGCAAGTATCTAGGTTATATGGTAACTCACCGGGGGATTGAGGTTAACCCAGCTCAGGTCAAGGCAATTAACAATTTACACCCACCTCAGAATCCCAAGGAGGTTCAGAGGTTGACAGGGATGACAGTTGCCCTCAACCTGTTTATTTCTCGGTCCACGGATAGGTGCAGACCTTTCTTCTAGCTGTTGAATAAGTGGAAGGGGTTTGAGTGGACTGAGGAGTGTGCCTCGGCTTTTCAACAACTTATGGAATATCTTGCACGACCACCCATTATGTCTCAGCCAGGAATTGATGAAGTTTTATTCGCATATATTGTGGTGGCTAATCATGCAGTTAGTTTGGTTCTTATACGAGAGGATAATAATGTACTGAGGCTAGTTTATTACGTGAGTAAGTCTCTGCATGAGGCTGAGGTGCATTATTTACCGTTGGAGAAGGCAATCCTAGCAGTGGTGCATACTACGCGTAGGCTTCCCCATTACTTCCAATCTCATACAGTTGTTATTTTGAATCAACTTCCTCTTAAGTCTATTCTTCGGAGTGTAAACTACATGGGAAGGATTGCCAAATAGGGTACCATTCTAGGGGCTTTTGATATCAAATATATGCCTTGCATCTATGTAAAGGGACAAGTCCTTGCAGATTTGGTGGTAGAATTTGCTGAGCCCTCATTGGAAGAAAATGTTAAGGGATTGGACATGAATGAAAAATCAGTTGGCATGATCTTGTGCAAAGAACCTTCGTTGTGGAAAGTGTATGTTGACGGAGCAGCAAATTAAAGAGGATCTGGTGTGGGGCTAGTTTTGGTGTCCCCTAAGGGAATTACTTTTGAGAAATCCTTAAGATTGGGGTTCTCGGCCACCAACAATGATGCAGAATATGAAACTCTACTAGCCGAAATGGACATGGTTCATAAAATGGGTGGGAAAATGGTACAAATGTTCTCGGATTCACAATTGGTAGTAGGTCAAGTGGAAGGGAAGTTAGAGGCAAGAGATCCAAGAATGCAAGGATACCTAAACCAGGTCAGGTATATACAGTCCAAATTTGAATATTTTTCCTTATTACATATATCCAGGTGTGGGAATACCCATGTTGATTCTTTGGCCACACTCGCAACATCCTCGGCGCAAAGCCTACCTCGGGTCATCCTTGTTGAAGATTTGTGGAAACCTACTAGGACGAGTGGTGACGCCATCCGAATTCATCAAATTAGGGTGGGACCTAGTTGGATGGATCCATTAGTGACCTTCCTCAAAGATGATATCTTGCCCAAAGAAAAGTCCGAAGCAGATAAAGTACACAAGAAAGCACCTTAGTTCTAGCTGTCCGAGGACCATAAATTGAATAAGCGTTCTTTTTCAGGACCATATTTGTTATGTATACACCCAGAAGTAATGAAATTACTTTTAGAAGAGTTGCATGAAGGAATTTGCAGAAGTCACATAAGAGGAAGGTCTTTAGCTCATAGAGCTCTTACCCAGGGGTATTGGTGGCCCAATATGCAGCGAGAGGTACAAGGTTATGCAAAGAAGTGTGACCAATGTCAGAGATTTGCTCCCAACATCCATTAGCCAGGGGGTGTCTTTAATCCTCTGTCTAGTCCATAGCCTTTTGTTCAATGGAGTTTGGACATTGTGGGGCCTTTCCCAAAAGCAGCAGGGAATAGGAGGTAGTTGCTCTTTGGAACAGATTATTTCACTAAATGAGTTGAGCCATTGTCGAATATCAAGGATATGGAGGCGAAGAAGTTTTTCTAGAAAAACATTGTCACTAGGTTTGGAATCCTTCATACTCTCATTTCAGATAACGGCCTACAATTTGATAGTAAGGCCTTTAGAAGATATTGTTGTGATCTAAGCATCACGAATAGATATTCCACTCCAGCTTATCCTTAAGGAAATGGGCAGGCTGAGACGGTCAATAAAGTGATAGTCAATGGGCTCAAGAAAAGATTAGATGATGCTAAGAGAAGATGGGTGGAAGAATTGTCACATGTCTTGTGGACATATTGAACTACACCACGAAGATTCACAGGAGAAACACCATTCTCTATGACTTATAGAGCTGAGGCTGTAATACCTCTAGAAACTGGATTCCCAACACTGAGGATGAGCTCTTTCACTCTAGGCAGTAATGACAATTTATTGGAGAAAAGTTTGGACTTAGTTGAGGAACGGCGAGCGAATGCCATGGTTCAGCTAGCTTATTATCAACACAAACTTAAGCAGGGGTATGATTCCCATGTAAAGCTATGACCACTTGCACTTGGAGACTTGGTACTGAGGAAAGTTTTAGGTACTGCAAAGAACCCAGCATGGGAAAAACTGGGGCCTAACTAGGAAGGACCTTATCGTATTACCTTAGTCGTAGGCATAGGGGCTTATAATCTTGAAGATCTAGATGAACATGTTGTACAACGTTCTTGGAATGTAAATAACCTGCGAAGGTACTATTATTAAATGAAAGACACTTTTGCCATTTTATTTCTATTGACACTGTATTGCGTTGATTATCATCTTTTTAAAATATCAAACTGAAGCTTGGTCATTCCTGGTCCTTAGACCACATACCTTGTCTATATTGATATGTTATTAAGTGTTGAACAAAACCTTAATTATGTCTAGTCTTTGGATCATCTACTTTGGGGAAATTAACACTTCAATTCATTTTTCTAAGTATCAAACTAAAGCTTGGTCATACCTGGTCTTCGGACCACATACCTTGTCTAAATTGATATTTTATTAAGTGTTGAACAGAACCTTAGTTATGTTTGGTCTTCAGGTCATCTACTTTGGGGAAATTAACACTTCAATTCATTCTTTTAAGTATCAAGCTGAAACTTGGTCATGCCTGATCTTCAGACCACATACCTTGTCTAAATTGATATTTTATTAAGTGTTGAACAGAACCTTAGTTATGTCTGGTCTTCGGATCATCTACTTTGGAGAAATTAACACTTTAATTCATTTTTTCTAAGTATCAAACTGAAGCTTGGTCATGCCTGATCCTCGGATCACATACCTTGTCTAAATTGATATTTTATTAAGTGTTGAACAGAACCTCAGTTATGTCTGGTCCTCGGATCATTTACTTTGGGAAAATTAATACTTCAATTCATTTTTCTAAGTATCAAACTGAATCTTGGTCATGACTGGCTCCTCAGACCACATGCCTTGTATAAATTGATATTCTTATTAAGTGTTGAACAGAACCTTAGTTACGTTTAGTCCTCGGATCATCCTTTCTAGGGAAATTAACGCTTCTTGGTTTCCATATATCTTATGTATGTTGATATTCTATTGAGCAATGGTTAAAATTTAATTATGATTGATCCTCGGCCTATTTATGTTTAACGTGAATCCAGGCCTAAATTTACCCTTTTGCTTGCAAAACTTGAAGACTCCCAAAAATAGTGATAAATGAATAGAAGCCCATGAGCATCACTTAAAGCATTTGCAAGTATATTGAACATATTTATTACCTAATTCATTCCAGATTGCTTCCTTAGATTTGTTAATTAAATTATGAAAGGAAACAGACTATTGTTCTAGTGTGACAAACAAACTTCAAGTAAGGTGAAAAAGATAATAGGTATAAATATAAAGAAGGGCAGTAAAATTAAAATCTGTAGTAGAAATAACTTGCTCTTTTTCATTGATTTTAAAATTCTTAAAAGGTAAATTTGCTTGCATGTTGTCAAAATTACATTAAATAAAGATAAGGAGAAAAGCTAGAGAGAAGAGGGGCAATCATGGCTTCAGCTTTAACTTTAAAGGGCCTTTGGGATCTTTTGGAAGCTGACGTTGCGCCGAAGAGTCAGTAGCTATCCCTTTGCCTTTTGGATCTTCCTTCAAGGTTACTAGAATTGTCGCTAAGACAAGCTCCATTGTTTGGTCAGTCTGTTTGTCCTTGGAAGATTCCTTGGGATCACTTGGTGGCTGTGTATCCTCAGGTGCCACCCCTTCTATTAGTTCAGCATGCTTTGGAGGCTGACTTTCAATAGAGACTGGGTTTTCAGCTACATCACCGTGTTTATCCTCAGCTCCTTGAATAACAACACCATCCTTGATTTGAGGAGGGGCAGAGGCTCGAATGGCTGGGGGGAAGTAGACATTTTCTACCTTCTAAAGGGTGGAGGAGGCATCAATCCCAGCTCGGGAAAGTGCCTCATTCCATACTTGAAGGCAGTAATGCCTACATACCTCAGGGACTTGAGCTTTGAAAGTTTCAGTGGTTTCTGCCACGCCGACCTCATAACCCTCTTGTTCAGCTTGGTTCTTTGTCTTCTCATCCTCCTCTATATCCTTAGTGGCCTCCTCTTTAGCCTTGACTGCCTCCTCCTTTGCCCTTTCAGACTCCTTTAAATCTCTCTTAAGATCCTCAATCAGCTTTTTTGCGGCAGCGAAGTTCTCGTTGGCTTCCCTAAGCTGTAGTCTTTGGTTCTCAGCCTGTTTCTCTGCTGTTTTTAGAGTAGCATCCAAGCCAGACTTCTTACTCTCTGCTTTGCTCAGATTAGCCATGACCTCTTGTAGTTTCTTTTCCTGTAGGTCAAGGATCCTCTGGGCGTTGATGCGCCTTAATTCTTCAGCCTTGAAGGAGTTGTACGTACTAATGACGATCTCCTCTGCTCTGTGAGCAGATTGAACAGCCTATGCATAGAAGATAGCAAAGTAATAAAGCAAGGTTAAAATTTTCAAGTGTAACAGAAATGGAGGTAAACAAAGCTTGAATGAGATCCTTACCATAGCAAGTTCCTTCTTCAAAATCATGAAGACATTCTGATCTCTCATTCTTCTGAGCTCACCCATGTCCTTGGGTAATAGTAAAGCTTGCTCCAGTGCGTCTGCTACGCAGGCGGCTGTTCCCTCATTAGAGTTCTTGATGGATGCATCAACAGTGACCGCATGACCATCCATGGTCATCTCAGGAGCCCAGATTGGGGCATGTATAGCCACGTGAGACTCGGTCCGTCTATCTAACCGCGTCTGCACTGTGTGGGCCTGTTTTCCTCATTTTTCAAGCTCAAGCTCCTTGGGAAAAGAGTCTTTCCCTCCCTTAATCACTTCTTTCCCTTTCTGCTGATCCCTTTTTCTTTTGTGGTCAGCTTAGTTAGTGCATTGAGTTTGGGTAGGAGGAGGAGGGAGCTTGGGTTCTAAGACTTTCTCGGCGCCTTTATCTTTGGCCTTGGTTTGAGGTACCTTAGGAAGCTCTTGGATCACCACTTGAGCTTCCAGTACGTCTTTAAGACTTGGCTTAGGTTTGCGTTGGATGCCCATTATGTCAGATTTTTGGATGTCGCCTTGCGAGGGGTTTGAAGAGGATGTGTCGAGGATAGCAACTTGGTTTTCGGGGGAAGAGGGTCGATTGAAGACTTCAAACTCGTCCTCGGAGGAATCTGATACTTCAACAATCTCTTCTTCTTCCTTTATACTAGGTTGGAAGAGGTGGCTTCACCAGTTGTGGGCAGAGTTGGAATTGGGATGAGAGGGATACCATCTAGTATGGCTTGTATGGGTTGTATGGGTTGTGTGATAAGGGTGCCTTGAGGAATGGGAGTTCCTTCAGGTAGCAGAAAACCCTTGACAACAACGCTTATCCGGCATAAGCGCGGGTCCTTGGCTCTGATCATGCACTTCGGCACCTGGAAAGTTTTGGAGATGGGATCGTAGCCAAGGATTAAATGAGTTGCTCCGAGTTGGCCGTTTGAGTGCACAAATACTTTAGCCTGTAGTATTCTGTCTAATCTTGTGAAATCAACAAGATGAGGATGACGATCCGCTGCGTGTGGATCTACAAATCATTGAGAAGAAAAACAAGATTACAATAAGTAAATGTTTTATATAAACCCAGGTTTAAAAAGAATGGTTATGAACAGTTCAACCAGATCCAGAACTTCACCTGGTTTCCGCTTCCTTGTCGGACAGCGAACGCCATCATGTCAATCCCCTGATATGATTAGGAAGTCATTTTTCAGACCCTTGTTGGATTCAGGGAGGCAATGGATTAATCTAACTTCTGGATGCCTAGATTTTAGGTAATATCCACCTTGTTTCTTTAGGAAGTGGAGGTTATAAACCCAATTCACATCATGATGGGTGAGTCCTAGGTCCACCTTTTCATTTAGGGCATCTATGGATCCCAGAATCCTAAACATGTTTAGTGCGCATTGGGTAGGGGCTAATCTAAAGGCCCTAAGGTAATCCCTGGTAACGGTCCCCATTGGGATTTTCATCCCTCCTTCTATGAACGTTATCATCTGGATTACTACCTCTCCCGTTTGTCTTTTTTCATACCACTCCCCTTTCGAGCAATATGTAACAGACACCCCCAGTGGAATTCTATACTTTGCCTTAAATTGTTCTATTTTTTCCTGTGAATCTACTAGAGATGCAAATCTACCCATTTGTGGGAGTAGGGTGTGGGTACGGTGGAAGAACTAAGAAAATAGACGAGCGGAGGAGAAAGAAACACGAGAAAAAGAGAGAAGAAAGAAAAATAATGAAAGATGGAGTTAGGGAGGGCTTACTTTAAAAAATGACAAAGTCACCTCGGCCTAGTTCTTGATAAAAGTGAGGGCACGTGTAGATTGCAAAGGGTTGGCAAATACATTGTATGAATGTAGTAGTGTGTAAGAGAGTTTGAATTATTAGTATTTATATCAATGGGAATTATGAAGTGGGAAAATTCCTGCCTATGTCCCAATATAACCCCTATCCATTAAAAGCGCGACACGTTGCTGAGCGTGGGAGACAAGGAGACATCAGAATTCAATTTAGGGACGCTCCGCATGCCGAAAAATCAAGGATGTGAGATGGGCAGTTCAAAGGTCGTCATCCCTGTCAGCAAAGATGTGTGGAGCACAGAAATTAACAATAACATGTGTCGATATCCTCCTTTCCTCCCGAGATAGCAAAATGAGTATCTCGAGGGGCTATTGTAGGGTCATTAGGCCCAAGAATATTTCTGGAGTGGCCCAAGAGTATTTCTTTGGGCTAAAGGCTCAATCCGAGGACACTGAATGGTTCGAGGATGTATAAATGTCAATTCATAAAGCAATGCTAAATAGTAAAGAGGTAATGCCTGAACAAGTATGTTCTAGAAGATGGTCCGAAGAAGATTATGTCCCCGAGGTAGGAGAAGGGCTGGTTAACATCTACAAGCTAAGTTCTAGAAAATCCTATGGGTAAGGGTAAACATGGTAAATATTGAAGATAAGAAGAAGGGCGGTGGAATATCTAAGATAAAGCTGTCACCACCGCCCTCGCATTGAATGCTCTGCAACTGCTATTCTGGTCGCATTAATGGGGAAGTGAGACCTAAGCATCAAAGTTTAACCTGGCTCCTGTTTCCAAAGACTTCAGGGGAGGTGGATGGGACAAGTATCTAAACCAGCAATCTAACCCTAACATGGAACATGAAGAAGAGGACAAGGAGGGAATTTAAAAGGAAGAAGGGACCTTCAGCAGAAGGGAGAGGAAGAAACAGAGGAAAAACACTGTATACCTCACTATCCATAACGGTATACTATCTTGAGTAGAAATAATAGAAATCATCCTCGGCTGGTGTCCGAGGAGAAGATTCTTTCTTGTAAACAGTTCCTTGTCCCGTATCATTGTGATCAAAGCCCATCATTTTTGTTATCTAAACATCACTAGAACTTAGATTTCAAGCCTACTCTCTACAAATTTTATTGTAAAAGGCATTTCAGGTCCATCCCCTTCCGTCCATGGGTTCGGGCTCAAATTGTGTCCTTACAATTACTATTTAGGCTTCTGAAAAGGAGACAATAATATATACATTTTGTTTATTTGATTTTAAGTTATAAATTAATTACATATAAGTTTTAGATTGATCCTCCCTTTAAAACTCAAGTTATCAGTAATTTATATTGTTATTTTTTATTAGTCACAATTTCTATTACTCTAAAAAGATAAGAAATTTATAATGCAATCTATAAAAAATTAATTAAAAATGGAAATAATAATGTTTTATAGTAAATTATTTTAATATATAGCCACGCTTTACAGTTTCAGTTATCTTTTTAAATTAACTATAGTGTCAAATATCCCACCAAAAAAAAAAAAAAAAAACTATAGTATCAAATAATTAGTATTAAAATCCTCACCAAAAAAACAAAAGAAATAGAAAGCACCCTCACAGAGCGCCAGTTAATGCCTAGTTAATTTAATTGAAAATATTGGCAAACTTAATTACTGATAATGTAACCTTAAAATTTCATTTAAAATTTTAGATGTGTAGTATAATTAATAATAAAACATTCATTTACTTTTTTTGTTTCCTTTAAAAAGGACAGGATTAAGAAAAGTTTAGTTGTCATTTTCAACTAATTTGTTATGCTAGGATTAAAAAATTTACAAGGCAACTTTCCAAACCGCTGTCGTCCCATCAACATCCAAAAATGGCAGGTCATTGAAAATTTGGCTGTTTCAATTTGGGAAATTAGGTGGGTTAAGCAAGTTAATTTTAGCATGTGTTATGCACTATTTTTTTTTTTTTTTAATTTACAGATAAATTTAAGTTGTATTTCCTCCAATTCTGTAGACTATTGAAGAAATCGTAGTAATTGACCAATTTTCTCATAGGTCAAAGTTCACATGTTTTTCTCATACGATGAAGAAATTATTTATTTTTCATATCAACACGTGTAAATTATAAAGTTAACAAAAAAATTAAATTTAATATGAGAAAAAAATTTAAAAGACATTATATATACATATAAAGATGGGTTGAGTCAGGTTTTGGTGGTTTTAGAAAAAACTCAACTTGCCACCCAACCTAACCTACCACTTTAATATTTCAACGTGCCTAATTTGCTTGGAAATCAACTTCATATTTGAGTAGGTTGATCTAAATGTTGAGAAACTAAATTAATATCATTAATAAATGTGAAATCAAAATTTTTTTTTGAGATAAATGTGAAATCAAATTGATACCGTTAATACCTTAAAATTTTGTTTACAACTTTAGATGTGGTATAATTAACAATAAAACATTTGTTTAGCTTCTTGTTTCTCTTAAAAAGGACAGGATTAAGATCATATATATATATTCTACTTCTACTCTGAAAAGATTCTTACATAAACAACATCGACATGGACGATTAGGAAAGTTCAGGGCTCGTTTAGTACTGTTGTTTAAACAACATTTTTTTGTGTTTAAATACCACAATACGTATATCTACAACATTTAAACAACATTACTAAAAATCTTTTACCATGCTACCGGTTGTCAAAATAATAAAAGAAAGTGAAAAAGATATAATAGTACACACACTAACATATTGCCACGTAAACAATTACACATAGTCCTAGGATGGTGTGTTGTGAACTACAAACTATAAATACAGCCTCACATGTTCCGCGCAAATGCGACACACACAAACGAGAAGAGAGAAAGAGAGAGAGAGATTGTAGTTTGTAATAGCGGTGATGGTGAGTGTTATTGGAGAGGAAGTGAGCAACAAGCAAGTGATATTCAAGAACTATTTCACTAGTTTTCCCATGGAATCAGACATGTACGCGACCACAAGTAACATCAAATTGAAGGTTCTAGAGGGTTCCAAATAATGGTGTTCTTCTGAAGAATCTCTACTTCTCATGTGACCCTGTCATGCGTATATTAATGCAACGAGTTGCTCCCCCTGGTTCTGTGAGTTTTTCTATTTAGTTCCCTAGAAAATTACTATATGGGTTCTGAATCTTCTCATAATTGTTACTGGTTTTTACTTATTTGAAGTGGGGTTCTTTCAAATTTGGAGATTGCCCATAATATGATAGCATAGCAAGACAATATTTTGAGTTCTTTTTCTTTTCCTAATTGGAAATTTGAATTCTTGGGTTCCAACTTATGAATTTATACATTGTTTATGGTGATTCCCGGTTGAAAAATTAGGTATTTGAATTTAGAAATTAAAATACTGTTAACGTGTATAGTGTTATGGCCTTTAATTGAAAAATACAATACAATCATTCAATATTTTTAACATAGTATCAGAGCCACTGCTTTGACTTTTTTTAGCAGTCTTGTCTTTATTGATATTACTCCATTCTCAACATCGCTTCCACCATCATCGAAGCCGCCGCAGTTTTTTGCCGTAGAACCTCTGATGTCTTCCAGTCGTTGTTCTTGGGTTCTGGACCTGCAACCGCCGTCGTTGAGGAGTCCCGCACGACACAGACCATTGCATTTACTGTCTCCGTCATGCATCTTGCCTCGATAAATATTTTTCAGGTACCACAGTGATCGTCTCATCCCGATCTACTCAATCGTGGAAACCTTGAAGTCATCGGAGCCCGCACGCGCCGCCAAAATATTCTACTCTGAAGCTCACACGCCCATGAGCCTCCACGCGCCGATTGCCTTCCTCACGCGCCTGATTTGCACCTGCTGACGTCAACCCTAGGTGACGTCATTAGCTGACATCAGCGTCCATTCACCTGATGACGTCACCATTGACTAGACCGTTGACCTGCGTTGACTTGACCGTTGACTTTGACTGAAGGTTGACTTTTCTCCAGGGTTGACTTTTTGCAGTCCAGGTGCTCCTTACCCAATTTTTTGTGTAGATTTCATTTTTGCAGTCCATTTTTGCATATTTTGATTCTAAATGAAGAATAAGGACAAGTCTTCTTCTTGTTGCAATAATCGTCGCTAACAATCCAGCAAACGTTTTTGCAATTTTTGCAAACGTTTTGGCCGCAATATTGTGACTTGCTATCATCGCAACAAATCAGCTGTTTCAATTTCTGTTGTTACTGTTGCTAACACGGATAGTGTCCAACCAATGGCTCTCGTCTTTGCACAGTCTAAGTCTTTAGGTCGCACTTTTACCATGTCCATAGGTGACCTTAAAAACATCATCGCTAATGTCATTCGTATGGTTGGTAATGCATCTTATTCCTCTTCTCTCTAGCTTTATCTGGTTTGTCTCCTTCCTCTTGGCTTATGAATTCTGCTTGTTGCAATCACGTGACATCTCACTCGTCCTTATTTTCTGAACTTAAACCTGCACCACACCCTCTTAATATTCACATAGCAAATGGTTCCACAATGTCTGGTCATAATATAGGTTCCGTTTTGACCTCCAACCTCTTAGTTCCTGGGGTCTTTAATGTTCCTGGCCTTTCTTATAATTTGTTTTCTGTGGGACAATTAGCTGAGTTAGGTTATCACATTATATTTGATTAATTTGGGTGTATTGTGCAGGATCCAAGGACGGGACAGGAGCTTGGGACTGGTCCCAGAGTTGGACGTATGTTTTTCATGGACAATCTTCGTCTTCCACTTGTTGCTCCTATTTCTATTGCCGCAGATGCTGCAGTTTCTTCTATTCCTTCCCTTGCACTTTGGCATGTTCGACTTGGTCACTCATCTTCTTCTCGAGTACAACAATTGGCTTCTAGAGGTTTGTTAGGTTTAGTATCTACAAAAAATTTTGATTGTGTCTCATGTCAGTTAGGAAAACAACCAGCTTTGCCTTTCAATACTAGTGAATCAATATCTACTGATATCTTTGACCTTATTCATTCTGATATTTGGGGGCCTTCTTCTGTCTCTAGTATTGGTTCATCTCGATGTTTTGTTGTCTTTGTTGATGATTACTTTCACTATAGCTGGATTTTTAATATGAAACATTGTTCTGAATTATTGCAAGTATATTCTAATTTTGCAAAAATGGTTGAAACTTAATTTTCCAAACGTATTAAAATTTTTCGATCTGATAATGCTCTTAAGTACACTCAATATGCTTTCTAAGCTGTTTTGCATTCCTATGACATTGTTCATCAACTAACTTGTCCAAGTACCTCTCAGCAAAATGGTAGAGCCGAACGAAAACTTCGTCACATTCTTGACACTGTTCGCACTCTCCTTCTCTCTGCCAAAGTTCCTGCTCCTTTTTGGGGCGAAGCTGCTCTTCATGCTGTTCATGCTATTAATCGCATTCCCAGTCCTGTCATCTAAAATCAAACTCCATATGAGCGCCTTTTTAGGTCACCTCTAGACTATCACCACCTTCGCTCCTTTAGTTCTACTTGTTTCGTTCTTCTTCAACCACATGAGCATAACAAACTTGAGTCTAGGTCAAGGCTTTGTTGTTTTCTTGGTTATGGCGAAACTCAAAAGGGGTATCAGTGTTATGATCCTGTTTCTCATCGTCTTCGTATCTCCCGCAATGTTGTCTTTTAGGAACATCGCCTCTTTGTCGAGCTATCTCACTTCCATGCTTCTCTATCTTCCTCCTCTGTCTTAGATCTATTTCCAAATGAGGCACATATTCCTTCTGTAGCTGCTTTTGACCCTCTTGTAGCTGCTCTTGATCCTCTTGTGGCTGCTCCTGATTCTCTTGTAGACTTCTCTATCTAACCACCAAATATCCTTGATCCCTTTCCTAGTTCCCCCTTTAATGAACAGGTGGAAGATGAAAGAAGAACTTGATGCATTATCTACAAACCATACTTGGGACTTGGTCACTCTCCCCTTTAGGAAATTTGTGGTTGGTTGTAAGTGGATCTACAAGATTAAGACTCGCTCTGATGGGTCCATTGAGTGCTACAAATCTCGTCTTGTTACCAAAGGTTTTACACAGGAGTATGGGATTGATTATGAAGAGACCTTTACTCCGGTTGCTCGTATCTCATCTGTTCGTGCCCTCTTAACTGTTGCTGCTGCCATTAAATGGGAAATTTTTCAGATGGATGTCAAAAATACATTCCTTAATGGGGATTTAAGTGAAGAAGTTTATATGCAACCCTCTCCTAGTCTCTTTGTTGAATCAAACAAGGTTTGTCACCTTCGACGTGCACTTTATGGTCTTAAACAAGCTCCACGAGCTTGGTTTGCCAAATTCAGCTCTACCATCTCTTGTTTGGGTTACATGGCCAGTCATTATGATTCTGCCTTATTTTTTTCGTCGCACTGACAAATGCACTATTTTACTTCTCCTGTATGTGGATGATATGATCATAACTGGTGATTACCTTAGTGGCATTCAAGAACTCAAGGATTTTCTTAGTCAGCAGTTTGAGATGAAAGATATTGGAAATCTCAGCTACTTCTTGGGTCTTGAAACCACTCATTCTACAGATGGACTTTACATCACTCAAGCCAAGTATGCCTCTAAACTCTTGTCTCGAGCTGGACTCACTGATAGCAAGACTGTTGACACTCTAGTTAAGCTTAATGCGCATTTGACTCCCTTAGGGGGGAAACCATTGTCTAATCCTTCTTTTTACAGATGCTTAGTTGGCAGCCTTGTTTATCTCACTGTTACTCGTCCAGACATTTCCTATGATGTTCACCAGGTGAGCCAGTATCTGTCTGCTTCACGATCGACTCACTATGTTGCTGTTTTGCGCATTCTTCGGTACCTAAAGGGCACTCTCTTCCACGGTCTTTTCTACTCTATTCAGTCTCCTCTTTTTCTCCGTGCATTTTTTTATGTTGATTGGGCAGGAGATCCCACTGTTCGTAGGTCCACCACTGGTTATTTCTTTCTTCTTGATTCTTCTCTGATTTCTTGGCGAAGCAAGAAACAAACTCATGTGACTCGCTCCAGTACTGAAGCAGAATATCGTGCCCTTGCTGATACCATATCTGAGCTTCTTTGACTTCGATGGCTTCTCAAAGATTTAGGTGTGTCTATATCCTCTGCTACTCCTCTTTATTTTGACAACAAGAGTGACATTCATATTGCTTACAATAATGTCTTTCATGAACGGACTAAACACATCGAGATTGATTGTCATTTTATCCGTTATCATCTTGTCCATAGTGCTCTCAAACTAATCTCAGAGTCCTCTACAGATCAACTTGCATATATCTTCACCAAGTCACATCCTAAGTGACGCCTCCGTACTTTGGTTAGCAACCTTAAGTTGGTCTCACATTCACCTTGAGTTTGAGGGGGGCTGTTAACGTGTATAATGTTATGGGCTTTAGGTCCAACTAGATTACTTGTATAACACACATTCTTGTACTACACCTTTACTTGTATTGCACTCCTATGCCTCCTATATAAAGGCACACATGTATATTCTTTAATTGAGAAATACAATATAATCATTCAGTATTTCTAACAAATACAATAGAATATGTATAGTGGAATCTCAATTAAGAATCTTTATTTTTTATTTTTGTCAAATGAAATGATAACTTAAGAGATATATATTGTTCATTGTGATTTATGGAAAATTGTTCAATTTGGAAATCGAATTTAGAAATTTAATGACATTAGAATATGTGTAGTTAGAATCACAACAAAGAATCTTTTACTAAAAAAATAAAATGATAAAAGGATTTTACAAACGTGTGCCCTAAAAGCACACAATAGTATACCATTTTTGGAAAACATTTTATCGGAAATTGAAAAAGTTTTACATCTTTTTCAATTCTCTATTAAATGATTCTAAAAATAGATGATTTAATGTGTGCTCTAAGGGCACACATTAACTGGACCCATGATTAAATATAGTTGATGAGAAATGCAGAGTATGTCTTTCGAACTCATGGAGTTATAAATGACAAAAGAAAGAAAGCAGAATGCTTGGAGACTACTAAAAGATTAACTAATTCGTTCTATGACTTGAGATTTTGACAAAGGTGATTATGCTACATACCCTTTTGATATGCATGTCTCAAAGAGTAGTTTCATTAATTTAAGATCTCCTTTTGATTTTGTGGGCATCTTGTTTGATTCTCCCTGTAAATGTGCACTAATCTTCTAACTTTGTTATTTCGTTTTAAAAAAGGTATGCCTGGTATGACTGCTTATGCTGGTTTCCACGAAGTTTGTTATCCTAAGGAAGGAGAATATGTCTTCGTTTCAGCAGCATGTGGTGCTGTTGGCCAACTTGTTGGACAATTTGCAAAATTGTTGGGTTGTTACGTAGTTGGAAGTGCTGGAAGTAAAGAAAAGGTATATTATAGTTGCATTATTGTCTCTCTCTCCAAGTCATCCCTTGTTTTGAGCTCCAGAGAAATGGTTGAAAGATTCACTTTCTTCTGCTTGAAGTTTACCAAGCATGCTTGTTCTTCTTATGGGCCTTAAACAGAAAAGGGTAATTTTTGCAATTTCTTATTCATTAAGGATTTACCTAACATGACATACTATTGAGGTATAAGATATGAAGCTTTTCTTTCATTAGATAGAGTTTACCTCCAAATTAGTTTGGAAGAAGCTCCATCCAACCCATCATGTGATGATTCAAATGACTATTCATGTCTGATTTACTATGGTGATAATTGAAGCTATGATTTTATCAGCGGCGTAGCTACAAGGAAGAGTAAAGAACATGGTTTTCAAGTTCCTTGGTCAAGACCTCCTCCTTATTTTTTCCCTTTAAATGTAAGTTGAAGGAATTCAACCCCGGATTTAACCTCACAGATTGAACGGAGAAGAATGCCATTATATCACATGGCCAATGGCCAATAACCAAGCAGTATTTCCATTAATTTTTAGTGCAATTGTAAATGATTTTCAATTCAATTCAAAAGATGTAAAAAATACATGCACTCGCATATGATAGCATTTATTAAGCATTGGACAATTTCTCTTTATTTTCATCCTATATATACATATAGGACATAATTATTCTCCATAGGCACTAGGCATAACCCAACAAACTAACCTGATCTTGACCCTCATACCTAGAAGCCTTCCACAACTTAGACTAGGATGGTAATTAGACACAATGCTCATGCTACATTCATACAATGTATGATTGAATCATTCACGAGCAAAAACAACCACTTGTTTTCCGAAGTTGCGACCACTAAAATGTCCAACAAGGGCAGCTGGACCACTCTCAAGGCCTTCAACTATGTCTTCCACATACACCATCTTCTTTTCTCTAATGTAAGGCAGCACAAGGTCTAAGAACTTGGGATATAGGTGATAATAATTGCGATGTGTATATCCTTTTATTTGGATCTACTTGTATAAGATCTGTATCAAATTTTTGATACCTTCAAGCTCATCAAGATTGTATTGTGTGTGTGTGTTTCTCAAAAAAAAAAAAAAAAAACTACTCAATATTGTTGAGTCGTCCCAATTCGGTAAGGTGTGAAATTGAGAAGGGATTCATCACTTGCTCCGCGACACTAACTGCCGCATGCAGTTTTGGTGTTGGCGTGTGAGTGTATTCCCTTATCTCATCCCCTTCCCCTATATATATATATATGTGTGTGTGTGTGTGCTTCTCAAAAAAAAAGAAAAAAGATTGTATTGTGAGATCATTCTGCACACAGCAATGCGACCGTGGTGTCTCATGTTGAGGAGCACAGCTTCAAGCATTTTGCCCCCAACATGTTCAAAGTAAACATCAATGCCTTCAGGGAAATACCTGGCGGCAAACAAAACCACAAAGTTAGTGATGCATTTTTTCACTGTTTGAAATGGGTCCACCCAGTTTCTAGAGATTAACTAAAGAGATAATATCTGTTGGAGGAATTGGGAGTATGAATGTTGAATGGTATAGTCAAATTTTGAGTTTTTGAATTTTCAACTAATGTGGCACATTTTGGTCCGTTCACTGAACCAATCAACTGGATAATAAATTACTGTAGATGAACCAAGCTCAACTTGAAAAATCCAATGCAAATTATGTTGTATGTTAGTTACCTTTTCAAAGCTGCGTTCAAGTCATGCTCTTCTTTGCAATTGAAAGCTTCATCGAATCCAAGCTTATTCTTCAATAGATCAACCTAATGCGGAAGAAAAAAGAATTCATTTGAAGGATAGGCTCTTCAATTCACAAAGTAACAGAAAAGAAAGATGGAATCAGTGAATGAAAAAAGAATCAGAATTATTGCAACATTTATAGTATATAAAATGGAACTAGATATTATACGACACATCTAAAATAGCAACTATTGAGTGCTATACCTTTTCTTTACTTCCAGCACTTCCAACAACATAACAACCCTCCAACTTTGCAAATTGGCCAATAAGCTGACCAACTGCACCAGATGCTGCTGAAACATAGACATATTCTCCTTTCTTAGGAGCCCCAACCTCATAGAAACCAGCATATGCAGTCATACCAGGCATACCTGTGAAATAAAAAAAATCCTCAAATTCAGATGGAGCATTGAAATTAATTCAAAAGTGAAGTAACATAACCTAGAAAAAAATATAAACTAAAGCAATTAAGCATTGATTTATAGTAATTTAATTAACTTTATGGGTCAAGTATCTATAATACGACTATACAGATTTCAACTTGATTTGCTGAAATTTGTAGTAGTTTTGGAGAAAAGTATCAGTAGGAGATCTCATCTCTAAAACTAAAGCAATTAAGAATCTATGATGTATTTGGGCATGCACGTTTGTATATTTATGTTATCTTAAACGAATTTGAACTTTATAAACAAAGCTTAAAGAGAATTCTAGTATAATAAGAAAGAGGTACATCAGTATGCTGGATTTTAATGAGTGTTTCAGTTTTAGTGATTAGAGTGTATTCTTCCATCCTGTGATCCCCCAAACCAAGTCCCCTGCCTTAAATTTTGGATGCCCAGAATCCAATACTTTCGCCACACCATACCCCAAAACTGGCTGCATGTGTATATGGTTTCACCAAAATTAGAAAACAAATTACAAGCTCAGTATCACATGTATACACCATGATATATAACAAATGCTAAAGCTACAAATTTTAGTATAAAAAGTACGTGATAATGAATTTTAGTATAAAATTTATAGTATTCCAAAAAAAATTTATAGTATTCTTTAGATTGACTTACAGAGCCAGGGGTGTAGAAAAAATATCCAGAGAGACCTGTAGTTTTCCTCATAAAGAATTGCATGACAGGATCGCAGGACAGATATAGGTTCTTCACCAAAACTGCATTTGAACTTTTAGGAACCTTTAACTTAATGGTTCCAACGGTCAGGTCAGTGGTGGAGCTAAGATTTTAGTCTAGAGGAGGCAAAATTAAGAGACGATATTAAAAGTAAAATTTATCTAAAAAACATTAATCAACAATAAAAAATAAAAAAAACAATTGTAAGCAAATGTGAATATATTTCATATTATTAAAATAAATAAACAAAAATAACAAATTCATAGCTATTAAAAAATTTACAAATTGATGAAGTAAAAATATGATTAGTGTTACTTAAAAAATATAATAAATAAATATTTGAAATTATTTTTTGTGATTAGTGACATGCCAATTTGTAAGACATAAGTAGTAAAATTTGTAATATCTCTAGATCATTCAAAGATAAAATGTTGTGAAAAGTATCATAAATAGTAAAAATTGTGTAAATAATGATATAAAAAAAATAGTAAAATAGGTGGTTTGGTCACTTTCAAGTTTCAACAAGTAGAAGGTTTTTTTTTTTTTTTTCCTCCATGTAACTACAAAAAAAAAAAAAAAAATTAGTAGTCGGGGGGCAGGTGCCCCCCCTCGCCCCCCCTCTGGCTCCGCCAGTGGGTCAGGTACATGTCTGATTCTTTAGGAGAACCAATGACATAGTCTCTGAATATCACTTGTTTGTTGCTCACTTCATCTCCAACTCTCACCATTGCTACTCTCTGTCTCTCTCTCACTCTATATATCCTCGTCAAGAATTTAATATAAAACTTTTTGTGTCAATGTTTTTTGTGTAATTAATGGTTCTTCTCTTCGGACCACAAAGTTCTATTTATAGAGAACATTGGGAAGAGAGAAATGAAAGATGTTTCAGATAGAGTTCCATGCATGACGGACATGTCCGTTATGCAAAGCAAATACATAGTATTCTTAGGTGCACGTAATTGCTTACGCTATAAATGCTCTAAACTTCGAACAGTCAACACTTTGTATCATGAGCTTGAAGACTTAGAAGTTCACCACTTCTACAATTTTAGATCATTTACAAATTGATATGGGTTCTAATTACAACTTTAAAAATGTAGATTACATACATGAATATATATATATATATATATATATATAACGCTAAATGTTTTTTTTTTTTTTGTTACCAAAGATTTTGGGCAAAATGCTATGATTCTAATCAGTTATTGGATTAGTCTAAGTCACTTGATGCAAAGTTTTTTTTTTGTTTTTTAGAGAGTTTTTAACATGTATCTTCCTCTTTTAATAATTACTTTTTATCATTATATCAAGATATCCATTGCTTTTAATGATTACACTTGTTGCAAGTTAGTATATACGGTACAATTGCGGCTTGAAAATTAGTCTTATATTTTTGTACATATCAAATAAGTATTTGCGTTATCGAATAAGACTGCATCTCTTTGCATTGTAAAACTAAATTAGGTTTGTAATTTCTCCGAGTCAAGAATGGGAGCCCACAAATCAAATTAAATTTCTTTTAATCATGCGTGCCTTTCTTTTGTCTTTCTTTCCTTTTTAGTCTCACCAAGACTTTGAACCAATCATCTTTATCTTTCTATTATCTTTTTCTTTCTTTAAAAAAAAAACAATAAGCTAGTTTAATTTCCTTATATATATATATATATATATATACCTTTAAGATAAACTTGTAAATTAAACTAGAAAATTTCTGTGGTTTCTAATTATCTCAAGTTAAAGGTGTTATTGCGAAGACGCCAAAAAGGAAAAACATTGTTCTCTTTCATTTCACCCTTGAAAGTAAAACAGATGGAGTTACAAGAGCCCTTTTCTATTTCAAAATTTTTGATTCAGTGCTAAAAGAAAAGCCCTATTGTTTGGCTCCCCACTGCTTGACGAATGGTAAGAACACATTGTGTTGGTTGTCGTCCACACTACAAAAAAGGCGGGCTTTGATGGTATCGGTGGTTCAGATGCAAGGAAGAGAAAAGAATTTGGTGCTCGAGTTCCTTGGTCAAGACCTACGAAGCATAAATACGGACACGGCTACAGGTATGATGACATAACAATTTCTGAAAAATTAGGACATGGCGGGGATATGCATATTAATTAATTATTAAACATTTTTTTAGTTATATTTTTAAAGATTGTTAAACATTTTATTTCATATAATGTTAAAAATATATCAATTTAATAGCAATAATGGATAATAAAGTGAATTCATGACCAATAAATAATGTTTAGAAATTAAAATATAAACCAAAAATAAAATCCAAATAAAATGTATCAGCTGTTTTCCACAATTTTTCAAAAACAAAAAATAAAAAAGGAAACGACTAGAAATCTAGACATGTGTGCAATCCCAAACATGTTATGTGTCTGACATAGGTATGAAACCCCAAATAAAGTGTTATGAGGTCCAAAAATATCTTTATTTTCCCCCTCTAAACTTAAGTTAAAGGAATTCAACCCTGCATTTAACCTCACAGATAGAACGAAGAAGAATGTCTATGACCAAGCAGTATTACCATTAATTTTTAGTACAACTATAAATGAATTTCAAATATTCAAATGCATAATTTTAAAAAATGTCAGTGATTAAGTGTGATCAAAATGCCAAATGCACAAATTAATCCTAGTGTTACACATGAACCGCCATATTATGGAAGTTTGATTTTAAACGGGATCCCAAGTAATTTGATATTTCATCAGTTATGTCTAGTTACTTTGAATTTAATTATGTATATAAATAAATAAAAACATTTGAGTAATACTACAGGCACACATTATTTTACAACATTTTTACAAAATGCTGATGTGGTCAATCTCTTATTGGTTTTCATCTATACCCACCATTAATATCACTTTTTCATTTACCAATAATCATTCACCACATCAACAGTTTGTAAATTTTTTTCTAAAATGTTAAGTTATGATTTTTCTTATAACATTAGTGTTGACTTATTCCATGACAAAAAGTGTTGTAATTGCGTAAATTTATTTCCTTGTATTTTTGTGGGATTTATTTGTAATGGGTTTAGTATTAAGTGGTGAAGATTTGATCAAGATAGCTGAAGGTCACATGAGAAGCACATGCAGGTGGGTGAATAGTCAGGTCAGGTGTCCAGCTTAGCACAGCCTGTCTAGGAGGTTAACTCGCAACTTGGATTTGCGACTTGCACCCGTTGTGAGTGACCGGCGAAGTTCCCCTGTTTTACTAAAAATTGTGACTTTTCGTATTCCCATCACTCATACTATATATACCCTCATTACCCACAGAAATGGTAAGGAGCTTATTGAGAGAAAAACCGTAACAGGTGTTTCTACAACACACCCACCTTATTAGAGAGAGCTACTCATTCTTAGAGAGAAATCTTTGTAGTCTCTTCTCCTTCCCTTTCTCATTGTTATACCCATTGAGACGAGATTTGTACCTAAACACAACCCACACCCTTTTAGAGTGTTGAGAGTGCTTTTGGAGCTTGGGAAGCATTGGAAGATGCCAAGGATGACAGATGCAATATGGAGCTTATTGCAGGATCCGGAAAGCTAGAGAAGACACAGTTAGACTTAACCTTGTTAGAGCAAGAAGCTTGGAGGGCTTAGGTGCATCAGGTAGATTAGGCTTGGAAGGTCTATTGTTATTCATGTATCCCAACTAATTTTTTAGTGGATCATTTTACCTCTTGGAGGGTGGCAGAAAGGTTTTTTGCCGAGTTCTTCGGTTTCCTCTTCGATAACATGTGCCGGTGTTATCTTTGTGTTTGCTTCTCTCTTCCCTACTCATTTCCTTTTAATTGCTGTTGTATTTGTGATTAATTATGGTTTAGAGTGTTTTGCCAATTTGGGTATTGCTTATATTTATCATTCCGCACATCAATTGTTTAAATATAAGCTTGCTTTGGTGTTTTTGTAATTAGGGGTCTAAACATTCACTAGTGGTTTACACACCAAGTGAACTTTCAAGTTTGTATCCCTAGCATTATTCAAAACATTGTTTGCACTTGCATCCATATTTTCCATTTTCCCACTCTAAATGTAAGTTGAAGAATTCGACCCTAGATTTAACCTCATAGATTGAACGGAGAAGAATGACATTAGATCATATGGCTAATGGCCTATAACCAAGCAGTATTACCATTAATTTTTTTGACTCAATGCTAAAACAACTGGGAGGATATTGCTCATGACATCACAAATCTTTGGCTTATGCCCTGTTGTTTTGCTCTCCTTTGCTTGGCAAATGATAAGTAAAGGCTCAAAATTTGTGTGAAAACATAAGAGTTTGTTCAGACCTCCAATAAAAATTACGACTCGATTTCTTCTACTCTAACTTAAACTAGGTGCCGAATAAGAGTAAATGAGTGCAAACAATCGATAAAACTACCCTAAGCCATATTCATCCAATATCAACAATAAAAGATAAGCTTGAAGAGTAGGGAAGAAGGATGCAAACACAAGATAACATAGAGACGTGTTATCAAAGAGGAAACCGAAGAACTCAGTGGCAACGCCACATGCAACTCAGGGTGTTCCAAGGAACACTCTAACCTAAAAAACACTTGAACAAAAAAAATTACAAAATTTTTTATATTTGCTCTGTATTAGGAACACCCACAATCACAAAATTAGGAACACCCTCAAATTTAAAAAAAAAAAAAAAAAAAAACTTATTTGTTCTACTTTCAAGCAAAAAAAAAAAAAAAAAAAAGCCCAAAAAAAAAATTTTTGAACTAAAATCTAAAAAAAAAAAAAAATGTAACAAAGCCAAGCTCATGGCTACTCGGCAAGCAAGCCCAACAGATTATAGGTAGCAAACCCACAGATTCTCAAAAAAAAAGAAAAACAACCAAGACCCAATATGGAGCTGCAGAGCAAATCAATCAAAAAATTACTTCTAAATCAGAAATCCATAAAGGCCTAAAGCAAACCTAAAGAGTAAAGACAAAGCATGCAACGCCTCAAGCTCAAGCCAACTGCCAACAAACGGAGTCACGGAGATCGGATCAGTCACGTCGCTCGCAGCTCACTCGTCGTCGGACATCAGTCCAGTCCAGATTGTTGTTGTCGCTTGGCTCGCCCACCCGTCGTCGTTGCTCGTCGCTCGCCACTGCCCTCATCGGAGATTGCTTGTTGCCTCGTCACTACCTTAGCGGCCTCAGCCTTCAGGCCTCCGGCATCCTTGCTCGGCTACTCCGGTGCTCCCTCCCTCAAGGTATTTCATTTTAATTAACTAACTTCTCTCTCTGTTTCTCCCTGACTCTCTCAGTCTCTCTCTCTATCTGAATCACTGAAATGAAAATTATGAGTTTCTCTCTCTTTGTTCTTTAAGTCTAATTTTAATACTTTGTGTTTATCTGATTCTGTGATTGGGCCGCTGAACTACTGAAGCTTTAACTTTATCTTTATTAATATTTGGCTGTTTTTTGACTTTTTGAATTTGGCTTTGTCTTAATATCTTATCCGTTGGTGTGGGTGGATGTTGTTGTTGGTGTTGGGGTGTGTGTTTGTGTTGGTGAGATATTAAATTATTAATTGTCTTTTTTGTAATGTGTATTGTTATTTGTGATTGTGAAATTTTCTGATTGGCAACTAGCTCTTGTGATTGGGGAAATTTTCTTGAGGCTTGACTGGCTTGTCTGTTGACTAGGGTGAGGGGTGGATGAACACATAGGGCCGGGTAAACAATAATTAAATCGGTGTAATGTGCACATCAACCCATGGGATGTGTAATGTGCACATGGGATGTTTGAATTTTAATTTTTACACATTAAAGTTTCAGAATTTGAAATTTACTATATGGAGTTTAAGGGTGTTTGGATTTACATCATAACATTTCGAAATTTGGATTTTACCTCCCTAAGTTTTAGGTGTGTTTAGATTTTAAACTCTAAAATTTGGGATGTTTAGATTTTACACCCTAAAGTTTTAGAATTTAAAAGTGTAACATCCAAATATTCTCAAACTCAAAGAAGTAAAATTCAAATTCTGAAACATCAAGGTATAAAATTCAAAGAGTGTAAAATCTAAACACTCTCAAATTTTAGGGAAGAAAATTCAAATTCTAAAACATCATGGTGTAGATCCAAATACCCCTGAGGTAATTTCAAATTCTAAAACTTTAGGATATATAATCCAGACACCCCAACCTTGCTCGGCGGAATGTGCAAATTGACCCTAAGTGCTTCTTTTGCGGCCAAAAGGATGAAACAACCGTCTATTCTGTGGGAGTGCCTATTTGCCAGTAACGTCTGGGCTTTGGTTTGGGGCAAGTTGCAAAAGAGCAGTTCTGTGGCCGAGAATTTCTTCATGCTTGCACGTCATATGATACAGAGGCTTGATAGAAAGGAACTCGAGCTGTGGGCTATAACGTCGTGGTCTTTGTGGAATGCTTGTAATCTTTTCCAGTTTAAGCATTTTCAAACCCACCCAAGTGAGATTTTTAAGCAGGCAAACTCCTTGCTCGAAGAATATCAGAGACTTGCCAAGTCCCTCCCCCACATATGAAATATCTGTTTACGAGTAATAGGTCCATTGTTCTTTGGGCCGATTTCAATACTGTAAAACTCCTGGGCCAGGCTTTCTGTTGTATTTTCTTTTGATCAATGTACTTCTATCATTTCAGTCAAAAAACTCCCTTGGGGCTAGTGTGAATGCTATTAAACCAATTAATAGTTATATCTCTCCAAGAGAATAACAATAACTATTCCTTAATATATGTAGAATAATATTAAGAATTAATATATCTCAATAAATACAAACCCCTCTTTGCATATAATAATTATTAAAAAAAATCCTTAAAAATAACATTTCATTTATTAATCTTCTCTAAATGTATACATATGAAATTGGAATACAAAATGAACCGATTGTCAAATACAAGTGTAGAATTTTCTTTCTCAAAAAAAAAAAAAAAAAAGTACTAAGGTGTAGAATTTTTTTTCAATTTATTTATTGTACCAAACGTGGTCTTATTCACGAGCGACTACGAGTACTTGTTTTCCAACATTGCGGCCACTAAAGAGTCCTAGGAGAGCTGCTGCCCCATTCTCAAGGCCTTCAGCTAAGTCTTCCACATAAACTATCTTTGATTCTCTAATGTATGGCAATATGTGGTCTAAGAACTTGGGATAGAGGTGATAGTATTCAATAGCTGCAAATCCTTCCATACGAATTCGCTTGTATATGATAAACAACAAATTTTTAATCCCTTCAGGCTCATCAAGATTGTAGGTTGAGGTCATTCCACATCCAGATATGCGCCCGTGGTCTCTCATGTTTAGAAGAACTGCATCAAGCATTTTCCCTCCAACGTTCTCAAAGTAAATGTCAATACCGTTCGGGAAATACCTGCCATGCCATAATAAAAACCAATAGTAATGTGTATTGTATTAATAAATAAAAAGGTTAGATTATATATTTTGTGAAAAATAACTTAATTTTTTTAGTACTATTGGATCACTTTATACCAAACAGCTACGATTTTATATAGTTTAACCCTATTTTGTAACATTAAAGAGAAAAATTAGAATATATATATATATATATATATATATATATTGATAGTGATGTTATTACAAGGTAACGGAACATTAAGAAGCTGACGGAAGTTCACTCGTTACATACTAAATGCGCGTTAGGAAACTGACGACAATACGCTATCCGTCAACTGCTATCATTGACACCTCTTTAGCATTCATAGCCATGCCCCTCACGCAGCAACGTTAAGCTGACGGATCACGTGGACGAGTCAGGGGTGACGACCTTGGCTGTAAGGTCTTTGGCTGATGTCCTTGGCTGACGGACCACGTTGGCGTACGTAAGCTGACGACAGTATAGGAGTTACACGTTGGCTGACGACCTTGGCAGGTGAAGGCTGAAGGTATAATCCAACTTTCATTTTTAGCCTATCTTGACCTCTGCCTATGTGAATATAAGGAAAGTTCTTGCGCTACGCGTTCGACTTAGTTAAGAAGATTCCTATAAGGAAAGGGCTCAACACAATAGGCAAAGATCCGTGAATTACTCTTTTTAAAAGGGAAAGTACTTCTTCACCAAGGCGCCTATTTCGGCCACACACCACTATATATACCCCAAGACCCCCATGACCCAAAGGTACGCACAATTACCTCAACTCTGGCATTCTAGGGTTGTTTAAAGATTCTAACTTGATCGTCGAAGGGTCTTTGGCCGGCACCACACCGGTGCTCTCTGTCGACCACCTACTTTTTTCTTCGCAGGTGTTGCTTCAAATCGGTGGAGTACTAGCAGCTTACTGGTGATCTCTTAGGCATCATCATATATCATATAGAAAAAAGTGAGCTTTAAAAGCTTATGGTGACATTTTAGATTGGTACCACTACCACATATGTGTGACACACAGTAGCAAATACTGACCTTTTCAAAGCAGCATTCAAATCATGCTCCTCTTTATAATTGAAAGCCTCATCGAACCCAAACTTGTTCTTCAATAAATCAACCTAATTGAAGACAATAAATAAGTATTCATTTAACAGAGGTTATATATGCAATTAGCACCATCTCTCCTTTATCAAGAAACAAAAAACAAGAAAGTAATAATTTCATATGTACACTATTTCCAGAACATCAGTAGAGACATGCAACGTATTTCATGCCACTAGCTCTCAAAGAGAGACTTAGATATGAAAAATTAGATGGTGACTACACAAAGTCGATAGATAGTCAAAAATTCAAAAATTTCTAAATTCTCATAATGTTAGTTCAATATATAAATGAAAAATAATAAAAGTATTACAAGTTTCAATACTTGATGACTAGTGTAAATGGTTTCAAAAAACAATTATTAAAAAAGAAAAAAGACAAATTAAAAAGGTGATACATTAGTGGTTAAATTGTCACTGTCACGTCAATTTTCAATTATAGTTTGCTTTGAATTTGTAAACTAATATATCAATTTATAATGTTCTTATAATAAAATTCTAATACCTTGACATCACTTGTTATTTATTACACATGTATATGCCATGAACAATTTAAAAGCATACAGTGGTCAAAGGGAAAGCAATCGATCAGTACTAATTTCCGGGAAGCTACGCAACAAAAAGATTCCCTAGAAATTATATAACTAAAGGAATTATCCTGATATTACTTTTTTTTTTTTTTTTTTTGAGGAATTAGGATTTTAAAATTAATTAATCACTAAAATAATATATGCCAATATTGTTATTAAAAATAAAAACAAAAATGATGAGATATTTAATTTCTAAAAATACAAAAGAAATATAGAAAAAAATATATAATTGAACATGAGATTGCATAGTTTATTATATGTTATCTATACAATATAATAAGTTACCAGATCTTTTTTAATAATAATAAATAATAATAAAAAGAGTTAGTAGACCTTTTCTTGACTTCCTGCACTTCCAACCACATAGCAACCCGTCAGCTTTGCGAATTGTCCAACGAGCTGACCAACTGCGCCGGAAGCAGATGAAACGAAGACATATTCCCCTTTCTTAGGAGAACAAATTTCGTAGAAACCAGCATATGCTGTTATACCAGGAAAACCTATATATGAACACATTCAAAATATGGAGGGGAACCAAAAAAAAAAGAAGAAAAAAGATCAGCATGAATCTAATTTGTCAATCGTTTTTATATTATATGAAAAAAAAATTATATTATCTTCAGATCAAAGAAAAAGAAAAAAAAATACGGATAAGATTTTATTTCTTCTATTTAAGGGTGTATATATGGTTCAGATATATCTTATATTTATAATATTTAATCTAAATCTTGATCATTAGATCTTTAATTCAAAAAAGTATCCTTGTGATGAGCACAAGTGACAGTAAAAGTACAAGCACATATGATAATTTGAAAAGTGAAAACCACTCGCTAAAGAAAAAGAAGCAAACTCAATTATAAAAGTTGCCAAAATATCAATTTGTCATCTCACCAAATTTTGAAATATTGTGGAAGATTTTATAGCCATAGTTGATTGGATAAGTTAAATATATATATATAGTGAGAGGCAAAATTAATGACCACCAAACCAAATAACTGACCAAGAATTCCAGTGTAATAGGAAAGTGGTACGTCTGTATGGTGAATTTTGGTAAGGTTAGGTTCCTCAACTAGGCTGTACTCTTCCCATACAGCTGGTCCCCAAACAAAGTCACCTTCTTTGTAGTCTGGATGCCTGGAATCCAAAACCTTAGCCACTCCATACCCAGATAATGCCTGCATTTTTGCACCAATTCACAATCACTAGCTCAAAACTCAAAACTTATAACTAATCAATTTGCATTAATAGTCATATCTACATCCTAATACAAAATTATCAAAATATATATAATCTAGAGAGTCACAAAACATTTCACAAAAAATAATTCACAATTGTTGATGAGTCAAATTGCGATAGGCCCAAGTAAGAACGAATAAAAATTTACTAATTTAACTGTTGTAAAAATTGTTGTGTATTACTGTATTTGTGTACATGAAAATAGAGACTTACCGAGCCAGGGGTATAGGAAGCGAAGACCGAATCTTCAGCTCTATTCATGCGAATCCGCATAACGGGATCGCATGATAAGTATAGGTTCTTCAACAGAACTGCTTTTGATCCATTTGGGATCTCCAATTTGATAGTACTAGTTTTCACGTACATGTCTGATTCTTTGGCAGAACCGGTGACATAGTCCCTCAATATCAGCTGCTTGTTGCTCACTTCCTTTCCAACACTAGCAGCCATTGCCTCTATATCTCTATGTGTTTGTGTTTCCATATTTTTTTCCTCTGAAATGGTTGTGTAGTGGTGGTGAAAGACTGAAATTTGTGAACAGAGGTCCTATTTGTAGTACACATATTCTTAATGTCTTATTCTGTATAAGTGTGTTCTTTTAATTAAAACTAAATGTTCATGTTATTGTGTCACATAAGTAATTGCCTCATTGGTGGTTTGAAAGAAAAATATATATATATATATATACGAAAAACGTCATTGATGATGGTTGGCGCTATACTTTTTGAAGCAGAAAATTTCATTGTATTTAGTTGACCAATCATATTTCTTTGAGTCCGTTTGGATAGAACTTATTTTGCTGAAACTGAAAACTGAAAACTGAAAACACTGTAGCAAAATAATTTTTAAATGTGTGAATAGTACTGTGGGACCTATTTTTAATGAAAAAGTGGCTGAAAATTGAAATTTGTGGGACCCATGAACAGTGCATTTGTGCACTGTTCATAGCTGAATAGTCAAACCTTGCGGCTGGGTTTGAAAAAAAAAAAAAAGAAAAAAAAAAAAGAAACAAAACGCGGACTGAAGACGCAGACGTGGGATCCAAACGCCCTCTTTGTATAACATGGCTAGGTAAATAAATAAAGGGAAATGTTAATAAATGTTTTTAAGGTATTGGTTTAGAAACTATTTTTAGTAACATTTTATTAAGAGAATGATAAAATAATAGATGTAAACAGCTTTTTATATTTCTCATGAAAGTAATATTAAAACTTTTCTATTATAGTCTATTAACAATTTCCATAAAAGCATCCATTAACATGACCCATAAATAAATGATTATAATATATTAAATGTGATGGATTCCAATAATAGTAATATGTTAGTAGGATTGGAGTATATTAAATACCAATATTCTTAAGGTATTTGTTATTTTAAAAAAGTTTTGAATCATGATTCATGATCTGGACAAGCGGCACAAAATTTGATAACAACTAGTTGCTAACCCGTGCGATGCACGAGATTATTTTAAATCAAATGTTAACATGTTCAGGTTTAAACATTTCTCAAATTTCAATTATTGAAAGCTAAATTGGCTCTAATATAAGATGAAACATGTAATATTATGAAGAAATATTAAAAATGAGATAAATACAAATATTATGAAGTAATATATTACAATAACCATAATTTGCTCTTACATTTGGTCTAATAAGTATTACAAAATAACCAATAAATATAATAAATATACAATTGTGCTTGTAGTGGTGGTGAAAGACTGAAATTTGTGAACAGAGGTCCTATTTGTAGTACACATATTCTTAATGTTTTATTCTGTATAGGTGTGTTCTTTTAATTAAAACTAAATGTTCATGTTATTGTGTCACATAAGTAATTGCCTCATTGGTGGTTTGAAAGAAAAAAATATATATATGAAAAACGTCATTGATGATGGTTGGCGCTATACTTTTTGAAGCAGAAAATTTCATTGTATTTAGTTGACCAATCATATTTCTTTGTATAACATGGCTAGGTAAATAAATAAAGGGAAATGTTAATAAATGTTTTTAGGGTATTGGTTTAGAAACTATTTTTAGTAACATTTTATTAAGAGAATGATAAAATAATAGATGTAGACAACTTTTTATATTTCTCATGAAAGTGATGTTAAAACTCTTCTATTATAGTCTATTAACAATTTCCATAAAAGCATCCATTAACATGACCCATAAATAAATTATTATAATATATTAAATGTGATGGATTCCAATAATAGTAATATGTTAGTAGGATTGGAGTATATTAAATACCGATATTCTTAAGGTATTTATTATTTTAAAAAAGTTTTGAATCATGATTCATGATCTGGACAAGCGGCACAAAATTAGATAACAACTAGTCGCTAACCTGTGCGATGCACGGGATTATTTTAAATCAAATGCTAACATGTTCAGGTTTAAACATTTCTCAAATTTCAATTATTGAAAGCTAAATTGGCTCTAATATAAGATGAAACATGTAATATTATGAAGTAATATTAAAAATGAGATAAATACAAATATTATGAAGTAATATATTACAATAATCATAATGTGCTCTTACATTTGGTCTAATAAGTATTACAAAAGAACCAATAAATATAATAAATATACAATTGTGCTTACATCTTCAAGCTTTATCCAATGCTTTTCAAGAATGTATTTCCTCCATTTCTTAGGCGGTTCTCTTTTCTCAACTTCTTCAAGCTACTTAATTTTTCGCCAAATTAGTATCAAGTATAACACCAAATTATACCAATTCATCAAAGATTTACAATGTAAAACCAAACACTCTTAATGTCAATAAATTTTATAATAACCCCACCCCAATTTATTCTACAATTTGACATCCAATTCTCTTTTAATAGCATCCAATGATTCATTGTATATTAATAATTGATGAAAATTTTTAAATAATAATAATTTATATCAATACCTGTAAGCTCCTTCAACAAAATCACCAAGCAAGTCCAATTGCTTCCACTAACAGTACTGAATAGAGTCTATAAAACTGTATAGAAACACATAAAAGAACTGAATAGAATTTGTAAGCCAACAAATAACAAAACAAAAAAATAACTATATCTCTACCTTTCAACAACAACCATCATAAAAGAATTGAAGAAAAAAGAATTAAAAGTAAACTACAATAGTAGGTACTCAGTTGAATGAATTAAACCCTTAAAAAAGGTGTGTACGCAACATGTATTCCTCCTCCTCCTCCTCCTCATTCATAAATGGATTTCTTTTATGTCCACGTCCCATTAATTACATGACCTAGCCAACAGCAAGAATTATTTCTAACAGTACTGAATAGACAATCACTTTTAAGTGAATGCATTAACACCACTCACAATTTTACATGAAATTTATATCAATACCTGTAAGCTCCTTCCGCAAAACTTGAATTTATTCATCATCTACCACTATAAATTGATGCAAGAAGGTCAGTCCTAAAAATAAATGATTTCTAAACATCATAACATAATGAAAATGATAAATGTAAGAGTCTATAGAATAACACATAGGAATGTAATGAAAACAATAGTGTGAACCGTGAGTCAAATTTTAAAGTAAATTTCATAAGGTTTATCATATTTGTGGTTTTCTTACTTAGTCTTAGTGATACCCATTGAGAAGCTTCAAATAGGGCCAAAAAAAAAATTAAAAATTAAAAAAAAAACCTTTTACAAACCTTTTCTTTTAAAGATATATAGATAATAGGTCATACAGTATCAATTGATTTGTGGTAAATTATGATGAAATAAGCTTCAAGGCCCCAATATTTATAATACACTTAAGTCAGAAAGTAAATTCCCAAAGTCATAATCTATTTATTCTAAAGACAACCACACAAAAATACATGTAAACACTAACAGTTCTATATAAACAAAATTAAAACTTAAAGAAATAAAAATTGAAAGAAGAAGATGAAGAATAAGAAATATTAGAAAAATTCTTACCCCAAAATTCTCAGCCGCAGGTTCATGTTGTCTTTCCCACAATGCCTCTTGCTTTTGCACATCCTTTACAAAACTCACTCTAACTCGAAACACCTAAGCAATCCCAACCAAAATGAAAATATCACCCATTGAAAAGCCATAAAAGAGTCAAACTTTACACATATAAATAGAGAAAAAAAAGACTAACTTTACACACATACACATATACATGAAGAAAGACAGAGACTTTGCAGGTAGTGTAGATATCAGTGGCTTGAACTGAAAATTAAAAGGGGCTGTACAAAGGTCTGAAATAGGTGGACAACCTAGGTGCTTAAATTGGGATATTGAACAGTATTACCGCTATAGTGAGAAGAATCAGCAAAAAAACATCAAGGTATAAGACTCATCATATTCTAATAATTACGAAAATCCTTGTAGTAAACAAAACAAATATCATGTTGTATTGGCATGAAAAAAAAAAACAATAAATAATCCAAACGAAAATAGAGGATTTCCATAAAATAAACATAAAAAAATTTCCAAGCTTTTTTTTTTTTTTTGACTTCACTCAGACAATTGTCGAGCACATCGGGTGATGCTATGATAGGGTTGGCCTATCTTCAAAAATCTTTTGTCTCAATGAGTCTTATGTAAAGGTCTAGAATTTTGAAGAAAGGACACCATGCAATTTAGCTTGATCCAAAATCTACCAACTAAAAAGGGCAACTGATGATATAAACTATACAATATTTTTAAATAACAAATCACAACACAGATAGGAACATGAAAATTCAATGAGTCCAATAATTTGAATTATCTAAACCCTCTACATCTGAACCCATCAATCTATGAATTCAATTATAATTCACCCATGATCCAATTCTACGCATCACGTATGAAAATAATAATAATAATAGCAAAGTAATGTAAATCCAGAACCAATAACCAAAAATTAAAGAAAGAATCTTCCACCTCTAGAGGAAGAAGCCCAAGTTTGAAAACCCACTAAAGTGTTCGACTTTTACCACAATAAGATATAAAGCCTGGCGAACTAAAGGTCAATCATTCAGCCATAGCAACCCAAAACACTAAAAGTAAATAAAAACAGGGCAAGACATTGGAGAAGAAGCTTAGGTCTGTAACCAAACAAAGAATCAAACAAAACCCCTCAAAAAATCTATTTAAGTTTCTCATAAACAACCCTAAAAGCCCAATCTTTATGACCAATCTTGAATCTACAATTAGGATTGTGAGAAACCAATCAGCAAAAGGAAAAAGTAGACTTACAATTATGAAGCGAAATTAAGAACCAAGGGAGTTATACACAGTAGCCATACCATCTGCCACGGCTGGGACAGTGGTTTGTTCGGTAATGCCTTCTTTCTATCTCGGACCTGACAGTGTGGGGATGACTTCTTGGCAGGATTGATTTTCAGTGTTGGGTTTTGCGGAAGGAGAAGGTAGAGAATAGAGAAGAGAGAGGAACGGCAGAGCGTGGGTCTGCGTTTTGGAGGAAGGATAAGGTAGAGCGTGGATTAGGGTTTTCAAATATATATTTGCGTTTATCGGGTTTTAGAATAGTTTTTTTTAAAAAAATACTATGCTAACGTGGAAAATTGTGGGAACTATAGAGCTTTAGTTATATATATATATATATATTGATTAGAATTTATAGTGAATTCTAATTGTGTTTCAACTTTAATATAATATATATATTATACAATTAACACAAATTTTGGCATATGCATTAATAAAGTAGATAACATGCAATCCAATATACAAGCGATCAAAATATTAATTTAATAAAAATTTATTACATATGTAACATTGGTTAAAGTTCGATGAGTTGTAACATGATAATGACTAATTAAAAAAAAATTATCCAAATGACTACCATTTTTTTAAAGTAAATTGAGATGAGTTGTAACATGATTATGACTCAATTAAAAACAATTATCCAAATGACTACCATTTTTTTTTAGTAAATAGTAATTCTTATTAAAACACATGAAAATATTAATACTAGTGTTTTGAACCTTATTTATAATACATTACATAACCAGAGTACAACTACAAAAGGTTCTAACATTTGTAGTTGTATACTGGGGTTATAAACAGCGGACACAAGACACACACAATCAATGTGAGATAAACATCTTTTTTTTTTTTAGTAAACACTAATACTTATTAGAACACACACGAAAATAGTAATACTAGTGTTTTAAACTAGATTTATAATACATCATGTAACTAGAGTACAATTTTTAATTTTGTTTTTTCCTTCTCAAATTTGGGCATGAAAGCTATTCCTACTATTGCTAGAATAGAGTTTGAGAAATAGTAGGGTGATGAAAATAGAGACATTCTAATAATAGCTTTGTAGTTTAACTAATTCACACCTCTAACTATTTTTGATAGATACATCAATGCTTTAAATCTCCATATCTTAGAAAAAAGTATTTGATTTCAAATAATATCATGTTAGCGGTATCAAAATCCAATAAATATGGTACAAAATACTTTTTCCTAAGCCTTTAACCATGGAATCATAAAAATAAAAACCCACATGTGAAAATGAGTCTCACATTTATTGGAGGGAGGTGTATTAAACATTGTTGACTCTGATCTTCTGGATAAACTCAATAGCTGCCTGAAGATTACATGTATGATGAGGTAAGAACTGACGGGTTTGAACAAATTATTAGCGGCACTGGCGGCTGTGCCAATCGTTTTTCGTCTAGTTGGTTGAAACAATCAATATTCAAAACAATGTTATCATTTCTTGGTATTGGTTGGAAAAAAGATAATGAGCTAATGGCGTTTTCGTAAATGTTTTGTTATTGAAAATATTATCTTACCTTATCAGACTATCAGTAAGATAATGAGCTTCTTTTCAAAAAAAAAAAAAGACAATGATCAATTTGTTATTTTATTTTTTTTTAGGGTGTTTAGAATGCTCTGCCTCTACTAACTATCCCCTAACCTATCCCCTTCCCTTTAACCCAGAGGTACCATTAGATCATTTTGAGTGGTTATCGATAATCAGCTAAAGTTAATTAGTGTGCAATCTCACTACTTAACACTGAATAAATCTTCCTTATTGGTTTGATAGAATAATAAATAAATAAAAATAAAGTGCACAATTCTCTCCTCCCAAACACTAATAATTCTTAGGTACTCCCGAAACATGGAGAATGTTGCTTTCTCTTCTCACCAGGGACAGACCTAGATAGGGGCCCGAGTCCACCTAGGTTAAAAAAACAATTTAAGTTATTTTATATTTTATTTTGTAGTTAGACCCCCTTACAAAACCTTAAGACTCTCATTCTCCTCAATAAGCCTAGCTAACGTTATCAAGATAGCAAATATCCAACCTAAAAACTTAACAAAAACAATAAAAATATTTACAATGGTGATTGTATTTTAGCAACAAACAAAAAAAACTATTTTATCACCAAAGAACCAAAAAATCATATGTTATTGAAGAAGCTAAAGCTAAATTTTTTGCAACTTCAGTAAACTGATACAAATATCAGTTGACTATAGCAAGTTGTTAAAAAAAAAATACAATGTTTTATTAAGATTATATCTCTTCCTTCAATTAAAAAACTCAAATTCTAACTCTTCCTTTATTATTTTAATGAGTTGTTTATATTATTTTTTATGAAGTAATAAAAAAATATATAACCTTTGATATTGGCTGTATTGTAAAGTGAGGTGATAAAATAGATAAAATAGTTTTTTTAGGTAGCAAAAGCTAAAATGTTTAGCAATATCATTGTGAATGCTCTAACTTCAACCAAATAAAAAAAAAAAAATTTATAGTTAGCCTAGTATTAAAAGATATATATTTTGTTTTTGTTTTTATTGGTAAATGATTATATCTTAATATATTTAAAAACAAAAATTTTGTGTACTTATAATTTTTTAATACTATATGAACACTGATTTAGAGTTTTTTTTTCTTTATACTTCGGCCCCTGCTAGCTTAAAATCCTATGTTCATCCTTGCCTCTCACATTTATAGTGGAGTTCACTATAAATGTGAGAGGAAATGAGCATCATTTCTCTATGCTCTAGGAGTAACTAAGAATCCCCCTCTCTCTCTCTCTCTCTCTCTCTCTCACACACACACACACACAGAGTTCACTATGAATGTGAGAGGAAAGGAGCATTATTTCTCTATGCTCTAGGAGTAACTAAGAATCCTCTCTCTCTCTCTCTCTCTCTCTCTCTCTCTCTCTCTCTCTCTCTCTCTCTCTCTCTCTCTCTCTCTCTCTCTCTCTCTTACACATGTATATCCTAGAAAATCTAAGCTATTTACTTAATTTTCAAAACTCACAGAAGGTCTATTTTGTAAGCCTAACGCCATAGTGCTCAATGCTTAGACACAAATCACAAACCTAACCAAAAAAAAGTAGTGGATCACTCAATGAAATAGATAAGAAAAAGTAGATGAAAGGAATTCAAGTTTTAGGCTATTTCTTTAAAAAAAAAAAAAAAACTATAATTTATTAATGACTCACCAAGAATCAACCCCACTTCTCTTAAAATATCACCACACACCATTGGTACGATGGTCACTTCATAAGTTTAAGTGCTTGTGGAGTGTGGGGGGCAAGGGCTAAAGTTTAAATCTTTAAGAGAGAGCTTCACATACATATACATTTAGATTAGGTTAGAGTAGAATTTCAATCTTGTATAAAAAAAAAATTATATGCCATTAATTTTTCTTTATTTTATAAATATGGGGGGGGGGGGGGGAATGGCACGCCCTTATTTGTCAAACAACAATGGCTTCGTAACTGTAATCGCTAGGTGATTTCAAGTTCCCCCAAGGTCGACACCATATAATTCGAGGCTAAGGCAATAAATATAACTGGGATCTTTAATATTTAAATATCAATTAAACAAATTTAGGGTCCGTTTGGATAGAGCTTATTGTTGAAAATTGAAAACACTGTAGCAAAATAATTTTTAAATATATGAATAGTGCTGTGCGGCCCATTTTTAATATTTTTTTCTGAATAAAGTGCTTGTAGGTCCCATAAACAGTGCAGCTACAATGTGTGAACAGTGAAATTAGTCTCCGCACAGTGAAATAACGTGCATGAACAATACTGATTACTATTCATGCACGTTGAAAAAAAAAAAAAAAAGCTACAAAACGCAGAATCTGCAAAACGTGGCAACAATAATTTGTATCCAAACTAAGCTTTAATTTATACTAATCAAATGAAGGTTAATTTAAATGAATTAATTTGTGAGCTTTATATGCATAAATTTTTAATATTTTTAGCATTATTCTACAATTTTGTGTCTTTATATAAAGGAGTAAAGCCATTAAAATTTTCATTAAAAAAAAAAACCATTAAAAAATCTGGGCTTTGGGTCAAGGCCTTGAACTGGCGTATCCCTTCTCTTATTGTGTTCCTAGAATCTCTATACACTGCGTACAATTTTATCATCCCGCTTTGACACGAAAGCACTTGGAAAATTTTGTTTTACAATCAAACCGTCAATTTTGAACAATTTAATGATATTTGGAGTCTTGTACAAAAAGAATATAATGTGTCGAAGTCAGAACTTCACATCAAATATTCTTATTAAAACTATATATGATTGTCACTATATCTATGTTTTTTGTAGATGAATCGTAGTAAAATTTGTAGCTCATTACAAACCTGATAACGATCACTATCTTGCCTATAAAAAATTGTTTCTCTCTTTTATAATTTGCAGTGCAACAGGCTATAGAAAAAGAGAGAGCGAAAGGTTTTAGCAATGGCAGGTGATGGTGAAGAAGTGAGAAACAAACAGGTGCTAGCTAGAGATTACATAGATGGCAATCCCAAAGAAACGGACATGTACTTTAACACAAGTAGCATAAGCTTGAAGGTGCCAGAGGGTTCTAAAGAAGTGTTGGTGAAGAACCTTTACTTGTCCTGTGATCCTTAAATGCGAGGCATTAAGGCTAAAATCCCAGATCGCCTTTTTTATTCCTTTGCTCCCCATTCAGTAAGCTCATGCTCATAGCTCACTGACTCACTCTCTTTTTCTTGCATATATGCTGTATAACTCTCTTGCTTGACGTGACACTAGATATGTTGTATTTAATCTGAACCATGAAATGATTCAATTTGAAATAAAGAGCATTCTTATCATAGTTTAACTTGCATTCACAAATGAACCTCTTTTTTGGTTGAAACATGTAGCCAATAGTTGGGTATGGAGTGGCTAAAGTTTTGGAATCCGGGCACCCAGACTTCAAGAAAGGAGACCTCGTTTGGGGGGGTAACCAAATGGGAAGAATATAGCCTCATCACAATGACTGAAAGCCTCTTTAAAATCCAGCACACTGATGTGCCCCTTTCCTACTATACTGGACTTCTTGGTAAGTAATTTGCTCATCAATTGGGAAAAAAGTTTATAAGATGGATTTGATTTTCAAGAAAAATAAAGAAACAAAATAAAAAGGATTTTTCTTCATAATCTTTATATTATTGTAATATACAATTCATGGACTCTGGATAAAAGATGAATTTGATACTTTGCAGTGTAATTATTCATTTATACTACATAATCTATCTTGTTCATGTCACTCTTTTCTGTCCTCCACACCATCTCCTCCTCTGCATACTAGCAACTATAGATATTTTCTTTTAAAGAAAACATTGACATAGTATATGTGTCTTTCCTATGTCACTTTATTTTGTTACAATGTGTTAAATGCTCCATATAATTGGATTTACTTTTCCACATAGGTATGCCTGGTATGACTGCTTATACTGGTTTCTATGGACTTTGCTCACCAAAGAAAGGAGAATATGTTTTTGTCTCATCAGCATTTGGTGCAGTTGGCCAATTAGTTGGGCAATTGGCCAAATTAATGGGTTGTTATGTTGTTGGAAGTGCTGGAAGCAAAGAAAAGGTACATCAACCTTAATTGGAATCTTCTGTAAAATATTTGAAAAAGAAAAGTACTAGGTATGCATTGTTCTGACAGGTGCTACCAACAATGTTGTTTTTATTCAATAATTCAATTAGATATTTGTGACAACAATAAAGTACCCATAACTTGATCTTCTGATTATATCTCACCTTTTACTAACATCCATTTTGAATAAATTTGAAGCAATAGTATATATTTTGTTCTTAATTTGAACTGATTTTGCAGGTTTGATCTTTTTATTTTCCTCCTTGAATGAGTTGTTATTTTTGCCTCTGGTTAGACATTTAAAGTATTTTAACACAAATTTGCATTATATTCTGAAACATTAAATTTCAAATTCTCCTAGTCCTCACCTTGTTGTATGATTTTTACTTATTTGTACCCAAATTTTAAGCTGCGATGCATGCTTGAATCTCTGTTTTAAAGCAGGGGATATAGAAACATGATCTTCTTTTAAAATGAAATTTCAACACTTGTCCTGCTTTTATCTGAACAAGGTTGATATACTAAAGAGCAAGTTTGGATTCGACGAGGCTTTCAATTATAAGGAAGAGCATGACATGGATGCAGCTCTAAAAAGGTCAGTGGAAAATTTGCATATAAATAATCTAAAAGAAATTAATGAGGCAAAATTTCTCATTATTAGCTGTGAGGCAAAATTGCACTGCATTCACTAATTTATTCATGGTGACTGCAAATTGCATAACATTAAAGAATAAACGTTGACAGAAACTAACGTTTGATAAATATCTCAACAGCAATATCAAGGCTTAATTGTACTTACAAGTGCAAGAGCAACTTTTATAAAAACCTGAGAGGCACTGACTTTTTTTTTTGTGGTAATGATGTTAGGTGTTTTCCTGAAGGCATTGACATTTACTTTGATAATGTCGGAGGCATGCTTGATGCAGTTCTCCTTAACATGAGATTCCACGGTCGCATTGCAGTAGCTGGAATGATCTCACAATACAATCTTGATCAACCTGAGGGCATGAGAAATTTATTATCTTTGGTATATAAGAGGATTCGTATAGAAGGATTTACAGTGTATGATTACTATCACCTCTTTCCCAACTTTTTAGACCTTGTGCTGCCTTACATTAGAGAAGGAAAGATAGCATATGTTGAAGACACAGCCGAAGGCCTTGAAAATGGCCCTTCAGCTCTTGTAGGAATTTTTAGTGGCCAAAATGTCGGAAAGCAAGTAGTTGTAGTTGCTCGGGAGTGATCATTTTACCTACTTTAGCATATGTATTTTACACTTTTTTTTCTTCTTTTTTCTGTGTAATACTTAGACAGCACCATATATAGTGCTTCTCCCCATTACCATGGTGAAAGCCATTGCTGCTTGACAGCCATGTAACTTGGAAAGTAAATTCTCAGGGTTCAATATATTATGGGCTGTTTCAATAAGGAATGCTTGTCCATATATGTAAACATTAAGAAGATAATAGTCAAATTGGCAAATAAACAAAAAAAAATTTGTGACTGCTAAAATAATTATTACAGTGTTTTGGGCCTTTTGGCAGGAAATTGGGTCTTGATTTGAGCCACATGCTTATAGTATGAATGTTTCTATGCATAGTGACTAACATCAAGGATGGTATTTGTCTATTTGTTACTATTTCTCAAATTTAAGTGTTTACATTAATTAACAAGGGCGTTATAAACCTTTGTTTCAAGGGTCATATTGAGTACAACCACTTTTTTTCCCAATCAACTGTGAAACATCAACATTTCTGTAGAGTCAACATAACACTAATAAAACTTTCTTTTGCTTTTGAGAAATAATATTGAAAAGCATTTTCGTCCTCAAGGGGTTTAAACCTCTTTACCTTGACTGCCATAAGCTTGGTGACATTGAAGAATGGTACTGTAACATGTGTTTTGCCCCAACATTTCTTTACTGCTAGCGATAAGGAATATGGGAAGAAAGAGAATAAGGGAACGAAAATGAAGTCAAAGTATGCCATTTTATTTAGATGGAAATTGAATTAAATGATGATTCCACTTGGGTTCACATTTTCTAATTACTGCAATTAATTAAGCTGACCCCAAAATATTGGGATTAAGGCTTTGTTTATTTTAGTTGTCCTTTGCAATTAGTAAATAAAATTTAATTTACTAGTAGGACTGGGGATTGCATAATCTCATGGTTCCCCAAGTAAAACTGACCCCCAACCCAAACATGAAATGAAAAATCAGAAAGTACTTCACCTACCCAATTTCTCATTATTGTGCAACTAAACTCCATTTTTCCACAATAGTTCACCCTCATAAACAGAGCAATTATGACCCAGTCCAAATCAAAAAAATCTACTGTTAAGTTTTAGACAGGCCTAAGCAAAAGAACTGATCCATGATAATGTGAAGGTTACAAGAAATACAGAGAGAAAGAATTGAGTATGTGGACGTAAAAGCAGGTTCTAATAATGCTAAATCCAATATTACAAATTTCCCAATGTCGAGAAAATTTCAATTTTGAAAAAAATTAAAGAAAGAAAATAGCTTAGCAAACAGAAATTGAATAGCAGCAAGACAAATTGGTTAACAGAAATTTGAATAAACTTAACCACTAACCCACTATCCTGTATGTCAACAAATAGAATATGGTCGATCTTGGACCGCTCATTGTCTTCCAAATTGGACAATCATAAATCTCCAGCGTTTTCAAATGGGTGAGGCGTCGCATGGCTTTCTCGGTGGGCAGATACGCCAAGTGATTGCAATCCACAGTATACAGCTTTTGAAGAGAGGAAAGATTGCCCAGCCTATCTGGCAAAGCTACTTAGCTACTCTCATAAAAAAAAAAAAAAAATTCTATCTTATATAAAAAATTCTTATATAAAAAATTTTATCTTATACACTTAGTTAGAATAATATAAAAAAAAAAAATTCATTTCTTTTTTTTTCCTTTCTTTTTTTTTTGGTGGGCACGTTGCCTCTTTCCTTTTTCTTTTTTTCTTTTTTTTTTTTCCTGACGTTGCTTTTTTTTCTTTTTTGATTTCTTGGGTTTTCTTTCCTGACGTTGTTTTTTTTTTTTTTTTTTTTCATTTTTTGATTTGTTGGGGTGTGGTGGGCACGTTGCCTTTTTTTTTTTTTTTTTTTTCCTTTGGACGTTGCTTTTTTTTCTTTTTGAGCTGTGCGTGTGATAGTATTTTTTTTTTTTTTAACTAGACATAATATTTTTTGGGACATTATTTTTATTTTTTAATAAATGGATGATTGCTTCTTTTTTTTTGTCACTTTTTTGTATTAATTAGCCGTCATTTTTTAATAAAGGTATATGAGTAAATTTATACAAACTCACTTTTTTTATCCCTCCACTTTTCCACTCTCAACCAAACAAAAATAAAAGAAATTAAAATCTTTTCTATCCTCCCACTTTTCTACCTCCCACTTTAACACTCCTTCAACCAAACGGACCCTAAAGGTCCCAATTCTTTGACCTGATAACCTTCATCTCGACCCACACAAAAATCTGGCAACGTTTGAAGACAAGTCAACCGCCCCACATTTTTTAGTGCTACTGCATTTTCACAATCAATAATGCAAATATGTCTCAAATTAATCAAATTGCTTAGGCCTTCTAGAAGCTTGATGAGATCAGGGAATTCGATTCTTAAAGTTTGCAAATTGAAAAGCTTAATGATTGAATTTGGTAAATAATTAATTTCAGTGTCTGAGATGTGAAGAAGCCTCAGATGTATTAACACACCAATTGTTTCTGGTAACTCTATCAACTTATGTCTTTATTGGTAGGGTTTATGTCTTATAATCCAATTTATTGGCATGTTATAATAATTAGATTGTTTAATTATATGAAACTATTTATATATGAACTAATTGTACATTATCATAGTCTTTGAGATGCATCATATGTGATTTAGTTACATAAAATATAAATCACAAATTCCTTGTAAACTCAAAATGTAGTTTGTAGTCGGTGATAAAATTGGACATTTCATCTGTAAAGACTATAACACATCAACTAAGATGTTTTGTCTTGATCATGGAACTGGAGACTTCTAGTTGATGTGTCCTAAGTGTGTAAAACATATTAAATTAGACCGTTATGAGATTAATTATAACAATTAACAACTGTCACCTGAATAATTAATCTCACGACTTCTAATTTCATAGATTCTCAATCTTGAGAGGATAGTGAACTCGATCATGAAATGTAGGTTACTTTGATATATCATGAGTGAAATCTAATTTAACGGTCAAAACCTCAGTATGTTGAGTAACCGCACGTAATGTTGAGGGAACACGTATTCTCAATATGGAATCCATAATATCTTTCATAGAGACATGAAATTTCTCATTGAGATAAGTTTAATAGGAACTGGTTATTTAAGGTCGACCACTTTAGTAAGGAATTACTAAATCTTATATTTAATGAAATTAGATTTCATAAATACGAACAATTAAAAAATTAAACCGGGGACTCAAGGAATAAAATAGTTGTTTACAAAGTAACAGTTTATTATGACGGTCAAAACCTCAGTATGTTGAGTAACCGCACGTAATGTTGAGGGAACACATATTCTCAAGATGGAATCCATAATGTCTTTCATAGAGACATGAAATATCTCATTGAGATAAGTTTAATAGGAACTGGTTATTCAAGGTCGGTCACTTTAGTAAGGAGTTACTAAATCTTATAGTTAATGAAATTAGATTTCATAAATACGAACAATTAAAAGATTAAACCGGGAACTCAATGAATAAAATAGTTGTTTACAAAGTAACAATTTATTATGACGGTCAAAATCTCAATATGTTGTGTAACCGCACGTGATGTTGAGGGAACACATATTCTCAAGATGGAATCCATAATGTCTTTCATAGAGACATGAAATATCTCATTGAGATAAGTTTAATAGGAACTGATTATTCAAGGTCAGTCACTTTAGTAAGGAGTTACTATAGCTTATATTTAATGAAATTAGATTTCATAAATACGAACAAGTAAAAAATTAAACCGGAGACTCAAGGAATAAAATAGTTGTTTACAAAGTGACAGTTTATTATGACTTTGTTCACTATAGATATTTCATGGAGAAGTCAAATGATATCATATTAGAGTTTTGGGATATAATTTATTAATAAGGCCTAGAATGCAATTATATTTCTATAGTAGTACTTGTTATATAATTAATAGTAAATTTGGTCTTGTCAAGAGTTGACAGATAAACCCGATGCCTATTGGAGTTAGAGCCTTAATTATCCTTTTGGTCCCATCCTAAGCCACACAATTAAGCCCAATTGGGCTGGCCAAAAGGCTAACCTAATTAGATAATTGGTTATTTATTTAATAAAAGTTATTAAATAAAGTAAATGTCATGGCAATTAATATGTACGTATGATTAAAAGAAGATAAAATAGTTTTTCTCTGAAGTATCTTTTGAATACACCTTCCAGAACTGATTGAGAGACCACACATCTTGGGTAAAATATGAAATTGGGATGAAGATTGAAGGTATTCTCGAGTCTTGTTTTGAATTTTACTATATTAAGGTACACTTTCTATTCTTTGTTTTAGAATTCAATGTTACGTGTTATCTCTCGTGAATGAAGTAGGTCCTTGTGTTGCTTCCGCTGTGAGTTTTGTATGAGATGCAAAACCAATTTTTCCAACACATATAACTTTAAAACACATAAGCTTTTAAATTCTAATAATATGTTGCCAAAGTTAGCATTCTCTAAAATTAGTGTGCACAATTTTGTGAAACCATCACCTTTAAATGAAATTCCTAGTGTTGTTCGGCCGTCAAATCCAACCAATAAACTTCGTACCTAGCTAAAATTATTTGAAATTGAAGATTTTGATTTTGAAATTGAGAGCACAAAATCATATACGAAATCATGCATTTTGCACCTGATAATACTACCATACTCATCATTTTTTGCATTTTGTAAAAAGGATTTGTCTAACAAAATTTTTAAATACTTGTTACCAATATTCTCCATCACCATAGTTTCTTCAGATGGTTCAAGAAACCCTTGAGCCATCCAATACTGAATTAGTTCATCCTTTGTAATGTCATAATCTTTGAGGAAGATTGCACAATATGCAAAACATCATTTTAAAGATGTTATTGTGAGACTATCAAATCTGGACATTAATTTTAGAAAGAGATCATCACCACCCAACAAATCCCAAATTTTTATGGCACTGTATTCTCTTACTATAACTTTTGAATCATTGAGGGAGGAGTCTATATTGTGTAGGCTAATCTTGGGGTTTAAATTCACAATTTTAAGCCCCAAGCCATCTACTTCATTCACAAATTTATTTAACATATGTTTGATAGTCTTAACTTTATCAAAATTACAGAATGAAATGCTAGGTACCTGATTCACCATTTGGTTTTGAATCTGTACCTTTTGCCCAAAAATCTCATAGTTGAACTTATCTAGCACATTATCAACATCATAAACTACATCTCTAAGCTCTGTTAACTAGATCCTCACAAACTCATCACTTACTTGCCTTTTCTGAGTATCTTGTAACATGACATGAATCTTGCATAAGGTGTAAAGAAGATTTTTCAGCTCCTCCTCCTCCTTGTCCTTGAAACCCCACCCAAAATTGGTATGCTCTATGACAAGTGAAATTACATTGGTGACTAGTCTATCCCCAACATCATCGATGATAATTTCAACAATATATTCTTCCTCACTCTGCAAAAGAGAAATTAGTATGAAAGTTTTGCAAAGTGTTAAAAGTATGGTTTTGTTAGAAATAAACAGCTATGTGTAGAGTTGGGACTAAATCAACACCTATTTGAGAATTTTGTCTTTAATTTTTGATGTTGAAGCTAAGGTGATTTTTCTCTTCTCAGCACCGCTTGAGGTGGATGCACTTTCAAGCTTTTTGTTAGACTTTTGAGTTTCTAGAGCTTCTTTTTAAACATTTTGAAACAAAGCTCCACATGCCATAATGTCATGTCCTACAACTCACTATAAGAAAAAAGGCCTGAAAAAAGCATAGCATAGCCGCTGTAATATGTACTGTCTATGTCAGTGCTTTTAGAACCGCCAGTATAGGTCATTTTAGATATAGAAATAAGCCCTATACCTGTGTTTTGGAAATGCCATAATAAGCCTTGCCGATATCAGCGCTTTCAGAAATGCCTCTATAAGGTATTTAGAGAAATAGAAATATATCCTATACCAGCAGTTTTAAACCACTGTAATACGTACTTCCTATACTAGCACTTTTAAAAACCTCTAGTATAGGTCATTTTAATATTATAAAAATAAGCCCTATACTAGCAGTTTCAAAACCGCCACTACAGGGTAACCAACAAAATAGACAATAACCTATTCCAACAGTTTAAAAAACACTAGTATATGTTTTTTCTTTTCTTTTCTTTTCTTTTCTTTCAGGCACCTATAATAAACCTGCAATACATATTTTCCAAGCACAATAAAAATACAATACCACTTTAAACCAACGAACCAAATATATTTAATTACAACATATCAATAAATATATATAAAATAATACATCCAAAATGTCTAGAATGTTATGCATAGAATAATACATCCCTAATGTTTAGAATGTTATGAACAAAATAATACATTCTAACTGCGTAGAATGTTATGCACAAAAGAATACATTCCAATTGTTTAGAATGTTATAATAAAGTTTCCAACTACGACACACACACACACACACACACACACACACACACATATATCAAAGTTTGAAATTTTATTTTAAATATCAAAATGTCAAACTAGCTACTCCAAAATAAGGCCCACTCCTATCAAAATAAATAAATAAATAAATAAGGCCCACAATCTACGTCATCATTGCCTAATGCCTATCATTGGATGATAAGCGTTGATCATTGGGAGAATGGTCATCCACAGCCGAATCATCATCATCATCCTACAAATTAATAAACGCACAATGAATTAGATTATTTAACAACGTTAGTAATTGAATGACACAATATCACTAGTCTATTACCAATTGAACACATTATATAACTACATGGATAACATGGCAAATTCAAGTTAGTCTTCATATAGGTCATTGGTTCTTCCTTGCGTCTCTGTCTTAAATTAAATAGGTATATTTGCAATTGAAAAATGTAGCAAATCATAATTACTAATTATTACTAGATTTATGATATTATCTTATGTCACAAAACATGTAATTTAACTTGTCAAAGGTATATTCAATAAATAAATATAAAAATAAAAAGGTTTGTCAAAGGTAGAAAATAGGGATCTTAGGATAGTTGAAATAAGGGTAACTCTTAAACTACGCCGCCCACCTTGTTAATCTGAGATTGAGTGGCTTTGTAAAAAGGTTAGGATGCTAGTTAGTAATATAGATGAACTTATAAACTATGTTTTTCACCTAATCTTAGATTGATACTACCTATGGTTTTCCAAAGCATTTGGAAACAAGCACTATATCTTAGAGTGCAAATTGTGAGTGACATCCATCCATGGCAACACAAATATGGGTGGTATTGTTGATACATAAGAATTAATTTTTTTTTCTTATATTACATAATTAAAAAAAAATGATTTATCAAATTTAATTAGTTTAAGATCAAATTCAATCAATTACTATGCTCTCATACTAGGAGAGAAGGTAATAAACTTGCCCATGGTCTAGCTAGGCATTTTCTTAATATCTTATATTATGTCGTTTAGATGGAGAATGTTCCATCTATTTTTTATTACATACTTCAGTTAATAAAAGTTGTTTCTTCTCAATAAAGTCTTCAGCTTTTCTTCTAAAAAAAAATACTAAAGATGAGCTTTTATAAAGTTAGGGTATCATAATTAATATATTACTTTATTTTTATACCCATTTTTTTCATCTAAAAAAAAGGTAACTAAATTAGTTAAGGTATATAAAAAAAATTAAAGTCATGACCACCTTGATTAACATGTAGAGTCCTCCCTACCCTAATACATAAGAATTAATTTTTTTTCTTATATTACATAATTAAAAAAATAATTTATCAAATTTAATTAGGTAAAGATCAAATTCAGTCAATTACTTTGCTCTCATACAAGGAGAGAAGGTAATAAACTTGCCCATGGTCTAGCTAGGCATTTTCTTAATATCTTGGATTATGCTGTTTAAATAGTTTCCATCGATTTTTTTATTCCGTACTTCAGTTAATATAGCCGTTTCTTCTCAATAAAGTAGTTTTCTTCTAAAAAAATATACTAAAAATGGGGGTAAAGGCCGGGGTTCAAGTCTCTAGGAGAGACCTTCACACATATATATATACTTAAATTAGGCTAGAGTAGAATTCTATCTTGTATAAAAAAAAATGTGAGTAAATAAATTAGTTAAATCAAAAACTTAAAATAGGGTGAACATATAATAATGATAATTATTAGTATATTTGTAGACACGCAAAACTTGAAGAAAATATACTTCGCAGGCCAGGTGAATTTGGGCTAGAACAAGCACAAAGGACTTGCAGGTTAGCAGAAGAAGCCGTGGACAAAATGGCCCACAACTAGGAGCTATGGGCCCAATAGTAAAGAAAAGAGGGAAAGCCCCAAAAAAGAGAGGCAACAGCCCAAGAATGGGTGCAGCCCGAATGGGCTCAATACCTAAAAGGCTAAAACACCCAAAAGAAGTGGTAATGGAACGGCCTCATTCCGCGGCAGTGGGACTAAGTCCAGATCCCAGAATCCTTTACAGATACTTTTCGATCGCCCACACTCAGGTCCTTTATTTGGACTTGGGTTCAGCAATGACTTTTGGTTTTCAACCCATTTAGTCTTCTTTTTTTTCCCCTTTTCTGGGCTCAACCCATTTACTTAGTTCAAAACAATTTCAAATTGTACGTGTTAAGAAAGCAAAATTTTGTGCAATTGTACATGAAATGAACAGAATTGGCCTATAACGTTTTGGAAGGACTATTGAAAATACAAGCAAAATCTGAAGTATGAAATGAAAAGAACATAATCTAATCTAACATTGTCTCAATAGGGTAGTCAGCTGAAATTTGCATTTGCAGAACAACAGCACAGTGGTGAATAAGTCTGTTAAAACAAATAATAATCATAATAATAAATTTAAAAAAAAAAACGCACAATGCTGAATAGAGGAAGAGGACAATGCAATTGAGCTGCTGAAATAAGTTGGAGGATGGATAGAAAAGTAATCTTATTGGCTTTTGGTGGGCCCTAGTGACACTTCAAACTCCTATTTTCTCTTGAAACCAAATCATCAATTTTTTTTTTTCTTTTTGTCTTCTTTTTATAGGAAAAATATTTTCATTTTCTATCCACCCACTTTTCAACCCAACCAAACATAGCCAATCTAGTTATTATTGAAATTGAAGAGATTGTCCCATGGCTAGACTCAAGTACAGGTCCATAGAGAAAGATTAAGGATTGCATAGAAGGAGAATCTGGCATGATGAAAAAATTTTAATCAAACTAATTTTTGGTCAAGAAACTAAAGTAGATGTTAATAAAATGAAATCAATAATTGATAACTTTAGTTTTGTTAGCCATATTTTGATTCCCTGCTATGAGTAAATCAAGTGGACTCAGCTTTGGTTGGAAAATGACATTGATATAGAAGTAACGGCCCAAAACTGACATTTCATCCATCTTATAGTATTCAAGGTTCATGAAACATGATCGATTAGCCACTAAAAATTGTCTTAGCATGACATTTCAGCAACAAGCAATTGAGCATATCTATGTCGATTTTGATATTAGATTGAAAATGAAAAAATTCAAAACAATTGCCGTCACATTTTAAGTACTATTGTTAAATAGCCTCTTACACATATATAATCATTTTACAAACTGATCGATATAAAGAATTCAAAAAAAAAAAAAAAAACAGTGGTCACAAAGAATTAATTATATAAGATTCCAAATTGGTGGATGCCAGTAGAAAATTCATATATGAACAAGGACTTATTAGCCTAGGATTTAGTGGCAATAGATTCACGTGGTCAAACTTTAGCTGGGGAAAATGAAAACATAACATTACGGGGAAAAAAAAAATTATGACCAATGGACCAAAGGTTGGAAGAAAGGTAAAGTTACAAATTGGTCTAGTCCTCATGAGATTCTTGGTTTTCCCCAACCAACTCTTCACCCAAATTTGTTCATATCAACCAGATTATCAGCACATTTATTAATTAATTCCACTTCTACCTTAAACAAACAATTCACCAACATGCCAAGAGCCTAGCACAACTAGCACTTTTTTTAATTAAGAAAAAATCATCCATACATCCATGCCTTTACTGATACTGTTACTTCAACAAAGTTTTATGCTGGGATGGTTAGAGACTAGTGGCCCCTCACAAGCTTGATATCCCATCTCCAGCTAAATCATTCCTACTGTAAAGGGAACAAGGAAGCAGACTTTTTAACAAAGCTTGGATACACTTACGGTTTGCCTTTTGTTATGCATAGCTCTCCTCCAGTTAGGGCCAATTGCCTTGAATTCATCGAATTCATACTCAAAGTTGCCCCCATTCCAGCTTCCTCCTTGTACGTCTGCTAGCAATTCTAATAAATTGTTCCTCCAGCTGGAAACAATAGAAAGAAAAAAAGGACATGCGAGAGAACACAACAATTTATTGTGATGTTACAAGGGCATTCTTGGACCACTCTATGCCAAAGTACATGAACGCTAATTGGGGAATGAAGGATAACCAACGTCTGTAAATTGTATATGCCTAACAAATTTAGCAAATAGTATGGGAAATTGGAAGTAGAAAAAAGAAGAACAAAGGAACATTGATAGGTTTTGTTGGAAGAGAGAAATTAAAAGAGAGGCAGACGAGAAATGAGGGAACTCACAAATTTTGATGACATAATTGCAATGGAATCAATTTAGAATACCCTCTATTGTGATTCTTGGACTATCAACAATATTCTACCAATGGGCCACTCCCACTACTTCCACATCCATTTCAAAGCAAACAGTAAGAAACAAAACATCTAGCTGTACAGAACTCCTAGGATTCACATCGCTATAAGATCTCTTACCTCAATCACTCTAGCAAACTTTCATTCAACATTACATGGAAAGGGATCTCACTTCTTGCTTTGTTGGTAGGTAGTATCAGTTCTTGTAACTGAACTTCAGTTTTTGAAGAGATGAAAAGTTTCCCCAACACCTCTGGAAAGGCTCCAACATCATCACAAATTTAATGCCTCCAACAAAGGACATATAGGTGCCAAAGTTGGCCCAACAACTTAGATCACCAAAAGAAGGTTAGGCTCCAGGATGGTGGTATGTGAGGTATCCTTGGGATTTGAAAAGAATTCTCTGATGCATCAGAAATTACTTTTAGCTCTTATATGCCAAATTGTCAAGTGCTACCTGTGGGTTACAAATTTTGATACAATGACATCAACACTTGAAAACTACATCTATCAGAATATCAAGATGGTAAATATAATAAGTAACAGGTTCAAAGGATTTGTAGGAAAAGTGAAAAAGTGAGAGGGAAGAGAGGATAATTACCACGAATGACATACTTATTGGATTGAATTTATAAATCATATATTAGACGAGAGAAGAAGATCTGAGTAAACTTACAAACTCTTACAAACTTCCTCTAGCTTGGAGTATATTAAAAATCCATAATGTAATTAATTTTTCTCCAGCTGAACACAATAGATACGCTGTCCCTAGTATCTGCACATTAAGGCAACATATTGAACTCATTAAATAGAAAATAACCAAAAACAAAAACAAAAAGATTTAGGGTAACTGAAGAGAGAGAAAAAATGGGAGCAATTACAAAAATATTCCTAGGTCGATATGAACTATAAAGTAAGCTATAAGAGAAGAAGAGAGGATGAGCTAGGAGAAAACTTACTGGACATCTGTCTTAACAATGTACATGATCTTCAAACTGCTTGTTTAATGCATTCATTGATGCAGAAATTTGGATTATGGCAAATCTTGGACCACTCTACAGAGCTCCCCTTTGCACATTTTTCCTTTAATTAGGGGCAATTACAAATAAGTTCTTCTAATAAGGTGAGGCATTGCATGGCTCGTGTGCTGTGGGAAGATACATTTAGATATTGCAATTGTGAAGATTCTATAGTTGAACAGTTGAAAGGTCCTAAACATTCAGGAAAAGCTTCCATTCCATCAAACTCCTCTGATTCGGAAACTAGAAGTGGCTAGCTCTTATACCTTAAGAATTGCCATGCGTGACCTGTGGATTAGAAATTTTGATATATTATCCAATGATGCAATGACATCAACGCTTAAAAAATACATATATAAGAATATCAAGATAGAAAAGATGCAATGATGTCTAAACTAATTACAAACTCACCTTTTTTTAATTTTTTTGATAAGTAAAATTACAAATTCACCTTATAATTGTGCAGGTCTTGGAATTTTAGAATTAAATATGGAAAACAATACAATTCTCAAGCATTATGTTATGTCAGTGGAAGGGGGGATAAGCCTTCACAAGCAAGAGAGTTGAAGTACTTGAACTTATCGGTGCATTAGTTGAAGTACTTCAAAACTCTCCCAATTAAAAGAAACAAGTAACAAATAACCCTACAGACACATCATGCCCAAATTTTGTGAATAAGTCGAAGAATTGGTATTTGATGCTATAATATATATATATATATATATATATATATATATATATATATTTTATAAAAAGTAAGATTTGGAGAACAGAAAAAGTAGGAAGTCTGTTTTACACGGACATACTATTGGCTTTCTATGACATCACATAAAATTCAGTTGCTACCAGTTGAATGATCCAGCTATCTATTGGTAATGGACACTCTTGGAACTCCAAAATGGGTGAGGCAATGTGTGGGAGCAGATGGATCAGGTTTTTGCAATCATAACTACAGTATGCAGCTTTTGAAGAAAATCGTCAGTCTTCATCAAGAGCAGAAGATTAGGGCCATCAGTAACAGATAAAGTAATTTTAACTGCTGAACAGAATTTTAACAACAATAAACAAAGTGTTATACTATGCATAATGATTCTGAATAACCATCTCATATGAAAACAATGCAGCAGCTCACATACCCCACAAGCATAAAAGACTCAGGAGTTCATCATTTTAGATGCAAGTTTCCAGGTATTAATATCCAAATGATTTGGCGAATTCATTCTACTAAGGTAAATCACTAGTCCAAACAATCCACTAAAACATTCGAAATATGAAAATGGGAAAAACAGTAAGCAGAAAAAATTTCAAAAGCAAATATCACACCACAATCAAGAAAAAGATTAATCATTTCCCCCCTTAACTTGAAAAAATCCTACACTTTTTATACGTAAGGTACTTTTACATGATCTTGAAATCTAAATCTCTCCATTTACTTAGTTAGATTTTCAAATTTCCAAAATGGATAAGCTTAATGTATGCAATATTGATTGGCAATGATTGAATGGTTATATAAAGAACAAAAGACATAATTAGATTCACGAAAAAGTAGTGGCAACACATTATTAATTTAAAATAGCAAAAACAGTGAAAAAAATGAGGTTGGTGATGGCATGCCAAGTATACCTTCACATATAAATAATAATGAAATGGTCTCAAACGTTGGAAAATGAGCAGAAGCTACTACTAACACAAATCACATATAAATAATTTCCTAGAAGGCTTTCCTCAGTTGACTAAGAAGCTACTACCAACACCAATCATGCAAAAATAATTTCCTAAAAATATAACGGATTATCATTTTTTTTTCTATTGCTAAGTAACAGGTTAGAAAATGTTGTTGGAACAAAGGAAGGAGGGGACAATTGAAATGAATAATACACTTATTGGATTTGATCAATGCTTTATATACTATAAAACATTAGAAAATTGAGAAAACTTACCAACTAAAACATCTGTTGGCCTGGGAGGGGATTAAAACATCATAATATTTAATTTTTCATCCAGCTGAACACAAGAGAATTGCTGTCCCTAGTGCCTGCAAATCAAGGCAACATATTTAACTAATTGAATAATATTTTAGGTCTATTAGTAATGCGGATCCAGGTGTTATTAATTTGGCAAAAAAAGGATGGGAACCTGAGAGTAATTTGAGGTTCATTTTGCAGAAAGTATTGAAGTAGAGCAAAGTATTTAGTCTTGGAACAATTATGCTAGAAAAACTGATCTCCCTTTCTTTACTCAGTAATACAAAACTTTTGTTTTTTCTTTTATTTCTTATAAATTTTATGAGGACTAATGGACTTAATAAGGAGGTTTCATAGTCATTTATTCAAGGTGTCAAAGTGTGGCAAATATGTAATTCACTATATCATTCATTCTTCTTTCATTTTTTATTTTTATTTTTAAGTTTGTTGTTATCTTTAGTTATTTGCTTTTGGATTCTGGATAATTTACAAAGAATCCTCGCAGGTGATACAAGGAGTGAAACTACAGTGACCCAGGCCTAAGTCTGATAGCAAAAGCCATAGAAAACCATAGAAAACCCAACATGCAATTTCAATCACTTGAGCTGCTGCTAATGGTGTGTCATCTTCACCCACCACACGCAAAAAGTAGCACAGATAATTGTTACAAGTTTGAGCATCAAAATCTGATTAAGAGTACTGGCCCTTATAATGAAAAAGCATTCAGTTTGACAATTCAGTTTGAATCTAAGTTTCCTAAGTACAAAAAGACTAGGAAAGCTAAGGAAAAAATTTGCAAGTGTATTTTGTTGCCATGAAAATTTTACATTTATTACTTTATTACTCTTTGATTTAAGATTATTGTGGTAAATATGTTAGAAGTTATGTTATAGAAAGAACAGTTTGAGTTGTTAACAGAAGCCCATTTGTGAATATTTATAATTCATTAACCTCAGTTTCTACTATTAAAAAAAGAAAAAAAAAAAAGTAAATTCCAAATCAAATTACCCAAATGATTGACAGAATTTACTGTTATTAATGGTGACAGTGACACAAAGGCATTTGTAATTTTACTTATAAAAATTAAAAAAAAAAAAAAAAACAAAGGCATTTGTAATTTTTCTGACTAATAGCAAATAAATGACTAGCAATTACTTTGTTATATCCATGTTAGCAACTAAAAGAGTCACAGCAAAGGGCATTTCACACTATTCAGGCTGAGGCCGCTGAGCTATAATAACACCAAAAGCATAGGATGACTCTCATGTCAAAGAGTATCAAACCAAAATTCAGTGATTTGACTGCACTCAACATAACTCTATACATTGTAGATATGCACATTGGCTACAGATATTGTGACACTACAAATATCTATAAACTGAATTTGGTTTTGTAAATCACCATTTATGAAGTAAATAATGTATCAATATCCCAAATGGTAAGAGAAAGCAAACCTAAAGTGCCTTTGCAAGAGTTGTCATCAACTTAATTATTTTCCCAGAAGCAAACTTTCTGCCAACTTCCTGAGTTAGTCTTCAAAATCTTTGCAATGTGGGTACCTTCAAAAGGTAAAAACCATATATAGATATATTAGAACCGTTAACACCTTCAGTGCTGTCCGAAATTTTTTAAGTTAAAATTTGCTTGCACTACTAGAACTGGGGATCACATAATTTCATTAACAGTGAACAGTAAAACTAACACTCACCCACCCACGTGAAAAGAAAATCAGCATGACCCTCACCCACCCAATTTCTCATTCTTATGCAACTAAACTCTTTCTCCACAATAAACTGACCCTCATAAACAGAGCAATTATGACCTAGCCCAAATCTACTATCAAGTTTTAGACAGCCCTAAGCAAAAGAATTGATCCATGAACTCTTACTGTATCAAAATATGAAGGTTACAAGAAATGCAAAGAGAAAGAAAATTTTAAATTTGAAAAAATTGATAAATCCAATATTCCAAATTTCCCAATCTCCAGAAAATTTCATTTTTGAATAAATTGCAGAAAGAAAATAGCTTAGCAAACAGAAACTGAATCGCAGCAAAGACAAATTGGTAACAGAGTCAGCTATTTCAACAACTGGAATGTGGTTGACCTAAATTGTACAAGTAAACTATGCTTTTAGCAACTTTTTAAGTCTTGTGATGATTTGCAAAAACCAAAATTTGAATAGCACCAAGACAAATGACTGCAAATAGTAATTTCATAAATTGAAATTTTCAAGTATTAACAGAGTGGTTGGTAATATTAATATCTACTATTTATTTCAAGAATCATTAACCAAAATTGTAGCATTTATACATTTTCTTAGTGGTGTCCAATTAAGTACTAATACTCTCACCCATTACAAACAGAAGAGGATATAAGGTATGAGTAAACTTACGAATAGGGAAATTGAATAAATGGATTGTGGTCAATCTGATTGTTAAATTTGGGGCAACCATATATCATCACCGTTTTCAATTTGGTGAAGCGTCGCATGGTTTCCTTGGTGGGTAGATGCACCAAGTTCTTGCAATCCACAATATACAGCTCTTGAAGAGAGGAATGGTTGCCCAACCACTCTGGTAAAGCTACCATTTCACCAAATTCTTGTATCCACAGAATTTTAAGGGCAATGAAGTATTGAATTTGGTCCAGGAATAGGACAGACCCATACAATTTGAGCTTTTGGAGGGAGGGGTGAATGGAGGAAGTAGAAGGCAGACAATCCCCATTCTCCATATATTCAACAGGCGATGTATGACACTGTACCCCACTAGGTAGTGTTGTTATGGACGGGACACCTTGGAATGACCTCAGCTTAGGACAATCCTGTACTACCAACTTCTGAAGGGAAATGCAGGTGTGCACTGAGTCTGGCATATCTCTCAGTTTATTACACCCTCTAATAATCAACTCCTCAAGGCAAGGAAACACCAACAACACCTCACCTGCACTTGTCAACTCCTTTGCACCCTTCCACTCTTCTAAGCTACTCATAAAAAGCAATTTGAGTATTCTCAATGCCGGGAATAATGCAGTAGTATATCTGTGACTCCCTTCATTGTAACTGTAAAACTCACTTCCTATACTTCTTACCTTCCACAGTCCAAATATTTCAAGAACCTTAAGACTAGGTAAATGCCCCAAAGTGGGAACTTCTTCACATTCCGTGCACCGATTCAAATAGATCTGAATCAAATTGTGATATAGCAGGAAACCAACCCATGATGGAAATTTCTTTCCTCCATAGAATTCGATTCTCAAGCTTTTCAAATTTGGGTGAGGCTGGAGGCCTTCCAACACCTTTTCATCTTTATCATACCTATCAACTGCCATTGAATATTCCCAGTATAATCCCAACTTGAATATTTTCTTTTCTTTTAATTTTGCACTTTTGGCTTCTTCCCCATCTTCCACGTACCCTAGATTGTAAATGCCTATTTCTCCTCTGAGATTCTTCAATGGTCCCAATTCTTTTATCCGATAACCTTCCTCTCGACCCACACCAAAAAATGGCAATGTTTGAAGGCAAGTCAATCGCCTCATATTTTTGTGTAATCTATACATGTACGATAACCCCATCAAACAAATAATATTAATATGTCTCAAGTTAATCAAATTGCTTAGGTCTTCCGGAAGCTTCATGAGTTTAGGGCATTCTTCAATTCTTAAAGTTTGCAGATTGTAGAGTTTGGTAATGGATTTTGGTAATTCCTCAATTTTAGTATGTGAGACGTGAAGAAGCCTCAAATGTATTAACTGCTCAATTGAATTTGGCAACTCTATTACACTATGCCCGAATAATTTTAAAACACGTAAGCATTTAAAATTTGATAACATGTCATGAAAGTTAGATTTTCTGAAATCAATGTGCGCATTTTTATGAAACCATCTCCACTAAATGAAGTTCCTGATGTTGTTTTGCCATCAAGTCGGACAAATAAAGGTTGTACTTTACTAACATTATCCACAGAATCTCCCTCCAAAATCATAGTTTCAGATTTTGAAATTGAGATGGCAAAATCATGCATTTTGCAACTAATAATCTCACCATAGGCATCCTTTGTAGCATTTTGGAAAAAGGAAGTGGCCAACAAAATATTGAAATACATGTTACCAATATCCTCCATCATCATATTAGCTTCTTTAGATGGTCCAAGGAACCTTTCAGCCATCCAATGCTGAATTACTTCATCCTTTTTCATGTCATAATCTTTAGGGAAAATTGCACAGAATGCGAAACATCGTTTCAAAGATGGTGTTCGAAGATGATCATAGCCTAACTTTAATATGTGAAACACTCCATTATTATCATCGTTCAATAAATCCCAATTTTTATTATTTTGAATCGATAGCCATTCACCTTTATCATGTATAAAGTACATTATTCCCCCTAAAAATCTTGCAGCCCATGGAACCCTTTTACATTTTTTAACAATCTCCTTTCCAATTTTCTCCAGATCTAGAGTTAAAAAATTCTTTCATTTGCAAATGCTCTTTTCTTGAATATGGACCAACAATCATATTCTGTTAATTCAAATTAGGGAAGAGTCTCCATAGTTTCTGTCACACTATCATAATAGGTTGCTTCAACAATGTTATTTCCAACATTTTGATTAACTTTTGAATCATCAAGGAAGGAGTCTATCTCCATGTTAAAGCTAATCTCAGGGATCGAATTCACAAACTCCGCTCGAAGATCATAACTAGCAATGTCATCTTAAAGTATATTTAATGATTCATTGATGGTCTTAGTATTTTCTGCCATATTGAGGGAAGATACAATGCTATTGGAGAGTAAATAGGAGCTTAGTACCTTCTGCTGAAGACTTTTATAGCCAACCTCATCCAGCGCATCATCAATGTCATAAGCTACATCTCTAAGCTTTGTTGACCAGCTCCTTAAAAACTCATCACTTACTTTTCTTTTCTCAACATCATTTAACACGAGGTGAATCTGGGTTAACAAGATAAGAAGGTCTATTAGCCCCTCCTTGAAACCCCGCTCTAAACTAATATGGTGCTCTATAACATTTGATCTCAACTTGGCTAAAAGTCCCTCCACAACAACATTTAGTATAATTTCAGCTCTGTATTCTTCCTTACTCTGCATAAGAGAAAATATAATTGAAAGATTTGTAGACGGTACATTGTAGAGTGCAATTATATTATAAATAAACAACCATATGACTCCAAAAAGAGGGGGGGGGGGAGGAAATAAACAACCATATATAGGTAGGTCTAGATATAAAAGTATATAAGTGGAGCTAGATAAAAACTATTATGACAAAACTTCCCTTCTAAATTTTTCATACAATAATTAGTAGCTAGAGACTTAGTGCCAAGAATCTTGTTGATCAACTGGTTGACATCTACTATGTTTCTAATTGAGATATTTAATGTTCAAATCTCCTCACCCATATTGTAACTATTAAATTGTAAAAAATTAGCAGTCAAAAAAATGGTTGTACAGAGATTATAAAATTGACTAGACTATTTAATATTCTTCTAGGGACACACAATTGCTCACACACTTTAACACAACTTACACATTTGTCAATGTGTGATTAAATTATATCACTTACATATAAGTCCACCATTAGAACTTAGAGAAAAGTAATCTAATCACCGCTTGTCACATGTCTAAGTTTTGTCAAAGTGTATGACTTTTTGACACCCCTCCCTCCCCACCAATCTTCTTATAACAAAAAAATTCATTAATGAAATTTAATATGTTTTACTTGATTCAAACATTTAAAATCACTAATTGAATTAGTTATCTCAACCAAAATTGTGGTAAAATATAATCTAACAATAAAAAATTTACATCATTGATTACAAACATCACTCACCCTTTTAAAGAGTCCACTTAATGTGTCATCCTTCGATATTGAAGTTGAGCCAATTTTCCTCTCCTCAGCCTTGCTTGAAGTCGATGCACCTTTAAGTTTTTTGTTAGGCTAGGTACTTTTTTACAAATATCAATATCGTGACCTGTAACTCCAACTATGTGTGTTTTAATCCTTATAGCACCCCAGCAAAATTACATTCACAAAACTTACATTTGAAACGACCATTTAGTTCTTTAACATACTCCCAAAATCGATCTTTCTTTCGAACCATATTTCTTTTGCCTTACAATAAATAGATAAAGAATATAATATTAGAACACGAAAATTGATAGTAAAATTGGATCTATAGAATAATAAAAAATAATTTAAAAGAAATGGATCTATAGAATTATAAAAATAAGCTTTTTTTTTATGAAAAATGTTGTGAAAATTGGTAAAATAATTTGTTTACACAAGGTTAAAGAAAGAAAGAAGAAAATATGACACAAAGAATTTACGTGGTTCGGCAATATGCCTACGTCCACGGGAGGCGATAGAATAAATTTTACTATAACTGTGAAGATTACAACAACTTGAAGACACTCTCACACAACCCAAACCCCAAATCTCTCACAAATAGATAAAGAACACCCTATTGTATTTAGACAAATTTGCAAGACACTAACTTCCTACAATCCGTAGCTTACATGCTCTCTGAACTCATTTGCTCCACCTCTATTTATAGCTACACTTCAGCCAAAATATCACCATCATGAAACTTATCAAGTCAACAAAAATGGCTAGCATTTATTGCCAATGGAGTCACACATTTCGGCTAGCACAAATTGGTTTGCTCAGGTTCCTTGATAATTCATGAATGCCAATGAGTCATACATTTCGGCCATAAAGGTGAAGCATGGCATGTCAAGTGTTCCAACAGAAGGGAACAATGCAAGACTTCTATCATAGAAGTCAATATATTCGGCCATGAGTCATTGCAACATTAAATGCAACTTCCTGCATTTCTTCACGCATGAAATACTTCCTGATGGTTTGTTGGCTAATGCATTTAATGATTTGTTGACTAATGTCAAGCCACCAAATTTGACAATTCAAGCCATTCTAACAAATCTCCACCTTGGCTTTGAATTGTATCAAGCTTCACAAATAAACTCTTCAATCGCCTCCACCTTAGCCCCTACAGGCTATCACAAGCCACAAACACTAATCAAGTCCAAGCAGTGCTTGAACTTGCTTGTAGGTACCGGCTTCGTCAACATATCAGCTGCATTCTCTGAAGTGTCAATCTTCTCAAGAATAATTTCACTTGTAGCAGTCAACTCACTTATCTTGTGGGATCTCACATCAATATTCTTTGTTCTAGCATGATAAACCTGATGCTTTGCCAAGTAAATGGCACTTTGACTGTCACAATGCAACTGTACTCCTCCTTGGTTCAAACCAAGCTCTTTGACTAGCCCTGTCAACCACAGTGCTTCCTTTGCAGCTTCAGCTACCGCCATGTACTCAGCTTCCGTAGTAGACATGGCTACTAAGGATTGTAGTGTGGATCTCCAACAAATAGTCCCTCCTGACAGAAGCTCTCTTTGGACTCACTGCCTTGGATATCACTGGAGAAAACACATCTTCCCTAGGCTCGAGTTTATGCATTAGATACTCCTTCACTAAAACAACCTTATCCATATTTGCTCACCCTTATTATCTTGCTTTCCTCTTTCAATAGCAACAGAGAGCTAATGCCAAATTTTCAGTTACAATTTCAGTTAATGTCCTTCTAAGACTTGTAGGCATCTGTTTTTATTTTTAGTAGTAAGATTGACAGTGTTTTCCAAAACATGCTTCCCAAAATTCTTATGTATTGCTCTTGGATTATGTCTAGTGGATTCCTTGTACCCCTCAGGAGCCAACCTTCATTCAAATGCTGAAAATCAAATGATAAGGAGCATTAAGAATTAGGAACCATGTTGGAGTGTTTCCATTTTACCTCACAAAAGCAGTAAAATAATAAAGAAAGAAAAAACAAGGGAATAAATGTGTTGCACAAAGTAAGGGTGTAAAAAATATAACCTGGGCTTCCATAGAATTCAGGATCTTCTTCATCTTCATTGTCATCCAACCTGACAACCCAAGAAGGTTTGGTGCTAACGCTGAGAGTATGTCTCAAATTCTTGGCCTTCTTCAATTTGGTGGGAACTCATTTCTTGTAATGATGAACATATTCCTTCTGGGTCAAGATCCATTCCAAATATAGGAGATGAGGAGGTAGGCAACCACTTTGAACCTTATAAAAGTGTGTTCAAGTCATGGAAATTTCATTCAAGATTAAATGAAGCCTTTAACAAATATACCAAGCTAAAAATGCTATATAGGGTTTAAAAGTGACGGTCTAAGTATGTACCAGAAACCTCTCTACCACCAAGACCAAGACACAATTTTATGTAGGATGCTTAAACCACGATGGCATGGTTGGAATTACCTTGGAGAAGCTTCAAAGAGGGGCTGATAGGTCTTTTGGTATTGTCACCATTTCTTTGCATGCGGTCAAGTAGAGCCATTTTCAAAGTGTACTTATGCCTTCATATATATTGGTTTTGTTGCTCCTTTATCTCCTATAACAAAGAGAAAGGTAAGAGAGATGAATGATGCTCAAGAATTGGCTTATGGGATTCTTGCATGGTTCTAGAATACATGCATTTGTGCACATAAGCATATATATGAACTTTATAGTTGTTTCCTGGCTGCAATTAGGAGGCATATTGAGTCCTCAAATGAACATATGCAGCAGATGTGATAGCTAGATGGTCGATATATAGAGAGACTAAGAAAGCATATGGTTCTAGCTTTTTCATTTCTAAAATGAAATCAGATTATGACCAAAGCATATACAAAATGCTATTTCTTAATATTCTATAACAGCCATTAGTATTAGAAAACTAATAAGTCAAAACATTATAGTGAAGACAATGCAATAGTAACAGGTAGACCAAAATTTCCTAGGTAAAATAAATCCAAAAAATTTGAGGGGTTTGTTTGAAACAAAAATTTGAAGGTTTACATATGCTATGCAACAAAATATGTTGCAGAACATAGATATACAAGTTTGACACAAAAATTGAAGGGAAATCACTTTAATAAATGGATAAGAAATATGGTAAATTAATTGTAAAATGAACTAGTTTATTCCAAAATGAAATGTTAGAAAAAAGGACCTTTGAGAAGAAATATGGATTTAATATTATTTTGAGCTTAGACTAGGAATCATATATTTATCTGGATATTGGGAATAGGGCGTATCAAGGACCACTTTGTGCTGAAGTGCATGAGTACTAATTGGGATATGAAGGATGACGAAAATCTATAAATAGTATAAAAACAACAAATTTAATAATAATAATAATAATAATAATATATGAAATTGAAAGAAGAAAAAAGAATCAAAAGGAATCATATTAGGTTTTGATGGAAGAAAGAAAACAAATGAAATGAAGAAGAGAATGTGACAACTCACAAATTTCAATGAAACAATTAGATTGGAAATTTGGAAGCAATTCAAGCTTCAGTTCTTCATTTAGCTTTCCATGGAAACTAAGTGGGCCACTTGCTTTGCTGGTAGGTAGTAGCACTCCTGCTCCTGAACTTCAGTTCTTGAAGAGATAAAAGGTTACCCCAGCCCCAGATAATCGTGAAGCATCCTTGACACGGGAAAAGTATTCGCTAATAAAAAAGAAATTACAGGTGGCAATTACATCAAAAGAATTGTCAAGTGTTGCTAACTATGGCTTACAGAAATCATAGTTAAATATTAATAAAGAATATGAAAAAATAAGGGGGGTGATAATTCAAATGAATTACTTTTTTTAAAAAAAATTCTTAATTTCTGAAAAATATTTGATGTGCTAAAAGAAATCCAACCATCATGGAATAACCACAATGAAATATAGCTAAAAATTGAAGATACACAAAAATTATGCAATAAATATGTGTTACATAAATATGAATTAATGGTTTGACATAAAACTATTTGGACATTGTTAACCCAAGAATATGGTAATGTGTGTATATATATATATATATAGAGAGAGAGAGAGAGAGAGAGAGAACAAATCACGAACAGTGTGTCAACTTCACAGCAAACAGAAGAGAACATAGAAATTATAAATGACTTTGAGCTTAGAATAGGAATGTAGAATGTATCAAAGGTTTTTCTTAATCACAGGAACATGGGCAATCTTAGAACCTTTTGTGCTAAACTACATGACCTCTAATTGGGACAATCTAAAGATCACAGGTATTTGTAATTTAGTAATGCAATGAGCCACTTACATCATAAGCAGATATTGCAATGAGCTAGTTACACCATAAGCACATATTGCAGCTTCTTGCAAATGTACAGCTCATGTAAGAACAATAGGTGGCTTTTCACTTACTGTCTAAGACATTGTCAAATATGTTAAGAGTAGAGTCCATCCACATATATAATAGCCTAATTTTCACCATTGACATATGATTGACCAAAAAGAAGACTGATTATTTTCCATTTCCTTTTATATTACAAAAGAACTTCTACCATGTTAGAGATATTAATTGTCTGAAACTTACTGGTCATCCATCTTAATAATGTACATGATCTTCAGACAGCTTCTTGTTTAATACATTCATTAAAATAGATATCTGGAATGTGGGAAATCCTAGACCACTCTGCACCACACCCCTTTGCACATCTTTCAATTAATTTGGAGCAATGACAAGATATTTAGCTCTTCGGTTGGATTCGGGGTTGGTTAAAAGCTCCATGAATAAATGTTTCCTCCAGCTGAACACATTAGATATGCCAGTGCCTGCATATTGAGGTAACATATTTAACTGATTAATAAATTTTTAGTTCTTTGAATAATGAGAATCCATGTGTTGTTAGTTTTGTTAGCTTTTTAACGTCCCAGGCTCCTAGTTCGTTATATCCACATCAGCAACTAAAAGTGTCAAGCTAAGTATAATAACACATATATGGAGTATAATAACTAATATACGCACAGAAATGACTTTCATATTAAATAGTGTCAAACTACAATTCATTGATCTGACTGTTTTGGTGATATATGAACACATATATGGATTATAGGTTTGACATAAAACTCTTCCGAGATCATCAACCAAAGAATATGGCAATATATTTAAAGCAAAAAAGAGAAAGCATAGCAGAGAACAAATCATGAGCAGTTAGACAACTTCAAAGTGAAACAGCAAACAGAAGGAGGTTTGAGAGAACATACCAGTTTTAAATTATTTGACCTTAGAGCAGGATGTATCAAATATTCATCTTAATAACTGGAAAATGAGCAATCTTTGTCCAGTTTGTGCTAAACTACATGACCTCTAATTGACACAAGGAAAGATTACTGATATTTTAATTTAGTGATGTAATGAGCTACTCACACCATAAGCAGATATTGCAGCTTATCCTGAATGTATAGTTTACTGCGGAAAATATTCTCCCTATTTGGTTATGTGATTTTCAAATACGTTAGTGTAGTGTGTTCAAGTAGATGAAGAGGAGATATAAGATTAGTCCATCCACATTTATAACAGTCTATTTTTCACTATCAACATGATAGTGACTATGAGAATGATTCTTTCACTTTCCATTAAATTACAAAAGAATTTCTCCCATGTGAGAGATTTTAATTGTGTGTTGTTCGTGAGAAATTCAAGTGTGATGAAGAGGTTCAAGTGCATCACAGTGAACAAATATTCAAAGCTCCAATTACAACTTCTACTTGCTAGATAATATCTGCTATCATTTATATATCTGTGCATGTACACACTTTGACAAATTGTCTCAAGTGCGTAAAGATGACAACAGTATAATTATAAGTAGGGGGAAAAGAATGTCCAAAACAATTTGGAAAAGATCCGAAAAGACTCCTCAATCTCCAAAGTCTACTTTTATCTCTTGCAAGGGATTAAGGACAATTGACAAAAAGTTTCAGCTGCAATTTACGGCAGCAAAGATTATGAGAGGTCATAGCAAGACATGGCTCGTCATCAATTGTCTAATGACTCAAAAAGCTTTACGCATGTCAGAGTAGAACTTATGTGATCAACCATAAAAAAAAAGTAGAACTTATGTGATCTGTTTTTGGCAAGCATCCTCAACAACCAATGACATCCAACTCATTCACAAGAATCACAGCTCACCCATTTGTTCACATCCAAAAAAATTAAGAAACTATCAGAGTCATGCATTTATCCAGTTTCAGGGGCAACTTACTTACTAATCTGCCGTGTAAAAAGGATCAAGAAACAACAATATTGGAGCTTATGATGCATTTTTCCTTTTCTAAATCGCTATGGAAGTCATCAGAATGTATCAACACTGTGGTAGCTTGAACTACTTATATTAGTACTAAAAATAGTAACTTTTTTGATAGGTAGTACAAAACCAAATTCTCAACCAAAATGTATTAAAACTATTAAAGAGCAGAAATTTAGTGTTTATAGGGAAAAGGCCCGTTATCTTATATCTAAGGGATCAAGAACAATCCTACAACTATTTGCATGATCTAGAGCAACCAGAATGGTCACCTGTTGGGTAAGACCATCATGTCAAGGTTACAAGAAGAAAACCACACAGTAGTGGAAAACCTTAACTAAATATGGTACTTTTAAATTTTCTAATAGAGATGTGTATAAATGAATTTAATGACAACCAACAAGTAAAAAGACTATCCATAGATCTCTACCTCATAATCCCAAAAGCTGTTGAAGTCATTTGCATGAAAGCCTTATGTTAGGAAACCGTAACAAATAACATATGATTTGAAAGGCAGAAGAATTATCAAGCATTTGTATATTATGGAAAATATTATTGCTAGTTATATAAAGAATGGATGAAACTATGGCCTATGTACAAGAAAATCCTTGGCCTCACCTAATGCTTTGTCAGAAGTGTTGTCAACTATGCATACTGGTAAAAACTTAAAAACAAGTATATGATATAGTTCAATACGACCTACGACCAGAATTTTTTTAGGAGAGAGAGAGAACTCAAGACAATAAAATCAATATATTTTTAGTGCAATCTTCAAGTATTCTAATTACTGGTACTATGTCGTATCCATGGTCATAAATTGATCTCAGAAAAACAAAAATGCAATCAGGGTCTGGTTCAATTTGAATTGAGTCTCAAGATGCTTCCTTATGGGGTACAATATATGGGACTTTTAAGTTCATGCACAACTCTGATTGGGGTAAAATAAATAATTGATGCAATCAATTATTCTAAAGTTTGAAAAAAAAAATTCAAAAATAATTATGACATTAACAAAGTAAGGGTCAAAGTGATACTATAGAAATGACTTGAAATTTGTACAAATAAAGCGCCTTAATTATTAGAAAACTGACAAGTCAAAACTTTATAAGGGAAAATGCAATAGTAAGAAGTACACCAGAAATTTATATGTAAAACTAACCTTCTTTTTTTAATAAGAACTAACCAAAAATAAAAAATAAAGAAATTGATTGAAAAAAAGAAAGAAAGAAAGAAATATATATATATATATATATATATATATATATATATATATATATATATATATATATATAAATGAGGGCCTACATTCACTACCCAAACAAATTTGTTGCACTACATTGTAAACAAGTTTGAAATAAAATTGAAGTGATATTGCTAATTGGAAAATGAAGGTGTAGAGATTTCATGTTTACAGATGGATGACCAAATCTGGAAATACTATATGAACAACAAATTTAGAAACTTGTATACAAATTTAAAGTAGAAAAAACAAAAAATTAGGATTGACAATAGGTTTTGTTGGAAGAGAGAAATCAAAAGAGAAGATATTAATGAGAGAACTTACAAATTTCACTAAGTCAATTGCATTGGAACCAATTTAAATTTCCCCATTGTGATTCTTGGAATATGACCAATCTTCTACCAATGGAACTCTAGCAAACAGTAAGAAACAAAGCATCCAGCTTTGCCAACCACTCCGGGAATTTTCCATTTAGCTTTCCATAGAAAGCAAGGGCACCTCCTGCATTGTTGGTAGGTAGTAGCAATTTTTGTTCCAGATCTTCAGTTCTTACAAAGACGAAAAGTTACCACAGAACATATGCAGAGGCTCCAACATTGTCAAAATTTAATGCCTCCAACTGAGCACATATAGGTGTCAAAGCTGGCCAAACAGCTCTGACAACCAAAAGAAGATTAGGCTCCAAAATGGGTGGTGTGTGAAGTATCCTTGACATTGGAAAAAAAAATCCTCTAATAAATAAGGAATTCTGGTGGCTTTTACATTAGAAGAAATATCAAGTGCTACCTGTCACTTACAACATTGATACAATGACATCAACACATGAATACTACAAGTATTAGAATATCATCAGAATACCAAGATGAAATAGATGCTATTGTAAGGAAAAGTGAAAGGGAAGGGGGGATAATTGGCATAAACGGTATACTTATTGGATTGAATTAGTACTTCATATATTTGAAGACAAGTGAAGATTACGGAAACTTACCAATTCTCATAAACTTCCTATAGCTTGTGGCTAGATTAAAAGTCCATAATTAAATAAATTTTTCCTCCAGCTGAATACAATAGATATGCTGTCCCTAGTGTCTGCACTTAATGGCAACTTTTTTATTGATTAAAGGAGAAATGAAGGAATTGGGAGGAATTAAAAAAAACACTCTTATGTTGTTGTTAAGGAGAGTATTAGAAAAGAAAGGAGGATGAGGTGAGAGAACTTACTGGTCATCCATCTTAATAATGTATATGATCTTCAAACTGCTTCTTCTTTGATAAAATTAACAAAAAATGAAATCCCAGACCACCCACTCTGCACCGCTCCCCTTTGCACATCTTTCCTTTAATTTGGGGTAGTGACAGATATTCTTCTCTTCCATTTTCTTGGCAGTGTTAAAGCTCCATGAATAAATTTTTCCTCCAGCTAAACACAATAGATATGCTGTACCCAGTGCCTGCATATCAAGGCAACATATTTAACTAATTGAATAGTCTTTTAATTCTCTCAACAATGAGAATCCATGTTTTGTTAGTTTTGTTAGCTTTTTAACACCCTAGGGTCCTAGCAATTGTTTGTCATATCCATGTCAGCAACTAAAAGTGTCAAAGCAAAGGACATTTCACACTATTCAAGCTAAGCAATAACAATACTAGACACACAGAATGGCTTTCATATAAAAAATTGTAAAACTACAATTCATCAATCCAGTTGTACTCAATCTATACATTGTTTTGGTGACATGCACAACTTTACATGGACTAAAAGTTTTGTTTATGCAGATATGCACGTTGGCTACAGAACACACTGACTATATATAAATACAGCTCAAAGTAAATTATATATACAAATCCCAAATGGTAAAGGAAAAAAGATCACATGTACCTTGGCATCAGTTGAATCGAGTTGATTATTTTCCCAGACGCAAACAGATCATATGCACCTTCATATATTTGATAGTTTGCAAAACTCAGCACTCTATCAGCAGTCAGCAACAATCACCTCGATTTCGTTGGATTCATAAACAAACTTCTCTTACTCATCACAGCTATAAGTAGTCCTGTGCAACTCTGATTATCAGCCCAACCCCAGCTTCCTCCTTGTCCTCGAAGATTGCTCTCTCAATATTAAGTACATACATTCCTCCTCTGTTCATCAGCTTGCAATTATAATCAATTGTTCCGCCAGCTGGAAACAATAGGCATATTGTCTCAATTGCATTTGCCTACACATGACATCAATACAATTATGTCATGAAGTAAAGAGTCTTGGGAAAACAGAATAGAGGAATGAAGAAATAGGAGTCAACTAGAAGTATGATTGCCTATTTCAAAAGTATGCTCAAAACAATCATGGAAGATCCAAATAGAGTCCTCGATCTCCAAAGCTCCTTTTCTCTCTTGTGGGGACTAACTACGATTGACAAAAGGCTTCATCTGTGATGAATGGAACCAAAGGTTTCATCACAGGACTTAAGTGGTCATTAATTGTCTATAGTTTCAAAAAATAAATATTAAACCAAGTAGAACCTGAATCTATGTGATCAATTTTTGGTTAGCATCCTTAATAACCAATAACATCCACCTCATTCACAAGAATCACAACTTACCATTTGTTAAAATAAAATAAATATAAAATAATTAAGAAACTAGCAAAGTTATGCATAACCAGGCACTTCAGTGAGATATTAACATTTATTGCATCTTGCCTTTTCTAAATTGCTATGGAAGTTGTCAGGATGTTTCAACAAAGGGGTCAGTTTATAGATACTGGTCCATCACCATATATGCAAGTGCGTGGGATCTATCCTCCAAAAAATTGCATGATGTAGATCAATCAGAATGGTCACCTATTGGGTATCAAAATAACGTAAAGCTTACAGGAAGAAAACACCAAAATAGATGGAAAACCTTAATTGAATCTAATTTTATGAGGGTTAATGGACTAAAGAAAAGGCTTCATAGTCTTTTACTCAAGGTTTCAAAGTGTTGCAAATATTGTATTCACTCTCTCATTCTCTCCTCTCAATTTTTTATTTATTTCTTTTTTTTATAATTCATTGTTATCTTTAATTATTTGCTTATAGATTCTGAATAATTAACAGAGAAACCTCACAGGTGATACCCACGTGTAAATCAACCAGTAAAAGGCCATGAAAATCGTAGAAAAGGCAGCATGCAACTTCAACCACTGCAGCTGGTGCTAATGGTGTGTCATCTTCACCCACCACACAAAACAGTAGAGATTATTTTAAACTTTTGACCATTAAAATCTGAAAATTGTTAAACTCTTTTGGCATGAATGATATACTTATCAGATTGAATTAGTACTCTAATTATTCAAACATAGAGATGATTTGAGAAAACTTACCAAATCTTATAAGCTTCCATTAGCTTGCGGCTAGATTAAAACTCCATAACTAAATTAATTTTTCCTCTGGCTGAACACAATAGATATGCTGTCCCTAGTGCCCCCATGTTGTTAGTTTTTTAACATACCACGCTCCTAGCAATTAGTTTAATATATACATGTTAGCAATTACAAGAGTGAAAGCAAAGGACATTTGTTTAGGTTAAGCTGTAATAATACCTGATGCACAAAATGACTTTCATGTCAAAGAGTGTCAAACCATAATTCTGTGATCTGACTACTCAATCTAACTCTATACATTGTCTTGGTGACATATGAACACATATATGGAGTTGACATGCACACCTTTACATAGACTTAACAATTTTGTTTATGCAGATAGGCGCAATGGGTACAGAACCCAGTCACTGTACAAATATATATTAACTGAATTGGATCTCGCAAAGCACCAATTAATTAAGAAGTAAGTTATATGCACGTATCTGAAATGGTAAAGTGAAAGCAGACTTGAAGTACCTTGGCATCAGTTGTCATCAAGTTGGTTATTTCCGAGGTGTAATCTCTCTTACGAGCTTCATGATTTAGCCAAAAAAAATTAAAATGTGTTAGAAACCTTCAAAAGCTAAAACCGATATATAATTATATTAGAATAGAACCATCAACACCTTCAGTGCTGCCTAAAACTTTATAAGAAATTTAAGCTTTGCTTCTACTAGTAGAACTGGAGATCACATAACTTCATGGTCCAGAAAAACTGACCTACCAACCTAAACATGAAAACAAAAATCCGCAAGACCTTCTATCACCCAATGTCTAATCTCATTCTTATGCAACCCAACTCCACTTTCCCACAATAAATTTACTCAAATAAACATAGGAATTATGACCCTGTAGCCCAAATTAACAAAATCTATTTCCAACTTTCACAAAGCCCTGAAAACAAGAACTGCTCCGTGTATTATATTAGAATTCCAGCTCATGAAATTGAAAAGAACGAGTATGTTTTCATCAATGGACATAATCAATTTGACACCAATAAGTGAAGGTTACAAGAAACGCTGAGAAAAAGAATGAGCATGTATGTGATTGATGTGAAATTTAAGAATAGCCCGTTTAAAAAAAATGACATAAATAAATTGGGGGCCAGTAGGAAATGGAATATACTTCTAGTCCAGATATAAGTACACTTACTAATCATCTTCAGAGTCGTCAATGACGTCAAGTACTTCATCATAGTCGTGAAAGCTGTCAGAGTCCTCAGAATTGTTCCCTTGGATGCGTTTTTCATCGATTCTGATGTTTGGAACATGGGCAATCTGGAGCCACTCAGCGCCGCTCCCTTCTGCATATCTTTTCTCTAAATTGCGGCAATGAAAAATGCGCAGATCTTTTAAATTGGTGAGGTGTAGAATGGGAAGATACATCAGCTTTTTGCAGTGATAAAGAACCAGCTTTTGAAGAGAAGAAAGATGATAGCTGAACCAATCAGGCAAAGCTTCCATTCCGTTAAAGTTCCCTATCTGCAGCTCTTCAAGGGCAGTGAAGAGTTGAATTTCGTTCGGGAGAGAGTTGAGTGTAGGCCTCCCAAGCAATATTAGCTTTTTGAGGGACGCGTGCGAGTATCGAATGGAAGGATAACGCAGAATCGGGAAAGCATCCAACTCTTTAATAAACCCACCAATTACCAAAGTCTTTAAGCGGCCTTGTCGCAAAAGCTTCAGTCTTGGATCAGCACAGTTGCTAATTTTTAAATTAATAAGAGAATGAAATGGTTCTCCTAAATCTGGAATTGATTTCAGATTCGGACAGTCCTCAATCTTCAAATATTGAAGAGATGTACAGAATTGTAGCCCACTGGGTAGTTCATCAATGCCACACACCATTATCTCCAAGTGTTGAATAACTGACGGGACACCTGGCAAAGAACTCAGGCGACGACAATATTGTATTACAAACTTCTGAAGGGAAACGCTGGTGTGCAGTGATTCTGGAATTGATTTCAGATTCGAACAGTGCCCAATCTCCAAATATTGAAGAGATGTACAGAATTGTAGCCCACTGGGTAGTTCATCAATGCCACACCCTATTATCTCCAAGTGTTGAATAACTGACGGGACACCTGGCAAAGAACTCAGGTGAGAACAAAATTGTATTACAAACTTCTGAAGGGAAACGCAGGTGTGCAGTGATTCTGGAATTGATTTCAAATTCGGACATTGCCTAATCTTCAAATATTGAAGACATGTACAGAATTGTAGCCCACTGGGTAGTTCATCAATGCCACACCGTATTATCTCCAAGTGTCGAATAACTGACGGGACACCTGGCAAATACCTCAGATGTGAACACCCAAGTAAGGTTAACTCCTCAAGGGAAGGAAACACCGTCAACACCTCACCTGCGCTTGTCAACTCCTTTGCATCCTTCCACTCTTCTAGGCTTTCCATAGACTCCAATTTGAGTATTCTCAATGCTGGAAATAATGTAGTAGTATTTCTTAAACTCCCATCACTGTAACTGTAAAACTTACATCCTATATTTCTTACCTTGGACATATGTTCTATTGCAAGAACCCTAAGACAGGGTAATTGCCCCAGAGTGGGAACTTCTTCACATTCTATACACCAATTCAATTTGATATGAATCAGATTGTGAAATAGTGACAAATCATTAACCCAAGATGGGAATTTCTTTCCTCTATACCCTTCGATTGTTAAGCTTTTCAAATTTGGGTGAGGATGGAGACCTTCCAATACCTTTTCATCTTTATCATACCGGTCCACTGAGATTGGAAAAACATCTTGCCAGTATAATCCCAACTTTAATATTTCCTTTTCTTTTAATTTTGCAGTTTTGGCTTCTTCCTCATTTGTCACCTTCTCTAAATTGTATATGTCTATCTCTCTAAGATTCTTTAAGGGTCCTATTTCTTTAATCCTATAACCTTCATCTTGACCCAATCTAAAAAATTTCAATGTTTGAAGGGAAGTCAAACATGACATATTTTTGAGTAGAAAATGTTCGGAAAATATCCTTAACCGATCAGAAATATAAATACTAATATGTCTCAAGTTAATCAAATTGCTTAGGTCTTCCGGAAACTTCATGAGTTTAGGACATTCTTCAATTCTTAAAGTTTGCAAATTGTAGAGTTTGGTAATGGATACTGGTAATTCCTCAATTGCAGTGTCTAAGATGTGAAGAAGCCTCAAATGTATCAACTGCTCAATTGAATTTGGCAACCTTATTATACTATGCCCAGATAATTTTAAAGCACGTAAGCATTTAAAATTTGATAACATGTCATCAAAGTCTAGATTTTTTGAAATTAATGTGCGCATTTTTATGAAACTATCTCTACTAAATGAAGTTCTTGGTGTTGTTTTGCCATCAAATCGGACAAGTAAAGGTTGTACTTTACTAACATTATCCACAGAATCTCCCTCCAAAATCATAGTTTCAGATTTTGAAATTGAGATGGCAAAATCATGCACCAAATCATGCATTTTGCAACTAATAATCTCACCATAGGCATCCTTTGTAGCATTTTGGAAAAAGGAAGTGGCCAACAAAATATTGAAATACATGTTACCAATATCCTCCATCACCATATTATCTTCTTTAGATGGTCCAAGGAACCCTTCAGCCATCCAATACTGAATTACTTCGTCCTTTTTCATGTCATAATCTTTAGGGAAAATTGCGCAGTATGCAAAACATCGTTTCAAAGATGGTGTTCGAAGATGATCATAACCTAACTTTAATATGTGAAACTCTCCATTATTTCTATCGTCCAGTAAATCCCAATTTTTATTATTTTGAATCGATAGCCATTCACCTCTATCATGTATAAAGTACATTATTCTCCCTAAAAACTCCGCGGCCCATGGAATCCTTTTACATTTTTTAACAATCTCCTTTCCAATTTTCTCCAAATCTAGAGATAAAAGTCTTTCATTTGCAGATGCTCTTTTCTTGAATATGAACCAACATTCATATTCTGTTAATTCATATTGAGTAAAAGTCTCCATGATTTCTGTCACTCTATCACAATAGGTTGCTTCAACAATGTTATTTCCAACATTTTGATTAACTTTTGAATCATCGAGGAAGGAGTCTATCTCCACGTTAAAACTAATCTCAGGAATCGAATTCTCAAACTCTGCTCGAAATTCATAACTAGCAATGTCACCTTTAAGTCTATTTAATGATTTGCAGATAATCTTAATTTCGTTTGCCATATTGATAATGCCATTAGAGGGTGAAGAGTAGTTTAGTACCTTTTGCTGAAGAATGTTATAGCCAAACTCGTCTAGCACGTCATCAATGTCATAAGCAACACGTCTAAGTTCTTCTAACCAACTCCTCAGAAACTCATCACTTGCTTGTCTTTTCTCAACACCATTTAACACAAGTTGAATTTTGGCTAACAAGCTAAAAAGGTCTATTAGCCCGCTAAAAAGGTCTGTTAGCCCTTCCTTGAAACCCAACTCAAAACTAATGTGTTGCTCTATAAAAATTGATCTCAACTTGGCTAGAAGTCCCTCCACAATAACACCAAGTAAAATTTCAGCTATGTATTCTGCCTTACTCTGCATAAGAGACAATAGTATGAAAATGTTTGTAGAGTGTAGAGTACAATTCTTTTTTTTTTGATAAGTAATAAGAGTGTAGAGTACAATTCTATTCAAAATAAACAAGGTGGGTCCAGATATATTTATATATTGGAAATATATAAACTTGTATTACGATTTTTACCTTCTTAATTTTTATACAATAATTAATAGTTTTTTTTTTTTGGAGTTTTATAATAATTAGTCGCAAACACACGCAATACATGGAAATATTTAACTATTTTTAAATACGGTATAATATATAAATTATTATCTAAATTTTTTTGGTAGATAATTTGTTCTCCCTAAAAATTAAACAAATTCTAAAAGTAATTTATTTTTCTCTATTTTTACAAATATATAATTTTATCATTTATGGTGTGTTTGATTGATATTATTTTTTTAAGTTGTCCATATTTTTCTAACTATTGTTATAATGCATTATTTTTTCCTAATTTCTTTTTGTATAACTAAAATTTGTAAGTTTCAAATATATTATTCAAATTTTTTATTCTCTTAAGAAGATTGTCATGATAATCAAAATTGATCATATAGTTACAATGAATATTACTCAAATAATTGATAGCAGTATAGTACTCCCAACCCAAACCTTTTTTTTTTTTCCTATTTTTAAGTAAGTACACCGAAATGGATTGAACAGGATCATTATGGACTGAACTAGAATGAATTGGACCAAACTAGACTATAATAGATCAAATTGGACTAAAATGGACCAAATGCCGAATCTAAATTAGTAAACAAAACTCAAAAAATTAATAATAATTATAATAATAAAGCAATGCAAAACCATTATCTGTGATAAGTAATGTATTCCAATATGATGAAAGTGGTTTGTTGTTGAAGTAATATCAATCGGATTTGTTATCACATTAATATTTTTAACTGAATTATTATGCATGCACTTGTGATTCTATGTGCCTGTTGAAAGTTTTATTCAAATTAAATTCGGTACCATGTACACCATAAAAAAAATATTAGAAAAACCACTTACATGTAATATTTTATACGAAAGAATAAGAAGGGGGGGGGGGGGGGGGACTTTTTTAAAAGCTTTATTATCTCTATCTTTTGACATTGATGAAAATGACATATGGCTCTCTACGTAGGAGCGGTGGACCCTTCAACCTAGCCTTGAATACTACATTAGCATATGGATATGTATATAGTGGTGGAATGAGACTTTTTTTTTTAGGTGAGTTTAAACTAAAAATAAATAATGGTATCTCCACCTAAGATGTTTGTATTGCATGTATTTTCTATTATAAGTTACATTCAGGTTCAAGAATGTGTAAAGTGATGGTCATATCATGATTGATAAGTTATAATTAGTTTTGAAATTGAGTAAAGGTATAATGTATTATTGCATACATTAATATTTATATACATGTTTTTTGAAGAAATGATGGAAAGGAAATGATGAATTGGCCGCCAACATGGTTTAGTAAAAATGTAACAATAATAAATACTGCACCTCAACTTTTAGATAATCTATAGATTAGTATTGAATACAAATCTTTTGTCCCATTTTTTGTGTTCCACATTATTCTCCACCTTCTACCCCCCCCCCCCCTTCTCCCTCTCCCTCTCCCTCTCCCCCTTAAATTTCAGAAATAAACACTCATTCCCTCTTCCCTATGTTTTAACTATCAAATTATATATATAAATAAAATAATAATAATGCTAAGAATTTTGTAGCTTACTGACATTACACTTCTCCAGTGGAAGAGAACATGAGTTCAAACTCCCCTTCCCCACTTGTTGCAAGGAAAAAATCATTAAAAATATGGAAATTTATTATAAAGTTTTACTTGATTCAAACAATTAAAATCAATAATTGAAAATGTTATCACAAGCTCACTGCTAAGATTATGATGAAAATAATCCAAAAATAAAATATCTACATCTTTACTCACCTTTTCAAACACTCCGCTAAACATGTCATCCTCTGATATTGAAGTTGATCTGATTTCCCTCTCCTTATCCTTGTTTGAAGTTGATGCACCCTTACGTTTTTTGTTAGGTTCACCAATTGTTAGAGAAGCTTCCTCTTGGACCTCTTTAGGCACTTTTTTACAAATATTAATATCATGACCTTTAGCTCCAGCCAAGTGATATTTAATCCTTGTAGCACCCCCAGCAAAAATACATTCACAAAACTTACATTTGAAACGACGACCATTATCTTGTTTTTCAACACACTCCCAAAATCGATCTTTCTTTCGAACCATATTTCTTTTCCCTTACAACAAATATACAAAGAGTTGAATATTAGAATATAACAAAAATGATAGTAAAAATGGATCTGTAGAGTAATAAAATTAATTTAAATAATATAGATCTATAGAATAATAAAAATAAGCTTGTTATATTTCTTCAAAAATATTATATAATTATTTATGTAACACATCTAGCCAAGTGATATTTAATCCTTGTAGCACCCCCACAAAAAACACGTCCACAAAACGTACATTTGAAACATTTATCATTTGGTTTTTCAACATGCAACCAAATTCCATCTCTCTTTCGACCCATATTTCTTTTCCCTTACAATAGATATATAAAGAGTTTAGTATTAGAATAAAAAAAATTGATAGTAAGAATGGATCTGTAGAGTAATAAAATTAATTTAAATAAAATAGATCTATAGAATTATAAAAATAAGCTTGTTCTAATTCTTTAAAAATATTATATAATTATTTTATGTCTATCAAAATCACCTTCAAGTAGGTTTTTTGCCAAGCCCTCTAATGGCTAGATAAGCTTCGTGTATTTTTAGGAACCTTTCTACAAATAGCAATATCACGATCAATAAATCTAATCCTTGAAACACTTCCATCAAACATTTCATCTTATTTTGTTTACTGCGTTAATAAACTATAATATTTAGCCAAGAAAATATAAAATCCATAGCATGAAAGACATGTCAGAGTGCACTTACTCTATTAGTCCACAAACAGGTAGATGCCGCAAATGGACACAAAGAAAAAGAGAAGAGGTAAAGTCTCAGAGCAATAGAATGAAGAAAAAAAAAAGTAATCGTATAGCAATTTATTATAACGTGTTTTATATCACTCGCCGAAAGACTCAAATGATTAGAACAAGTAGTAGGACTAACACTCTTCCGAAAGAAGACGATTTTGGATTCGATGCGCACATGACAACTTAGAGAAATGCCATAGACGTTGAACTTAACATGTTTTACAGTACATGCCTTTCTGTTTTGGATTCTAAGGTAAACTTGGTTCCTATGTTGTTGGAAATTTTAGAAGAGTTCCAAATAATAATTACTATGTCAGCCTGCAAATTAAGACTCTTGCTACCAAAATGGGAATTACAGCACAAACATATATAACAGATGTTTACTTCTATGGGTCAAAACACTGGAAGGATTAATCACAGGCCCTTTTTATATACAGCTTTGTTTCAAAAAGCCTCATGAGATTCTCTTCTTCATTTTTTTTTTTTTTAATTTTCTATTAAAGGAATGAGATTCTTGGTTTTTCCCCCCAACCAACTCATCAATCATCACCCGGAATGAGTTTATTTTACTTTGGATTCAGATCCTCTAGAGTTCCTAGGAACTCTACCAAGTAGAGTTCATTAAATCCTAACCACTCTTTAATGATTTAATAGTTTAGATTCTGCCATGTCAGCATTTCATTAATAATATTCTTAAAATAATAAAATAATGTTGTAAACAAAACAATTAAGATGATTATTAATGAAATGCTGACATGGCAGAATCTAGACCATTAAATCATTAAAGAGTGGTTAGGATTTAATGAACTCTACTTGGTAGAGTACCCTAGAAACTCTAGAGGATCTGAATCCTTTTACTTTACCCATCTTGCAGTTTTTATTATTATTATTATTAGTTTTCCTACATTTTTTATGGATTATTTATGCAATTCTTTTGTATTTATATCATAATTAATATATATAATATATATATATATATTTTTTTTTTTTTTTGAAAAATCAAAGAAGAGAAAAAGAACGTTATTATTAACTTTTGTGAGCGATAACTTAAAAAAAAAAAAAAAAAAAGAATCACAAATTCATGTAATAATTTATTCTTTTTTCACATATTGTGTACAAATAAGAATTATAAGAGTGGTCAATATTTTAATATTTTTTTTGAAGTTGACTATAAGGTTTCAAGTATACATATTCACATTAGTTGTTAAATTATTGCAACTTGATCATTCTATGAGTATATTAACCAAAATTTCAGAATTGACACAAGTTTTATATGGGATAAGTCAAGTTCCTAAATTCCTTTCATGAGAGAAGTAGAAATTTTTTTTTAAATTAAAAAAAAAAAAATATTCATGCGTAACAGATCCATTAAAATAAAAAAATAAAATCCTCTAACAAATAAATACAATATGAATGTTTTATTATTATTGTTTAGATTAGACCCAAGTACTCATATACATGTGTATGTATATGTGCGTCGATTTGGCTTCACCACTAGTCTTGCTTTTGATTGAACAAGGTTGATATATTAAAAAGAAAGTTTAGATTCGAGGTTTTCTAATTTCAATTTGGCCAGTTTGTTTCGAATTTCGACGATAATGTTTTCTAAAAAATGAATCATTTTTTAAAAAGTATTTTCTATAAAATTATCTCATTTTTCAACGTAGGTAGCAATCTCAAATGAGTTGAAAAACCATTTTCAAACTTTCCATTTTTAGCTTGTTGTGAAATAGATCCGTTTTCTAAAAACATTTAATGTAAAACAATTTCTAAAAATAAAACATACTTTTTCTGCTAACTAAAAATAGTTTTCCTTTAAATTATTTTTTCTTATGCTACGAAACACTAGAAAAATATAAAAACTATCTTTATACAAAATTTTACATTAGACATGACTTAGATAAAAATGGTCCGTATACCTCATGAAACAAATTGCAAAAGAGACGTTTAACCAAAAAAATAATCACAAAAGAGATAAGTTCGTAATTGTTATTAAAAATAAAGAATTTAACTTACTTCAGTACTTTTTTTTAATTAGAATTTCTTTTTATTTTAATGAGAAATTCATTAACTAAATAAAATATAGATAATAAACCCACTACTACTGAAAGTAAACCAAATTAAAAAAGAACCGCGAATAAGTTGCATATTTTAAGAATATAGCAATACATGCAATTTACCCAAAAAAATAATAATAATAATAATAAAATTGAATAGCATGAAAGACATGTCAGGGTGCACTTACTGTAGTACTAGATGCAGTCAATGGACGTCAGGAAGAGTGAGAGAAAGAGAGAAGGAGCTTATCAAAAAAAGAGAAAGCAAGAAATAGAAATAGTTTGAGAAGAATAAAGAGGAAGAGGAAGAGGAAGAGGATGAGGATGAGTAATGGTCTGGCAATGTATAACACGCGTTTGTGAACCTTTGCTAAAAAGTTTCCTTGCGTATCTCAATTATTGAAGAGAAAATAGATTCGATATTGAAAAGAAAAGAGAAGAAGAAATTAGGGAGGATAGGGGCGGCTGGAAAGAAATGAGAGAGAAGAAGAAAGTAGGGATATTTATATGATGCTATAGTACTAGGGTTTTAAAAATTAAATAGCAAAAAAATCACTCATGCCCACGCGAAGGCTCGATCTAGGGATCTGCTAGCCAAGACTTAAGGAGCATACCACTAAGCCACTGAAGAGTTATGTTTTAAAGTTACGTAAATATATATATATATATATATATCGGTTCGGTTCGGTTGGTTTCGGGGTGAAAAAATCCAGCACCGAAACTGAAACCGAAACCGAACCGCACCGAAACCAAACCGAAATTTTGACAACGTTCAGTCGGTTTCAATCAGTTTGTTCGGTTCCTCAATTTTTTGCACACCCCTAATTCGATGTGTCGGTACATGGAATTCTTTTTTTTTGTTTTAAGAGAAATAATTACAATATGCTATTAACCCTGTAGCTCGAACCCTTATCATTTAAACTCCAAGTACTTTGTACAAAGAAAAGTATCAATTCAGCTACAAAACCTTTAGCCAGTAGATAAAATTCCTGTGCAAATATAATCATCTCCATTTTTCAGTCAACAGGGAATCTCTTGTGCAAGCATCACTGTTGTTTTACTTTTTTACTATGCGTCAAAGCACTAAAATCATTGATCCCTTTAAATACAGCTTTGACTAAAAAGATGCAAAAATTATAATTTAAAAAGTGTTATAAAAATACATGATTAAAATATTTATAATAAAAAAATTTGTTTAAAACACCTTATTAAACATTTTTTTTTTAACAACAGTTTTTAGTATTTATACACTCAAAACTGTTGTTAAAGGTCCTGTACCAAACAACCCTTTTTGTTTTACTTTTAACCCCAACTAACTCACCACTCATCGGCCAGACACAATGCGTTTACATCATCACAAAATTCAGAACACATATATAAATTAATTCAAAGGTAATATGGTTCTTATCTTGGAAATTTTAGAAGAGTTCCAAGTTCCAACTAATTACCATGGCCCTTCTTTGTTTTAAAAAGCCTCATAAGATTCTTTGGTTTTTCGGTTTTTCCCAACCAACTCACCTAGAAAGAGTTATCACAAATGTAAAGTTCATAATAAATTTGTCCCCCACACCACCCCTCTTTACCCTTGTTATAAAGTTTTTTATCTTTTAAGTTTTCCTTCATTTTTAGGGATTATTTATGCAATTATTATTATTATTATTATTTATATCATAATTAATAGATTATTGTTTCTTTTATTTGTCAAACTTCATTTGAAAAATAAAAAAGTCTTCTATTTTTTATTTTTTGTATTAATGATTGTTAAAGGTTTGAGCTAGATAGAAGGACAACAAATGTTGAAAAAAAGAACTAAGAGTCTAATTTTTCTAATTCTAATCCACTCCCGAAGAGTTTATTTGAAATTTGCTTATTTTATTGAAACTGAAAATTTTTTGTTGGAAGGACTATAGATAAAGGTAAAAGTTAGCTAAAATAATATAGTGAGACCCATAAACAATATCAAAAACTTTTGTGAAACTTATAAATAATAGCAAAAATAAACTAAATAATAAAATAAGTTAAAAAAAATAATTTTTACTAAACACACGCTCAATAATAATCGGCAGCAGATCAGACCAGATCACGTCAATAAATTGTAGCTGGGATGTGATAGGACCAAAGTGATGTCCCCAAGTTGTTGGTTACATTTGAACCTTGAAATTATTGAAGACATTGCTACATGTCCAGACTCAACTAACCGAGAAATTATACGTTGAATCAAAAAACTCTTTTTCTTTTTCACTTTTTGCTAGAAATTTAAGTGGATGTTAATAAATGAAATTAATAATTGAAAACTTCGTTTTGTTAGGCATATTTTGATTCTTACTAGGGGTAAAACAGGTGGTCCCTGCTTTGGTTGGAAAAATGACATTAACATATAAATAATGGCTCAAAACTGACATTTCACTAATCAAATTATTTTGATCTTTAAGGTTTATGCATTATGATCAGTTGAGTCACTCAGGAGATGTTTGGGGAATAGTTTAAGACATATTGTTTATATATTTTTGATATACATATCGATAAAAAAATATATATAAATATGTATAATATTATTTAAAATGTGTTAAAATTATTGGGTCAAATAAACCTCAATTGTAGTAGCACGACATTTCTGCAACAAGCTTTTAAAGCAAGTCAATGTCATAGGAAGATGCAGTGAATAATGGAGGTCAGGAATAGTAAGAGAGAGAGAGAGAAAAGGTAATAATAGACTGTGAAGATAATAAAGATGATGGGTTGTGTTGTGTCTTTCAAGATGGGGCCCAGGCTTGAACAAGCAGGACCAGCACTAGTATTTTATTAGAAACTGTTTTCAGAAAACATGGCAAAACAAGTCCTTAGTTTTGTGCTTTGCTTCTCGTTAACTTCTCATTTTTAAAAATCAAATTGATAACAAATACTCCAATCTTGTTTTGACAAATATGAATTAATGAGAAATAAAAATTACACGTTAACGAGAACCAAAGCACAAAATTATAAGCAACCACACCGGTTCGTAAATAGTCTATTAAAATATAAAAAGTGCTCAATTTTATATATTTAAACTCAAAAATTCTCATATCAGTCTTTGTAAAAATGTCTAAATATACACAATAGTTTGGTAAATGAACACTAACCATGTATATATACACGATTACTGTTTACTGTGTAAATTTTTTTTTTCTCTCTCCTCAGTCCTCATCCTCTTTTTCTCCTTTCCTTTCTTACCTCACTCTCATAGTTATTGTTCATAGTGTTAAAGAAATAAATATTTTATTTAAATAAATGTATATAAAAGACAAACTGATGTGGGTGTTTTCTAAAAATAAGTATGTAAAATAAAAAAAGTAAGTTTTAAATGTGTAAAATAAAAAAAAAAAATTGCACATACTGATGTGGATGCTCTAAGATCTTTTTGCCAAGTTTAAATTTAAACAATTTCAAAAAAAAAAATTTTGATATGCTAAACAATTTCAATCTTGTTATATAAAAATAAGAGTTGTTTAATTTTGTCCATATATATCAATGATCATTACACGTTATTACTGTCGCCATTAAATGTTAAACAACATCGCAAATGTTTTAAAGCATAAATCAATCTCAAAATTAGAGAAAGTGGTACTCTCAACTCAAAACTGATTTTTATTTTGTTCCAGTTTAAGAAGAAATAAAAACATTAAAAAGCATCTCATTTTGTTAATTTCTTTTTTATTCCAAGATAACAGTTTTTTTTTTTTTTGCAAACATAACAAAATTAATTCCTTTATTTTATTCTTTGTATCCCAACTTGTAATTTCTTTTATTTATTTTTATAATTTTATTTCTTGTTAGCGCATATTTGGATTTTAAAAAAGAAAACCAATTTGGTTCCTCAAAATTTAGATTCTTTATTAATTTTGCTTGATTGCTTAAATTTTTTAAAAAAAATTGGCAAGAAAGAAAGAATATTTATGCCATTTCCTTATGAAAGAAAAAAGGATTAAATGATGAAACAAACTTAACAGACAAGAAAGAAAAAAGAATTAAATGATAAAACATACACATTGAATAATATTTTTGCCATTTCATTATGAAATATGCATACTTGGTCAAGATGTAGGGATTTGGAGGCTTACATGAATAATCTTGCGGCATTTGCTTTAAACAAAACATTTGCAAAATAATTATTTCTGGCTATTTAATTTCATCTTTGCGAGGAATATTAAAAATTAAAGGAAATAAATAAATAAAAGAAAAATATAATCTCAAAGCTTGAGGTTTATAGATATTACATTGTAAAAAATTTATTAGAAAAAAAAAATTTGATGTTTAGCTTGAAGTATTTGGAAAGTAGAGAAGTATTGTAACGTTGAAGACTAGCAGCAACTGCCATTTATCCATCCAAAAAGATGGAAAGTAACTACTATTTTTTTACTTTTCTTTTATGGTAAAATTTTTTCAAAAATTAAAAAAATTATCAATATTTTTACGATGCCCAAAAATTTCTTTTCCAAATGTCCTTCTTTTGTTTAGCGGGGAACATCTTTTCCACACATTTATCAGGTCCGTGTCTCTTTTCTAAAAGGAGCCTTACGGGATGGGACATTCCCATGTGCTGGAGCTTGATAGATCATCATTAAAGATTTTGTTAGATCTTGATAAAGGCTTGCACACACTCGCTTTACTCATTCCTTTGAAAACAAAAATTCAATTCAAAATGCGAATCAATAAATTTTAGATAAAATTGTGTTCACAAATTTAATTAAAATTATATTTTTAAAATACAATTTAAAAAAAAAAGTGTATTAAATATGTACAAAAGTAAGTATTTGATAGAAAATATTTTTTCGTAAGTATAAGATAATCAGTACTCTTAAGAAACATTTGGTTCATTGTGATATGCCTTAATGTGACATTTAGGGCATATTTGAGAGATTGTAAAAGTAATTATATAGGAATAGGAATAGATATTATAAAGAATACAAAATGTTGTAATACAATACTTATTACTATTCATTTGTTTAGTGACAACACAATAATAAAACTCTGAAAATAATGAAATGAAAGCATTTTAAATTAAACTTAAAATATATTTTAGGAAATATCTTACTGATATAATTATATTTCCTAAAAAAATATTTTTTAAATTTGAAAGAGGGATTAGTTATTTTTTTATGATTTATTATTTTCATAATTGTTATGTACATATGAAAATTTTGTTTATTTGAAAATATATTAATTTTAGAAATTAATATACCTATTAAGGAATAACTATTACAACCTTTTTAAAGATGAATAATTATTCCTCATTTTAAAGAATAGATATTTACAATGAATGATTATTCCCCGTAATAAAAACATAACCAAACTACTAAATAGCTAAACCATAGGAATGATATACTCCAAGGTTTTTTGTTTATTTTATTTTTTCTAACATTACCATAATCTAAAATTACAAAATATATCACACCACCTTAATCTCATTACTTTTCTAAAGAATGTAATATTATATTCTTGTATTGAGATTACATTTTTATAATCTTATATTAATATAATATTACGGTGTGGTATAATGTCACGGCAAACCAAACACCCTTTTGAGATTTGTGACCAATGCAAATTCGTAGCTACATACCGGACTGGCCCTGTCAAAAACCATCTTAAAGACTTTTTTTTTTAATGTCAAAATTTTTTATTTATTCCAATTTGAGGTTTATGCCTTAGTTCAATGAGATTTATGTATTTTTGATAACCAAAATAGTGAAGTGTGGGATGAGACTCTTTTTGGAAAAAAAAGTTAATGAACAACAAATAGTATTGAAGTTATTATCCAGCGCATGTGTGTGTTTATTCATTTTTTTTGGACTAGGTCTCATACCATTCAATGGAGTCTGCACTATTTGGATATGGCAAATGCATAAATTTCATAATCCAAATATGGCAAATGCATAAATTTCATTGGATTACGATATATGAATGAAAAATTTTGACTAAAAAAACCTTTAGACAGATATAGTGCACACAATTAGCCTACTTTCTATAAAGTAATGCTAGATATACAAATTTTTTCACAAAAAATTTACAAATTATCGATGTGGTGAGTAATTATTAGTAAATAAAAATGTGGTATTAATAAGAAACCTAGATGAAAACCAATAAGAAGTTGATCACATCAACCGTTTATAAAAATATTGTTAAATAGTTTGTGGTTGTACTATTATTTTTATTAATACTATAGAAAAATAAAGACAATTCATTTATTTTATGACAAAATCACATTAAATTGTCAATAAAAAAATCCATATTAGAGAGAAGGCATAAATAAGTGGACTTTTTTATGTTTATGCACCTGTACATTCAAATTCCAAAACTAATCACAAATATTAAAAATTGAAAAGAAAAATTACATCCAATCATTTGGTCTAAATTATTGTTCTCCATTCTTCATCAGTGAATTTTCAATCCAAAAAGGGCCCTTCCTTCTCAAAAGTGAAAAATGCTAACCATAACACATGACCTCTTCTATTTACTTTGGAGCTCTAGTAAGTCACATACATGCTGTAAGTATTTGGAAAGCAGAGAAGACACTACTATTATTAGAAGAGGGGAACTTCACGTCTATCATTAGGTCTGTTTTTTTTTTTTTTTTTTTTTTTTTTTTAATTAATGTAAATGGAACCTTGTAGGACCGAAGTCATTACTGTCTTCTTTAATTTCTCATGTTCACATTCATGCTTGAAAATTTTTAACTTTTTTTTCTCATGTTCACATTTTAAATAGAAAAAATGTCACCTTCATTATTACAAATTGTCTTTGTCTTCCAACGAATTCAAATTCTCTTTAATACTCTACTGTGCATGAGTCACTTTCTGCTTTATTTCTTCTTATTTACAAAGAAATTACTCGTTGGAAGACTCCTCTGAATGCCCCTCTTTGGAATAATATTTCACCTTTAAACATTTTTAAATGGAAAAATTAGTGAATTCTCTAATAATATTGGTTTTTGAAATATTTTATAAAATTTTGATTAATTTCTCTTTAATTTTTAATAGAAAAAAGAAAACTTATGGGTTAATTTTGATCTAAACTAAACTCCTGTCATATTTGTTTAAAAGTAGCGACTCCTTTTGATTAAGGTAGTTTTAATTCAATCCATCTTGACTCTAATCAATTTAGGTGAAACACAAATTCAATCACGTAAGAAGAAAAAATCAAATCAAATCTCACCTGATGTCTAAATTTTGGTCCTCTTCACCATGTCAAACCCAAACTCAATGGTGTAAACAAATAAAATAAAAAAGCAAAAGCAAAATAAAAAATCTTACCTGAATTCTATCTAAATTTTGGCCATCATCTTCCCTCCCCCTGTTTTTGTTTCTAAAAAAATAAATAATAATAATAATAAAGGACAACAACAACTGGCCATAGTCACCATCCACTTGAATAAGTTTCATCCTTTACAATTATTGTATCGTTTGACCATTTTTGTCACTATTCAATCAACACCTTTTACTTTACCTCTTTTCAGTTTTTCCAATTTATACTTTAACTTCTTTTCAGGCCTTTCCTTTTTAATCAACTTCAACTTTATACTCTAACTTTTTTTTTTTTTCATTTAAAAAAAAAAAACAAGGCCTTTCTCAAAATCAATGAAAAAAAAAAAAATCTTTTTAGGCAATTCACCTACGCTTGTTCTACATAATTCTTTTTTTCCTTTTTCTTTTAAGTGTCCATTTTGAATTTTTTTTTGGTAATATATATACACACACATAATATGAAAAAAAAAAGTTAAGAGTTAAATTATTTTTAAAAAAACTAAAATTTAAATTCTTTGAAATAAAACTTAAACAAAAAGTAGTGTGAGACTTATAAATAAATAGGTAATTTAAGTAAAATGCTAGTTTTTTTTTTTTTAATGCTTAATCGATTGTCAAATGCACACAAATTTTACATCAAATCTTACTTAGTTTTATTAAAATTCTATGTCAATTCTTACGTAGTTTTATTAATCATATTTTTATCCTTTCCACATGTAAGTAAAAGCTAGCTAGACAATGAGGTATTGTATATTACTTACACTTATCAATAGTTGTGAGTTCTAGTTAGTTCAACTGATAAAGTCTTTGATGGTTGAATAAGAGATTTGGAGTTCAATCTCCGCCTACACCAAAAATTGATTGGTGTCTTGGTCTGATAATAAAAAGTTATCATCAGGAGCCAACGTCATAGGTTAAAACTCTCACTAAAAAAATGTTGTAAAATAGTATATGATGTAGCGTGGGCGTGTAGAAGCAGAATCTGTAACACACAATTATTACAATTCTTCCACAAAACCTAAGTTCCACAAGAGCACTAGGCTAGTAGGCAAAATAATAGAGAAAACCTCTTTAACAAGCTTTTATTAATCAACACACATAACAACCATAATTAACCTCTCTATAAAGAGTATTTATAGGAATAGAATTTCTCATACTCCTTTTAGGAAAAGAAATAATAAACTTACTTCTACTTGAGAAAGGAAAAACAATTTAACTAGAAAAAGAAAAACAATTAAAATCCTAATTTAACTAGGAAAAAGAAAACAACATAAACTATTAAAATATTTCATTCTTCCTTAACCAATCTGCATCATTCTCTTGGGGTTGGGGAAAACTCGTCCTCGAGTTTTGTGGCAATCTTTCACGATCAATTGGAACCCCGAATAATCCTCTCTATCCTATTCTTCTGTGCCAGACAAGACGAATCAATATTCTACTTATTAATCCTTTTCTCACTCATAATAAATCTTGATGTACGAATTTTTATTCTTGACCTCTTTTGCCACAATGGGATATATGAAACAAGTACTAAAAAAGAATAATCCATGCACACACCCATAAACTTCATATTGCCTCCTCCGCAAAAATTACTTAAAATCACTTGTTCACACCTCTTGTTGACCTCTATCAATTCTTGTTCAATAAAATCCTCCCAAAAGGGATCAATAAAGTTTTCCAAATTAATATTAAATATATAATCAGGAAAAATTTTGTTGAGGAGCTCATCAACCCCAATGAAATCATTGTGTTTAATGTGATCAAGTTTAAACTTTAGTAGATTAAAACTTCGTTCATCAATAGAGAACTCATCTATTGTTGAACAAACCAATTGTACCAACGTATGATTGTAATCAATAAAATCAATAACCTCTTGTTTTTTAATGTTGAAAATCTCATCAACGGTAATTTGATAGTTATAATTAGGAGATTTGAACCCTAAATGTTTTAAAAATATGAGGAGGTGTTAATTGGATGAGCTACAATCATATCTATAGTTCTATATGTAAATTCTCACTTTTAATACCATAGAAGAATTTAAACTAAAGCACAAAATATAATAAGATTAAGTGGCTTTCAAACTTCCAGTCAGTTTAATTAGTAAAGTGTTTTATTATCAAATAAGAGATCTAAGTGTCAATTCTTACCTACACAAAAAACAAATTGATGTTTTTGACCTGATGATAAAAAACAATCCTCATGTGCATGTGTGTGTGTGTGTGTATATATATATATATATATATATATATATATTTTAAAGCAAACAATTATTAACTCTATTTGAGTAATAGAAAAATGATTGATGGTCCCAGGTGGTTATCTTATAAAATAAAAAGTCTATAACAACATTACAACAAATAGGATGATATGAAAAATAAATAATGAAACAAATTTAAAACATCCCGAAAATTTTGATAACAATTTATTTATTTATTTATATGTTAACAATTTTGGTAAACTTATAATGAGTCTTATTATGACTCTATGAGTTATGACTAAATTATATCTTACAACTTATAATACTTTCGTTAAGCAACATTGTGCAACCATGATGTGTATGACCTCACTTGTATTAATAAAAAAAAGTATATTTTTAAATATAAAATGAATAAGGAAACTTTACATAAATTTCTAGAAACTCTTGGTGGTTCGTCGGTTTTGATTTTCTGCAACTTTGTGTTCCTGTTGTTCTGTAGGGAATGGTTGTTTGTTCAAACTTGATTCATTAACATTATGAAAGATTTTGGACGAGTATTTCATTGAAAAACTTTAAACTTTTTTTTTGTTGGTAAATAAGGACAACATATATTAAACACCAGTAATACATTACAGAGAATGATAAGCAATCCTTATCAAAGTTAAAAGAGATTGTCATGTGGTATTGCTCCTTATCTGGTCAAGGCATTAATTTTGCAAAATCTGATTTGTTCTGCACCCCTAATATACCTCCTAACATTCAACAGTCCTTGGCTGAAAATCTGCAAGTTAACCGTGTCCTCAAGCCTAGCAAGTATTTAGGAACAGAATTCAAATTGAGAGGCAAAAGAGTCATGGACTTTCAAGACTTAGAAGATAAGATGCAGGCTAAACTTCAGGGTTGGAAAGCAAGAATTTTGTCTCAAGCAAGTAGAACCACCCTCATAACGTCAGTCTTGCAATCAATGCCTCTCTATACCTTCCAATGCTTTAAGGTACCAGAAATTATTTGCAGCAAATTAGATGCAACAATAAGGGCTTTTTGGTGGGGGCATGATTTGGGTACTAGGAAATTACATCTGATTCGGTGGGATAAAATTTGCCAGACAAAAAGCAATGGTGGCTTTGGTTTCAAGAAGTTTAGCACCTTTAATAAGGCTATGCTGGCAAAACAATTTTGGAGGATCCAAAACTCCCTAGACTCACTCCTTGCTAGAACCTTTAAAGCAAAATACTTCCCTAGAACTCACCTGCAAGGATACATACCTAAACCCAATCACTCATGGACTTGGAAAAATATTGCAAAACCTCAATTTGCAGAACTGGGAAAAGGCAGATGGTTAGTTGGATCAGGTCATCAAATCCCTCTCAACCATCCTGATTGGTTTAACATCCCGGACCATAGCCTGAGAGACCACAATCTCCTTAAAGGTACAGTGGCTAATCTTATTCATCCTAGCACAAAAACTTGGAATTGGGATTTACTTGGGAGGTTATTTGACCACAACACTTGTGTAGAAATCAGCAAAATTCATGTTGCTAAAACGGATAGAGTTCCAAACATGCTAGCATGGAAGTACTCTGATTCAGGGGAATATAATGTTGCCAAAGCTTACTCTTTGATTCAACAAATTCATAATGCAAACACAAGAACAGACCACGTCACAGAAGATATCCCTAAATCTGTTTGGAAAGCTTTGTGGAAAGTGAAGCTACCTATGAAAATTATTACCTTTATCTGGAAGTTATTGCATGATAGTATACCAGTGTTGACAAACCTGATCATAAGAGGCATTCAAACAACCAACAGATGCCTAATGTGTGAAGAAGGGGAGGAAACAATGTCTCACCTATTTCTTCAATGCCCTTTTGCTAGGGCTGTCTGGTATGGCTCATCACTTGGCATCAGAACTTCGGATCTGAACCAACTTTCTGTAAAACAATGGCTTCTCAGTCATATCACTACCACCAACATGCCAGCTCAGACAAAGCAAAGTTCTCTTCAATCAATCTTCACTATCCTATGGACAATGTGGACCCACAGGAACTTGGTTTCTCACAATGGGAAAACTCCTAATCCTGTTGAAGTAATTCTCACATCTCAATCTTATATTTGCAGGTATAAGGAGGCTTTCAATCTGTATCAGGGGTACAATCATAGTCAAAGGAGCAGGAATAGAGCAAGGGAGTGCAGACAGAATTGGCAACTTCTGATAAAGGTGGCAGCTACCAAAAACAAAAGAAAAAGAACCAGAAAGGAGTGGATTTGCTGTTGAAGCTAGGAGCTTGGATGGATCAGTTTTGTTCAGGGGGGGAGCAAGCAATGATGAAAAAACACACCATCAAGCAGCTTAGGAAGCTTTTTTGTTGGCCCTGATGAAAGCAAGGGATCTAGGATATCAGAGACTGTATGTACTTATTAATGATAAATATTTGGTTCAAATATGCAACAATGTCAAGAAGGCAGGGTTTCCATGATTTAGTTAATCCAAATGCTGCTAAAGTTCATTGAGGTTAACATAGCTCTAAGAAAGTTCCAACTCACTCTATCATAAGCCTTGCACATGTCAACTTTTAGAGCCCCATACCCTTTTTTCCTACCCTTTTTTTTTCCTCGTGGCATCCATAATTTCATGAGCTAACAAGATATTATCAGAGATGCCTCTACCTTGTATAAAGGCATTTTGGAAGGGTGAGATGAGGGAATTCATAAGTGCCTTTAGTCTATTAACCATAATCTTTGTAATGATTTTATAAGTGACATTACAAAGATTGATGGGTCTAAACTGAGTCACCTCCTCAGGAACACTCACCTTAGGAATGAGGGTAATGGAGGTTTTATTTAGGGATTTGAGCAAGGAGTCTGAATGAAAGAAAGCTTGGGTTGATTTAAATATATCTTGCTTCATCACTGCCCAATAATCTTGGAAGAAAAAGGCTGGAATACCATCTAGGCCAGAGGCTTTATGAGCTCCTAATTGGAATACAACCATTTCTATTTCATCATTTGAAATTGGGCTATCCAATTGATGGACTTGATGTTGGCTCAATTTAGGAATAGGTAAGGTACTTAGATTTTCAACACTGGATTAAAAGGAATTGGAGTTTGGTTCATAAAATCTATCCTTAAAGTGCTTTACCAACAAATCTTTAATTTCCTCAATATTATTGGTGCTACTCCCATCCTCTCTTCTAAGTAGTGTAATCCTGTTTCTTGCTCTCCTCTGATTCACAATAGTCTGGAAATACTTAGTATTCCTATCATCTTGAATAATCCAATTGCTTCTAGCTTTTTGAGCCCACTTGATTTCTTCCCCATCCATCAAGTTTTCTTGCTCCTCCCTAAGAATTTTCTCATTCCTAACATCCATTAAAGTTTGAACTGAGTTTTTCAGAGTTTGTAGGATTTTCTGTTTGTCCTTGATCTCCCTTTCCACCTTTCCAAAAACTCTCCTATTCCACTCACTAAAGGTCCTTTTTACATTATTTATCTTATATTGTAAATTGAAAGCTCTAGAGCTAGTAGTGTTAACATCCCATGCTGATTTTACAACATCACCACAATCCTCATAAGTACTCCACATTCTCTCTAATCTAAAAGGTCTCCTCCTAAATGGTAGTTGTACTTCAAAGCCTAATAAGATAGACCCGTGATCAGATCTAATGATTTGGTGATTGTGAAGAGCATATTGTGGGTAGGAATTAATCCACTCCACAGAGGCAAATGCTTTATGCAGTCTCTCCATGACAAAATAGTCATCCTTCCTTCTATTCATCCAAGTGAAATTCTGGCCCTTAGCCTTAAGAGCACATAATTCCAAATCATTAAGAGTTTGTTGGAATAGATCTGCTCCAGCAATGCTATTACTATGGAAAGTAAATTTGTCCTCATCAGTTAAAACTTGGTCGAAATCACCTATGCACAACCAGTTTGGAAGAGCAATTTTCCTAATTTGCAATAATTCTAACCAAACATCCTTCCTTTTAGCTAACTCAAGATGACCATAAAAAAAAGTAATGGAAAGAGGGGGTATCTTTGTGATCTAGAAGGTTGGCAGGGATCATATTTTTGGAGCTATGTTGGATTAGGAGGTTGTGCTCTGGCATCCATCCCAACAGCAACCCTCCATTAAGTCCCACACGAGGAACCTCCCACCCATTCCAAAAGCCACATCTTCTCAACACATCAAAACCCTTATCTTCTTCCAACTTTGCCTCCATCAAAAATAGTATATTTGGTCTATGGTCTTGGGCCTTTTTTTGACCCTGTAGAACTGCAAAGGGTTTGCCCAACCCTCTACAGTTCTAGCTCAAGATCCTCATGGTTGATGGGGAAGCTATTGCAGGCCAGCTTCCCAAAGCCTATCTTTAGATTCAATTTCCATAGGAATTCCTAAGGTGCTTGCTTGAATATCTTGAATATTGTCTTCTTCATCTTGAGAGCTGTTCCTTTGAAAGTGGCAATAGCATAATCTCTATATAATGTTGCGTGCTAACTACTAAGAGCATCTCCAGCAGCTTCTTTATATTTTTGTACTGTTTGGACAATAAATAGTGAGATTTATCTTTTATCTACCTACTTTTTCAAATACATCTTCCCACAAATTCTCTATTCTTTCTCTATCTCATTTAAATATTATTTCTTCATTCATTATTTATTTATATTTTAACATACATATCCCCATATCCCCATCCCCACTCATTTCTTTACTAATTTTTTATTCTGTTTTATTCTTTTGCTAATGAACAGTAGCACATCAGGTTTGGAGAATAACGGTTCATTAGCAAAAAACTTTTTGAGTTTTAAAGAAGCTGTTGGAGGACTACTTTTTGGTTTCATTCTCCATTATAAAGATTATTTTGCTTTTACCTAAGCTATTGGAGATGCTCTAACCTCCCAATATCAAGTCTGATTCTTTTCCTTGAGCATTTTGTGCAGCTAGTAATGTCCATATCTGAATTGGTATTTGTATAGGAATTGGGGTTGTTATCTTGTGAGTGGGGGGTTATTGGGCTTGGAGAACTTGGTGGACCTGGCCCAAGCGTCAAAGTTTCAACCCCACCCAACAGGTTGCTTATTTGCGTAACAGTCAATGATGTATCCTATTGTGTGGGCTCAGATTCATGGTAGGGACAGTTCAGATTTTGAGGTATGACAGGTTGGGCTTCCTCTGTTTGATTTGGTAAAAGATTAGGGCCATCACTAGGCCCACATGATTCAAATCTAAATCTCCCGCGATCCACTCTCTGAACTAGGGTTTCTATAAAAGAATCTGGTGATTCTGGAATGCAGCCTTTCCTCCACGGGCCATTCCGTGCAACCTCTAGTCTCTCTTCATTCAAACTGTCCTGATTAAACATAATGGCAGTAGTATCACTCTCTGTCTCCGAATCTTCAAAGTGGCCAAGTGGGGGTGTTGGCTATGTCCATTTGTAACAAAAGGTCCATGGCCCTCAATCCAAGCCCATTTCAGAGAAGAATTCTCAGGCAGCAACCATGGGGGCGTAGAAGATAAACTTGTGGTACGGGTTGTGTGTTCTGTTTGAGGAGTAACAGGGGCGCTTGGTTCTGCAAAGGTGGATGCATCATTGTTATAAGCATTGTCCAAGTCACTCAGATTGGGGTCAGTTGAGGTTAAGGAATTAGCAGGGGTAGGGGGTACAGTTCTGGGATTCAGATTGAGAAGGTTAATGGCTGCGTGGAGTGAGGTGTCAGAATTTTGTGTTTGAGTAGAAAGGGATTAGTGCTTTGAGGGATTGAGTTGTTACCAACTGAAGGTTCATGAGGTGGGGGTGGGGGGCTTGAGGTACTAGGATCAAGGTAGTCACCAGAGAGGTTTGGCGGGTTTGCATGTCCAGTATTTGGGTCAAGATGTCCAAATCTAACCTGGGTAGTCCTGTGAAAAGCTCTAAGTTCATTGGAGAACTATGGGTTCAACACATCAAACCGAAACTGAACCTAGTGAATCTCTTGAATCCTCATTCTCTGCCTGTATAACATCCTCTCAATGTTCTCCATACACCGTGTGCATTGCCCTTCTAGTGTGTCCTATAAGCCCACATCTATTGCATAATTTATGTACCCTCTCATAACGACATTGTATCCAGAAATTTGAACCTTCCTCCATGCAAAGCATAAAACCTGCAAGTACTGGAGCCCTCATAAATCTTATATTCCTAGGTATATATTTTGTCTTCCCAATCAACCCTCTCTACTATACCCATTAATTGGCCTAGATACTCTGCAAGATCCGGGTACTAATATTCTAAGGGAAGACCATGCAGTTGGACCCAAACAGAAATATGATTTAGTTGAAGATTACTTAAAACCAGGTTTGGCCTCCATTTCTCAAGGATGAAGAAAGCCCCTTCCACTGCCCAGGGACCTTCACAAATGTGTTTTAGATCCTCCATGTACTTAAAGTGAAGTACATAAAAATAGGATTCTCTCCCTACAACAGTAACAGGTCCTCTGATTCTCCATGCACTATTAATAATGTGTTGTAAATAACTCACCGAAAATTTCTGATAGTCCAAGAGAAAGCCTATAGCACAGCGACTCCAGAACTCACGTTGTGCAGCAACATCTTCAGAATCCGGGTAGACTACTGGGCCATGCCTTGCAAAAGGGACTCCATCAATATCACTATAATGCAGATCAGGTTCTAGTTCCTCAGTAGCCATGTCAGTCCACCCATACTCTCTGGCTTCCATGTCACTGTCCATTCCTTCCAGAGAGGCAGAGAAGCCGTGCATGCACCAAAGGGCTGTGCAGCGCAGCAAAAAAGTGAAGGTGTGACCACAAAGCAGACTAAGAAAAAACAAAGAACGAAAAGGATGTTTGGGAAAAGGAAACAAGAAACAAAAGGAATGACGGAGCAAAAAGGGGGAAAACAGAGAATTTTGGGAAAAGAACAACAAGAGAGAAGAAGAAAAAGAACTAAAAAAGGTCAGTTATGGCTTGGTTTGAGATACTAGAAGGAGAATATGTCATCTTTTGTTTACTAGAAACTAGGAGTGAACACGCAGCTAACATGCACAGGTGGAGAAGGACGGGAACAATGATGACCCAAGTTTAGGAAAGTGTAAACCATAAAGCCACCATAAAGAGATTTGACGGCTACACTTAACACACTAAAAGAAGTACATCAAACGAAGGGTTGAGGAAACAAAGGGATGTGGGCAAAGGTTGCGGGCGGTAAACCCAAAAAGGGGGAAAAAGCTCTATCAGAGAGAAAAGCTTTTTACTTATACTGAATATTCTCAACAATCTGTACTGATGTGTGCATGTGTTTCAAAAAAAAAAAAACTTTAATTTAAGAAACACATGATTGAGATTGAATTGATAAGAACCATAAAAGGCAAGAGAATATTGGATGAACTTAGTATGTTGACATCAATGACATACATCTACTTATTGACATACATCAACAAGATCTGCAATATCCAAAATTATTGACATCAATGACATACATCTACTTAGTAAACTCAATTCTTCAAGAACACACCAACCTGAACATGTCCACGAAAAGTATAGATGCTTAAGGTTTATTTGCAGTAGGAATCCAAGGGACCAAAAGCTTTTGTTCATGAAGTTAAATCATTCTTTAGCAACTAAAACTACCTGTTTACCAAAATTGAGGCCAGAAAATAGCCCAACAAATGCTGCTAGGCCACACTCAAGGCCTTCAACTATGTTCCACATATAAAATCTTCCCTTCAGCAATGTGAAGTAGAACCAAATCCAGAAACTTTGGGAAGAGGTGAATGTAAGATAAGTCACAAATCCTTCTATGTTAACATGTTTCAAAACCAGGTGCATTAAATTGTGCACACCTTCTGGCTTGTCAAGGTTGCACTGTGAGATCATACCACAAGCAGCAATGCGACCATGGGCCTTCATGTTAAGTAGCACTGCATCAAGCATCTTTCCCCCGACGTCGTCAAAGTAAATATCGATACCCTCAGGAAAGTACCTGAAAAAGCAATACAGCATCTACACTAGATTAAGACCAGCAAATATGATATAGAAGTCCAAAAGACTCTTTGTTTCCCAAGTAGACAGAGTAAAACTTAGCTACTACGTTATGTTTATCCATCTTTTCCCCTTTTTTTAATGAAGGCATGAAATAGAAAAATTATTCCACAATATAACCATGTTTTTTTTCCTGTAAAGTTTCTAAGGCGTAAATATATATGAAGGGATGTCCAATTTCTTGAGAACAAGGATGTCCAATGCTTACTTCTGTATCAAACCAGCGACCCTGTCAAAGACTGAAATGAAAATTTCTATTCTAATTAGAACATATATTACTACTAACCTTTTCCAAGCTGCATCCAAGTCAGGCTCTTCTTTACAGTTGAAAGCCTTGTCGAAATTCAATTTGTTCTTCAGCAAATCACCTTTGTTAGAAAATATTTTTGAAAAAAAATGCTGGTTAGTGAGGCTGCCCACTCTGGTCAGGCACACCAACTCCTAAAGAAGATTAAAAATTGCCAAAGTATGCAAGGGTGATCAATATCTGTTATGATTTGTAAGAATGGAAAAGGGTGGCATATTTTGATCTGAACATTTTGTCTTTGGCATGTTACTGGCAAATCTTTAGACACCGGATAGGAAAAGTATGTTCATATCATTAACATATATGTTTATACTTAATATAAAAAATGCATAACAACCAAACAGTTCCGTGCTAATCTTAGCCTTAGGTAAAGAAAATAGAATTTATACCCTTCAAATGAGTGCTAGAAAGGACCACAGTGTCCTGTCAACTCTTGCGAAACATTTCAAATTTCTTGTTACTTCTATTTTTGGGTCCCTAAGGACATGGCAAATCAGGCAAAAAGCAATTGTTCACTAGTTCTTTGTACACAAATATATGTAGCAAGACAAACTCAATTATGCTCTAGCCATTAGAGAAGAGAGTTGCTCATTTAGGTATTAAGATAAAGTATATCAACAGTAGAGTTGCTTTGGATCAAACGCAGATTGATTGAAGAAATCAACCAATTGGACTGAGAATATCATGTTATAAACAGAATGGAAAAAAATATTAATTGAATTGAAACATCGAGCACTCATATTCAGCAAATCACCTTATCTTTGCTTCAGCACTTCCAATAACCTAGCAACCAAACAACTTTGCAAACTGCCCAACAAGCTGACCAACTGCTCCAGAAGCTGATGAAATGAAGCCATGCTCTCCTTTCTTTGGAGAGCAAACCTCATGAAAACCACAATAAGCTGTTAAACCAGGCATACCTACACATAAGGAAAATGTTAATGAGGTTTTTGCAGCAAGCTAGATAAATTACCATGAGATGGCCTTAATCTACAGATATAATATCAGCTAGATGAGTTAATGCTTGCAATTTGAAGAATTTTTTCCGGTTTCAACTTAGTTCTACAATCAGACTCGCCAATAAGAATCAATAGTATATAAGTTCTATTTTGGATAAACAACTAACCACTTTATTAAAATGTATAAAAAGGTACTCAGGATTGGAAAATTTTGTATTCTTGATTTATGATTGTGAGAGAGAATTTTGAAAGCCATCTGGGGTAGGCTACTTTGAATAATTAGATTTTACAAGAATATCACATGCAGGTAGATCAACCAGGAAAGAAGTGTGCATCAATAGTCGCATGCAACATCTGCTTACTGACAATTGGATCATCTTGACCAAACTTAACAAGAACAATCAAGAAAATCCCATCTGTTCCTTTGGTTCACATATTACCATAACCGTAATAATTAGTTTCCTAGACCTGTACATTCATCTCTCAAGTATACATCAAAAGGGAAAGAAAATCGGCTTGCCAAGAATGCCAGTATAGTAGGACAGTGGCACATTAGTGTGTTGGATTTTAAACATTTTCTGAAAATCCGTAATCAAACTATACTCTTCCCATCCTGTTATTCCCCAAACTAAGTCACCTTTCTTGAAATTTGGATTCCTAGAATCCAAAAATTTAGCCACGCCAAATCCAGTAAGTACCTCTATGATTCAACATGAAGGTCATTATTAAAGTACACAACTGAAATAAGATCAATATGAAACCCCTTCATTATAGATAGTAGATGTAATTAAATTTAAGGTTCTAGTTGGCCAAAAGAGCTATAATAATCATGTTTAAATAATAATTTTGGAAATCAACAGTGACTTGCAACTAATTACCACAAATTGGATCAAATGCAGGTTGACAATTATAGAACAGACTTGCATCATATCTTCATCTCTTTGTGTTGTAAATTAAATGGTGTTTTGAATGTATTTGATTGACAAATGATTTCACAATTCAAAAGTGTGTTAAGTATCAATTGAGCTACAAGATTGTTGGTAATATTCAGAAGAATTAGATTCATGTAACAATTCATGTTTTCCGGTTAGGAACAAAGTTCAGTTAAGTTAGTTATTCCAGATCTAACTCTAGGAAGAAAAGTTACAATTTTCATAATTTGTACTACTACTACTACTACCACCCAAACAAACAAGATAAATCTAGCATTGAATTACCGAAATGGGAGGCTTTGAGGAGTTGGTGTCGGGCTTCTTCAATTGGATAAGAACGTAAGGATCACAAGACATGTAGAGATTCTTCACCACAACCCCATTAGTACCTTCTGGGACTTTCAAGCTTAAGGTACCATTGCTACTCACGTACATGTCTGATTCTTTAGGAGAACCAGTCACATAAATCTTTAAGATCACTTGTTTGTTGCTCACTTCTAGCTCATCATCACCCTCACTTGCCATTTTTTAATAAATGAAGCTCCAACTAGTAGTAGCATCAATGAGTGTTAAATATAGAAGAAAAAGAAAACAAGATGAGATAACTAGACAAGAGTAGCACTGTCAAAAATAATAGTGGTGTGATCAGCTAATGCTTCATGATAGATAGTACTATGTTTGGACAAAAGGTGGATGAGGTCATTCGGATAAAGTTATACAACCCAAGAGTCCAGTTGCTCACTGGCATAGTGGCATTACGTGCTTTCCAATTATAAGGGGAGGTAAGCATTTACATAGGTCCGTATATGATAGAAAAATGTGTAAAATTTACATAGTTTTGTCTAAAAATGATCCACATCAGTCTATATATAATTGTGTAAATTTACAAGTTAGCTAAAATAATTGTGTAAATTTACACCGATACTATTCATTTTGCATTTAGTTATTTTTTCTTTATATACGTATCTTAAGGATGAAAGAAGAAAGTAGATGGTGGTTGTTGTGTGTGAAGAAAGAGAAACAATTAAAAATAATGAAGAAAAAATGATATTTTAATGAAATGAACTATAAAATAGATAATTTGATGTGTCGCTTTAAAAAAAAATAAGTATATAAAATAGAAAAAGTACATTGTTATACTAAAATAGAGAATTTTTTTTACACAAACTGATGCAAATGCTAAGGATTTAAAACTTTAAATTCTTTCAGCGCCATCCTCATAATTCTGGAATTATTATATAAAAAATTATGCATGATGTCAATATTTTTAAGAGAAACATTAAGGTGGCTTTGAAGTGTTTAAAGCTGTAACCCAGCCAGTTATAGGGAATGGTTGGTTGTTCAAACTTGCTTCATTAACATCGTGAAAGATTTCGGACAAGTATTTTATTGAAAATTCTTGATTTAAGAAATTCTAGCCAAGTTTAGTTCTAAGTTGTTTAAGTTTTGTTTGAAATTATTTTCAAGATAATTAGTAAGGGAGAACACCAAATTGTTGAGTAGATCTTGAGTACAATGGTTTTACAAGCATGAAAATATTAGCATGGCAATGATAATGACCACCGCGCACCCTTGGTGCGGTAGTTACTCCACAAGTATAAATGCTTGTGGAGTGTGGGAAGTAAGGGTCGGGGTTCAAGTCTCTAGGAGAGAGCTTCACACGTACATATACACTTAGATTAAGCTAGAGTAGAAATTCTATCTTGTATTAAAAAAAAAAAAAAAAAAACACCCTTCAGTGATAATAGAAACACATGATTCCATAAGACGCAAAAGAATTATTGCATTGCATGAAGTTAGCATGTTGAAGTGAATTTGGGCCAGTAGCATCATAAAATCTGTTATTTCTGAAATTCTTGACATCAATGACATTACATCTACTTGGTAAACTCAATTCTTCATGAACAACAAGACCTGAAACGTCCACTAAAGGTGTAGACGCTTAATGTTTATTTACAATCTCCAAGGGACCTAGAGCTTTTGGTCAGGAAGTCGATCATTCTTGAGCAACTAAAACTACCTGCTTACCAACATTGAGGCCAGAAAATAGCCCAACAAGGGCTGCCGGACCACTCTCAAGGCCTTCAGCTATGTCTTCCAAATATACAATCTTCCCTTCAGCAATGTGAGGCAGAACCAAATCCAGAAACTTCGGGTAAAGATGATAGTAATCAGAAAACACAAATGCTTTCATATGAACCCGTTTGTATATCATGTGCACTAAATTGTGCACACCTTCCAGCTTCTCAAGGTTGTACTGTGAGATCATGCCACAAACAGCAATGCGACCATGGGTCCTCATGTTGAGTAGCACTGCATCAAGCATTTTTCCCCCAACATTCTCAAAGTAAATATCAATACCTTCAGGAAAGTACCTGGAAAAACAATACAACATTCTCTCTAGATCGAGACCAGCAATATGATATAGAAGTCCAAAAGACTCTTTGTTTTCCTAGTAAAGAGAGTAAAACTTAATATATCATGCTCCTACCTTATTTTTTACCTATCTTTTCCTTTTTAATGAAGGCTTGAAAGACAAATTAATCCACAGTATAACCATATTTTCCCATAAAAAATTTCCAAGGCATAAAATATATATGTAAGGATGTCCTCTTTCTTGAGAACAAGGATGTCCAATGTTTACTTCAGCATCAAACCGGTGACCCTGTTAAAGACTGAAATGATATTTTATATTCTGATTACACCATATATTATTACTAACCTTTTCAAAGCAGCAACCAAGTCAGGCTCTTCTTTATAGTTGAAAGCCTCATCAAACTTGAATTTGTTCTTCAGCAAATCAACCTTGTTGCAGAAAGGATAAAGGAAAAAAACAAAAGCAAACAGAAAAAAGCTGGTTAGTGAGGCTGCCCACACTGGTCAAGCAGATCAACTCATAAATAAGATTTGAAATTGACAAAGTGTGCAAAGGTGATCAATATCTATTAAGATTTGGGAAAAATGGACAAGGGTGGCATATTTTGACCTGAGATTTTTCCTTTGGCATGTGACTCTCAAATATTTTGATACACTATAGGACAAATATGTTAATATCGTTGAACATATATGTTTATATTTGTTACAGTGTCTGTTTGCATGCATATGAACCATTAATAGGAAAAAAAAATTCAAATTAACCACCACAATACTTACTTCAAAAAATGCATGACAACCCAATAGTTCTGTACTAATCTTAGGTAAAGAACAGAGAATTTCTACACTTCAAACGAGTGTTAGAAATGACTTAAAAAAAAGTGTCCACTAGTTTATAACACTTCAAATGTTCATATTAGTTCCTTTTACTTCTTTTTTTTTGTCCCTGAGGACATGGCAAATTGGAGGGGAAATTTTAGTCACATTGCAATGGTACACTAGTTTTTTGTACATTTATTATATGTATTAAGAAGAATGCAACTACGCGCTAGCCAATAGAGAAGAGAGTTGTTCATTTAGGAATTAAGATGAAGTATCTCAACGGTAGAACTGATTCGGATCAAACCCAGATTAGTTGGACACAACCAATTGAATCAAGCACATCAAGTTATAAACTGAATAGAAAAAAACCAATATTAATTGAATTAAAACATTAAGCACTTATATTCAACAAGTCACCTTTTCTTTGCTTCCGGCACTTCCAACAACATAGCAGCCTAACAGCTTTGCAAACTGCCCAACAAGCTGACCAACTGCCCCAGAAGCTGCTGAAATGAAGACATACTCTCCTTTCTTAGGAGAGCAAACCTCATAAAAACCACTATAAGCAGTTAAACCAGGCATACCTACAAATAAGGAAAATGTTTAATGAGCTTTTGGCAAAAAGCAAAACAATTGTTAACATAGCATACCAAAAAACCTAGCCAAATTACTTGCAATATGTGATCTGTAATGGTATAAATTACTACAGGATGACCTCATTCTCAAGATATAACATCAGCTAGGTGATCCAATAATGGCAGTTTAAAAAAATTGTCCCACTTGCAACTTAGTTGCTACAATCAGGCTCATCATATGTAAGAGTTAATAGAAAATAAGTTCTATTTTGGATAGACTTACCAAGAATACCAGAATAGTAGGACAGTGGCACATCAGTGTGTTCGATTTTAAGCAAATTCTGAACATCTGTAATCAAACTATATTCTTCCCATCCAGTTTTTCCCCAAACTAAGTCACCTTTCTTGAATTTTGGATTCCCAGAATCTACAACTTTTGCCACACCAAATCCAAAAATGGGCTGCATAATTTCAACATCAAATTCATTATTAAAGTATTCAATTAAAACAAGATCAATCTGATACCCCTTCATAAATCATAGTAGAAGTGTTTTTTTTATTTTTCATAAAAATAGTATATATAACTTTAAGCTTAGGGCCTATTTAGATTGAGGGGGAAGGGAGGGGAGTAGAATAGAGTAGAATTGGCTGAAAATAAATTAATTTTGAGCTAATTCTTATCTACTCTTCACTTCATTCTTCCTCCTCAATCCGAATAGACCATTACAGTTTGTCAAAAGATCTGTGATAATCAAATCTATCATATTATATATATATATATATATATATATGCAATTTAAATAATGGATTTAGAAATTGACAGTGAATTGTAACCAATCACCACAAATTGAACACAAATTCACAAATTATCTTTATCTCTATATATAATAAATTAATTGGTTTGTTAATGCAATTGATTGACAAAAGACTTAACCATTAAGAATAAAACTTTATCAATGTTATGACACTTGACACCAAATCATGTGTTCTCATTCCGAACATAGAGCTAATTTCAAGTTACATCCAATGTAATTCTTAGACTTAAGAAACTCCTCTATTAGTATATAAACCTTTTTTTTTTTTTTAATTCTACATATACGGATTATGGACTCTATGCTCAAATAAAATCTTAAAAATAAAAATAAAAGGAAACTTACAATATCAATTATACCAAAACAAACAAGATAATACATTAAAAAAAATAGAGTTAAACAAATAAAAATCAGTTTCCCCACTTTAAGTGTTTTCTACCAATCACAACCTATAATCATGATATGTGTTTGATTTTTTGTTATTGCATTTTAAATTTTAATGATTTCTAAGGAAAAAAGAAAAAGAAAAGAGGGATGTGTCCCCAGTTATAAAGTGGAATAATTGACCAATCTATGGGCAGTGATAAGCCCATATGTGAAAAAGTGAAAGTCATGTTAGCAGATGGAAAAAAATGGTGAACATTTTTGTGTCTTTTTGGTATTACTCGACAGGATAAGATTGTGAATATTCATAGAATCATAGCTATAATTTTGGGGAAAAAATAAAAGTGGGACTCTGCTTTTACTCACCGAACCGGGCTCAAAGGAACTGGCGGTGGAACTGATTGACTTCTTCATAAGATTACACATATAAGGATCACAGGACAGGTACAGATTCTTCACCAAAAGCCCATTTGAACCTTCTGGGACCTTCAACTTTATGGTACCATTGGTGTTAAGGTACACGTCTGATTCTTTAGGGAAACCAGACACATAGTTCTTGAAGATCACTTGCTTGTTGCTCACTTCTAGCTCATTATCACCACCACCACTTGCCATTGATAACAAAGCTCTGATTGTATATTAGGCATACAATCAAATTATGTGTATTGATTTTAAGGCTCTTCTCTTGTCTTTTTGAAGTGTTGCAAGAAAGTTGAGGTTGTTTTATAGTATGGAAAGATAATTGATGCAAAAAAAGTTGGGAGTTTTATTATGTGCAAAATAGGAACAGTTCTAGAACCACGTAAAATACCACAATTTTTGGAGGTTCGTTTTATAGTAAAAAAATTTTAGTTTTTCATTAATTTAAAGTTATACATGTATAACTTTTTTAAGTAAAGTTAAACAGGATGTTTTTAATTTCTCTTGTTGCTTCTTGGAGGAAGAGGATAGAATTAGAATTGATGGAGGTGTAACTGAAGAGGAGGTCCGTGCTGGTTTATGGTCCCTTAAGCCTTTTAAAGCTCTAGGGCCAGACGGATTGCATGCACGTTTCTATCAACGTTTCTGGTTGGTGGTAAAAAATTCTGTCTACAATGAGGTGAAAGGAATCTTTGATAAAGGTCGTGTGCCAAGTTACCTCAATGAGACCTTGATTTCTTTGATTCCCAAATGTCAAAATCCTGAAACCCTGAACAATTATAGGCCCATTAGTTTATGTAACTCAGTGTACAAGATTGTGTCAAAGATTTTGGTGGCTCGGATTAGGCTATTGCTCAGTAGTTTGATATCACCTGTGCAAGCTGCCTTTGTCCCTAGCAGAAAAGGTACGGATAATGTCCTAATTGCCCAAGAATTGTTCCATGCTTTGGATAAAAAGAAAGGAAAAATGGGCTTCATGGCAGTAAAGTTAGATTTGGAGAAGGCATATGATCGTTTAGAGTGGGGTTTTATCCATAGAGTCCTTCAAGCATTTCATTTTCCCCCAAAAATGTCTAAGCTAATTATGAGCTGTGTTACAACCTCAAGTACCTCTATTTTGATCAACGGCGGTGCTTTAGAGCGGTTTGAGCCATCTAGGGCATTAGGCAAGGGGACCCTTTATCCCCATACCTTTTTATTCTTTGCATGGAGTATTTGGGGCATCTAATTGAGCAAAATGTGCGAGAGGAGACTAGGCACCTCTAAAGGCTTCGAAGGACAATGTGGGTGTTTCTCACCTCCTTTTTGCAGATGACATAATCCTATTTAGTAGAGCTGATGTGCATGGTTGTGAAGCAATTTCAGATGTGCTGGGGAATTTTTGTAAAGAATCTGGCCAAAAGATCAGTCCCGATAAATCTAGAATTTATTTTTCTCCAAATGTAAGTGATGACTTGAAAGAGGAAATTAGTGACAGGTTGGGCATTAGGGAGACCAATAATATAGGGAAGTATCTTGGGTTTCCTATCAAACATCGTGGGGTACCTAGGACTCCCTATAATTTTATTGTGGAAAGGGTTATGAAGAAGCTTGCGGGTTGGAAGGCCAAATACATTTCCTTTGCAGGGCGGGCTGTGCTTATTAAGTCAGTTATGTCAGCCATTCCAAATCATGTTATGCAAGGGGCTGCGTTACCTGTACATGTTTGTGAAAAGCTAGATAAAATTAATCGGGACTTTTTGTGGGGGTCCACAAATGAGAGAAGAAGATGCACATGGTGGGTTGGAGTAAAATAGTGAAATCCAAAGATGAAGGGGGACTGGGTATACAAGAGGCTAGAGCTAAGAATATAGCATTGTTATCAAAGCTGAATTGGAGGATGTATCATGAGCAAGATGCCTTATGGGCAAAAGTCTTATTAAAAAAATATTGTGCTAACTCAAGGGTAAGGTCGAGAGATCTTGAGAAACTTCCCTTTTCTCCGAATTGGAAAGCCATAAGTTTGGGCTTTCCTATCTTCCGTAACGGAATTGCTTGGGGGATTGGTAATGGAGCCGGGGTGGATGTATGGCTGGATAATTGGATTAATGGTGACTCTCTACGAGGTATGATTGAAAGCCCTCTTAAGCAGGAAGAACTAAACTTGAGAGTTTTAGATCTGTATAGTTGTCAAGGTTGGAATTGGGATCTTATCTCCTTTGACTTACCATTTTCCATCAAAGAAAAAATTAAGGCTATTCCAATTAAAATGATTGGGAGTGGGAGAGATATGGTGGTGTGGAAGTTCTCCAAGAATGGAGAATTCACTACAACTTCAGCTTACAAACTTGCACATCAAGGTGATGAGAATGCTATACAGTTTAGTGGGTAGTGGATTTGGAAATTAGATATGTTACCAAAAATTATAAATTTTCTTTGGTTGCGTTTGCATGGTACCATTCCAGTTAAGGAAGTGTTAGCAGATAGGGGTGTCAATTGTGATAAGTTGTGCCCGCTTTGTAGAAACCAGGATGAGTCCATTATTCATGTGCTTCGTGATTGTGTTTTTGCACGTGATGTGTGGCGGAAACTGGAGGTTCCTCCAACTCAAGTTACTTCCTTTGCTGATGGTCTTGAGGTTTGGTTAAAGACCAATTCATTAAGTTCAGCGCTGCATAAGGGATCCATTCCTTGGTGAATTGTTTTCCTTTATACTGTTTGGTCCTTATGGAAGAATAGAAACTCTATTGTGTTTGATAATTCTGTTCCAAATCCAACTCTTGAGAAGGTGTGCTTAAGTCAAGCCAAGCAATATCATTTTTGTGTCAGTAAGTTTAAGCAAGTTACTCCAAAAATTGCTATCCCTATCAAATGGACGAAACCTCTTCCGGGTTGGGATAAACTCAACACTGATGGAGCTTCTTTGGGGAATCCAGGTAAGGCTGGTGGTGGAGGGTTGATCCGAGACAGTGAAGGGAGATGGATTAGGAGGTACTCGAGGTCTATTGGACACACGATAAGTGTTATGGCTGAATTATGGGCTTTGAGAGATGGGCTAAATCTTGCAATTCAATTGGGAATTGGCTGTTTAGAAGTGGAGCTTGATGCTAAGGCTATTGTGGAGATGTTGAAAAATTCTAACAGTACTAATATTAAAGTTTCTCCATTGCTTCTTGATTGCAGATCCCTCGTAGCAAGATTCATGTAGGTTCGGTTAGCTCATGTGTATAGAGAAGGGAACAGATGTGCTGATCTGCTGGCCATGAATGGTTGTTATATGAGGGAGGATTTTGTTATTTTTGAAACCTCCCCCTCTGCTGAATTAGATAGACTGCTTATTTATGATTGTAATGGGTTGTATTATTATAGGTGGGTAGCCACTACTTTGGCCTCTGTGGCCAGTTTGTAAGTCTGTTTGTTTTTAATATACTCTGCCTATTAACCAAAAATAAATAAAAAAAATACATGATGTGTACTTTCTAAAGTTTATTTTATTCTATTTTTGGAGGTCCATTTTATCGTAAACATATGTCAGTTTTTCATTCATTTAAAGTTATACATGATGTGTAAAAAGTTATGTAGCTAAAAATGAAGTCAAAGTCAATGAACTAAATTTAACTTTTTAATTTCATTCTTTAATGATAGTATGCTTTTTTATTCTTATCAATTCAATAATCAATATATATATATATATTAAAGCAGAGTTCTTATGTGAGAGTACATGAGGTCCTGCCACGTGGAACTCTAATATTACATTTAACATTTTTTACATTTTTTCATTAAGTTTTCTTAACCGTTACCCAATAAATCATAGTAACTCATTTTTACTATTATATAAATTTAGCATTTTTTACCTCTTTTTATTATTTTTTTTTTACTGTAACCTAATAGATCATAGTAACTTCTTTTTACTGTCCTATCACATGGCATTCTAATATTGCATTTAATCTTTTTTACCTTATTTCATTAAGTTTTTTTAACCGTTACCAAATAGATCATAGTAACTTATTTTTACTATTATATAAATTTAGCATTTTTTACCTCTTTTTATTAATTTTTTTTACTGTTATCCAATAGATCATAGTAACTTCTTTTTACTATTATATAAAATATAGGTTGTTCTTGGCAATTAGATCTATTAGACCAAAATTAATTCACTATAAAATAAACTACTTTTTAAAAGTAAACCAAACCTTATGAAAAACTCAAGCCAGTTCTTACCTTACATATTATAACCCAAGTTTGACCCTGCCCATGTGTAAATCAAAGCAAAAACTTTTACCCTCTTACTAACTCTCGTCTACCTCCCCCACGTATAGGTGATACTTCTAGAAAATCTCATCCTCATGAAATCATGTCTTCATTTTTTCCCAATTTCAATTCAATATGCATTTGTCTATTAATAATGTTCTATGCAATTTATGCAGACAAATTCCCTGTCATCGACCAGTGCAACAAAAGTATATATAAATCTTAAGATACTTGAGGCTGCTGAAATAATTGACAAGTGCATATTTCTAAAATTTATAATAACAAAAAAGTCTAATAAATATCATATACTATCTCACAAAATGTCATTAACTTAATATTTTCTTTAAAAAAATTCAATGATAGGAATGGTAAAAAATATGATCCTATACAAGAAATACCAAAAATACATGCAAAAAAAAATTCATAGGAGGATTTATCTTTAAATATTATGAAGATAATAGTAAAGATAAAATGCATTGAATGAGATAATACGAAAGAGATTTGTTAATCATTTCAATTTATACTCATCATATACGTAAAAAAAAAAAATCATACATCATATTATTTACATTAAAAAAATAATACATATTAATTTCAAAGTTCATTACAAGATGTAAACTGTTAGGGTATTGCAATAATAAGTAATATTGATACAACAATAGGTTGGTATTACATTTTACACGTACTTTGTGAAAGGAATGTCAAACCAGAAGCAAAATTATTTTGGTATGCAAAATGTGAAACAAAAATAAATTTGTCTATCCTAAAGTTAGAGGCATTCATATTAACTACATACCCTCCAAATATTTATAATATATTTATCTCACTATAACTACTATATATATACAATTGCAAACTACTTCAGATACATGATTCAAATTGAAGTTTTTGATGCAACTATCAAAACAAATTTTGTGATATTTGATTGAGATGCCGAGAAAATCCTAATTGAATCTACAAGATATTTTGCTGAAAAATAAACTAAGGTACAACTTATTTAAATTATTGTAAAAATATTGATATTGGAGAACGAATTCCACATGATTTGAAAAAGAAATTAGGAAAAAATGGATTTCTCTACTTCATTTGAATGAATTCAATTTGAAAGGTGGTTTTGAAAATTACATAGTTGCTAAGATTTTTGATGCACCTTCAAATGAAAAAAAGATATGGAAGAAAAAAAAAACACAATTTAATATGCTATATTAATTCTTTTTGCTGCACTATTCCAAAATTAACAAAAATAAAAAATAAAAATATTTACAAAAAACTGTAACATCATTGAAATTTAATATAAATGTAAATACTATGAAAAATCTTAGGCTGTGTTTGTTTTGGCTAAAAAGGGTTTTAGGAAATCATTTTACACCCCTCTATGTGTTTAGTAAGCACTGAAAATTACGTCAAACGGATTTCATTTTCTGCGTTGACCACAAAATACCCCTCTTGGCCCATAAAACCGTTTCAGCCAATATTTTATCTTCAAATCATTTACACTCCTCACACTCTCACACGCACTCCTCACAGACACTCTCCAAGTAGTTGTGACCGAGCTCCACAGAGCAAGACAGCAACGGACACAGTTCACCCCTCCCTTACACCAGTCCGACGACCCACGGTCCTTCGAGCCACAGCACCGGCGCTGCCTTCGCAATCGCGCGATCTCGATCTCATCGCTCTCTTCCTTCTTCTCTCCCGGATCGCGCCGCCTTCGCAATCTCGATCTCGCCTCTCTCTTCCTTCTTCTCTCCCGAATCGCGCCGCCTTTGCGATCTCGATCTCGCCTCTCTCTCTTCCTTCTTCGCACCGACGATTTTTTTTTTTTGAGTTTTGTTTCTTTTGTGCTTCTCTGCTGAGAAATATGTTATATATTTGTTTGAAATGATGTTATATATTTGTTTGGAAGTTGAGAAAATGTGAGCAACAAGTAGAAATATATTTTTTATAATATTTTCAAAATTACAACCAAACACCTGAAAATATTTTCCAAAGTATTTTTTAAAATGCCACCAAACACCTAAAAATATTTTCATTTCCAGAAAATATTTTCACCTAAAAATATTTTACACCCAAAAAATATTTTACACCCAACCAAACGCAGCCTTAGCGACAAAGTCCAAACTTTGTAAGATCCAATTAAGAATCTCTCGATGCCAATTCATTAGTGATTAACACAAATGATGCAACAAAAGGAAAAAAATGATGAAAGCTCAAAAATTAAACAAATATGGACAGACTAAACTTCAAACGTTAAAGATAGAAAAACTGATGATGATAATAAGCATCACCATATCTTAATAACAAAGATTGAAGAAAAAAAAAAGATTTCGTAATGAAGCTTTTTATTACATCATATAATAAAAATCAATAATATAGAATGAATTAATATGTTTTTATCAACTTTTATTATACAATATTACTCCAAGTGGTTTTAATTATTGCTCATTACTTGAACAAAATAATTATAATAGATATATATGAGCAATTTATAATTGTTACTTTTTATGATGAACTCATTACTAACAAAGTTTTATAATAAATATGCTATAATATGTCTAATATTTTTCAAAAACAAATTTACATAAAACATTACAACAGTATCCGTGCATCGTACAGAAAACTTACTGGTTACAACTAAGAGGAGAGATTTGATTCATTTGAATATTAAACATTTTCATTAGAAATATTATGAAGTGTCAATTAATTTTCAAAACTTTTGAATTTTGTGATAGCTTGTGACCACACATGTCAATTAAAATTCATATATAAGTTTTATAAAAGATTTTACTAATATCATAGAAATTAAATAATAAATATTATAGAATAAAAATAAACAGAAAAAATTAACATAAGTTAGATTGCAATGTAAGACTAAACAAATTAAAAAATTAGTAATATAGAATTTTAATAGGATTTTTTTTTTCTTTTTAGGAAAGAGAAAAAATTTCATTGCTCAAAGCCAATTATTTTAACCTTTACCCAAAAAATCTTGAAATTTTTTCCTTTACGGTTCTTTGAACAGTCTAGATCTAAAAAACCAAGCATAAGAATTGCAAGACATGTAGAGATTTTTCACCACAACCCCATTAGTACCTTCTGGGACTTTCAAGTTTATGGTACCATTGCTACTCACAGACATATCTGATTCTTTAGGAGAACCAGTCACATAGTTCTTTAAGATCACTTGCTTGTTGCTCGCTTGTAGCTCATCAGCACCATCACTTGCCATTTTTGAATAAATGAAGCTCCTACTAGTAGTAGTATCAATGAGTGTTAAATACAGAAGAAAAGTAAAAAACGATGAGATAACTAGACAAGAGTAGTATCGTCGAAAATAATAGTGGTGTGATCAGCCAATGCGTCAGGATTGTTTATTTTATTGTGGTGGAGAAAAAACATATGTTAGGTATATGCGAACGCAATTGGTCAAAGGTCATGGTTTTAAAAATTGGACTGAGTTAGTGGGTTCAACTATAAAATGTGTAAAATTTAGTAATTTACGTAGTTTTGTCTAAAAATGATCTACATCAGTTTATATATAATTGTTTAAATTTACAAGTTAGCTAAAATAACTAACTGATATCATTCATTTTGTATTTAGTTATTTTTTTCTTTCTTTACAAAACTCAAAAATGAAGGAAGAAAGTATATAGTGGCTATTGTGTGTGAAAAAAGAGAAATAATTTTTAAAAATAAAGAAAAATTGATATTTTAATGAAATTTAGTATAAAATAAATAATTTGATATGTGGTGTTTTTGAAAAATAAGTATATAAAATAAAAAAAGTAGGTTCTTATAAAATAGAGAATTTTTTTTTTTTTTTGCATGAGCTGATGCAAATGCTAAGAGTTTAAATTCTCTCCCCCATCCTTATAATTATGGAATTATTAAAATTAAAAAAAAAAAATTATTCATGATGTTTCAAGAGCATTGTAGCTCAATTGACACTTTCTAGAATTTCCAAAAGAAACATTGAGGTGGCTTCACGTGTTTAGAGTGGTAACCCAGCCAGTTATAGGGAATGGTAAATGGTTGGTTGATCAAACTTTATTCGTTAACATTCTGAAAGATTTCAGATTTCAAACAAGTATTTTATTGAAAAATCTTGATTTAATAAATTCTAGCCAAGTTTAGTTGTAAGTTGCTTAACTTTTGTTTGAAAATTTTTTCAAGATAGTAAGGGGGAACACCAAATTGTTGAGTAGATACAATGATTTTACAAGCATGAAAATATTAGATGACACTCATTCATTACAGCCACGATTACCGAATTATTGCATTGCATGAAGTTAGTATGTTGAAGTGAATTTGAGCTTGTAGCATCATAAGATCTGCAATTTCTGAAATTCTTGACATCAATGACATTACATCTACTTAGTAAACTCAATTCTTCATGAACACCAAGACCTGAAACGTCCACCAAACGAGTAGACACTTGAGGTTTATTTACAGTAGTAAACTCCAAGGGACCTAGAGCTTTTGGTCATGAAGTCAATCATTCTTGAGCAACTAAAACTACCTGTTTACCAACATTGAGGCCAGAAAATAGCCCAACAAGGGCTGCTGGACCACTCTCAAGGCCTTCAGCTATGTCTTCCAAATATACAATATTCCCTTCAGCAATGTGAGGCAGAACCAAATCCAGAAACTTCGGGTAAAGGTGATAGTAATCAAAAGCCACAAATGCTTTCATATGAACCCGTTTGTAAATCATGTGCGTTAAATTGTACACACCTTCTGGCTTCTCAAGGTTGTACTGTGAAATCATGCCACAAACAGCAATGCGACCATGGGTCCTCATGTTGAGTAGCACTGCATCAAGCATTTTTCCCCCAACATTCTCAAAGTAAATATCAATACCTTCAGGAAAGTACCTGAAAAAAATAAATACAACATTCACACTAGATTGAGACCAGCAATATGATATAGAAGTCCAAAAGACTCATGTTTTCCCTAGTAAATAGAGTAAAACTTAATATATCATGCTCCTACCGTATTGTTTATCTATCTTTGCCTTTTTTAATGAAGGCTTGAAAGAAAAATTAATCCACAATATAACCATTTTTTCCCATAAAAATTTTCCAAGGCATAAAATATATATGAAAGGATGTCCTCTTCCTTGAGAACAAGGATGTCCAATGTTTTCTTCAGTATCAAATCAGTGACCCTGTAAAAGACTGAAATGATATTTTATATTCTGATTAGAACAAATATTATTACTAACCTTTTCAAAGCTGCATCCAAGTCAGACTCTTCTTTATAGTTGAATGCCTCATCGAACTTCAATTTGTTCTTCAGCAAATCAACCTTGTTGCAGAAAGGATAGAGGAAAAAAAACAAAAGCAAACAGAAAAATGCTGGTTAGTGAGGCTGCCCACTGGTCAGGCAGACCAACTCATAAATAAGATTTGAAGTTGCCAAAGTGTGCAGGGGTGATCAATATCTATTATGATTTGTGAAAATGGACAAGGGTGGCATATTTTGACCTGAAATTTTATCTTAGGCATGTGACTCGCAAATATTTAGACACGGTATAGGACAAATACGTTAATATCAGGGAACATATATGTTTATACTTGTTATAGTGTCTGTTAGCATGCGTATGAACCATTAATAGGAAATCAATTTTCAAATTAATAACCATAATACTTACTTTTAAAAATTCATAACAACCAAATAGTTCTGTACTAATCTTAGGTAAGGAAAAAAGAATATCTACACTTCAAGCAAGATTTAAAAATGACTACACAAAAGTGTCCACTAGTTTATACTTAACTCTTCAAATGTTTATAATTGTTCCTGTTATCTTTTGGTCCCTAAGGACATGGCAAATTGGGAGGAAAATTTCGAGTTAGATTGCAATGGTTCACTAGTTTTTTGTACATTTATATATGTATTAAGATGAATGCAACTATACAGTAACCAGTAGAGAAGAGAGTTGCTCATTTAGGAATTAGGATGAAGTATCTCAACGGTAGAACTGATTTGGATCAAACCCAGATTAGTTGGACACAACCAATTGAATCAAGCACATCAAATTATAAACAGAATGGAAAAATCAATTTTAATTGAATTGAAACATTGAGCACTCATAGTCAAGAAGTCACCTTTTCTTTGCTTCCAGCACTTCCAACAACATAGCAGCCTAACAGCTTTGCAAACTGCCCAACAAGCTGACCAACTGCCCCAGAAGCTGCTGAAATGAAGACATACTCTCCTTTCTTAGGAGAGCAAACCTCATAAAAACCACCATAAGCAGTTAAACCAGGCATACCTACACATAAGGAACATGTTTAATGAGCTTTTGGCAAAAAGCAAGACAATTGTTAACACAGCATACTAAAAAACCTAGCCAAATTACTTGCAATATGTGATCTGTAATGTTTTTAATTACTACAGGATGACCTCAATCTCAAGATATAACATCAGCTAGGTGACCCAATAATGGCAGTTTAAAAAAATTGTCCCACTTACAACTTAGTTGCTACAATCAAACTCATCATATATAAGAGTTAATAGAAAATAAGTTCTATTTTGGATAGACTTACCAAGAATACCAGTATAGTAGGACAGTGGCACATCAGTGTGTTCGATTTTAAACAAATTCTGTAAATCTGTAATCAAACTATATTCTTCCCATCCAGTTCTTCCCCAAACTAAGTCACCTTTCTTGAATTTTGGATTCCCAGAATCTACAACTTTTGCCACACCAAATCCAACAATGGGCTGCATAATTTCAACATCAAATTCATTATTAAAGTACACAATTGAAACAAGATCAATCTGATACCCCCTCATTAACCATAGTAGATATAACCTTAAGCTCTTAGTTGGCCAAAAGATCTATGATAATCAAATCTATCATTATATTTATGCAATAAAAATATTGGTTTTAGATTTTTGTGTCTTTGGTATTACTCAACAAGATAAGATTATCAATATTCATAGGAATCATAGCTATAACTTTGGAAAAAAAAAAACAGAGTGGGACTCTGCTTTGACTCACCGAACCGGGCACCAAGGAATCGGTTGACTTCTTCATACGATTACGCATATAAGGATCACAGGACAGGTACAGATTCTTCACTAAAAGCCCATTTGAACCTTCTGGAACCTTCAACTTTATGGTACCATTGGTTTTAAGGTACATGTCTGATTCTTTAGGGAAACCAGACACATAGTCCTTGAAGATCACTTGCTTGTTGCTCACTTCTAGCTCATTATTACCACCACCACTTGCCATTGATAACAAAGCTCTTACTGTATATTAGCAATACAATCAAATTATGCGGGTTGGTTTTAAGGCTCTTGGGTTGTCTTTATAAAGCGTTAGCAAGGAAGTTTATTTATTTTTTAATAATATGGAAAAAAATAAAGTGTTTGCAACTTGCAAGAAAAGTGTCTTTATAAAGCGTTTGCAAGAAAGCTGAGGTTGCTTTGATGGTATGGAAAAAATAATTGATGCAAAAAAAGTTGGGAGGTTTTAGGGTCGTTTGGTACAATATTATACATATTTTCAGTTTTTAGAAACATGCTTTTTATTTTTAAACAATATTATACATATTTTTATACATTTTTTTATATATAAATATTTTTAAAATAAATAAAAATGGTTGTTTAACGCACATACTACTTATAATGCAGAAAAGAGTGTAATTCTAATAAAAAAAAAAAAATTTGCAACTTTTACCGACTGCTTTATATGTTAGATTGTAAATGATTATATGTCATTTTCACATTCATTATCATTTTTTTAACTATTCACAATTTTGACCTAGACAATTGTGGTTCAATTGGTAGAGCTTTAGGTGGACTTGGACTTTTTCAAAGAAATTTAGTGATGTGAGCGAATGCGTCAGGGATCGATTTATTGAGTGGAAAAAATAATTGATGTTGCGTCAGATAGTAGCATAGTAAATGCGGAATCTTTTGCGGTATGTTTACATTCTTATCCACACCTTGGGCACGAAATAAATAAATAATCATCAATCACTACTACAGTACTTTCTAGAGTTTTGTTTTATATTCTATTTTTGGAGGTCCATTTTACAGTAAAATTGTTAGTTTTTCGTTAATTTAAAGTTGTACATGATGTTTACTTTCTAGAGTTTATTTTATTCTATTTTTTGAGGTCTGTTTCTATAATCTATATAAAAAAGGAGAACTTGAGTGGTATTGGAGGGAGAGAGAACGTGAAGAGTGAGTGGATTATATTATAGTATGGGTGCTATTATTGGGTGCCGTTAGCACCCATTATTAATGTGATAAAATTTAATAATAAATTATTCGATATAGAAAAAGCTGAATATATATTAAGAGAAATGTTACGTTAACAATATTTTTATAATATTTTTACAACAAATCATAGGTAGTTAGTTGTTATTGATTCAAATTTGAACCTAACATTACGATTACTTTTTTGCCCTAACAATTAGTCACCTCACCATCCCATAAGACCTTGTACTTTTGACTAGTTTCATCTTTATAATATTGTAGCACAAATTCAATACAGTTTTCTTGATGAACTGAATATTGTGTTGCTTTCTCAAACTCATTTTGAAATTTTTTGAAAGCATAAGGTGTCAAAACGTTGTGTGTTTGGTCTTCTAATGGTGACAATGTTCTTAAAGAAGAACCTCTAAATGTCTCTAACATTGTATCATATGATTGTGTTTGCTCAATATCTTCAATGGCAAGATCAACTTAAGATTGTAAAAAATAAAATAAATTAAAAAATTTTATATGACATATAAAGTCTACAAATATTAACAAATAAAACACATTATACAACAAAAGAAATCAATGGTAATTATTGACTTACTTGTTTAATGAGTTGCATCAAGTTTATGTAGGAACTAACAAACCATTTAATAAAGACATTTATACTTTCTGATCTTTCGGTTATTGTCATTCCACTAAAAAAACGTCCTCGAAGGTAACATGATATCAAAAATTGCTTGATTTGATATAAACCAATTACATGCTTGTTAGTAAGCATGTCATACTTTTCCATAACTTGAGTCCATTGATCCTCAAATTCTTCACATGTGTCTAACTTGTATAACTTGTAGAACTCTATGTAGCAATTTGAACATTGATTACGAATAATAGATGTAAACCAACCACTAAACTTAGCGGTAATATGCCATATACAAAATGCATGTTTTTGTGAGTGGTAATTCTTTTGATATTGCCTTTGTAATCCATGGATCTTGATCTGTCAAAATTGCCTGGGGTTATTTCTTCATTAAATATGCAAAATTTTACTAATAAAAAAATTATTAAAATATATAAACATTTCAAATGATATGTATTAATATTAGCTACTAATCATGGGATTCAGACTTTTCAACACAAAAATTAGCCCAATAAATTGCAACTTTCATGAACAGAGGAAACAATACAATAATATAAATAAGAATAATTGCATCTCAATTGAAGTGAACTTCACCCCATGCAGCAATTAAAAACACAACTACCACCATTAGCCTTTTTTTATTATAATATAAATAAGTAAACTTTTATGGAAACAACAAACAGTATTTATCCCCATTTACTCACAAATTTCTAATTGGTTTTGCTTCTTTCACATACAAACAAAAAGAAGAATCTCAATTCTCACTCATCTAATAGTTTATACAAAACCCAAAATTCCATTCTCAATTCCACGCAAAACAAGCAGAAAATAACACCAAGAATTCCAACACAAACAAACCATTTTCACCCAAGAAACAAAACGCTAATTAAATAAAATGGAAAAATAGTTGTACAAATTTATAAGATAAATAGAGTAACTTCATTAGCAATCGAAAAGCACTAGTTGTTTCATTTTTAAGAAGTGCACAACCAAAGAGAATCGACTTTCCATGATTATTGACACCAACAAAAATACCAAAAGGAATACCATAAGCATTTACCTTGTAAGTAGTATAAAAAACAAAGACATCTCCATTTTTTTGGTACAAATCAAAACTATAAGGGTGCGACCCAAAAATATGCTCTAACCTTTTCTCTTCATCGGTTGTGAATGCATATTGAAACTTAAAATTCCTTTCTTTAGCAACTTTACAAAATTGTAAGAGATCCACAACATCATTCATAGCATTCATCTTTCTCATTTTCACATTAAGATTACGAATATCCCGTTGAAAAAATGGAAGATGTCCATGTTTCACATTTTTCTTAAGTTTCATGACACATATTATTTCTCTAACTGAAAGTCCAGCTTCTTTGAATAAGAGAATTCAATTTTTATCAATGATAACACAATTGGCCGGAAGATATCGTACACTCGAAGGGGACAACAATTCATGATAGTAATCTACAACAAAAATAGTGACATGCCATTCTTTCGGAAAAATGTCTATTAACTTTCGCAATACAAGTTAGACTACAATAGTTAGATGAGGTTTGTATCCACATTTTAAAGACTTCCTATTTCATTGCTCCTTAGATGGATCCACCATTTTTAGTGGTTGCCTACCTTCCCGATGACAAAAGAAATTATGTCTTTCTATTTCTCCATTTTTTTTTTCTCCAAACAACTTTTTCAAATTGTAAAACAATTTCAATTTGCATAATTTTTATAGAAAATGAAAGCTTCTTCTTCACTAAGAAAACATTGACCAACAAAAGGCTAAAATTCATTTTCTTTTGAATTTATATCCTCATATTCTTCAATAACCCCCGTCTCATCTATTGGACATCCATTCCAATCAATTATTTCCCCTCCACATGTGTTATTATTTTTTCCATCATTCGGAAACTCATTTAACTCAACACAATTCCTTGAAACACTTCCATGAATCTCACTTGCAATTAAATCATCATCAATTTGTGCTACATTAAAACAAGAATTTAAAAAAAAATCAACATCATATTATACTTTAAATGAAATATGGATTACAAATAAAATAAAAAAATAATAGTACATTTTTGAAGCAGTTCATTTAAGTCAAAGTAACTCACTGAAACAAGTTGATGAGTCTCACTTGCAACTAAATTGTCATCCATTTGTGCTACATTAAAACAAGATTAAAACAATCAATATTCAATATCATATTTTAGGATAAATGAAAAAAAAAATGATACAAAAAAAATAAAATAATAGTTCATTCTTGAAGTGAAAGAAGATGAAGAGTAAAATATTGATAAGGTGAAATTGGGTGGAAAATAAAAAGTGAAATGAAGGGAAATGTGTTAAAGGTGTGTTAAAAGGGCATTTTTGTCCTATAATTATTGGAGAAACCAAAGTACACATCTAACATCAACCATAGCTGAAAAGTAAACTTTGCCAATTTCCTATGCAGGTGGGACTCGAAGCCTAATTTGTTAACAGGTACCGGCCATCTCCTGTTAACAACGTCCATATATATATATATATATATATATATATATATATTGAGGTTTATCAAACACAGTATAGGGATTTACAATAGGGAAATCTTTAATAGGTATTTTACTATCTTCAGGGACATGGGATATTTCATACAAGTAGTCTAATCTATTTGCAGTAGATTTACAAAGGGAAAGATCACAAGAAGGGGTAATGGTATCAGTGACTGCTGAGGATGTGACTGCTGAGGATGATGAACTAGCCATGATAGTTTCTAAAATGAAGAACTGTTTTCCTAAGGTCTGACAGGACTAAAACGCCACTCTTAGACTCACGTCCACTAGATGACTCAGGAAAAATAATTCTTTGATACTTTTAGTACAACCCCTTAGTGTTCTACTTGATTATCAAATCCAGTGTTCTGATGTGATTATCACAGAGGATCCACAATAAGTGGCAACTGTAAATCACAGAGCATACTAATCAGGACAATAATTCAAGTATACTAATCAAAGGAGAGTGAAACTGGTTGCAAGGCTTTAGCAGTTTTGTGTTGCATAGCAGTTTTGAACTGTATGTGTGTGGATGATGAGTTGTATGGCTCTGATACCAATTACGGGAGAAAGTGACGAAGAACTAAGAGAAAGTGACGAAAACCAAGGAAAATACAAAGGAAGAAAGTGACGAAGAACAACTAGGATACAAAGGACAACTAAAATACAAAAACTAAACTTAAAACATGAAGTAGGAAGCTACGGGAAAGTAGAATTGGTGAAGGAGAATAAGGACGACTTACAACTACAAGACGAACACGCTGACTGGATAATGGGAGTGTAAGAAGATCATGGAAGCTTATTAATAGCGTATATTGCTAAAATACTATAGAAAATAACAGCAAAATATGGAATAGAACATAGAACAAGATACAACAAACTGAGGGATATTATTAGATTGAGCAAGTTTTTTATAGGACTGGAAGACATAGACTGAGAAATATTATACAAACTGGCTAACTCTCTAATTTTTCTCTCTACTTCTATTCTGAAAACTCTTAAACTTTCATTCTGCTGAACTAAGGATACAAACGGTCTATTTATAGGCAAATATTTTACAACAAGACAAAATATTCTACAATGTGAATGTTGATTTTTTTTCTTTACAGATGTCCAAAATTTGTGAGGGATCAGTGCCAGTTGTCTTCTTAATCTTCAGAAAATATTCGTCTGTGGATTCTTTTCTGACAATAGGCATTATGGGACTGAGCAAAGGACTAGGCATCATGGAGTTCAATAGTTTCTATCTTGAAGGTGTGACGGCAAGTGAGAAAGGAAAGCCAAGACAAAAGTGGGTCCAAAAGTGGGTCCCACAATTTTTTTTTATTTTTTTATTTTTTTTTGCATATATCTTTTGTACATATCTTACTTTAATCATCTCTTCCTTGGAACCATTCTTCATCAATGTCTACATCTGGATCATGGTTATGATAATAAGGATCATCAAAGTCGAAAGGACTGGGCATTTCCCAATGGTGTTGATGGGGCCATTGCTGTCGGCAAACATTTGGGTCTGCTGGCACAATGTCTGGAAGGATTCCTTGATTGAGGGATTCTGCCATTGTGAGTGAATAGTGACAGGATATCCAAGATACATCCGTATGTCTGTGAATAGCTCCGTCGGCATTTGTTACCCAATGTACTTCTGGAGGGTGGACAATTCCTTCTGCTTGAACATTATTTTTGGAGTTCAGCTTAGCTACTAGACATGCTGAATTGATTTTGTGACCAAACCGGGGGTGATCTGTTTTGTGATACTTGAACCATTGATCATCATGAGCATCATTTTTCAAAATTTCATGCCAAAATTTGTTAAAATATTTATTTTCATGAGGAAAAGTGTATGAGTAGAATCGTGGCTCAAAATGAATGCACAAGTAGTATTCATTGAGTAAGTACCACATGTAAAGGTAATGTGCAACATTCCAATATGTTATCCAAAATGCAAATGGGGTTTTCCATGGTTGCTCAATATCTGGGACTCGAATGCTGATTTGTTAATAGGTGCCGGCCATCCCCTGTTAATAACGTCCATATATATATATATATATATATATATATATATATATATATATATATATATATATATTGGTTGAATGAATATTGGTTTCATTTTCAAGTTGAAAGGAGTAATGTGATCATATGAGGACATTAATAGCTCCCTCATCATCTTGAGTCTCTTATTCACTCGCAAGTAACAGCTCAACCATTAAGTCAACTAGCACATAATGCTCTAACTATATATTTAAAAAAATAATTTCATTTTTATAGATATCAATTTTCAAGAACTAAATTTTCCAAAAGAAAACGAAATTTTAATTACTGCATATCCTATAAAGATTAGAGGATAATTTCTTATAGCTTGTATATACAAATATTGAATTTATTGTGGTCCATATAGATATCTTTAGGAACTTTTCTAGAATCCACGATATAACTAAATAAAGAATAAAAAAAATCTTTATCCATGTATTGGAAAATCATTGATTAATTCCACTCTCATCATATATAGTGTAGTCCAATATGAAACCATAAAGAAATAATTAACTTCTACTTGAATCAAAGAAATAGACCGAAATGGACCAAATGGACCATATGGACCGAAATAGACCAAATAGACTTAAGTGGACCGAATGAACCGAAGTGGATCTAAGTAAATCGAAGTGGACCAAATTGGACTGAAATGGACCGAAATTTATCAAAGTGGACCGAACTGGACTGAAAGAACTGAACTGAACCGAACAGACCAATGTGGACCTAATTGGACCGAACTGAATTGAAGTGGCTAAACTGGACCGAAGTTGATAGAATGGACTGAATTGAATTAAACTGGACCGAAGTAGACCGAATTAAATTAGGCTGGACCGAATGAATCGAAATAAACCAAATGGACTGAAGTGGACCGAATTGAACTGAACTAGACTGAAATTAATCAAAGTGGACTAAACTCGACTGAAAGGACGAAATTGGACTGAATGGACCTAGGTGGACCAAATTGGACTGAAATAGCTTGAAGTGGACTGAACTGGACTGAAGTTGACCAAATGGACCGAATTGGATTATACTGGACCGAAATAGACCGAATTAAATTATACTGGACCAAATTGACTAAATGAACCGAAAAGATTGAATTGGACCAAAGTGAACTGAAATGTTGTTGTGATGTGGCTTAATAGGAGCACAGCAACAATAAATATTATATTTTAACTTTTAAGTATTAGTATATAGATATAGATATATATATATATTAGGCAATGGCCTATGGCCCTTAAATGGGAAAAAAAATCCTATTAACCAATAAATATAATCTTCAAAACCATGTTCTAGTATTGTGCTATTAATGTCCATGTTAACTTTGTCTTTTTGGTAGGTTTCATTGGTGGAATGGGTTTCTGGCTTAGGAGTTTTGGTAGCTATTGCCTATTCATGTTTTGGTCTCTGTATACTGTGTAGATTGTATTTCTTGTTCCAATACCAATAAAATATCTGATTCATAAAAATTAAATAAATAAATAAATAAAAATCAATGTATGCTTAAATTGGACATTGAGAAGTATGTAATTTTAGTAGAACTTCCACCTATCTGCAACAAATTTGTAGCCTTGGTCTACACTCTTGATTTCTTGCAGCAAGATATTTTACCATACTGTAGCTCTTATCTGCACATTTCGACTTTCTATGAGGTTCATCAGTTTTGTGTTATCAAGTTAACATATAGTAACTCACAGAGAGAGAGACCACTATCCTAAGTTCTTCGATGCTTGAATATGTAAGAGCAATGATTCTCCAAGATATGTGTGCCATTGTATTGGATAAATTCGAAGGGGTTTAAAAAAAAATATATATTTTAAAGATACTACTCCATCAACTACTTGCTATGCCATGCAATCTATTATATGCAATACACTACATAAAGATTGATCTATAAAGCTTGCAAAAACGAAGGTAATCTATTTTCTCTGTTAAATCAAGAGTCATTTCTTGAGCTTTAGGGGCATCGTATATATATTTTTATGATGAATTGTTATCTTCTTAATAAGTCAATTGTTTGGTTATCCCATAGAGTCTGGTAACATAATAGGGATGTTAAAAACTTGGGCAAAGCAGAATACTTATTTCTCTAAATCTAATTATTCCCATGACTTTGTACCTAATCTGCGTTAGTCTTTCCCATGTACCATGTTCCTCGTGAATAAAAATGACCAGCCCAAATTAACAGCTTTACTTGAGTACCTCCAAACTCATTGAAACACGCCACCTGCATGTTCTGCAAGCTCTCTCTCACACTCATCTTCGACACGTGATTGATTCTGTCTCTTTTGCATTTGCAAGGTCGAGATTTCTCCGCATTCATAGTTTGATATGCAGTACAGATACAAGAGACTTGTTTTTCAGAGGCAATGAGTGCGTGAAAGCATATTTTCATTATTTTGGGTATGTTTTCATTTCATTGAACAAAGCATCTCCTCAAAACCTTTCACATTTTTGGCAAAGCATCTCTGCTTTTCTTCTCTGTTGTACTATTAAACCAGGCCAGGCTCCCACAACCACTCGTTTTCATCCTCATCCTTATTCCCACTCTATATAAAATTAGGACTTTGTTAACAGGTGTCATTTGTACACCATAATAAATAGTACCATACCATGGTTACCTTAGACGTCTATAGCGTGCTCTAACAGTAGCCTCGGGTAAAGTCTAGTGTTTTCAACTATGATGCACGGACACGGACACGGACACGGACACTGATACGGCAATACGGTAATTTTTAAAAAATAAGGACACGACACGGCGTGGACACGGCAATTAAATAATTAATTAAATTTTATATTTAGACATATTTTTAAATATTTTTAGACATAAAATACGTTTATGTCTAGAATTTAAATTATGTAAGAACTACAAATAAGTAAACTAACACTCAAATTAGTATAATAATACACATAAAATGTTTAGAGTACAAACCAAAAATTTAAATAGGCTACATTCAAAAGCTACAATATTCATTTTCAATTTATACTTTCAGTATTTATTTTAATAAAATCATCTACAATATTTAAGTTTAACTTTAATAAATTAATAACACTATAATAAGTGAGTGGGATTAAAAAAAAAAAAAAAGCACGTTGTCCTGAGAATAAGTGAGTGTTTATAAGTAACCTACTCACCCATTACCAAATGGCCAAATATCTAAAAGAAAAAGAAAAAGAAAAAGAAAAAAAAAAACAGAGAAGAAGCTTAAAGAAAGAGATCGAATCTGACATCCACGCCGAGAGAGAGAGAGAGATCGGAAGGGACAAGGCACATCGGCGACGTCAATGGAGCTCGCCGATCGGCCCAATCCAGCTCCGGCGATGGACAGAGGGCAACGGCAGCGGGCAAAGGGCACGGCAGCAGCGATGGACAGGGCACCGCAGCAGCAGCGCCGATCGCGAATCTGTGATTTTCTTCTCTCTCTCTCTCTCTCTCTCCTGGCGTGTCGGACGTGTCGGCGTCGCGTCGGAGCCGTATCGGAGAAGCGAAAAAAAAAAAGAAAAAAAAAGAAAAAAAAAAAGAGACACTGCTTGGACACCGGAGTCCGGCGAATCGTACCGGTTCCGGTGTCCGATACGTGTCGGACACTGACACGATGCCAAAAATGGCGTGTCGGTGCAACCCAGGTTTTCAAAGAGTAATTTTTAGTTATTCCTGGAGCATGGAGAATGGTGCTCCTTCCTCTCACATTTATTATAGGGTCCGCTCATTAAATTCATGGTGGGATCTACTATGAATGTGAAAGGAAGGAGCACCATTTCACTATACTTCGGAACTACCTAATAATTTTTCACTTTCAAATAAGTAACAGAGGTTTGTGTCAGTTTCACCATTTGTCTTTTTTACTTTTACTGAGAGTCAAAGCTTCATACCTTCATTTCACTATTCAAGTCTTGCACTATACATGGTTCCCTGCTGCCTCGGATATCTCTCTCTTTGTCTCCCTCTCTCTGTACTTGTAAAGTTAGTTCCTTCCACTTGTTGCAAAAGGGTCTTCCTTTTTCTTTTTTCTTTTTTCTTTTTTTTGAGGTAGTTGTTGCTTCTGTTAAGTAAAAATTGCTTAGTTCTTATGTGGGTCTAATCTTCTTTCAATATCAAGCGCAACTTTGTGTTTGAAAGTGTTGTCTTTGGTTTATTCACTGTTAAATCTTACTCTTTGTCTTCTTTTCTTTGATTTTTTGACTTCAGAACCGTTGTTCGGTGGAAATGGGAGATGCATGCAAAGATTGGAGCAAATGGGCTGAGGACACATATTGGACCCAAATCCAAACCTTTCACTTCTATCAGTTTCTCCTCAGTGGTTTTGATCGCCAGCTTGTAAGTTTAAGGACTATCTTTTTCCTTTTAGGATCTATTGAATTTCATGCTTATGAAAAGTTTGAAAACACTAAAAGGTGGTAGCTTTGCATGGTCGTTAAAAAAGTTTTTGAACATGCCTTTTAGAATGTAAGTTAAAAAAATTGCTGTTTATTTTAGCACACAAGAATCTCTTTATTTTTATTTTTTGCATTCTCACTTTTCAACATACCCACTTTATATTATCTATTTTACACTACATTTTATTAAAATATTAAAATTTTATTTTTTTAATTATTTATCTTTCTTCATATATACGCTGCAATGCATTCTTTTCCTTTATCCTCAAACTAAATGCAAAATGAACAGGATTAGTATAAATTTACAAACCATGTATTTTTACATAACTTTGCATGGCCACATAAGTGATTTTGGGGTCTGCTAAAATGTGATACTTTTTTTATTAGAGTGCAAAATGTCCTTTCTTTTTACATGGAAGAAGCGAAGCTTTGGGGTTCCTCTTCTACTTCTTACATGTTCTTGTGGAGTACGAGAAAACTATATTGGTAGCACTTTGTTTAGATGTGTTGTGTAAATTTATATTTTTGAGAAGCAAAAAATGGGAGGGGGTGCTTGAAATCCAAGAATTTCAGACCAAGGCAACTAATAGTGGAATATGTTGCACCTTTTTTTTTTAATAAAAAAAATCATGAAATTTACATTACAGTTTCATAAGAAAAGAAAAAACTTATGACTTTTAGTTTTCATCCCCCTTTTTAAATGTACTTTGGTAACTCCTGGCAACTGAAGTTGATCCCATTCGAAGTTAGAACCATATCAGTATTTTCTGTCACAGAACCACTCCATTTGCTTAGGAAATGGACAAAGACCAATTCATGGTGAAGATTTTCTTTTCACAAAATCTTAAGGTGCATGTGGCAGTATGTCATTTAAAATCAGTTATCATTCAAATACAAATGTTCAGTCCCACTTTTTGTGTATCACTTTATACTCCACGGATCACAACTGAGCATAGTCTTTTTACTTTCTTTATAAACAAACCAAAGTTTAAAATGCCAAAACAAAAAAAAAAAATCAGATACATGACATTCTGTGATTGGTGGAGCATAACAATAAGTGGGACAAAGGATTTTTGCAAATCTTTCATAAAATGGATCAGCCGGATGATACTTTAAATGATGGCCAGTGCCCAGTGGCACTATAGGATTTGTGAAAGAAAAAAAAAATGTTATTTTGTGAATTGGTCACTCTCTATTAGTCTATTTCATAAAGAGAGAATCCTAATTCAAATCTACGGGGGTGTGTTCCCATTGATGGTGAACATGTTGTCAAGGAGTATTGATTTACATCTAAGTGAATAGTGAGTGACGATGCAATTCGTTGCTTTGATAGATGAATTTTGTTGAGGTTATATCTTGCTGTGAATGTTTGTCATTTTGGTCAAGTATAAGTTTTAGCTTCTTGTTCTTGCAACACTTACCCTCTCTTGCATCTTTGTCCTCAATTGTCTAGTTTGCTCATGTTTGTGTTGACATTGCAGGTCATCCCCAAAACATTTTCTGACAATTTGAAAAAGAAGCTGCCTCAAAGTGCAACTCTTAAAGGTCCTAGTGGTTTAACATGGGATGTAGAATTGACGACTAATGATGATGCAACGTTCTTTAACAATGGTTGGCAAAAATTTGTGAAGGATCATTCTTTGGAAGAGACTGATTTGTTGGTCTTTAGGTCCAATTGTTGGTCACAGTTTGACGTTTTAATCTTTGATGGGAAGAACTTGTGTGAGAAGGGGGCTTCATATTTTGTCAGAAAATGTGGGCAAACTGAACATGACAACAGATGCTTGACTAAGAAAAGATTAAGGGAAGGTTATATGGATGTTGATGCTGGATGCACCTCACCAATGAACTCTATGGGTGATGACAGTGTCACGGTGCCTTTTGAACAATGTATCAACTCCCTGGTTGCTAAAAAAACAGATCCGGCAGAGTGCTAGGCGTGTTGGGAGCAAGAAACCTGCTACCAATGGAGAGGGAGTGACTAAGAAAAGATTAAGGGAAGGTTCTATGGATGATGTTCACACCCCATTGGATGTTGATGCTGGATGCACCTCACCAGTGAACTCTATGGGTGATGACAGTGCCTTCTGAACAATGTATCAACTCCCTGGTTGCTAAAAAAAAGAGTTGATACATTGTTAAGAAGGCACTGTGACATAGCAACCAGAGAGTCGATACATTGTTCAGAAGGCATTGTCGTCACCCACAGAGTTCACTAGTGTGGTGCAACCAGCATCAACATCCAATGGGGTGTGAACATCATCCATAGAACCTTCCCTTAATCTTTTCTTAGTCACTCCCTCTCCATTGGTAGTAGGTTTCTTGCTCCCAACACGCCTAGCACTCTGCCGGGTCCATTTTTTAGCAACCAGGGAGTTGATACATTGTTCAGAAAGTACTGTGACACTGTCATCACCCATAAGGCACTATGACACTGTCATCACCCAAAGAGTTCACTAGTGAGGTGTATCCAGTATCAACATCCAATGGGGTGTGAACTTCAGTCCATTTGGTCTATTTTGATCCATTCTATCTAGCCTAATTTAATTCGGTCTATTTCAGTCCAGTTGAAGTCAATTCAGTCCATTCAGTCAACTTCGGTCTAGTTTAGTCCACTTCAATCCAGTTCGGTCCACATTGGTCTATTCGGTCCAGTTCGGTCCTTTCAGTCTAGTTCGGTCCACTTTGATAAATCTCGGTCCATTTCAGTCTAATTTGGTCCACTTCGGTTTACTTAGATCCACTTCGTTTCATTCGGTCCACTTCAGTCTATTTGGTCTATTTCGGTCCATTTGGTCTAATTCAGTCCATTTCTTTGATTCAAGTAGAAGTTAATTATTTCTTTGTGGTTTCATGTTGGACTACACTATATATGATGAGAGTGGAATTAATCAATGATTTTCCAAAACATGGATAAAGAATTTTTTTTTTATTCTTTATTTTGTATATACAAGCTATAAGAAATTACCCTCTAATCTTTATAGGATATGCAGTAATTAAAATTTTGTTTTCTTTTAGTTCTTGAAAATTGATATCTATAAAATAAATGAAATTATCTCTTTTAAAATATTGTTAGAGCACTATGTGCTAGTTGACTTAATGGTTGAGCTGTTGCGAGTGAATAAGAGACTCAAGATGATGAGGGAGCAATTAATGTCCTCATATAATCACATTACTCCTCAACTTGATAATGAAACCAATATTCATTCAACCAATATATATATATGGACTTTGTTAACAGGTGCTGGCCGGCACCGATTAACGAACCAGCCTCCAGGTCCCACTTGCATAAGAAATTGGCAAAGTTTTACTTTTCAGCTATGGTTCATGTTAGACATGTAATTTGGTTTCTCCAATAATTATATGACAAAAATGCCTATTTAACACACCTTTAACACATTTCCTTCATTTCACTTTTTATTTCCCACCCAATTTCACTTTATCAATATTTTACTCTTCATCTTCTTTCACTTTACCAATATCAAACTCTCTTTCTTTCACTTTACCATTATCAAACCTACTTCAAAAAAAAAAAAAAATAGAGGAAGAAAAGTTCAAGTGTTCAATGAAGGATTAAGCAATTATTTGCAAGGTACAATAATTTTATTTTATTAAATTCATATTTATTTTTAAATATATTTGAATATGAGGTTAATCTTATTTTATTTGTATCATGGTTTTTTTTTTTTCATTTATCCTAAAATATGATGTGGATTGTTTTAATATAGCACCAATGGATGAGAATTTAGTCATAAGTGAGACTCATCAAGTTGTTAAAAGGAATTGTTTTAACTTAAATGAATTACTTCAGAATGAACTATTATTTTATTTTATTTATATCTTTTTTTTTTCATTTATCCTAAAATATGATATTGAATATTGATTGTTTTAATCTTGTTTTAATGTAACACAAATGGATGACAATTTAGTTGCAAGTGAGACTCATCAACTTGTTCCAATGAATTACTTTGACTTACATGAACTACCTCAAGAAAGTACTATAATTTTTTTTTTTATATTTGTAATCCATATTTCATTTAACGTATAATATGATATTGATTTTTTTTTTTAATTATTGTTTTAATATAGCACAAATTGATGATGATTTAATTGCAAGTGAGATTCATGCAAGTGTTTTTCGTCAACATTTGTTAAATTTTTTTGATAAAAAAAATTTGGAAAATAATTCTCAATTGTTAATTGATTTTTTTTTAATTAAAATTTTTGAAGAAAAATTTAAAAAAAATGAAAAAATAACCATAACATTTAACAAAAGTTAATGAAAAAAACTTAATTGAATAAACTTGAAAGTTAGAAAACTAAAATGAAAGAAAGTAAAATTAGAGCACTGAAATGAATTTTGATAAAACATAAACAATAAGTTTTGCATTTTAACCTAAAATTTTTCTTACCGATTCCTGAAGGAAAAAAAAAAAAATGCAAGCTGGGCCCATCATGTACCTTATGTGCCACAAAAATGTAACATTGGACGTCTTTTTCATTTTTAAAAGTGAGTTTTGAACCCCCCCCCCCAACGGGACAGAAAATGAAAGATTCAAACTAGTGCAACTCTTGCAGCCACTCCTTATCAAATAACATGACTCACACATTTCATAACAAAAGAAAAAAACATTGTATCATAAAGATTAAGATATAACTTATATCCCATTGCACACCTCTAGATGAGTATGCTGTATTACATGTACAATCATTGTAACTTCATGGTATAGGTATACACATGGGGGCTCATATTTTAGAATTGAGATCTTAAGGTAACTTTACTCTATTTGCATGAGTCTAGATGTCAAATAAAAAGGGAGATGTTAAGTGAAGGTGATATAACAAATTAGTACCTCCAACTCTAATGAATTTGAGTAAAAAGATTCAAGACAGGTGCTAGTTAAGAAATTACTCTACTTCAACAACAAAACGCTTTATTAAGGATATAAACTTTATTGTTACCAACAAAACCCAATACCCAAAAGAAAATACATTTGCAGTATATAATCCTCCTGGACCTAAGAGTTTTTGGACCCTGAAGTTGTCTACAAAGTCATTCATTCACGAGCAACTACCACTACCTGTTTTCCAACATTGCGGCCAGTGAAGAGCCCTATCAGTGCTGCTGGGGCACTCTCGAGGCCTTCAGCTATGTCTTCCACATAAGTAATCTTCCCCTCTTTGATGTGAGGCAGAACAAACTCCAGAAACTTTGGATAGAGGTGGTAGTGTTCAAAAACAAGGAATCCTTCCATCCGGATCTGTTTCCAAACCACACTCATTAAATTGTAGACACCTTCAGGCTGCTCAAGGTTGTACTGTGAGATCATTCCACATTCAGCAATGCGGCCATGGACCCTCATGTTGAGTAGCACGGCATCAAGCATCTTTCCCCCAACATTGTCAAAATAGATATCAATACCTTCTGGAAAGTATCTGCAAGAAAAACACAGCAACTCTCTAGATTTAAGCACCAGAAATACAAATGAAAGATCATTCACTCTTGGTTTTTCAAGCACAAAGATTAGAAATTTAGAACTTAAAAAATAAGTATAGAGACAAAACATCTTTCACAGCTGTTGACATGATCTGTTTTATTCAGTGCATGATAAAAGTGGTGTTAGTGGTGGTATTATGTAAAAGAGATGTCACTCTAATCACAACATTCTATGTTTAGCAATAGAGAAGAAGTAGTTTCAATCTCAGACTTAGATAATAGTGATGTTATTCTAATTGCAACAGGTCATATCAGCAATTGTGAAAATTATTGTCCTTAGCAATACACTCATCTAGTTACGTTTGCATTTTTTTTTTCTCTATTAATTTTTTTCCTTTTTTTCTATTAATTTAAGCATGCACTAAGTGCGTTTTTTGAACCCACAACCTCACTCTCAATCTCATTATTATGGGACAAGGAGGTGCCAATTGAACTATAGTTCATTGTTCTTATTATTATTATTTTTCCTTTTCTATAAAATAAAATAAGCAAAACGTTTATTAATTCATGTACCAAAGTGTAATTGAACCCAGCTTACAGATTTGAGTAATCCCCTGTTTCCAGTAAATGGGCTGCCTTGTACGACATGAAATTCAAACTAATCATGAAAACAAACCATGATAGTTAAATATAATGGATACTGCAGTAATTACAACTAACCTTTTTAAAGCTGCAGCTAAGTCAGGCTCTTCTTTGTAGTTGAAGGCCTCATCGAAACCAAACTTGTTCTTCAGCAAATTGACCTTATATTGCAGAAAGGATAGAGGGAAGCAACAAAAGCAAACAGAAAATAATGCTGCTTAATGAGGTTGCACACTGGTCAAGTAATCCAACCCCTAAATAAGATCTAAAATTTCTTAAGTATGACAATCAGCAGTCATAGGATCAATAATCTACCGTGACCAGTGGAAACAGATACAAACTTACAAAGTCAATTTTGACACAAACCTTGGGTACCAAACAGTGCCACTCCCATGTACATAAAACATAACTGAGACTCGAATTAATTATATCAAAAATGTGTTCAGAAATGTGGCGGAATATGTTTGCAAGCATAAGAACCATTAAGAGAAATTTTTTTGACAATGATGTCTATGAAGAACCTTTTAAAAAATAAATAATTAATAACAAGCATGCATGACACCAAAGGTCAGGCCTTCATGTGAAGACAAGTGCCTTCCATCTAAATCAACACAGTAGATTCAGGTCAGTGAATCAGCCTCTCCAAAAAAAAAAAAAGAAGTTTGGTTGCCTACGAAGGTTGCGTACAAATCACCTCTCTCAAACATCACAAAAGTGGGAGCTTTCTGTCCTAGGTACGACCTTTGGTTTTTTTAAGAAAGCATGACACCAACGTAGGTATGCCTATGTATTATCGATATGTGTTGGAAATGTATTGGCACCAATGTTGTGTCCACTTGTGTGATGCAAAAATCATTTTCTCTCGTGATTAAGAGAATGAGTGCTCTTTATCAAGGAGTTCCAGATGCAGAATATCACCCATAGAACTACTTTTGACTATTTACAGATGAGTTGAATGAGACAATTAACCATACTATAAAAAAAGATGCAGCTACTGTGCTAAGTTATTGACACACTGTACCCTCATGATAAGATGACTCACCTTTTCTTTGCTTCCAGCACTTCCAACGACATGGCAGCCAGATAGCTTGGCAAATTGTCCTACAAGTTGACCTACTGCCCCAGAAGCTGCTGAAATGAAGACATGCTCTCCTTTCTTAGGAGAGCAAATCTCATAAAAACCAATATAAGCAGTCGTACCGGGCATACCTACATATAGTGAAAATGTTTGAGGAGCTTTGAACACCAAGGAAAACATAGCACAATGAAATGACAAGCAAAAATAATTTCTCAGTTGCTATATCCAGTCTATAATGTTTTCATCAATATGAGATGGACACAATCTTCAAAAAAAAAAGGATAAAAAAAATCTTCAGCCTGGTAAGTCATTGATGCCGGGCTCACCAAAAGATTCATCAAAGTTAATATGTTCTCTTTAGGACAGACAACTAACACTTCATCAAATTTTGAAAAGAAAGAACCACATAGGATTGGATAAATTCATATTCTACTTAACACGAGAGAAGAAAGACAGAGAAGTCAACTTAACTAAGAACTGTGACAGCACTGGGGGCAGGCTATTTCAAAATACTGAGCTGCATGAGATTATTTTACATAGATCAATCATATAAAATACAATTAGCTCATATCAACAGTTTTCTATAGCAATTATTTACTGATTTTGAGATCATTTTCACTACAAAATTGACATCCATATATATATATATATAAAAGAACCGGCAATATATTTAATTAGTACTTAGATTCCACTATACTACACTTATACAAGTTTTCTTGAATTAGGGCCACTACATGTATTAATGGAAACATTAATTCAGAAAATCCCAGCTATTCATGTAGGCAAGTACCACCATACATGGTGCAGGGGTTCAGAACTGCGCTTTTTTTAATAAAATTTTTTAAACCTCACTCTAGATGCTACTTTTCTAACCATGCATTTTCAAAAGGCTGAAAAATAAGCCATACCAACAGGAACATTTAACACTGAAGAATATGTGGCATCGCTCAAGTAAATAAAAAAGAGGATGATAATTTTCAACTATTTCTCTGGTTTTAGCACAGCCAAACATCTATATAAAACAAATTTTGAAGTGGAAACCCAAAAGCATAATAAAAATAAATAAATAACAAGGGGTGGGGGTGAGCTTACCCAAAAGTCCAGTATAGTAGGAGAGAGGCACATCAGTGTGATGAATTTTAAACAGACCCTGTGTTGTTGTAATGAGACTATATTCTTCCCATCCAGTCATTCCCCAAATCAGGTCGCCTTTCTTGAAGTCTGGGTGCCCAGAATCCAAAACTTTAGCTACTCCATATCCAACAATGGGCTGCATAGTTTCAACATCAAGGTCATCAATTTAAGAACCCCCTTGACACAACATCAATCAGGTAAAAAACCAATCAATCATAGTGTTGTTTAAAATTAAGCTTCACATCTTTTTTTATTATTGTTAAGTTATAAATACAGCGAAAGAGACTTGAACCAATACCTCATCCTCTATCCCAATATAAGCTTCTAGTTGACCAAAAGATCTCTAACTTTTATAATCAACAAATTATTGACAATTTAACTTCAAACCTGATGTGGGTTCTAATTAGGTCAATTGGTAAATCTCTTGTCATCAAATAAAAAACTAGGGTTTAAACCCTGCCCATGCCAAACTAATTGGTGTCTTAGCCTTTTCATAAGGAGCAAATTTTAATATTTAACAACCACTTGTAACTAATGATTACAAATCCTTTTTTTATTGGGTTCCCATGGTCAAGGTATAAATAATAATCAAATACAGGTAAACAATTTGAGAACATAGAAATTCAAAACATATGACTATTTTAATATTTATATGTGCTTGACCTACAAATCATGGGATGCAGACACTTCAGCACAGAAAATAGCCCAATAAATTGCAACTTTCATGAACAAGGATATAATAAAATAATAGTATGTACAAGAAAAATTGCATCTAGACTGAAGTGAATTCCACCCCATGAAACAATTAAAAACAATATTACCCCTTTAACTAACAAATTTCAAATTGGATTTTCTTTTTCTACATACAAACAGAAAGAAGAATCTCAATTCTCTCACCCACCTAATCATTATCTCCGAAACCCAAAATTCCATTCCCAGTTTCACACAAAACAAAGCAGAAAATTACACCAAGAATTCCAACACAAACACTCCATTTTCACCCAGATCAAACAGAGAACATACTAAAAATTCCGTTCCAAGCATCAAATCATGCATATAACTCCAAAAAGGAACAAAACTAAAAATTGCAACTTGAATGAAATCCACCCCATGCAACAATTAAAAAAGCAATTACCCAATTAACTCACAAATTTTGAAGAATAATCTCAACCGTCTATACAAACAGAGAATAATTCTAACAATACCATAGCAAACACCGAATCATGCTGATAACTTCAAAAAAGAAAAATAACTTGCAACTTGGATGAACTCCAACCCATGCAACATAGAAAAAAAAATTACCCCATTAACTCACAAATTTCAAAGACCCAACAAAAAAAAAATTCTTTTTTTTTTTTGGGTGTGATTCTCATCTAAGCATTATATCAAAAAAACCCAAAAATTCCATTTCCAATTGACCAATTTCATTACACACTGAATCATACAACTCCCCAAAAAAACAACATCATTAAAAACGGGAAAAGAGGGTGGGACCCACTGACCGAACCAGGTTTGAATGAATCAACGTAGGACTGATTCCCAGGAGTGGGCTGTTTCATACGAGGACGCATGTAAGGATCGCAAGACAAGTACAGATTTTTAACCAGAATAACGTTGGAGCCTTCAGGAACCTTCAATTTTATGGTCCCAGAAGTGCTCACGTGCATGTCTGATTCTTTAGGAAAACCTGACACATACTCCTTAAAGAGCACTTGCTTATTGGTCACTTCCTCAACACCACCACCACCACTCGCCATTGCCAAAACAAACCTTGAGGTTTTTCTCTAGAAGTGTCTGTGTGTGTGTGTGGACACAGTTAGAGCAATGACTCTACTTTTTTTTATTTGATAAACAGAGCAATGACTTTCTGAGCGAATTTTATTAGTTACAATACTGAAGTATTTATAATAGTAACTTCAATGGAAAATGTGATAAACGTTAAACGTGCGCCACACAGTTGGATTATTTGACGTGGGGGAGTAGAGTACGACGGGTTCGCTGAATGATTCTCCAAAACAAAAACATGAGAAAAGGTGGTCAGAAAAGGTACAATTTTGCAACTTTTAGTGCATTTATTTTGAATTAAAATATTTTTTCAATATTATTATTTTCCGTACTTATTTGTCGGTAAAAACTTGTAATATATTTTCTGTTGACTATTAAAATTTTTATAAAAAATTGTAAAATGTTTTACCTTTAAAAATTCAGTAAAAAACATTTTCTAAAAACATATTGTGAATTCTCATCTCCCATCTAGTCACATGGTCACTAGTTTGGTAGTTGAAGCCATCAAACTAGTGATTAGCGCCAACGGTCTAGTGGCTAGTGAATCCTATTAGGCAATTAGTGTTGGCAGTTCAGTGTTAGGAAACATCTTACCAACGATTGCTGACATTAGTTTGATAGTTGAAGATGACGCATCAGAGACTAGTGTCAGCAGTTCGATGGCCGGAGATGCTGCACCACAACTAGTACCAAAGGTCCAATAACCGAAGACGTCATTTTGTCAACCAGCGTTGGTAGTTCAATCACTGATTATATCGCTCCAATGGTGATCGTCGATAGTCTAGTTGCCAGATCTACCACTCTAACTACCAATTCCAATGGTCCAATCACCGGACCTCCAACACTAGCAGCTTCGTTGTCGAGCTATTGGTTTTGGTGGTTTACTAGAAAAATGTTACATGTTATACTAAACACTTGAAAATATTTTACTCAAAACAAACATAAAATTTGTGGAAAATGTTTTTTTCCTGACTAATTTGGAGTTTCCTTGCTCTAAGTCATGAAGTATTTGTTAAGGAAACTGTATGTTTTTTGAGTTTTGACTCCAAACTAATTATGTAACTATTAAAAGGACTATTTGACTGTAGTTTAAGTCACATGACTCTTTTAATGAATCATATAAGTATTTTTAGAAAATACACATGGTGACATAGGTATTAGAAAGTATTACAAATCACCTATGCATATCATACTTGACAGGCATCTATCTATCTATTTATTTATAATATATTATAAAAGTTGGATCACTCAATTTGTTGATGCACACAACAATAACAAGTGATGCAGTTTTTTATCTATTTAGAATCATGTGGACAAATAGTGCCACATGACAAGTAGCAATTTGTCCACAACATAATGATGACAAATGTCCATTTTTCCAAACATACTATGATGACATGTCATCTCTTCTTAAAACTAAAAGGCTCATAAAAAGATTTTATTAAGAAAGACTATTCATTTACTACTAAATTCTTTCAATTTTTCTTCTTCTAAAAAGAAAAAAAAAATCTTTTCATTTTTTTCTAGCTCCGTTTATTTCAAAAGAAAACTTTATGTAAAGATATTTTTTCATGTTTTTTAATAGTTGGTAGTATCTAAAAAATTAGTCAAAGGGAAACTATTTTCAATCAACAAAAAAATATGGCTTATTTTTAGAAATTGTTTTCTACCAATTTTTTTGAAAAAAAAAAAAAAAAACTCTATCTCACCGCAAACTAAATAAGAAAGCTTAGAAGATTGCTTTTTAACTCATTTAAGGTTGCTACCAAATATAGGAAAATGTGATATTTTTATAGAAAATACTTTTTGGAAAATGACTCATTTTTTTAGAGAACATTATCGTTGAAACAAATAGAGCATAAAAAAATTATTTCATTTCCACCTCTATATATAAATATATATATATATATATTCTTTCTTTTTTTGCTATTTATTATTCATATTTGAGCATTTGATAATGAACAATATAATCATATAAAGATAATAATAATAACAATCACTTACAGGTTCTAGCCTATAAAGTTTGCATAAAATCTTTAAAAATAAAAGTTTTATAATTAAAAAATAGTAGAAAAAGACAACATTATTTACATTGATGAAATAATAGAATATTGAAACTTCTTAAAATAGGCCAAATTGAAATAATTATAGAATATTGATCCTTCTTAAAATAGGCCAAATTAATGAGTACTTATATTTACCATTCCTTCTTCTTCTTCTTTTGAGAGAGTTTCAACCTATAGCGTCTACTCTTGATGATAACTCTTTATCATCAGATCAAGACACCAATCAATTTTTGATATAGGCGAAGATTGAATCACAAATCTTTGATACAACCATCAGAGACTTTACCAGTTGAGCTAACTGGAACCCCAGATCTCTTATTTTCCAGATCTCTTATTGCTTAAATATTTCCATTTAAATGGGCTTCATTAAAAGACTCCAAAAAAGTGCAATTTTGCACTTTTGTTTTACCTTCTACTACCTTTCAAAATTACCTTCAAAAAGTTAGTCATTTTTTTCTTTCATTTATTTCAAATTACCTATTGTATTAGATATTTAGTTTAAAGTAAATAAACATACCTTACAATATAAAGTTTTTTTAAAAGTGGAAACAAAAAATTTCAACTCTCAACCATTATTGAAAAATCCATTAAAAAAATTCCAAACATAACACTTTCTTGTTGACCCAAACGTCAAACAAAGTTTACTAATTAAGCACATTTAGTTCAATTACACTAATTTTGAAGAATTTTCAAATATAATTCTCATACCTTAAGGCATATACAAAACTTTTTTAACTTTTGAGTTCCAAAACAATCTTTTTTTTTTTTTTTTAGAATACTAAGTATTTTTAACACATACACAAAGAAATGGGAGAAGGTCTTAAAGAATTTGTAGTTTGGCCACTGAATAAATGTTAAAAAAATCAAGTCAGTTAATTGTTATAGAATTATTTTCCAAAATATTCACCGATATTTCTTCATTCCAAACAACAATACACACATCTTAATTTATGTCATGTGACTTGAAAAGTTGCTTCCTTTGCTTCTAACTCCAACTTGAATCGCTAATTATTTTGATGTAGTTTTTTGGTGTGATTTTTTAACCATCACTAACACCACCCTCTTCATCTTTCTCCTTCCTAAGAACACACCAAATAATAGGATTTCTAAAATAAATAAAAATTTTATCCATAAATTTTATCAAACAGATTGTACACATGTAATAAAAACATGGCTATTAATATTCTATTAAGTTATAGTAGATATAATAAACACAACATTATCATTCTCGTATAAATCAATCCTTATACAAATTGTGTTTGTTTCCAAAAGCATTTATAAAACAATACTTGCTAGCATCTTAGGGAAACATGTACAAAATTGTAGCAAAAATGTATTTATATTGGTAGTTAAATTTAAAATATTAATTACCCTTTATGTATATACTTGTTATAATGTCGGTTTGCATGCATACAAACCAACAATAGCAAAACAATGTTCAAATTAATAAGCATATATAGCAAAAACCAAATAGTTGTGTGTTAGAAATGACTTAACAGAAGTGTTCTGTCCACTCTTGTGAAACATGCTAACTTTTCGACGTTAAATAAGCTATTTTTTATTAGTGATTACAAAACTTCATGGTATACTGTACACATTGGGCTCATATTGGAATTGGGATCCGAAGGAAACTTTACTCCGTTTGCATAAAGTGTTAGTCCAGATATCAAGGAGATATGTCAAGCTGAGGTAATAAATTAGTATTTCCAACTCAAATGAGATTGTGTAAAAAGTTTCAAGACAGGTGCTAATCATGAATTTCTTCGACTCCAACAACATAACACTTCATTAAGGAAATAAAATTATTGTTACCAAAACCCAATAGAAGTTACATTTGCAGTAAATGATCCTCCTAGACTTAGAGGCTTTGGACTATGAAGTTGTATACAAAGTCATTCATTCACGAGCAACTACCACTACCTGCTTTCCAACATTACGGCCGGTGAAGAGCCCTATCAGTGCTGCAGGGGCACTCTCCAGACCTTCAGCTACATCTTCCACATAAGTTATCTTCCCTTCTTTAATATGAGGCAGAACCAACTCCAGGAACTTTGGATAGAGGTGGTAGTATTCAAAAACCATGAATCCTTCCATCCGGATCCGTTTCCCAACCAGAGTCATTAAATTGTGCACACCTTCAGGGTGCTCAAGGTTGTACTGCGAAATCATCCCACATACAGCAATGCGGCCATGGGCCCTCATGTTGAGTAGCACTGCATCAAGCATCTTTCCCCCAACATTCTCAAAATAAATATCAATGCCTTCTGGAAAGTACCTGAAAGAAAAACACCTCAACCCTCTAGATTTGAGCACCATGAATGCCAATAAAAGATCAGTCACCCTTGGTTCCCCAAGCACATAGATTAAAACTAAAAATGTAAGGAAAAAAACTTTTTTCACAAATGCTGATATGATTTATTGTGATTGGTGTGCAATAAATCACAGTAGGCCATATTAGCAATTGAGCGAAAAGTTGGGTATGAATTGGACTTAGATTAAAGTGGCGTTACTCAAATCGAAACAAGTCATGTCAACCATTGTTAAAAATATTGTTCCCTTAAAATTACACTCCTCTCATTATGTTTGCAGCAATTTTTTTTCTCTTTTATTTTTTCCTTTTTTTATTAGTAAGTTGCTCATGCACTTAGTGGGTTTAGAACTCACAACCTCACTATCAATCTCATTATTAAGGGAGGACGAAGTGCCAATTGAGTAATAGATCATTGTCATATTTTTTTACTTTCTATAAAATAGAATAAGCACAAAGTTGTTAATTCGTGTACCAAAAATAAGTGTAATCAAAGCCATCTTACAGATTTGAAAAGTACCCTGTTGTAAATGGGCTGCCTTGTATGACAATGAAAGTCAAAATAATCCCTTAGGTAAACCATGTTTCTTGAATTAAATATCATATATGAGGGAATGTCTTCAATATTGAGATAACGGTTATTAAGAGCTTCCTTCAGTAGAAACTAGAAACCATAGATTCTTAGTCAAAGTCTCATGTGATAGTTACATATATTGATTACTGCATAAATTACTACTAACCTTTTTAAAGCTGCATGTAAGTCAGGCTCTTCTTTGTAGTTAAAGGCCTCATTGAAACCAAACTTGTTCTTCAGCAAATCAACCTTATATTGCAGAAATGATAGAGGAAAGCAATAAAAGCAGATTAAAAAAATGCTGGTTAATGAAGTTGCACACAGGTCAAGTAAACCCTAAATAAGAGTAAAAAATTGTCTGAGTATGACAATCGACCATGACCAGTGGTCCCGTGGAAACAAATAAAAAGTCACTTTTGACAAAAGTCAAAAACCTTGAACCAAACAGAGCCACTCCCATAAACTTAAACATAAGTGACAGTCACATTAATTAAATATGTGTTTGGACATGTGACGGAATTTGTCTGTATGCATAAGACAGATAAGGAGAATTTTTTTTTGATAATGATGACTATTAACAGCCTTTAAAAAAAAAAAAAATCAATAACAAGAATGCATGACACCAGAGGTCAGGCTTTGGTGTGATGGCAGACACCTTCCATCCAAAGCAACAGACAGCGGGTTCAGGTCCATAAATCAGTCTCTCCAAAACAAGGAAGTTTGGCTACCTAGTAAGGTCGCACACAAATCACCTCTCCCAAACTCCGACAACGCCAGCACAGCTCTATGCTCATGGAATCTTGGAATGAGTGTTGGAAATGAGTAGGCACCATTGTTGTGTCTACTAGTGTGAGAAATAGAAAAATTATATGCTCTAGCCATTAAGAGAGTGAGCACTCTTTATCTAGGAGTACCAGATGCAGAATATCACCCATAGAACAACTTTTAACTGATTACGGATGAGTTGAATGAGAAAATTAACTAAAGTGTAAAGACAAATGCAGGTACTATTCTAAGTAATGGACACATTGAACCCTCATGATAAGCAGACTCACCTTTTCTTTGCTTCCAGCACTTCCAACGACATAGCAACCCAATAGCTTGGCGAACTGTCCTACAAGTTGACCAACTGCCCCAGAAGCTGCTGAAATGAAGACATGCTCTCCTTTCTTAGGAGAGCAAATCTCATAAAAACCAGCATAAGCAGTCATACCGGGCATACCTACATATAGTAAATATGTTAGATGAGCCTTGAGTACAAAGGAAAACATAGTACAATAAAATGACTAGCAAAATTACTTGCTCAATTGCTATATGTGCCCTAATAATGGTTTTTATTACTATGTGATAGCCACAATCTCCCCCACTCACCCTCTCCCCCCCCCCCCCCCGGCCCCCCCAATAAAAAAAACCTCCAGCCTGGTAAGTCAATGATGCCAGACTCACCAAATGCTTCAATGGTAAATAAGTTCTCTTTTGGACACAAATAACACTACTAAATTTTGAAAAGAAAGAGGCGCATATGGCTGGATAAATTCATATTCTACTTCACTAGAGAGAGAGAAGTCGGCAACTTAACTAAGAACTGTGTCAGCCACTGGAGCAGGCTCTTTCAATTTATAGAGATGCATGAGACTACAAAATTAACATCCATGATCATGATTACAACATTACTAAATTTACATCCTAGATCATGAATATAACATTACAAAATTAGCAATTATTTAATGCTTTTGAGATCATAGTGACTATAAGATTAACATCCATGATCATGATTCCAACATTACTATTTGAAAATTTTATGCTACTTGTATACTATTTCCCATGGGTTACAGCCCCTTCATATTTCAATGGAATTGCAAAATTGTGCTCAATTTCATATGTGGCAATTCCACCAAGATCCCTTCTTTAGTTGGGGGATGGAATTCAAATTCAGAAAATCACAGCTATTCCTGTAGGTCAAATATCACCATACATGGCGCAGAGGTTTGAAACTTCCCTTTAAAATACACTTTTTTAAACCTCACTTTAGTACAATTTTTTCTAATAGCACATTTTCAAAAAGCTGAAAAATAAACCATACCAAATGAGAACATATAACACTGAAAAATTGCTTAATAATCTTAATGGGTTACTTAGTCTTGCATATGGCATCACTCAAGTACATAAAAAGAGGATGATAAATTTCAACTATTTTGTCTGTTTTGATGCAGCCAAAGCATAATAAAATTAAATAAATAAGAAGGGGTTGGGGTGAGCTTACCAAGAAGTCCAGTATAGTAGGAGAGAGGCACATCAGTGTGATTAATTTTAAACAGTCTCTCTGTTGTGGTAATGAGACTATATTCTTCCCATCCAGTCAGCCCCCAAACCAAGTCACCTTTCTTGAAGTTTGGATGCCCAGAATCCAAAACTTTAGCAACTCCATATCCAGTAATGGGCTGCATAGTTTCAACATCAAGGTCATCAATTCAAGCACCCCCTTGACACAACATTAATCAGGGGGAAAAAAAAACAATTAATCATGGTGTTGTTTAAAATTAAGCTTCTAGTCTTTTATTTATTATTATTGGTAAGTTATAAACACAGCCAAAGAGCCTTGAATCTCAAACTTTTATAATCAACTATTGTTATAGAAAATTAAACTTCGACCCTAATGTTGGTTCTAGTCAACTCAATTCATACATATCTTTGTTATCCAATAATGAACTTAAGCTCAAATCCCGCCTACACCAAACCGATTGGTGTCTTGGCCTTTTCATAGAGAGCAAATTTTAGAATTTGACAACCACTTGTAAGTTGTAACTAATGATTACAATTTTTGTTTTTTAATATAAACAATTTAAGAACATAGAAATTCAAAACATATGAGTATTTTAATATAATATATGAATTTGACCAACAAATCATGGGATTCAGACATTTCAGCACAAGATTAGCCCAATAAATTGCAATTGTCATGAACATGGGGAAACAATAAAATAATATAAAGAATAAAAATTGCCCCGTGCAGAAATTACCCCCATCTCTTATTTTATATATAAATAAGTAAACTTTTATTGAAACAACAAACAGAATTTACCACATTTACTCACAAATTTCAAATTGGTTTTGCTTTTTTCACATACAAACAGACAGAAAAATCTCAATTCTCACTCACCTAATCGTTATATCGCCAAAACCCAAGAACAAGCAGAAGATAACAAGAAGAATTCGAAGACAAACACACCATTTTCACCCAACAACAAACAGAGAATAATACTAACAATTCCTTTGCAACCATTGAATCATGCATATAACTCCAAAAAGGAACAAAAAATTATGCAACACTAAAAAATACAAATACCCATTAACTCACAAATTTCAAAGAACCAAAAAAAAAATAAAAAAAAAATTTTAAAAAGAAAAATCTCAGTTCTCAACCTTCTAAGCATTATCTCCGAAACCCAAAATTCCATTTCAGATTTCACTACAACCACTCAACGAATCATGTAACTCCCACGAAAAAAGAAAAAAGAAAAAAAAAAGAGGTGAGACCCACTGACCGAACCAGGTTTGTAGGGTTGGACGTAAGTCTCATTCCCAGGAATGGGCTGTCTCATACGAGGACGCATGTAGGGATCGCAAGACAAGTACAGATTTTTCACAAGAATGGCATTGGAGCCTTCTGGAACCTTCAGCTTTATGGTACCAGAAGCGTTCAAGTACATGTCTGATTCTTTAGGAAAACCAGAAACGTAGTCCTTCAAGATCACTTGCTTGTTGCTCACTTCCTCAACACCACCACCACCACTCGCCATTGCCACAAACCTTTAGCCCCTCTCTCTCTCTAAGAGCAATGATCGTGTGAGAGTTATGACTTTATTCTCTTCCGTTTCATTCTGGTACTATGAAACTCAAATTATATTTTTTTGTCCTAAATATTTTATTATTATATTTATATAAAATACAAATTCTACCTTATCAAACCCACTAACAGATATTCTTATCAAACCCACTAACACATATACTTATCAAGTGACCACAACACTAAAAATACATAATAATATTTTTTTTAGAAATATATATATATATTTTAAGTTTGCTCCCATATGACATTTTTTTATGGGACGTATATGAAATTTTAATAGTATTATTTTTCATTAATAATATATTTTTCTTGTTTACTTTGTAGTTTTGGGCCCTGTTTAGTAGAATATCTTAAACATATATTTCAGTTTTTAAACAACATTACATGTATTTCTACACACTTTTTCACCATATGTATTTTAAAAAAAATACAAACAATATTACTCAATCTCCTTTACCTAACAGGTCCTTGTTTTTTCTCTTCTTTAGTGTTTACTTCACAGTTTATTCATGCATGAAATGATTTTTATTTTTTTATTTATTTTACATTTACTAGTATATGTCATATGACATATTATCTTATGTAATGATGACATTAAAAAAATATATTATATTACTTTTAGTAGTAATTTCAAAATAATATATCAAAATAAGTCGATATTAAAATATTTGGTTCTAATAAACTAATTAAATCGGGTCCAAAATAGCATATTCAAAATTTTGATTTTACTTATAATGGCAGTTTGCATGCATACAAACTATCAATAGCAAAACAATTTGAATTAATACCCATATATAAAAAATTTAAAAGAAAAAAAATTAAAGCATAACAACCAAATAGTTGTGTTAGAATTGACTTAAACAAAAGTCTCCAATCCACTCTTGTGGAATATGCCTACTTTTCTTGTCTTTTTATAGGAAAGCTACCTAGTTTATTGACTAAAAATAATTAATTTTAGAGAAGTATTACGTTCACAACTTAAATTACTTTTTTGTCCACTTATAACAACTTATCACTTAAAATTTGTTGTAAAAGTTTATTAAGTATGCTATAAGCATATGGATTATGATTGTTGTATTAAGATTTAGTTAGTTAGTTACCATTCCAAGTATGTTAATCACATTTTACATATGCTGGAATTATTAATACACATAAGGAATAATAAAACCAATAGGATAAAGTCATGATGAAATTAGAGTTAGTCTCCTATAAATACATTATTGTAATTCAACATTGGATCATTGAATAATAAACTAATTGCTTAGTGCATTAGAGCTAGTATCTTTCTTTCTCTATGGAGGGTGACTACATCGAATTAAGTCAATTCCCTTACAATTCATACCCATTCCCATTAGGACCATCAGGTTCCTAACAAGTGGTATTAGAGTTGTCAATCTTGAAACGAGCGATTGTGATTGAAAAAGACTTTTGAAAGAAATACAACAAATGGTGAACAATGTTTCAGAAAATGTCAAGGCTATTTCAGAAAAGCTCAAGGTCTTAGCTGAATCTAAAAAGGCTATGAAAAAGACTTTTCAAGATTGCAAGAGGATCTTGAGAACATGACGGAAGAGAAGTTACAACCTCTTGATTCAATGGAACTCAAAAACCAAATCAAGTTTCAAGAATCTACTGTTATTGTTGCAAGTTGGGACATTGATTAATCTATCAAATTGGATGATAATATACATGTAAATGTTGCCCTTGAAGTTTAGCCCAAAAGAACCAACAAAGAAGGCGATGATGATCTTTCAAGAACCAAAAAATGAACTTTGCAAATGGAAGAATAGAGTTTGCGGAGGAAGAAATGGATAATCTGTCAAGAGGACTTTTTGTTGGTAGTTTTAATTTTGGAATTGGCTCCATTGGGTCAAAGCATATCGATGTTACACCCACAAAGATCTTCCCTATGGATAGCTCTTATATTCCACTAGCCAAGAAAGCAGAGCTTAAAGTGGCGTGTTCTTGTTTATAAAATATAGTCAAACTTGTAAAATATTTTCTTAACCATAAAATGTTTTACCTTTGAAAACTTGGTAAAAAAACATTTTCCAAAACACATACAATGACTTCCCCTCCCCCATCTAGTCACTAGGTCACTAGTTCGATGGTTGAAGACATCATTCTAGTGACTAGCGCTCGTGGTCTAGTGGCTTGTGAATCCCCTCCGGCGATCAATGTTGGTGGTTCAGTGGTAGGAAATTCCTTACCGACAATTGCTGTCGTTAGTTCAATAGTTGTAGATGATGCATTGGAAACTTGTGTCAGCGGTTTGATAGCCGAAGATGTCGCATCGCAACTAATGCTAGAGGTCCAATAATCAAAGACATCATTTTGTCAACCGATGTTGGTATTTTGGTCACTAGAGATATCGCTCCAACAGTGATCGTTAACAGTCTAGTCACCAAAGCTACCACTCTAACTACCGATTCCAACGGTCCGGTCATCGGACCTCCGACACTAGTGGCTTCATTGTCGAGCTATAGGTTTTGGTGGTTTACTAAAAAAATTTTACTTGTTATACCAAATACTTGAAAATATTTTACTCAAATAAACATAGCATTTGTGGAAAATGTTTGTTTCTGGACTAATTTGGAGTTATCTTGCTCTAAGTCATGAAGTCACTGCTAAAGAAACTATCTATATGTTTTGAGTTTTGACTCCAAACTAATTATGTAACCATTAAATGGAAATATTCGAATGAGCTTTTAGTCACATGACTCTTTTAATGAATCATATAATTTGTTTAGAAAATACACATGGTGACATAGAGATTCACCAATACATATCGTACTCGACAACCCATCTATCTATTTATAATATTTATAATATATTTTAAAATTTGGATCTCATAATTGGTTGATGCACACAACAATAACAAGTGATGCAATCTTTTAGAGATTGTTTTCCACCATTTTTTTTTTTGGGAAAACAAATTTCTACCAAATATAGAAAATGTGATAGTTTTATAAAAAATACTTTTTGAAAAATTACTCATTTTTTAGAAAACTTTATCGCTGAAACAAATAAATCGTAAAGAAAAATCATTTCATTTCCACCTAAATTATATATATATATTCCTTTTTTTATATTTACTATTCATATTTGAGCATTTGATAATAAACAATATAATCATATAAAAATAATAACAATAACAATCACTTACAGGTTATAGCCTATAAACTTCTCCACCATTATCGCTCAGGAGGAGAAATTCACTTATCCCTAAGCTCAGTTTAATCAACAAAAACCTATCAATTTTCATTGATTTTTTGGTGAAATTGATTTTTTGTCAAGATTTGCATATGGCTTTTATGGGATTTGAGATTTTGTTGTTTTATTTTTTAGTTAATTGTGATTTTTGGTCAAGAAAAACAACAAAAATGGCAAATAGAGCTTTAGTCATGGAAGTTTAATTTGAGAGAGAGAGAGAGAGAGTTAGTTTTAGAAGAATTTAGGTTAGGGAAGGGGCAAAGCTTGGTGTGAGGGTCGCCGGCGGTTAATATTGCTGATGAGCAGAGGTTGGTGGCTAGTCAGATTTGAGAGAGGAGTAGATTTGTGATTAGGTGGGCAGATGAGGATTGACTGTATGTGGCACTACCTATTTTTTAATTTGTAAAATGTTGATGTGGCATATTGATATTAGAGGGTGTAGGGTCATTAGGCCCAAGTATATGTGTAAGATGGCTCAAGAATATATTTTGGGCTAAAGGCCCAATCTGAGGACATCGAGTGGTCCGAAGATGGATGAAAGTCAACTCAAAAACAATACTAAACAAAAGTGAGGCAACACCTGAATAGGTATCTCCAAAGGAATAGTCCGAGGATGATTGTGTCCTCGGCTACATAATGCCAAGGTAAAAGCAGACCTGGTTAAAACTTTCACAGGCTATGTTCTAGAAAAGTCTTTTTATGTAAGGGTAAAAATGGTAAAAGTGGAAGATATGAAGAAGGGCGGTGGAATATCTAAGGTAAAGCTGTTACCACCACCCCCGCATTGAATGCTATGCAACTGTTACTTTGGCAGCATTAATGGGGAAGTAAGACCTGGGTATCAGGTTTAAAATTTGGCCCTTATCTCCAGAGACTTGAGGGGAGGTGGATGGGACAAGTGTCTAAACTAGCGGTCTAACCATGAGGTGGAGGATGAAAAGGGGAAGAATGAGGGAGTATAAAAGAGAGAATGGACCTTCGGTAATAGGGAGGTTGTTTTTGGGAGAGAAAAAGAAAAAAGTACATTGTAAACTTGACTATCCACAAGTGTAATTGATCTTGAGAAACAGTAATATAAGTTATCATCGGATTGTGTTCGAGGAGGAGTTTTCATTCATATTCATATAAACTATTCCTTGTGAGTGCCATTGTGATCAAAGCTCATCATTCTTTGTCGTTTAAATATCATTAGAACCTAGATTTCAAGCCCACTCTCTACAAATTTTATTGTAAAAAGGCTTTTTAGGCCCATTTCCTTCTAATTGTGGGTCTCGGCTTGAATTGTGTCCTTACAATTGGTGCCGTCTGTGGGAAATCTTGTGTTTTAAAAAGTTTAACATTATGGTAGGTTCAGGACCACAACACCATGCGGAGTCTGTAGGGTCCCAGCATGAGGATCATTCCTTGCATCTTGAGCATGAAGAAAATAGGGAGGCTAGTGTACATACTACGCACACTACTAGGAGTAGGAGTCATTCACGAGGAGAAAGCAAAGTTCCTCATGAGGAAAATGCTAAGGCTATGCAAAAGGAAATTGATCACCTGAAAAATAAGTTACGTGACGAGAGGTGCAGGCAAACTCCTTCTTTCTCTGATCCCTCTTCTGAGGGCTTGGGGGATGACAATTATAGGCAGAGGTCAAGGACTCCCCCAGATGAATTTTTTTCCTACGAAGAAGATAATCTGCGTGGATGGAAGGGTAAAAATTCTTCTTCTAGGGGCTTGGGAAATGATGCTATGGGTAGGGCATTACATCAAATCTCCAAGTCACCCTTCACACGTTGGTTGGAAGAAGGGAGGCTCCCTCGGTGCTTCACACAACTAGCATTCACTATTTATAATGGCCGAACAGATCTTGTGGAGCCTGTGAGCCATTTTAGTCAACGGATAGCTGTACATTCTAAAAATGAAACTTTGATATGCAAGATCTTCCTTTCCAACCTAGGACCTTTGGCGATGAGATGGTTTGATGGCTTGAGGACAAGTTCTATCAATTCTTTCAAGGAATTTACTAGGGCATTTGGCTCTCGTTTCATCACATGCAGTAGGATTCTTCAGCCCTTGGATTCATTATTATCCATGGCCATGAGAGAAGGAGAAACCCTGAGAACATACTCAAATAGATACTGAGAGATGTTCAATAAGATTGATGGGGACTTTGATGATGTGGCAATAAGGACCTTCAAGGTCGGCCTACCTACGAAGCACGACTTGAGGAAGTCTTTGACTAAAAAACCTGTCAGGAGTGTACGTCGGCTCATGGATCACATTGATGAATATAAAAGGGTTGAGGAAGAGCAGCTGCAAGGGAAGGCAAAGGCGAAGGTTATCCTCCAGGAGAGGAGGGATTTTAGGTCAGACAGATACAACAATAATAGGCCTGGGAGAGATTTTGCTAGGCAAGCTGGTCTTACCGCCCCATAGGTGCTTAACACTATTTTTAAGGAACCAATGCAACAACTGTTGGAGAAAATTAGGCATGAATCATACTTCAAGTGGCCCAATAAAATGGCGGGGGACCCTTTAAAATGCAACCAAAACCTCCATTGCCATTATCATCAAGAGAGGGGTCATACCACTGAGGATTGTCAAACTCTGTGGAACCATTTGGAGCAATTGGTTAAAGAGGGAAGGTTAAAAAAATTCTTGTATCGGCCTAATGGGGAGGGAAACCACTCAGGGGTGGCGAACCAGGGTAGCACTTCATCAAGGCCTCCTCTGGGTACGATCAATGTTATTTTTGCTGCACTTGGAAGGACTGGCTCACATCCTTCTAGGGTGATGTTTGTGGCTCGGACCCTAGCCGAAGAGTATAGGGATCAGCCAAAGAGGATTAAAGCGAATATCCTACCAGTTTTGGGTTTTTCAGAAGAGGACAAAATCGGGACTATCATACCACATGATGATGCCTTGGTTGTTACCCTAAGGATAGGGAACTACGATGTGAGGAAGGTGATGGTTGATCAAGGGAGTGGTGCAGATATCATGTACCTTGACCTATTTAGAGGGTTAAACTTAAAGCTTGAAGATCTTACAGCTTATGATTCACCCTTAATAAGCTTTGAGGGAAAGGCTGTCATACCAAAGGGGCAAATTAGGCTACCTGTGCAATCAGGCCCAGAAGTGGTAAATGTAGATTTCATTGTGCTAAACGCCTATTCTCCCTACACAGCCATTGTGGCAAGACCTTGGCTGCATGCTTTAGGTGCTGTTTCCTCAACATTGCATGTCAAGGTCAAATTTCTGTATGAAGATCAGGAGGAGGAACTGCTTGGAAGTCAATCTGTGGCTCAACAGTGCATCACGGCTGCAATTCTGCATCAACCTGAATCAGAGTCCTCGCCCTTGGTTGATGGAAGGCCATAGCAATCAAAGTCTCTGGCCACAACCAGGGTACCATCGGTAGAAGAACCTGCATGTGAGGAATTAGAGAAGGTTCTTACAGACGACGACCCTGAGAAATTCTTTCAGGTGGGAGTTCAATTGCCACATGATGAGAAAGCGGAGCTAGTTATTTTTTTGAACAAAAAAGTGGATGTATTTGCATGGAATGCTTACGAAGCCCCTGGGGTTGATCCGGGTTTCATCTATCATCATTTGAATGTCAATCCAGCTGTGGTACCGAGGAGGCAACCACCTCAGCAATCCTCTAAAGAGCATTCCGAAGCTGTCAAGGAAGAGGTGCTCAAACTTAAGAAAGCTGGTGCTATCAAATAAGTATTTTGTCCTAAATGGTTAGCTCATACAGTGGTATTAAAAAAGAAAAATGGGAAGTGGAGAGTATGCATGGACTTCACAGATTTGAACAAAGCTTGTCCTAAAGATTCTTTCCCAATGTCTCGGATAGATCAGTTGGTGGATGCTACTGTTGGGCATCCTTAGATGAGTTTTTTGGATACTTTCCAAAGTTATCACCACTACCTTTGGCTGTGGAGGATCAAGAGAAGACTGCATTTGTCACTTCTACGGGAAATTACCATTATAAGGTAATACATTTCGGTTTGAAGAACGCAGGGGCTACCTATCAGAGGATGATGACTAGGATGTTTGAGCCATAGTTGGGAAAAACTATCGAAGTATATGTGGATGACATGGTGGTGAAAAGTAAAGCAGTTTCCATGCATCCAGAAGATCTGAGCGACACTTTTCAAATGCTGAGAATGTATAAGTTGCGACTCAATGCCTTTAAATGTACTTGTGGTGTGGGGTCGGGCAAGTTTCTAGGCTATATGGTAACTCACCGGGAAATCGAAGTTAATCCGGCCCAAGTCAAGGCCATTAACAACCTACACCCACCTTGGAATCCTAAAGAGGTTCAGAGGCTGACAGGAATGACTGCTACTCTCAACCGGTTTATTTCTCGGTTTACAGACAGGTGTAGGCCTTTCTTTCAGTTGGTGAATAAGTGGAAGGGATTTGAATGGATCGAGGAGTGTGCTGTGGCTTTTCAACAGCTTAAAGAGTATCTCTCAAGACCACCCATGATGTCTCGACTAGAAATTGATGAAGTTCTGTTTGCATATATTACGGTGGCTAATCATGCAATTAGTCTGGTTCTTATACGGGATAATAATAATGTACAAAGGTCAATTTACTACGTGAGTAAGTCTCTACATGAGGCCAAGATGCATTATTTACCGTTGGAAAAAGCAATCTTGGCAGTGGTACATGCTATGCGGAGGCTTCCCCATTACTTTCAATCTCATACAGTTGTTGTTTTAACTCAACTCCCTCTTAAGTCTATACTTAAGAGTGCTGACTATACAGGAAGAATTGCCGAGTGGGGTACCATCCTAGGGGCTTTTGATATCAAATATATGCCTCGCACCTTTATAAAGGGACAGGTTATTGTGAATCTGGTGGCATAGTTTGCTGAGCCCTCAGTAGAAGAGAATAGTAAGGGATCAAGCATGGATGAAAAATCAGTTGGCATGATATCGTGCAAAGAACCTTCGTTGTGGAAGGTGTGTGTTGACGGAGCAGTGAATCAAAGAGGATTTGGTGTGGGGCTAGTTTTGGTATCCCCCGAGGGAATTACTTTTGAGAAATCCTTGAGGTTGGGTTTCTCGGCCACCAACAACGAGGCAGAATACGAAGCTCTCCTCGTCGAAATGAACATGGTTCATAAAATGGGAGGAAAAATGGTACAAATGTTCTCAGATTCACTGTTGGTAGTAGGCCAAGTGGAAGGGAAGTTAGAGGCAAGAGATCCAAGAATGCAATGATACCTAACCCAGGTCAGGTTATACAATCCAAATTCGAGTCTTTTTATTTATTACATGTATCCAGGTGTGGGAATACCCATGCTGATTCTTTGACCACACTCACAACATCCTCGGTGCAAAACCTACCTCGGGTCATCCTTGTTGAAGATCTGTGGAAACCCACTGGGACGAGTGGTGACGCCATTCGAATTCATCAAATTAAGGTGGGACCTAGTTAGATAGATCCAATAGTAGCATTCCTCAAAAATGATATCTTGCCCAAAGAAAGGTCCGAAACAGATAAAATACGCAAAAAAGCACCTCGGTTCTAGCTATCCGAGGATCAAAAATTGCATAAGTGCTCTTTTTCAGGACTATAGTTGCTATGTATACACCTAGAAGCAACAAAGTTACTTTTAGAAGAATTGCATGAGGGAATTTGTGGTAGTCACACAGGAGGGAGGTCTTTAGCTCATAGAACTCTTACCCAGAGGTATTGGTGGCCCAATATGCAGCGAGCGGCACAAGATTATGCAAGGAAATGTGACCAACATCCACTAGCCAAGGAAATTGACATTAGAGGGTGTAGGGTCATTAGGCCCAAAAATATGTGTAGGATGGCCCAAGAATATATTTTGGGCTAAAGGCCCAATCCGAGGACATCAAGTGGTCCAAAGATGGATAAAAGTCAACTCAGAAACAATACTAAACAAAAGTGAGGCAACACCTGAATAGGTATCTCCAAGGGAACAGTCCAAGGATGATTGTGTCATCGGCTATGTAATGCCAAAGTAAAAGAAGACCTGGTTAAAACTTTCACAGGCTATGTTCTAGAAAAGTCTTGTATGTAAGGGTAAAAATGGTAAAAGTGGAAGATATGAAGAAGGGCGGTGGAATATGTAAGGTAAAGCTGTTACCACCGCCCCCGCATTGAATGCTATGCAATTGTTACTTTGGCCACATTAATGGGAAAGTGAGACTTGAGTATCAGGTTTGAAACTTGACCCCTATCTCCAGAGACTTTAGGGGAGGTGGATGAGATAAGTGTCTAAACCAGCGGTCTAACCATGAGGTGGAGGATGAAAAAGGGAAGAATGAGGGAGTATAAAAAAGAGAATGGACCTTCGGTAATAGGGAGGTTGTTTTTGGGAGAGAAAAAGAAAAAAGTACATTGTAAACTTGACTATCCACAAGTGTAATCGATCTTGAGAAACAGTAATATAAGTTATCCTCAGATTGTGTCCGATGAGGAGTTTTCATTCATATTCATATAGACTATTCCTTGTGTGTACCATTGTGACCAAAGTCCATCATTCTTTATTGTTTAAACATTATTAGAACCTAGATTTCTAGCCCACTCTCTACAAATTTTATTGTAAAAAGGCTTTTCAGGCCCATTCCCTTCTGATTGTGGGTTCGGGCTTGAATTGTGTCCTTACAGAGGGGGTAATAAACAAGGGTTTTACACCATATTCTTGTCAAATTTGGACTCATTTAGTTTATAATTCTAATTAGGCATACTTAAAAACTACACTAAATTTTGTGTTAAGAAAAACTACACTAAATTTTCCTGATTAAAAATAGGGAATTTGAATAAATTAATTGATTTAAATGGGAAGAAATTAATGTATTGCTAAAAATTTATTATGATTATGACGCAAACTTTAATTTTATTGACATTTTCATTATCATATAGGAAATATTTATAATGCTAGTGTTTTGAAATTGTCCATATATAGATATAGTAAGAAATTAACATTCTATCAAAAAAAATGAAATTAACATATTTAATGTTTGATGGTAAACATGACAAAAATGCTTACCAATTTTAATCATTTTTTTTTTAAAAATTGTAACTTTGGTTTTTTTTTTTTGTGTCAATTTTCAAAACCTACACTCTAAGTTTCACTACTTTTCATTTCAGTCCTCCAATTTTATATTTTTTCATTTCAATTCTCTAAGTTTCAAAACTCTTAAATTCAATCCTCCATTAACTTGTTATCCAGTATTGCCGTTAAATCCCCTAAACGACCTCATTTAGCCCTTAATTTAATATTTATTTTATTATTTATTTCTTAATTTATAAAAAAACATTAATTAAAATAAAAAGCCCAGAAATTAAAATAAAAACAAATGCCTATACGGCGTCATCCTTGTCCCCTTCCCCTTGTAAAATCAAAAAAAAGAACCCACCGCAAAATCCTTATCCTAGCTTGAAATCTTAGAGATTGAGAGGGAGAAGGAGATTCGGATAGAGAGGTGGAAGGAGATTGAGAGCAAGAGAGCCTTGAGGGAGAGACCAATTGAGAGAGAGAAACAGTGGGATTGGACATCTATTTTATATATGGAAAATTATTAGTTCACATTGTGGTTGTAGTAAAAACAATATAAAATTTACGGGAAATTATTGTGTGTTCCGGAAGTATCATAAATGCGTACTCCGTCCTCTCACATGAATGGTAAGTCCCACTAATTAAATTCATAGTGAGATTCATCATTCATGTGAGAGGAGGAAGTATGCATTTATAGTACTTCAAGAATACCTAATAATTTTTCAAAATTTACATTATAAACTAAACAAATGAGTACGAAGTTGTACACTTTTAAGCAAACATGTACACAATTGTAGACTTTTTGCAAATGTGTACGGATTGATATTGGTAGTTCAATTGAACTAGTAATTACCCTTTATGTATATAGTTGTTATAATGTCGGTTTGCATGCATATAAACCAACAATAGCAAAACAATGTTCAAATTAATAGCCACGTATAGAAAAAACCAAATAGTTGTGTGTTAGAAATGACTCAACATATGTGTCCAGTCCACTTTTGTGAAACATGCCAACTTTTCAACTTCTGACATGGGCGAAATTTATAGGAAAGATTTCTAGCATATTGAGGAATAAAAATGGAAAGATAGCTATGCTGCACTAGTTCTTTGTACACTTAAAGAAAAGATTGTTACTAGTTATGCAAACTGTTGAACAAGCTGACCAAATACCCAGAAGCTGCTTAAATGAAGACATGCTCTCCTTTCTTAGGAGAGCATACCTCATAAAGGAACGCCATAAGCAGTTAAACCAGACCTACGTACATAGTAAAAACGTTAAATAAGCTATTTTTTATTAGTGATTACAAAACTTCATGGTATACATTGATACACACATGGGGTTCATATTGGAATTGGGATCCGAAGGAAACTGTACTCCATTTGCATTAAGTGTTACTCCAGATATCAAGCAGATACGTCAAGGTGAGATAATAAATTTAGTATTTCCAACTAAATGAGTTTGTGTAAAAAGATTATGAATTTCTTTGACTCCAACAATATAGCACTTCACTAAGGAAGTAAAATTGTTGTTACCAACAAAACCCAATAGAAGTAACATTTGCAGTAAATAATCCTCCAAGACCTAGAGTTTTTGGACTATGAAGTTGCATACAAGGTCATTCATTCACGAGCAACTACCACTACCTGCTTTCCAACATTGCGGCCGGTGAAGAGCCCTATCAGTGCTGCTGGGGCACTCTCCAGACCTTCAGCTACATCTTCCACATACTTAATCTTCCCTTCTTTGATGCAAGGCAGAACCAACTCCAGGAGCTTTGGATAGAGGTGGTAGTATTCATTAACCATGAATCCTTCTATCCGGACCCGTTTCCCAACCACAGTCATTAAATTGTGCACACCTTCAGGGTGCTCAAGGTTGTACTGCGAAATCATCCCACATACAGCAATGCGGCCATGGGCCCTCATGTTGAGTAGCACTGCATCAAGCATCTTTCCCCCAACATTCTCAAAATAAATATCAATGCCTTCTGGAAAGTACCTGCAAGAAAAACACTCAACCCTCTAGATTTGAGCACCATGAATGCCAATCAAAGATCAGTCACTCCTGGTTCCCCAAGCACATAGATTAAAACTTAAAACAATAAGGAAAAAAAAAAAAAAAAACATTTTTCACAAATGCTGATATGATTTATTGTGATTGGTGTATGATAAAAGTGATTTTAATGGTGAACACATCACCCATGTAAAAGTGATGTTGCTCTAATCACAATAGGCCATATTAGCAATTGAGAGAAAAGTTGGGTAAGCATTAGACTTAGATTAAAGTGATGTTACTCAAATTGCAACAAGTCATGTCAACTGTTGTCAAAAATGTTGTTTCCTTACAATTACACTCCTCTCATTATGTTTGAAGCATTTTTTTTTTCTCTTTTATTTTTCCTTTTTTTATTAGAAAGTTGCACACATACTTAGTGGGTTTAGAACTTACAACCTCACTGTGAATCTCATTATTAAGGGAGAACGAAGTGCCAATCGAGTAATAGCTCATTGTCATTTTTTTTAAACTTTCTTTAAATAGAATAAGCACAAAATTGTTATCCGTGTACCAACAATAAGTGTAATCAAACCCATCTTACAGATTTGAAAAGTACCCTGTTGTAAATGGGCTGCGTTGTATGACAATGAAAGTCAAACAAATCCCTCAGGTAAACCATGTTTCTTGAATTTGAATATCATATATAAGGCAATGTCTTCAATATTGAGATAATGGTTAATAACAGCTTACTTCAGTAGAAACTAGAAACCATAGATTCTTAGTCAAGTCTCATACATATATTCATTACAGCATAAATTACTACTATACTACTAACCTTTTTAAAGCTGCATGTAAGTCAGGCTCTTCTTTGTAGTTGAAGGCCTCGTTGAAACCAAACTTGTTCTTCAGCAAATCAACCTTATATTGCAGAAATGATAGAGGAAAGCAACAAAAGCAGACAGAAAAAAAATGCTGGTTAATGAGGTTGCACACAGGTCAAGTAAACCAACCCCTAAATAAGAGGAAAAAATTGTCTGAGTATGACAATTGACCATGACCAGTGTTCCAGTGGAAACAAATACAAGTTCACTTTCGACAAAAGTCAAAAACCTTGAACCAAACAGAAGCAGCCCCATAAACTTAAACATAAGTGACATTCGCATTAATTAAATATGTGTTCGGACATGTGACGGAATATGGTTGTATGCATAAGACACAAAAAAAGAATTATTTTTGATAATGATGACTATTAAAAACCTTTAAAAAAAAAAAACAATAACAAGAATGCATGACACCAAAGGTTGGGCTTTAGTGTGATGGCAGACGCCTTCTACCCAAAGCAACAGACATTAGGTTCAGCCGTTCAGGTCCATAAATCAGTCTCTCCAAAACAAGCAAGTTTGGTTACCTAGTAAGGTTGCACACAAATCACCTCTCCTAAACTCCACACAACACCATCACAGCTCTATGCTTTTGTAGTCTTGGAATGAGTGTTGGAAATGAGTAGGCACCATTGTTGTGTCTCCTAGTGTTAGAAATAGAAAAATCATATGCTCTAGCCATTGAGAGAATGAGTGCTCTTTATCTAGGAGTTCCAGATGCAGGATATCACCCATAGAACAACTTTTGACTGATTACAGATGAGTTGAATGAGACAATTAACTAAAGTGTAAAGACAAAAGTAGGTACTATTCTAAGTAATTGACACATTGAACCCTCATGATAAGTAGACTCACCTTTACTTTGCTTCCAGCACTTCCAACGACATAGCAGCCCAATAGCTTGGCGAACTGTCCTACAAGTTGACCAACTGCCCCAGAAGCTGCTGAAATGAAGACATGCTCTCCTTTCTTAGGAGAGCAAATCTCATAAAAACCCGCATAAGCAGTAATACCGGGCATACCTACATATAATAAATATGTTAGATGAGCATTGATTACAAAGGAAAACATAGCACAATAAAATGACTAGCAAAATCACTTGCTCGATTGCTATATGTGCCCTATAATGGTTTTAAGTACTATGTGATAGCCACAATCTCCCCCACTCACCCCCCCACCAAAAAAAAACCCTCCAGCCTGGTAAGTCAATGATGCCAGAATCACCAAATGCTTCAATGGTAAATAAGTTCTCTTTTGGACACACAACTAACACTATCAAATTTTGAAAAGAAAGAGGCCTGAATAAATTCATATTCTACTTCATTAGAGAGAGAGAAGTCAACTTAACAAAGAGCTGTGACAGCTACTGGAGCAGTCTCTTTCAATATATTGAGGAGCATGAGACTACAAAATTAACATCCATGATCATGATTACAACATTAATAAATTAGCATCCTAGATCATGATTACAACATTACAAAATTAGCAATTATTTAATGATTTGAGATCATAGTGACTACAAACTTAACATCCATGATCATGATTACAACATTACTATTTGAAAATTGTATGCTACTCATATACTATTTCCCATGGGCTACACCCCTACATATTTCAATGGAATACAAATTCAGAAAATCACAGCTATTCCTGTAGGTCAAATATCACCATACATGGCGCGGAGGTTTGAAATTGTACTTTAAAATACACTTTTTTAAACCTCATTTTAGATACAATTTTTTTAACAGCACATTTTCAAAAAGTTGAAAAGTAAACCATACCAAATGAGAACATATAACACTGAAAAATTGCTTAATAATCTTAATGGGTTTCCTTAGTCTTGTATATGGCATCCCTCAAGTACATAAAAAGAGGATGATGATTTTCAACTATTTCATCTGTTTTATTGCAGCCAAACATCCATTTGAAGTGGGAACCCAAAAGCATAATAAGAAAATAAATAAAGAAGAAGTGGTTGGGGTGAGCCTACCAAGAAGTCCAGTATAGTAGGAGAGAGGAACATCAGTGTGATGAATTTTAAACAGAGTCTGTGTTGCTGTAATGAGACTATATTCTTCCCATCCAGTCACTCCCCAAATCAAGTCACCTTTCTTGAAGTCTGGATGCCCAGAATCCAAAACTTTAGCTACTCCAGTTCCAACAATGGGCTGCATAGTTTCAACATCGAGGTCATCAATTCAAGCATCCCCTTGACACAACATCAATCAGGGGAAAAAAAAAACAATTAATTGTGGTGTTGTTTAAAATTAAGCTTCTAGTTTTTTATTTTTATTGGTAAGTTATAAAGTCTTGAATCTCAAACTTTTATAATCAACTATTTATAGACAATTAAACTTCAACCCTGATGTTGGTTCTAGTCAACTCAATTGATACATACCCTGTCATCCAATAAGAAACTTAAGCTCAAATCCTGCCCATACCAAACAATTGGTGTCTTGGCCTTTTCATAAAGAGCAAATTTTAGAATTTGACAACCAACTGCAACTAATGATTACAAATCAATTTTTTTTTTTTTTATATAATATAAACAATTTAAGAACATAGAAATTCATACCATATGAGTATTTTAATATTATATACAAATTTGACCAACAAATCGTTGGATTCAGATCTTTCTGCACAAAAAATAGCTCAATAAATGGCAACTTTCATGAACAAGGGGAAACAATAAAATAATATAAACAGGAAAAATTGCATCTCGACTGAAGTGAAATCCACCCCATGCAGCAATTAAAAACACAATTACCTCATTAGCTCTTTTTTTATTATAATATAAATAAGTAAACTTTTATTGAAACAACAAACACTATATATCCCCATTTACTCACAAATTTCTAATTGGTTTTCTAATTGGTTTTCCTTTTTTCACATACAAACAGAAAGAAGCTCAATTCTCACTCATCTAATAGTTTATACAAAACCCAAAATTCCATTTTCAATTCCACGCAAAACAAGCAGAAAATAACACCAAGAATTCCAACACAAACAAACCATTTTCACCCAAGAACAAACAGAGAGTAGCAATTACTTTGAAACCATCGATTCATGCATATAACTCCAAAAAGTAGCAAAAAAGTTATGCAATACTTAAAAAATACAAATACCCATTAACTCACAAATTTCAGAGAATAAAAAATAAAAAAAAATTGTGGGACAACTTACCGAACCAGGTTTGAAGGGTTCGATGTAAGTCTCATTCCCAGGAATGGGCTGTTTCATACGACCACGCATGTAGGGATCACAAGACAAGTACAGATTCTTCACAAGAACAGCATTGGAACCTTCAGGAACCTTCAGCTTTATGGTACCAGAAGCGTTCAAGTACATGTCTGATTCTTTAGGAAAACCAGACACATAGTCCTTCAAGATCACTTGCTTGTTGCTCACTTCGTCAACACCACCGCCACTTGCCATAGCCACAAACCTTAGTTTCTCTCTCTCTCTCACTGTGGAACTGTTTAGAGCAATGAACGTGTAAGTTAGTATTTATAGTAACAAATGGAGTAGAGAGAGGGTGCGAGAGAGAGAGAGAGCTCAGACTTGTGCGTGTGTGTGTCTGTGTGTGTGTGGGGGGCTTTGTGTGGACTGTGGAGGAAGGTCAAAGAAAGGGACGATAAGAAGATGAGGGCGAAGTGAACGAGCATCGGCGGAGAAAAAATGGCGGGTAAATGTATATAACAACGTAAGTATTAATAAAATTTTATTTTATAAAGATTAATTTTAAATGAGTCTTAGTAAAAATATTGTGACATTTTATTATATTTATAACATTTTTAAATTGGTGTTATTTTTTTTTTAGAAAAAAGTAATACTATTGACCGAATATATTTATAACAATTTCATAATAAAATATATATAGTAAGTTGTTATTAGTTCTTATCTAAACCTATTAGTGACATTTTTTTTTTTACCATTAACTTGTCATATAGACTTTATTGTGAAATTTTTGTGAAAATATTGTGTCCATAACTTGCATTAAGAAAGGTAATTAAAACAAATAATTCTCTTTATACAGACATGGTCCTTTTTGGTAATTTACCTCTCAAACTGCCACTTTTATAAGTGATAGCCAAACACTCAGTTTTTTCAAAAAAGTACTTTTTAACAGTTTTTACCAAATACTTAACTTTTACAAAAAACCCAGTTTGATACCGCACTTTTTAAATCCCCACTTTTTCAAAAAGCACAATATCAAAAAGTTGAACCAACCTCACCCAAAGTTTAGCACAAGATGTTATTTGACTCAAAAGTCATTTTTATTCTCTTCAGTTTCATTCTGGACGATGATTACAGTCCATATGTAAATGTCATTTTTTTTTTTTGGTCCTAAATTGTTTATTTATTTATTTTAGCTTTGCTTGTATATGAAATTTTAATAGTATTACTTTTAAGGAAAATGTTAATTAATGTCCTAAGCTATTAATTTAAGAACTATTTTTAGAAACACTTTATTAGAAGAATGATAAAATAATAAATGTTATTAATAATTTTTTTATATTTTTCATAAAAATTGTGTTAAAACTTTCCAATTATAATTTATTAATAATTACCTTAAGGCATCCATTAATATGACCTTACTTTTAATTAATAATATGTTCACTTTCTGGTTTACTCATGCATGACATGATTTCTTTTTTATTCGTGTTAAGATTTTTTTTAATTTATTTTTCAACATAGTATATATATCATGTAATAATGATATTAAAAAATATATATATATTATAATTTTAGCAGTTATTCCAAAACAATAAGACAAAATAAGTTAATATCAAAATATTTGGTTGACATAAACAAATCGAATCAGGTCCAAAATAGTATATTTGAAATTTTAATTTTTACTGATAATGACGTTTTGCATGCATACAAACTATCAAATATCAATAGCAAACAATGTTCAAATTAATAACAATATATATTAAAAAAATCTAACAAAAATTAATGCATAACAACTAGTTGTGTGTTAAAAATGACCTAAACAAAAGTCTCCAATCCACATCCACTCTTGTGGAACATGCCAACTTTTCTTGTTATTTTGTTCTTTTTATTTTTGGCGTCGATATGGGCGAATTTTTTAGGAAAGATTCCTAGTTTATTGACTATAAAAAAATTAACTACATTGCAATGCTTCACTAGTATTTTTGTTAACTTCCCAACAAGCTGACCAAATGAATAGACCAGGCATACCTGCACTATACAAAGTGAAAGATAAATGATACTTAAAAAAACATTTTTACAGTGCTTAAGTAATAAGTTGTTATTAATTGTTATGGGTAGACAAAAAAGCAATTTAAGCTGTAAATTTAAATTAAAATTAATAACAAATTAGCACCTATGATTTATTATGAAAATATTATAGACGCAGTACTTCTCTAATAAAAAAAAGGGTAAATAAATGTTTGGATAAGTGACTAACATATTTTAAAAAGTGAATATAAATCTTCCATCATATTTTTTATGATTTACTTTTTCTTAGAAAATTGTGTTTCATTTTATATTTTATATTTTATCAATTACAACTTGTGTATTTATTTGACTTCTCTTAAAAAATAACCAATTTTTAATATAAAAAAATATAAACTTGGCATATTATAATCAATATATATATAAAAGCAGAGACCTCACGTGGGAGAGCACGAAGTTTTGCCAAGTGGCACTCTCTTTAAAAAGATAATTGATTTTTTTTTAAAATAAAATACATCATTTTTAATTTATTACACTTATTAGATGCCACATCAGTTATTTAATAACTCAACAGATTTTAATTAGTAATAAATAAGACTAATGGATAAGATAGAGGGGTGTTAATCATCAAAAACTCTTTGTTTTCCTTATTCCTCCATCCTAAGATTTTCTTATGTTTATGCCTACTCTTCTTCCCTTAAAACTAAATGCCTACTCTTCCTAAACCACTACATGCCTTCTCCTATGCCTGTGTTGCTAAATTACCGATTCTATGTTCTATAATTTGCACAAACTAAAATAACATTTAGATTATTTAAAAACACATGAAATCATATAAAAATCACCAAATTAGAATTTAAAATTATAACTAAATTTTTAAAAGAAATTTAGGCACATTTGCACAAAAATTCCATGTAACTAAGTCACACTTAGAAATATTGGACAATTTTTCCTTTGTATAAATAGAAGGGTCCCAATGGGACGAGGGAGCTAACAATTTTCTCTCTAAAACATTTGTTGTAGTAACACAAAAGTTTTCCATTGTAGACTTTTCACGATTAAAGAACATGAATTGCCAACAAATCAAATTAGAGCTTTTAGTACCTACAGCAATTTCACAACATCAAGAACAAATCCCAGTGTATACAATGTCAAATTTCATAGTCTCCTGTTACATCAAATGAGTGTTTAATTATTCTCGCAAAGTATTGAATAGTAAAGCTTCTGGGCCTCAGTCTCAATTACAACTCTCAATCATGTTGGACTTGGATGATACCTATCAACAACGTATCATTATGAGATGCAGAAAAAATTTGGAGTGTACACAACGTTTAGTGCGAATGGGAAGAAATTTCATCCAATTCCAATTGGTCAGGTTAGTAAGGGACCTATTCCAATTTAATATTTATGGAATTTTGTATACAAGTAATAATCAAGGAAACTTCCACCTAAAATAAGTCGGACTTTTGGCAAGAGAGAAAATTGATGTCTAGACAAATCAAGCTAAGGCCTACCAAAATGGACCATATTCTTAATTTCTTATCTCTATTGGTTCCATGTACAAGACTTATAGTCAATGCTTGGCGCATAAAAGTTGAACATCTTATCTAAAGTCCATCATCTGAAAGCTTGAGAAAAAATTCATTTAAATTAACACAATATATAAATTATAAAGGAATTAAAGAAAAATTGTCAAAAATAATAAAAATTTAATCTATGCTTAAATTCTTATAAGGATGAACATAATAGCAATATCTTTTTTTTTTTAAATAAAGATAAAAAAAAATCTATACTTATTTTGTATGTATGATAAAGTCCTATCACAAAGTTTTTTGAAATAGGACCTCACGCACTCTCACATGAGATCTCTACTTATATATATATAAGTAGAGATCTCATGTGGGAGTGCGTGAGGTCTTACCGAGTAACGCTCTAATTTTGTATTTAGCATTTTTTTTACCTCTTTCATTAAGTTTTTTTTACCATTACCCAAAAGTTTACATTAACTTATTTTACTGTTATCTCATTAGTCTCTCATTAATTGTCTAAGCTTACATCACACATTTCTCTCTTTCTCATGTCTTTTAGCATCCCCACCATTTTAATATTTAAAAAAAAGTAAAAATAATAATACTTAAGGACTAATAGTAATAACTAACCAGATAAGGCCTTGGAAAGAGATAGAGAGACATAAAAATGTTGTAAAATGTTAAATAAAACGCATTGTTTCTTTATAAAATCAAAACGCATTGTTTCACTATAAAAGACCTGAGACTGACAATACATTTGAAAGAGAGAGAAAGACAAATTTGAGGGGACGTCGCCTTTGTCATATTGGCCTCCCACCACCATCAAGACCTTAAACTTCTACGGGTTTTTTTTTTTTTTTTTTTTTAAATTAGGAGATTAAATATGATTTAGGTTTGGGTAATTTGGTTGGATAGTTTTTGTTTTGGGTATATAAGTAGAGAGAATATTTGGTACGCAATGTAAAGCCATATTCTACTATGGTTTAAAATCATCTATAAGATACATGCATACATACTTGCCCACACCATGTTTTAATATTTTACTATCAATGAGTGGAAGACAGTGAGAGAGTTAGACATACTTTTATTTCATAGTATTAAATATGTGAACACATCACAAATTATTTGATTTTCACGGTCCTGTTACTCTTTTTCATTTATTTTTTGTTTCATGATTTTAAAAAAACTTAATCTTACCTTTTTTTTAGGGTGAAAAATTAATCTTACCTTGAGAGGGCTATAAATATGCAGTGAAACAACAATTATAAATTGCACACACATAACCATTATAATTATTCAGTTCAAGGAATGAGTAAATATATATATAAAAGCAGAGACCTTATGTGGGAGAGCACGAAGTTTTGCCAAGTGGCACTCTATTTGAAAAGATAATTGAATTTTTTTTGAAAATAAAATACTTCATTTTTAATTTATTACACTTATTAGATGCCACATCAGTTATTTACTAACTCAACAGATTTTAATTAGTAATAAATAAGACTAATGGATAAGATAGAGGGATATTAATCATCAAAATATCTTTGTTTTCCTTATTCCTCCATCCTAAGGTTTTCTTATGTTTATGCCTACTCCTCTTCCCTTATAACTAAATGTCTACTCTTCCTAAACCACTACATGCCTTCTCCTATGCCTATGTTGCTAAATTACCGATTCTATGTTGTATAATTTGCACAAACTGAAATAACATTTAGATTATTTATAAACATATGAAATCATATAAAAATCGCCAAATTAGTATTTAAAATTATAACTAAATTTTTAAAAGAAATCTAGACACATTTGCACAAAAATTCCATGTAACTAAGTCACACTTAGGAATATTGGACCATTTTTCCTTTGTATAAATAGAAGCCAATGGGATGAGGGGGCTAACAATTTTCTCTCCAAAACATTTGTTGTAGGAATACAAAAGTTTTCTATTGTAGACTTTTCACGATTAAAGAACATGAATTGCTAACTAATCAAACTAAAGTTTTTAGTACCTACAACAATTTCACAACATCAAGAACAAATTTCAGTGTATACAATGACAAATTCTATAGTCTCCTGTTACATCAAATGAGTGTTTAATTTTTCTCATAAAGTATCGAATAGTAAAGCTTCTGGGCCATAGTCTCAATTACAACTCTCAATCATGTTGGACTTTGATGATACCTGTCAACAACATATCATTATGAGATGCAGAAAAAATTTGGAGTGTACACAACGTTTAGTATGAATGAGAAGAAATTTCATCCAATTCCAATTGGTTAGGTTAGTAAGGGACCTATTCCAATTTAATGTTTTTGGAATTTTGTATACAAGTAATAATCAAGGAAAATTGATGTCTAGACAAATCAAGCTAAGGCCAACCAAAATAGACCATATTCTTAATTTCTTATCTCTATTTGTTCCATGTACAAGACTTACAATCAATGCTTGGCATATAAAAGTTGAACATTTTATCTAAAGTCCATCATTTGAAAACTTGAGAAAAAATTCATTAAAACTAACATAATATATAAATTATAAAGAAATCAAAGAAAAATTGTCAAAAATAATGAAAATTCAATCTATGCTTAAATTCTTATAAGGATGAACACAATAGCAATATCCTTTTTCTTTTTTTAAATAAAGATAAAAAAATCTATTCTTATTTTGTACGTATGATAAAGTCTTATCACAAAATTTTTTGAGACTCATGTTGATTAGTGATTAAAAATTATAAAGGAATAATCATGAATATATATATATATATATATATATATATATATATATATATATATATATATATATATATATATATATATAAGTAGAGATCTCATGTGGGAGTGCGTGAGGTCTTACCAAGTAACGCTCTAATTTTGCATTTAGCATTTTTTTTTACCTCTTTCATTAAGTTTTTTTTTTACTATTATCCAAAATTTTACATTAACTTATTTTACCGTTATCTCATTAGTCTCTCATTAATTGTCTAAACTTACATCACACATTTCTCTCTTTCTCATGTCTTTTAGCATCCCACCATTTTAATATTTAAAAAAAAGTAAAAATAATAATACTTAAGGACTAATAGTAATAACTAACCAGATAAGGTCTTGGAGAGAGATAGAGAGACATAAAAATGTTGTAGATTGTTAAATAAAATGCATTGTTTCTCTATAAAATCAAAACGCATTGTTTCACTATAAAAGACCTGAGACTGACAATACATTTGAAAGAGAGAGAAAGACAAATCTGAGAGGATGTCGCCTCCGTCATATTGGCTTCCCACCACCATCAAGACCTTAAACCTCTACGGGTATTTTTTTTTCTTTTTAAATTTGGAGATTAAATATGATTTAGGTTTGGGTAATTTGGTTGGATAGTTTTTGTTTTGGGTATATAAGTAGAGAGAATATTTGGTACGCAATGTAAAGCCATATTCTACCATGGTTTAAAATCATTTATAAGACACATGCATACACACTTGCCCACACCATGTTTTAATGTTTCACTATCAATGAGTGGAAGACAGTGAGAGAGTTGGACATACTTTTATTTCATAGTATTAAATATGTGAACATAACACAAATTATTTGATTTTCACGGTCCTGTTAGTCTTTTCCATTTATTTTTTGTTTCATGATTTTAAAAAAACTTAATCTTACCTTATTAATCTCACCTTGAGAAGGCTATAAATATGTACTGAAACAACAGTTATAAATTGCGTACACATAACTATTATAATTATTCGATTCAAGGAATGAGTAAAAAAAAATTTTTTGGAGAAATATTGTAGAATAAAAGTTGTTACAAAATGTCTTTCTCTCAGAAATCTCATGCAAGAGTGCATGAAGTCCTGCCAAGTGGCACTCTAATTTTGCATTTAGCATTTTTTTTACCTCTTTCATTAATTTTTTTTTTATTGTTACCCAAAAGTTCACATTATCTAATTTTACTGTTATCTAATTTTATTAATATCTCATTAATTGCCTAAGCTTATGCCACACCTTTCACTATTCATCATGTCTTTTAGCATACTCACTGTTTTAGTGTTTCAAAAACAATAAATAAATAAATAAGGGCGGGCTAATAGTAATAGCTAACGAGATAAGACTCTAAAGAGAGACAAAGAGACACAAAAATGTTGTGAATTGTTAAATAAAATGCACTATTTCACTATATATTACCAAATTAAAAGACCTGAGGCTAACAAAACATTTGAAAGAGAGAGAAAGAGAAATCTGAAGGGTACCTCCCACCACCATCAAGACACCGAAACCCCTACGAGTAATCTTTTTTTCTTTTTAAATTAGGGGCTTAAATATGATTTAGGTTAGGTAATTTGGTTAGTTAGTTTTTGTTTTGGGTATATAAGTAGAGAGAATATTAAATGCGCAATGTAAAGTCATATTCTACCATGGTTTAATTTTAAATCATCTATAAGACACATGCATACACACTTGCTCACACCATGTCTTAATGTCGCACTATCGATGAGTGAAAGATAGTCAGAGAGTTGGGTATACTTTTATTTCATAGTATGAACTATGTAAATACAACACAAATCAGTTTATTTCATGGTCCCATTACTCTTTTGCATTTTTTTTTTGGTTTCATGATTTAAAAAATAATAATAATCTTACCTTAAGAAGGCTACAAATATGCAATGAAGCTACTAAACCAATTTTTAATATCTCAAAATGTATATATTTCTTTACTCTAATTTAGTTTACTTTTTCTTTATAATTTATGTACAACATTATTCAAAAGTGTTTTACATAAAATATCATAAAATTATCTGTGCATCGCACGGGCAACTTACTAGTTGTTAGTAAAATATAAAGTAAAATATAAAAAATGAAGTACAAAAATTGAGGTATGGGATATTTGTGCTGATATTAGGTGAGCCAATACTGGCAGTTTAAAGAATAGGCCCCAGTTGCAACTTATTTCTACAATAAGACTCACCATGCGAATCAATAGTGAGTAAGTTTTATCTTCTATAAACAACTAGCCACTTCAGTCTTAAGAAAATAAAATAAAATAAAGAACTGACCACTTTTTTTCCTTTTTTGAGAGAGAAGAACTAACCACTTGATAAAATGTATGAAGCGATACTCGGGATAACAAAACTTTGTATACTTGTTTTATAACCATGTAAGACCAAGAATTTTGAAAGCCATCTGGGGTAGGCTAATTCAAATAATTAAATTTTACGTGATTATCTCATGATGATGACTGTATATTAACACAGTCACGTAGATGATTGTGATTGAGCAAAAACCGATTTTTCTTAAGCTTGGTCTCTCTTTTAATGTTAACGGTAGATAATTCGAAGTGAATGGTTTGAACTTTGAAGTAAAGTCTTGATTCAAGGTGGAATTTGTCTTCGTAGATTAGGGGAGCGAGGGATTTAGATATGCCTCAATTAGAGGATTTTTTTTTTTTTTGTCGAACACTCGAAATGCAAGTAACAATGAAAAATGAAAAACATGAAGATTGCAATTACTAAGTGCTAAGATATAGTTATAAGTTATTTCTAATGTCGTTGATTCGAAGTAAACTAATTCAAAGCTAGTCAATTCGGAGAAAACTAAAACGGGTCAAAACTTTAACTTGATAATAAAGAATAATTATCATGAATTAAATATAATAAGTTCAAATATATTACATCTTTATAAATAAAAAAAATCAATTCATGGATTCAGTTCAATCCATACCACAAAATATGATAAATATAACCCTTAGGTAATTTTAACCAACTATGACACTTCTAATTTCATTGATTGTCAAAAGCATTATAACTGAATTGGCACCTCCCCATGCACAAAGTGCTTGGGGATCTAGGGGAAAGAGTTCGAGCTGCGGGGTTAGCAGCATATTGTAATTATCTCTAAAAAAAATTCATTGAAAGTTAAAAACCCTTCTAAATTAAGGTTTTAAATTTTTCACAGAACTTAGATTAAAATTTTTTAAAGGTTGTTCTTAAGATTTTTCAATCAAATTCTGCCATGTGGTGCATTGATCAATACAACCACAAGGTTAAATTTATTGAATTCTCAAAAAAAAAAAAAAAGTTAAATTTATTAGAGGAGCCTAAGCTACTACGTCTAAGTAATTGCATTTAAATTTTACGTTTAGAAGTTTACAAAATTAGTAGTAAACTAAAGGTACGTACTTTTATGTGACCACCCAACCCACAGCCTCTTCTTTTGTAGTCCTCTTTCTACCTTCTTGCATCCATTTTCTCTATTTTAGTTCTTTTCTTGTCACATGAAATGTACATTTGATATTATGGGTTGCAAAATGCAAATACTTGGTGACCAAGGATACATATATGTATGCAACAAAAATGTATTTACAGCTTAATACAAAAGCAACGTGGGGCATGAATTCAAATACAGTATCAATGCATTGAGGAAACAATGGATCATGTGAGAGGACTTGACAGGATTTAAAATAGAACTTGTAACAATACCATCCTTTTACAAACTTTGTTTTACAAAAATTTCTACAATGTTCTTATTTCCAACTTTCTTTGATTTTTTTGGAAGGAATATAATACTTCTATGACACAAAAACTTTAGAAAATTTTTATTAAAATAATTTGGAGCCCAACCCATGCATGCATTTAACGTGCTCTCTACATTCAAAAGCTTTATTATAAATTATATAATAAGATGTCTTTATCTTCAAAAAATTTTAAGGTATAAAAGAAATCTATTGCATTTCCTTCAAAGTTTGGGGTCAAAGTCAAAGATGGTGGTGATGAGTCTTAAAAAAGCCATGGTGGTCTGTCACTAAGATGGTTATATGGGTTTTGATTGGAAGAAAGTTTGGTGGTGAAGAATGGAGGTGAATTTGGTTATGGTTGTCGGCAAACATGAATTGTTATTGTCTATAAGGACGTGAAAGATGGTGATGGTTGGGTACAAACAAAAACCCAAATTATTATTACCTATCTATAAATTAATATCAAATTTATAGGAAAGATTCCTAGCATATTGAGGGGAAAAAAAAAAAAAAAGAAGAGAGATAGCCATGCTGCACTAGTTGTTTGTACACTTAAAAGAAAGAATTTTTACTAGTTAAGCAAACTGTTAAACAAGCTGACCAATTGCCCCAGAGACTGTTAAACATGCTCTCCTTTCTAAGGAGAGAATACCTCATTTAAAAAAAATAAAAATACATAAGCAGTTAAACAAGACCTATCCACATAGTGAAAACGTTAAATAAGAGTTTACCAAAACCAAAAAAAAAAAAGAAGTTAAATAAGCTATTTTTTATTAATGATTACAAAACTTCATGGTATACACACATGGGGATCGTATTGGAATTGGGATCCGAGGGAAACTTTACTCCATTTGCATAAGGTGTTACTCCAGATATCAAGGAGATATGTCCAGTTGAGAAAATTCATTTAGTATTTCCAACTCAAATGAGTTTGTGTAAAAAGATTACGAATTTCTTTGACTCCAACATAACACTTCATTAAGGAAATAAAATTGTTGTTACCAACACAACCCAATAGAAGTAACATCTGCAGTAAATAATCCTCCTAGACCTAGAATTTTTGGAGTACGAAGTTGCATACAAGGTCATTCATTCAAGAGCAACTACCACTACCTGCTTTCCAACATTGCGGCCGGTGAAGAGCCCTATCAGTGCTGCTGGGGCACTCTCCAGACCTTCAGCTACATCTTCCACATACTTAATCTTCCCTTCTTTGATGCAAGGCAGAACCAACTCCAGGAACTTTGGATAGAGGTGGTAGTATTCATTAACCATGAATCCTTCTATCCGGACCCGTTTCCAAACCACAGTCATTAAATTGTGCACACCTTCAGGGTGCTCAAGGTTGTACTGCGAAATCATCCCACATACAGCAATGCGGCCATGGGCCCTCATGTTGAGTATCACTGCATCAAGCATCTTTCCCCCAACATTCTCAAAATAAATATCGATGCCTTCTGGAAAGTACCTGCAAGAAAAACACCTCAACCCTCTAGATTTGAGCACCACGAATGCCAATTAAAGATCAGTCGCTCTTGGTTCCCCAAGCACATAGATTAAAACTTAAACAATAAGGAAAAAAAAAACATTTTTCACAAATGTTGATATGATTTATTGTGATTAGTGTATGATAAAAGTGATTTTAATGGTGAACCCATCACCCATGTAAAAGTGATGTTGCTCCAATCACAGTAGGCCATATTAGCAATTGAGAGAAAAGTTGGGTAAGCATTGGACTTAGATTAAAGTGATGTTACTCAAATCGCAACAAGTCATGTCAACCGTTGTCAAAAATGTTGTTTCCTTACAATTACACTCCTCTCATTATGTTTGAAGCATTGTTTTTTTTCTCTTTTATTTTTTCCTTTTTTTATTAGTAAGTTGCACACATAGTTAGTGGGTTTAGAACTCAACCACGCTATCAATCTCATTATTAAGGGAGAACGAAGTGCCAATTGAGTAATAGCTCATTGTCATTTTTTTTTTTTAACTTTCTTTAAAGTAGAATAAGCACAAAGTTGTTACTCGTGTACCAACAATAAGTGTAATCAAACCCATCTTACAGATTTGAAAAGTACCCTGTTGTAAATGGGCTGCCTTGTATGACAATGAAAGTCAAACAAATCCCTTAGGTAAACCATGTTTCTTGAATTTGAATATCATATATAAGGGAATGTCTTCAGTATTGAGATAATGGTTAATAACAGCTTACTTCAGTAGAAACTAGAAACCATAGATTCTTAGTCATGTCTCATGTGATAGTTACATATATTCATTACATCATAAATTACTACTAACCTTTTTAAAGCTGCATGTAAGTCAGGCTCTTCTTTGTAGTTGAAGGCCTCGTTGAAACCAAACTTGTTCTTCAGCAAATCAACCTTATATTGCAGAAATGATAGAGGAAAGCAACAAAAGCAGACAGAAAAAAAAAATGCTGGTTAATGAGGTTGCACACAGGTCAAGTAAACCAACCCCTAAATAAGAGAAAAATTGTCTGAGTAAGACAATCGAACATGACCAGTGTTCCAGTGGAAACAAATACAAAGTCACTTTTGACAAAAGTCAAAAACCTTGAACCAAACAGAGCCAGTCCCATAAACTTAAACATAAGTGACATTTGCATTAATTAAATGTGTGTTCGGACATGTGACGGAATATGTTTGTATGGATAAGACACATAAAAAGAATTATTTTTGATAATGATGACTATTAAAAACCTTTTAAAAAAATTAAAAAAATTCAATAACAAAAATGCATGACACCAGAGGTCGGGCTTTAGTGTGATGGCAGACGCCTTCCATCCAAAGCAACAGATAGAAGGTTCAGGTCCATAAATCAGTCTCTCCAAAACAAGGAAGTTTGGTTACCTAGTAAGGTTGCACACGAATCACCTCTCCCAAACTCCACACAACACCACCACAGCTCTACGCTTTTGTAATCTTGGAATAAGTGTTGGAAATGAGTAGGCACCATTGTTGTGTCTCCTAGTTTTAGAAATGGAAAAATCATATGCTCTAGCCATTAAGAGAGTGAGCGCTCTTTATCTAGGAGTTCCAGATGCAGAATATCACCCATAGAACAACTTTTGACTGATTACAGATGAGTTGAATGAGAAAGTTAACTAAAGTGTAAAGACAAATGCAGGTACTATTCTAAGTAATTGACACATTTTCTTTGCTTCCAGACTCACCTTTTCTTTGCTTCCAGCACTTCCAACGACATAGCAGCCCAATAGCTTGGCGAACTGTCCTACAAGTTGACCAACTGCCCCAGAAGCTGCTGAAATGAAGACATGCTCTCCTTTCTTAGGAGAGCAAATCTCATAAAAACCAGCATAAGCAGTCATACCGGGCATACCTACATATAGTAAATATGTTAGATGAGCATTGAGTACAAAGGAAAACATAGCACAATAAAATGACTAGCAAAATTACTTGCTCAATTGCTATATGTGTCCTAATAATGGTTTTAATTACTATGTGATAGCCACAATCTCCCCCACTAACCCCCCCCCCCCCCCCACAAAAAAAAAAAAAAAAAAACCCTCCAGCCTGGTAAGTCAATGATGCCAGAATCACCAAATGCTTCAATGGTAAATAAGTTCTCTTTTGGACACACAACTAACACTATCAAATTTTGAAAAGAAAGAGGCCTGAATAAATTCATATTCTACTTCATGAGACTACAAAATTAACATCCATGATCATGATTACAACATTAATAAATTAGCATCCTAGATCATGATTACAACATTACAAAATTAACAATTATTTAATGATTTGAGATCATAGTGACTACAAAATTTACATCCATGATCATGATTACAACATTACTATTTGAAAAATTTATGCTACTCATATACTATTTTCCATGGGTTACAGCCCCTACATATTTCAATGGAATTCAAATTCAGAAGATCACAGCTATTCCTGTAGGTCAAATATCACCATACATGGTGCAGAGGTTTGAAACTGTACTTTAAAATACACTTTTTTAAACCTCACTTTAGATACAATTTTTTTTAACAGCACATTTTCAAAAATCTGAAAAGTAAACCATACCAAATGAGAACATATAACACTGAAAAATTGCTTAATAACCTTAATGGGTTTCCTTAGTCTTGTAGCATCCCTCAAGTACATAAAAAGAGGATGATGATTTTCAACTATTTCATCTGTTTTATTGCAGCCAAACATCCATATAAAACAAATTTAAAGTGGGAACCCAAAAAGCATAATAAGAAAATAAATAAAGAAGAAGTGATTGCGGTGAGCCTACCAAGAAGTCCAGTATAGTAGGAGAGAGGAACATCAGTGTGATGAATTTTAAACAGAGTCTGTGTTGCTGTAATGAGACTATATTCTTCCCATCCAGTCATTCCCCAAATCAAGTCACCTTTCTTGAAGTCTGGATGCCCAGAATCCAAAACTTTAGCTACTCCAAATCCAACAATGGGCTGCATAGTTTCAACATCGAGGTCATCAATTCAAGCATCCCCTTGACACAACATCAATCAGGGAAAAAAAAAATCATGGTGTTGTTTAAACTTAAGCTTCTAGTTTTTTATTTTTATTGGTAAGTTATAAAGTCTTGAATCTCAAACTTTTATAATCAACTATTTATAGACAATTAAACTTCAACCCTGATGTTGGTTCTAGTCAACTCAATTGATAGTTTGATACATATTCAGTCATCCAATAAGGAACTTAAGCTCAAATCCCGCGCACACCAAACCAATTGGTGTCTTGGCCTTTTCATAGGGAGCAAATTTTATAATTTGGCAACCAATTGCAACTAATGATTACAAATCATTTTTTTTATATAATATAAACAATTTAAGAACATAGAAATTCATAACATATGAGTATTTTAATATTATATACGAATTTGACCAACAAATCATTGGATTCAGACCTTTCAGCACAAAAAATAGCTCAATAAGTTGCAACTTTCATGAACAAGGGGAAACAATAAAATAATATAAACAGGAAAAATTGCATCTCGACTGAAGTGAACTCCACCCCATGCAGCAATTAAAAACACAATTACCCCATTAGCTCTTTTTTTATTATAAAATAAATAAGTAAACTTTTATTGAAACAACAAACACTATATATCCCCATTTACTCACAAATTTCTAATTGGTTTTGCTTTTTTCACATACAAACAGAAAGAAGCTCAATTCTCACTCATCTAATAGTTTATACAAAACCCAAAATTCCATTTTCAATTCCACGCAAAACAAGCAGAAAATAACACCAAGAATTCCAACACAAACAAACCATTTTCACCCAAGAACAAACAGAGAGTAGCAATTACTTTGAAACCATCGATTCATGCATATAACTCCAAAAAGTAGCAAAAAAGTTATGCAATACTAAAAAATACAAATACCCATTAACTCACAAATTTCAGAGAATAAAAAAAAAAAAAAATTGTGGGACAACTTACCGAACCAGGTTTGAAGGGTTCGATGTAAGTCTCATTCCCAGGAATGGGCTGTTTCATACGACCACGCATGTAGGGATCGCAAGACAAGTACAGATTCTTCACAAGAACAGCATTGGAACCTTCAGGAACCTTCAGCTTTATGGTACCAGAAGCGTTCAAGTACATGTCTGATTCTTTAGGAAAACCAGACACATAGTCCTTCAAGATCACTTGCTTGTTGCTCACTTCCTCAGCACCACCACCACTCGCCATTGCCACAAACCTTAGCTTCTCTCTCTTTCTGTGGAACTATTTAGAACTTTAGAGCAATGAACAATGAACGTGTAAATCCTATTTGGATAGCGTCTTGCTCTAAATTTTTTTTTTTTGAAAATCCTATTTTTATTTCTAAATTTTATTAAAAGTTTATTTTTCCTCCTTAAATTTTAAAAAGTTATTTTTTTACACCTAAACTTTGTAAAAAGTTTTTAAAAAGAGACAAAAATAAGAAGAAAAAAAAATAATAGTTTAGGGGTGAAAAACAAACTTCTAGTAAAGTTTAAGGATATAAATAAAATATTTTTAATAGTTTAGGAATAAAATATAAACTTTTTTAATAGTTTAGGGATGAAAAATGAGTTTTTGAAAGTTTAGAATTGAAAAACAAACTTTTGGAAAAGTTTATAGACCAAAATTGTATTTTACCTTTTTTTTTTTTTTTTTACTTTGCTCGTATATGAAATTTTAATTGTATTACTTTTAAGGGAAATGTTAATAAATGTTCTAAGGTATTGATTTAGGAACTATTTTAGAAACATTTTAGTAGGAGAATGATAAAACAATAATATCAAAATATTTGGTAGACATAAACAAATCAAATCAGGTCAAAAATAGTATATTTAAAAAATTAATTTTTACTGATAATGGCGTTTTCCATGCATACAAACTATCAATCAATAGCAAACAATGTTCAAATTAATAACAATTTGAAATTTTTTTTTAAAAAAATCTTTAAAAAAAAGTTAATGCATAACAACTAATTATGTGTTATGGGTTCTAGCTAACTCAATTAGTAAAGTCTCTGATGGTTGAATAAGAGATCTGGGATTCAATCTCCACCTACACTAAAATCTTATTGGTGTTTTGGTCTAATGATAAAAAGTTATCATAAAAAATGAACAGTATAAATTGAAACTCTCTCTAAAAAAAAAAAAATAGTTGTGTGTCAAAAATGACTTGAACAAAAGTCTCCAATCCACTCTTGTGGAACATGCCAACTTTTCTTGTTATTTTGTTCTTTTTATTTTTGGCCTCAATATGGAGAAGGTATTGTGTGCTACCGCTCCATGTTTCTTCTCCCTCACAAGGGGTGGACCTAACAGGGGGAATTTTTTCCTCAATATGGGCGAATTTTTTAGGAAAGATTCCTAGTTTATTGACTATAAAAAATTAATTATATTGGAATGCTTCACCAGTTTTATGTAGGCAGTAAAGATTCCTAGTACTTTTTTTAACTTCCCAACAAGCTGACCAAATGAATTAGAGACCAGGCATACAAACACTAATAAAAGAGAACTGGCACGTGAAAAAAAGTAATTTAAGTTATGGTTTTAAATTATAATCAATAATAACTTAACATATATGATTGGTTATGAAATTATTGTACACGTAACATTTCTCTAATAAAATAAGATAAATAAATGTTTTGATAATTGAATAGCATATTTTAAAAAGTGAATATAAATCTTTCGTCATACTTTTTGTGTTTTACCTTTTTTAATCTAGAAAATTGTGTTTCATTTTTATATTTTATCGATTACAATCTGCGTATTTATTTGACTTTCTTTACAAAGTAACCAACTTTTAATATGAAAAAAATATTAAAAAAAAATAAGAACAAAATTTAGGAACAATACATTCCTTAGGTTCTCCTCTTAAGATTCAGCCATGTGGTTATTTAACTAAAACATACACTTTCATCTTATGAGAAAAATTCCACCTGGCAGAATTTAAAAAATGAAATTTAAAGAACAGTACATAAGTCTTGCTCAAAAAATAAATACTTAGCATATTATAATTAGTAGAGTATATCTCTCAAAAAAAAATAGTAGAGTATAAAATAAAATATAAAAAATGAAATACAAAAACAGAGGTAGAGAATTTGTATTTGTACTGATGTTAGGTGAGCCAATACTAGAAATTTAAAGAATAGGCCCCACTTGCCACTTATTTCTACAATAACTCACCACAGGAATCTTTCATTAAAAAAAAAAAAAAAAAAGAGACTCACCATGCGAATCAATAGTAAATAGTCAATCATTTTTTGAAATATATTTTTAGAAATTGAAAAAGTATTGACAATTTTTTCAATTCTTGAGAAAATATTTTCAAAAATGGATGGTTTAATGTGTGCCTTACGGGCACACATTAACTAGACCCAAGTTTTATTTTAATAAACAACTAGCCACTTCATTATTAAAAAAGTAAAATAAAATAAAATAAAGAACTAACCACTCGATAAAATGTATGAAGTGATGCTCAAGATAATAAAACTTTGTATACTTGTTTTATAGCTGACGAGGGTAGTTTTGTAATACTGATCCTCACCCTTGACAAGGGACAAGGTGACGGTCATAAACAAAGTCGTCAGCTTCACTCATGAGAGACGACAATAGTGTAAAGTCTATAGCTCCACCTCGAAGCTGACGACTGCATCCTAGATCAGGGACGGATCTAGAGCTTTGAATTAAGGGGGCAGCTTTACTGTTGGTTGTGTGCAGCAATTTCAACCTTTGACTTTGCTTCAACCTTTGACGTTGCTACAACTTAGCTGCTAAGGATTTTTTTTTCTTTTTCTTTTTTTTTTTGGTGTTGGTAAGAACAAAATTATTTTTGTTTATAATTTTTTAAATGACAGGGTTGTTTATTTTAAATAAAATTTGTCAATTGAACTTTTTTTTTTTTAAGTTTTACTATTGGTAATTTTTGTTGTTGTGCTATTTTTTTTTTTTTTGACTTGTATATTTTGTTTTAGATTTTAGATCTTTTTTATAGTCACTAAAATGAGGAAATACCAGCTCTAGAAACTTTTTTTTATACATTATTGATGTAATAAGTGGTTACTAGTAAGTAAAAAAATGATGTGAGTGGTGGGTCCATGTGCAAACCAATAAAGAATTGCTACCAAAATAATTTGTAAAAATGTTGTAAAAAAGTTTATGAGTATAGCATTACTCTTAAAAGAGTCAATGAAATTGTTTAAGAGGAAAATGTAACTTTATAAAAAAAATGTTAAAATTAGTACACACACACACACATATATATACAATAATATATTTTTTAAAAACGTTAGCGGGGGCAATGAGCTAGCTACGTCCATGTCCTGGATGACGACACAGGAAGTTGGCGACTGCATCTTAGGCACAGGAAGCTGACGAGAATAAGTTGAAAGGGATACGTGAATCTTTGACGAGTCTAACGTGGCCTTACTTGGCCTCCACGCATGCGTGTATAAGGAAAAGTCTTGCGCCCCACGCTTACCCCTAATCGAGAAGACTCCTATAAGGAAAGGATTCTGGGAGTTACGCGGATTAAAAATGTTTTCTCCTATAAGGAATGAACTTCTGAACCAAGGTATGAATGTCAGCCCTACACTACTATAAAAATCCAAAAACCCTCACAAACTAAGGTATGCATAATTTATCATAACTTTGGCATTCTAGAGTTGTGAACAAGAGGTTTCTCTAACTCGACTGTCGGAGGGTTTTTGGCTAATACCACACAGATACTTTTCGTAGGTTTTTCTTCTTCCCTTTGTGTTGTGCAGGTCCTACTTGAAGCACGTGAGGACCGTGTGGCTCACTGACGATTTTTGGCATCATTAATAACCATGTAAGACCAAGAATTTTGAAAGCCATCTGGGGTAGGCTAATTCAAATAATTAAATTTTACATGAATATCTCTTGACGATGAAGAGTGTGTTTGACAAAAATTAAAAAGTCAGCTTATTTTACTATTCAGCTTATTTTTGCTATTATTTATGAGCCCCACTATACTTTTTGGTACTATTCATAGGTCTTACAATACTATTTCAGTTAACTTTTACCTTTATCTACAATATTTTCAGCAAAAAAATTTCAGTTTTAGCAAAATAAGCAAATTTCAAATAAACCTGAAGGCAAACTTCGCTAAAAAAAGTTATATTTCTTTTTTCTTTTTCTTTTTGATAAAAAAGGCTGAATATTAACACAGTCACATAGCATAAGTTTACTGAGAATTGTGTTTGAGCAAAAACCGATTTATCTAAAGCTTGGTCTCTTTTAATGTTAACGGTAGATAATTCGAAGTGAATGGTTTGAAGTAAACTCTTGATTCGAAGCAAGGTTTTGAAACCCGAACCGTTCATTGAACCGTAAAAGGGAGAGATTCAAGGTTTTTGAGATCGAACCAAGGTTGAACCGGGGTCGAATCATGATGATGTCATAATTAATTAAAGCCAAAATATAGATATTAAATTTATAAAACTAGCAAAATTGACTAATATATCTATATATGTGAGGGAAATTTAATGATTTTCAAGTATATATTTAATAATTAAATAAGAAAATTAATAAAATAAAATAATAACCATGAAAACATTAAAATTTATGATTAATTTTTGAAGTAAAGTTGAATATCTTTGAAGGATTTTAATTATAATTTTTTTTATTCCTTGTAAGAGATGGATAATTTAATTAAGCAGAATAAAATTGTGTTAAGTTGTTATTTTTTTTTAATTGCTAAGGGATTGGACCGTACGGTTCTTGACACCGGTTCATGCGGTCCAACCCCGGTTTTAGGGGTTCACGGAATTAACTAAAAATACGGTTCTTTATGCTTAAAAAAACGGTTTTCATTTCAGTTCTCGGTTTTCACGGTCCGACCTTCTAGTTCGATCCAGTTTTGAAAACAGTGATTCGAAGTGGAATTTGACTTTCTAGATTAGGGGAGGGATTTAGAATTTAGAAATGTCTCAATTAGAGGATATTTTGTCGAAAACTCAAAACGCAAGTAACAATGAAAAATGAAAAACATATAAAGATTGCAATTACTTGGTAACTAAGTGCTAAGATCTAGTTCTAAGTTATTTCTAATGTGGTTAATTCCAAGCAAACTAATTCGAAGCTAGTAAATTTGAAGAAAATTGAAATGAATCAAAAACTTTGACATGCTAATAAAGAATAATCATCATAAAGTAAGTTATATATATATATATATATATATATATATATATATATATATATATATTCATGGATTCTATTCAATCCATACTACAAAATATGATAAATATAACCCTCTGGTAGTTTCAATCAACTTTGATACTTCCAATTTCATCGAAAGTTAAAATCCCTTTAAATTAAGGTTTTAATTTTTTCACAAAACTTAGACTAAATTGTTTTAAGTGTTGTTCTTAAGATTTTCTAATCAAATTTAACCGTGTGGTGCGTTGCTCAATGCAACCACAAAGTTAAATTTATTAAGAGAGCTTAAACTACTGTACCTAACTAACTACATCTATTTATTAGATGTTTCTGGGCATATAATATTTGTTTTTTTGGTGACACCACTGTTAGTTGGTGTTGCCCCGTCAGTGCTTTTTTAATTTGGAAACTAGCCTTACGTGTACTAAGCTTTGATTTTAACAAAGAGTTTCTACCGTCTTTGCTCAAAAATAATAAAATAAATAAGTTTATATTTTTACAAATTCAGCAGTAAACTAAAGATACTTTTATGTGACCACCCATGATATCCACAGCCTCTTTGTTTGTAGTCCTCTTTCTACCTTCTTGCATCCATTTATTTTATTTTATTTTAGTTCTTTTCTTGTCACATGAAATGTACATTTGATATTATGGATTGCAAAATGCAAATACTTGGTGATCAAGGATACATATATGTATGCAACAAAAATGTATTTACAGCTTAATACAAAAGCAACGTGGGGCAAGAATTCAAATGTACAGTATCAATGCATTGAAGAAACAATGGATCATGTGAGAGGACTTGACAGGATTTAAAATATATCTTGCAACAATACCATCCTTTTACAAACTTTTGTTTTACAAAAATTTCTACAATGTCTTATTTCCAACTTTCTTTGATTTTTTTGGAAGGAATATAATACTTCTATGACTCAAAAACTTTAGAAAATTTTTATTAAAATAATTTGAAGCCCAAACCATGCATGCATTTAACATGCTCTCTACATTCTAAAGCTTTATTATAAATTATATAATAAGATGTCTTTATCTTCAAAAAATTTTAAGGTATAAAAGAAATCTATTGCATTTCCTTCAAATTTTGGGGTCAAAGTCAAAGATGGTGGTGATGAGTCTGAAAAAGCCTATGGTGGTCTGTCACTAAAATAGTTATATGGGTTTTGATTGGAAGAAAGTTTGGTGGTGAAGAATGGAGGTGAATTTGGTTATGGTTGTCGGCAAACATGAATTGTGATTGTCTATAAGGACGTGAAAGATGGTGATGGTTGGGGACAACCAAAAACCCAAATTATTATTACTTATTTACAAAGCAAGTCTATTTCCTAGCATGAATTCAAGTGTTTCTAACCGTTTCTGACACGACAAACACCAACATAGATTATTTACTAACTATAATGCTAAAAAGATATGATCACTCCACTCTAACAAGAACTGCGTTATATATGACAATGCACATTAATGTTTATACTTTGTGATTTATTATGATTTATGAACTGTGTTCTACTGTTTTGTTGTCTGATGAACTAGCTGTGTTCCCCCTTCATCAGAAATGAGGGGGGGAAATATCTCAAATAGAAGTTCTTACTTCTTTTTTGTTTTTTGTTTTTACCGGAAAAGTTCTTACTTCTTAGGGAACTCCAATATTAAATTACTAAAATGTTGATGTTATGATGAAATCTAGACCAAACTCCACTATAAGTCCCTAAATTTTAGAGCATGCGTGATTTTAGTCTATGAAGTTTAAAGTGGTTGCTTTTAGTCTTTAGAATAATAATGTGGTCAAATTTAAAACTAATATGTTATCACTCCGCAACACATATTAGGTACTAAATATGGTCATTTTCAATTTGGTAGTTACTAAAAATATCACTTTACTTACTGAAAATATCACCTTATCTTTGTCAAGGACTCAAACTGGACACTATAAAATGTTAAGAACTAAATGTAATCACTTTTAATTTTAAGGACTAAAATTGCTGATGGGCTAAAACTTATAAACCAGCAGCATATTTTGCACTAAAATTGAATTATATGAATGGATATGACCATAAAAATTCTATGGAGCTTTTAAGATCTTGATCCTCTTCTTTTTCTTTTTCTCCTTCTAATTTTTGGTGCAAGGGGAAAGCTCATTCGACAACAAAAAAACACAGTTCATGAAACATAATTAGCTCAGTTGCTGCATGTCAATAATTATATATTACCACCTTAATTGAATGCAAGAACGAGGTTGGAGTTTCTCAGCACAATACTGGCAAGCCAAAAGTCATGGCACATGAAAAAGAAGAAAAAGAAAGGAGAGAGAAATTTACCATAGAAACCAGTTAATTACTTAATTGAGACCAGAATTTATAAATAAGACACATTGTAATTTTTTAACTTTACAAATTTGTATTTGAAACATAGATAACAAGAAGATAGTTCGTAGTGAACATATATCGCACAACATCATACCAGGTAGAAATAAATGGACCTCAAAATCTACACATTACAGCAATAAAGAAGGGCACCGACAAATAACTCCACACATTATAATTGTGGCCTGAGTATAATATCATCATTGCCAACTCTTATTAACACTTCCCTCTTGGAGAGGATCAATCCAACAATAAAATAGGCTACCTAGTAATCATCATGTAGAGCTCAAGAAGTTGCAGTGTTGGCAGTGGTGACAGGGTTAAATGCAACCTGCTCTGCACAAGAGAGCACTTCACTGGGCCCTGCCTGCTCTCGGCCAACACCAAGAAGATCAAGGTAATATAGGTAATGGGAAATGATGGTGTTCATAGGATCAATATCACCTTGGCCACAAATACGTTCCCCATAAAGGATGTTCATTGTGGCACCAAAACCAGGAACACGCTTAGATAGAGTGTCATTCTTGGTAGGCTTCCAGTTGCCAACAAAGGCATCATGGGCTGAAGGCTGTGACTTCTTGATTGGGGTCATCCACCTCCAAATCGCAGCCTGGAAAGCAATGGTAGCATTTTGCTCAACGTATTCTGGATGGTTCAACAGGTCTGCTTTAATACCATCCCCAGCTGCACCATAGTTGTAGTTCCTACAGATTACAACACAAATAACAACACCACCAAAAAAAAGAATCTAAGAATCAAGCTTGCAAGAAGTTTAATAATACAAACAGGGGCAAATAAACAATTTAAGAACTACTAGTGACATGACGCATCATCTTTGATCTATAAAATGATTCTAAGTGTATGGGTCAGTTATCTAGTGAAGATGCTTATTATAATGACAATCTTAGAACTTACGTACAAGTAGTATATCATCATCGTTATCAAATTATATTTCATCTTTGGCATTTCTTCTTCTTTTTTTTGATAGGTAATAAAAGTTTTATTGATATCAAAAGTGCAATGTGTTTACGATTGTAAACTCACAGCGATAAAAAGACAACAAACAAATCAAATGGAAAAACCAACAGAAATAATGAAATCAGACCAGTAGATTGGTTGAAGATAGATAGATTTGATAACAAAACAAAGGTAACACCATGAAATTGAGAAAAAGAAAAAAAACAGTTGGTTCTGAAATATATACAGACCAGTAGATAGGCAAGGCACCACGGCCATAGTATTCAGCTCCAGGAGCACAAGGGTAGGTGTATTTGTAGAAGTCGTCACAGTATGACTGGCTGGGACTCATTTCTCTGTTGAAGCAAAGCCCCCAAGCTAACGGTCCTCCAGTTGCCACTCCATAACCACCTGGTTAGAACCCAATTATAATCACCATTTAGCATCAACCATTATGTGAACAAACAAAAAGTTTTCAGTAACTAACGTAGTAAATACCATTTCCTTCAATCACTGCAAACGCACGCACACAACCAGGTAATCACCACTTCATCCAATCCACCCAAAAGACACACTCAATCTTATCAAACACACCATTAAAAGAATCACCCCAAAGCAAACTCTCTAAAATTTCTATATATTAAGTAAATTCAAAAGTTCATCAAATTAAGACAGATACGAAAACACACACACTATCTCAAAATATCAAATTAAACACCCAGATAATCGAATACCCTCACAACAACAAGCCTTATCCTCCAAAATCTCAAGGTCAGCTATGAATTCTCACAAACTAGCCGGGTTAACAACATATATTCTTTTCCGCCGTTCTATTATATCTAAAACCATACTCATTGTTACCTCCATAATTGACATGTCCTTTTTAACTACTTTAACTAATTTTATTTTAGGTCTCTCTCTACCCTTTTTTCCCTCAACTTGAATCAACTAACTCAGTTAATCTTTCTCGCTTGGGCATGAATCACTCTCCTCTATACATGACCAAGCATTAATCAAATTCCATCAAAACTCACTCTAAATTTCCAATCTATTAGCTAATTACAATTAAAACCAATTAACTAAACAACATAAACACACGCACAATGATAGACAATCAAATCAAACACCCAGCTAAAAGAAACACACAATCTCATTCAACTAAAATAACAAACACACACACCCACGTATAAAAATCCACTCAAAACTCACCCTCAAATTTCTGTTTATCAAGTAAACAAAATCTCTATCCAACTAACAAACTTAAGAAACACACACACGCACGTAATCAAATGCCCTTAAAACCCACTCTAAAATTCCAATCTAGTCAACTAAACACATTTTCCTACAACCAATCAAAAAAAAAAAACACACCCACAAAATAGAAACAACCAAATCAAACACCCAACAAACAAAACACAACAAATCTCAAAAACCCATCACACATTTTCCACATACAAGAAGTCTGACTCCCAACATGGCCAAGAAAAGCAGCGATCTCCTTCATCTTCTCAGTCTTGTTACCAGTGGTCCCAAACCCAAGTGGCTCGTACTGCGCAGCAGCAAGAATGAAGGACTGGTAGTCCCAGAACCCAACGGCATGACCCACAGGCGTGTTCCTCTTAGAAAACCATTCCTCAAATTGATACACTTGGAAGTAATCAGTGATTGTCTCGTTACAGCAAAACTGTGACCACTGATTACACTCCCAACCTTTGGTACACACCTTCTTGCCACGCACCGTCTTCACCTTAGTCACCGTGTCCGGGTCACACTCCACCGCCACTGCCAGCACCACCAGTGCCAAAATTACCAAAATGCCCTTTGCTTTCATTTTCATTTTTCTTTGGTGGTGTTTTGGACAAAGAAGCAAGTTTGAGCTTCTGGGTTTTTCTGGGATGTGTGTTTTTGTGAAGGAAGAAGAGAGAGAGCTGGATCGAAGGTCTTTGTCTTTTGAGGAAGAGTGGGGTCAGAGAGTGGTTAAGTGGGGTGCAAGTTTGAGGAATGGACGGTGGATTGGAAGTGAAGGTGTTCGGGGTATAAGTGGGAACAGGCTGGATTTGTGGGGATGGAATATAGGCTATTACACTGCTGAGATCTCTCACCGACACTCAACTAATGAATCTATGGAGCTTTTTACACTTTTTTAAGCCTTTGGGCTGGCTGGGTAAATTAGGCCCAGCAATCCCAGCCAGCCTAATGTTCCACTATTTTTTTTAATTAAAAAAAATAATAATTAAATTATTGCTCTTTTTCATTAAATTCAAATACTATTTTTTTTTTATAGACGGTATTTAAAACCATATATTTTGTATTCAATAGCAAAAGACTTTATTCAAATCACAGTAAATCTCTTAAAAGCTTTAAAAAAAAAAAAAAAAAAACTGTTCTTAGTAACTCATTCCACATAAGACATACTACAACAATGATGATATTCTTAAAATTTTTGGCAAATAGCTCAAAATTTATAATAAAAGATATTTTTATATTCCTTAAATTAAGTGGCTGATTGCTTTTGGTGTTTATAGATGTTGTTTTCTTTATTATTATTTAAATTAAGTGATAAAAAAAAAGATATTTTATGTAGGATATATTTTAAAGTAATGTGTTGAAAACAGATAAAGTAAATTTTTGAATGGCTAAATACTAAAAAAATTTATGTAAGTTGGGCACGTATAGTTATATGAATGAAAGTTTTATGTTAGCAAGAGTACATGTAAAAGTGATGATGGATGATTGCAACTTATTATTTTTGTAAAGTTGTGAAAAACAAAAATATGTTTGTTGCATGACTCTTAAACAATCCCATAATATTTTTATTTGTTTATCAGGAAAAAAATTTTATGCCACGTTGGATTCTCAAGGAAAATATCATTTTTTTTTTAATATTTTGGTCTTTTGGGTAGGTTTAAAATTTGCCCACCTTATTTAATTGATGGAAGGCCACACTATCCCACCGACAAACAAAACTACAAAAACCAATTCTATACAATATAGTATAGGAAAAAAATATATATTTAAAAATCTGTAGTGGTCTTGACTCTCTTCTTCACCTTTGGGCTACTCAAATTAGGCCTAGCAAAATCTACTAATAAGAAAAAGTATCAAACCATCTTATTAAACGCTAGCTAACTAGGCACATTTTTGTTCAATAATAGTCATAAAAAACATTCTTATTAAAATAGAAATGTTTTTAATTATTTGGAAAATCTAACATTTTTTTTTAATTTTGTATTTCATTGTTAAAATCAAGACACCATTTTACAATTTTTTATTATGAGTTATGACTTAATGAAACTAGAAGGGTAATTTTTCAAAATTGAAATCATGTTTTCAAACACACAATTATAATAAAATATCAAAATCATATTTCTGAAACACAATTTTAACGTTTCAACTGATGTTTCAGAAACATGATTACAACAAAAATACATGTAACATAGTACCAAGAGCAGCTGTAGTTGTTCATAATACATAATGTGGTCGCTAATGTTCGAATATACCATATATTGATATATAGCCTAAATTTGCATATGTTCAAGTCCTAGTTTGTGCAAAAATTAGGACAAATTTCCTTGATATTAGCTCAGTCAAGTATCTCCCTAGACCAATATCAAAGTTTACTTATTCAGCTCAGTCAAGGATCTCTCTAGGTCTCATCATTGGCCAAAATGGGCATTTGTCTATTTTTCTAAAACTTTCCAGCAAAATGCCCAATGTTTGAAACTATTTAGAAAAATGCCCCTGTTTTGAAACTCAATTTCTGAAAATCGAGTTTCAATTTAAAACTCAATTTTTAGACAATCGAGTTATACAGAATTGAAAATAAAAAAATAAAAAAAAAAAATAAAAAAAATAAAATAAAAAATAAAAAATTTTAGGAACTCGAGTTCCTTGAAATTTTTTTGTGGAACTCAAGTTCCATGAAGTCGAGTCCTTTTTATGGAACTCGAGTTCCATAAAAATAAAATAAAAAATTCCTAAGTCTAAGTTTGTTATTACTTGGTTGTCCAAAAAAACGAGTTTTACATTTGGACTCGATTTTTAGAAAATCAAGTTTCAAAACATGGACATTTCCCTAAATAATTTCAGACATGGACATTTTGCTGGAAAGTTTGTAAAAAAGGGATAAAAGCCCATTTTGGCCTCTCATCATGCATTTCGAAATATAGAAAACACAAATAATATACAAATTACAAAGTTTATTCCATCAATTTATTTCGTTATTTCTTTTTTCTGTTATCTCAACATGGCATTAAAGTCACATTCTTGTAACCTTCAATAGGTTGTGTCCATCACTATGCAACCTTGCACATCACTATTTAATGGCATCATCCACAAAGGAGCTTGCTCGACATCACAGATCTTCTCTTGTCTTGAAATTGATTCCAAGAATCAGTCACATCTTCAAAAACCTGCCAAAAGAATTAAACTGAACTTGATTCCAAGCTCACATGTGCTTTCTCTGTTGCTCAACAATCAGCATCACATATTTTTGGCCATTGCTCATTTAAAAAAAAGACAACTTAATATCAACAATCACTTATTTCTCTTGATCCCTTCAAATTATCAAACCAAAACAGACCAAACCAAACAAGTCATTTTTTTCCCCAAAAATCCATTATCACATTCAATTGCTTCAAAAACCCACTACCACTTTCAAAAATCATAGCCTAAGGCTGGAAATCATTGCCTAAGGGCTGCATTCCGCTACACAACACCTGAAAATTTACCTCATAAGTCACAAGCTTACTTATTCTTACAAGTCACAACTTATCTTTTTGGCTTTGATGAGGGCAAAGGAATTATGAGGATAAAAAAGCAAAAAATTAATGCACACACTTCAAGGAGGATAGAAAATAAGGGAGATAAAATTGATCTTTTAAGTGTTTGGTTGGAGAGAATGAGAGGATGAAAAATTAGTGAGACTTAGGTCTTTTCTCCCCTGGCCCCGAGGCATGAACCTACTGGTTTTTTTTTTTTGGTTGGCATGATACAGGTTCTGGATACTTTCTTTTGTTTTGCTTTTCTTTTTCTTTTTTTCTTTTTTTTTGGGTTTAATGAGATTTGAATTTTTTTTTTTAGCTTTTATTTTTCTAGGCATGATTTTTCTTAATAAATTTGGGCTATTGCTTTTTTTTTTGTTGGTTCTTTAACACTTTTTTGTTTTAATTAGGCATCATTTTGTAATAAGGACATATGAGTAAATTTATATAAGCTCATTTTTTCTATCTTCCACTTTTTCACCACCACCCAAACACAAAACGAGAGAAACCAAAATTTCTTCTATCCTCCCACTTTTTCACCTCTTCAACCAAACAGATCCTAAAATTAGACTTAGAAGTCGTAATTGGACCAAGTGCCAACCTTTTCCCATGCCAATTAGATATACTCTTTTTTGCACCAAGTGACTATCATTTATTAAAAACTTTGACAAACTCTACAATTCCTCAATATTTTTGGGTGATTTCAAATTAAACCCTTAAATTTTAAAAAAGTTTAATTAGAATATGAATTTTTAAATTGTTTCCTTTCATGCCCTGAACAAGTTACTCTTAACTTTAATGATAAGTAGATAGTGGGAAAGGACCATAGGTAAGGGACATCATAAGTGATGTCATTATTAGTAATAACTTGAACCCCAAAGTTAATCTTAACTAAAATAACAAATATTCACATAAGTTATGACTAAAACCTACTTGAATGCCGAAAATCATTTTATGTGAAAATATTAGATCTTTAGTACATTAGAAGAGAATTATTAATTCATATAATAATTAGTTATTTAATTAATGTCATCAAAAAGTTATTTCATGAATGTTATCTAATTTCATGTCTAAATCATATCATATTCTATATAATAAAGTAGTGCCCAAGATATTATAGTTGCATCAAGTGAATACTCTCTTTTTTCTATTATTAATTTTCTATTTTTTTTCTCCATAATTATGTGGCGCACTACAAATATGTTAAAATAATTAATTTAATTACTATAATTGAAGACTCTATTTCTTTTTCTTGTTTTGATAAAACAAAGGATTTATTTTTTAACTAAAGAGCATTGTTACAAATATTGTCCATTGGGCACTTGTGAGGAGTGCCTAATTGCAAAATATCACACACATATTTGACATAAACAAATTTGGACATTCATTATATTCTCTAACACTACATTGGTGCTCTTGTCCCCTCTTTACTAGTTCATCTACCATGCCATTTGCTTCACGAAAGACATGACCTAAAAGGACAGTCCTTTCTTGGCCGAGTAGTGTAAGTGCACAATTGCACCTGGACCCAAAGACAACTACAGGCTCAGGCCCAATGAGCCTTAGACAATAAAATTTGTAGAGCGTGGGCTTGTAACCTAGATTAGAAGTGCTAAGGACTTGATAACGGGCTAAGAGTTACAAACACATGTAGATAACAAAAGATAACTGAAAATAGGCCTCCTCGGACATAAGCCGAGGACCACTTTTGTATTATTGCTATTTCTTCCTTAGAAGTTACAATTCTTAGTTTCTTTCTTTGTTACTGATCCCCCCCTTTTTTCTCTGACCTCCACCCCCCTTAAATACTTCATTCCCTGATACTTTTTGGACAGTGACTAGAAGTTTCAGTCTTACTGTTCAGGGGTCACTTCCCCATTAATGCGGCCAGGGAGGTAGGTGCAGAGCCTTTAATGTGAAGGTGGCAGCCTTTGCACTTGATATTTTCTTTAACACTGGTGCATCTAGAAGATTCAGGGTGTCCCCCTTTAACCATTAGTCTTTCCAGAGTTATGCCTTGACCTTCATAATGAAGTTTTGAGTTCTCTTGGATTTGTCCGAGGAGAAGCTCGTTCTCGGCTGTACCTTCGGATTCTCGGCGTATGGGCCAATTCGCAGAGTTTAATTCTGGAGCAGGTTGGCTCTCCATGCTACAGTCCAAAGGCCCATATGCCTATTTGGGTCCTTTTACCCCCCACAAGTAGCATCCTGCAATCCAAAATCAAAACAGAACATTTCGGTGCTAGAACACCATATGATGTTAGCCAATTGGGGAAAATTTGAGAATCAATTTCTAGATTTATATGTTTATACCCTAATTCCCAGACCATTTTTAAACCATATCTAATAGCCCATATTTTTGCAATATTATTTGAGGCAATGCCAATGTGAATTGAGAAACCTTATATCCATCTTCCCTTACCATCTCTTAGTACACCACCACCTCCTGCTTTACCATGATTATAATTAGAACTACCATCTATATTTAAAGTAACAAAAGGGGTTGTGGAGGATGCCAAGATTTTATTTTAGTGACTTTTGTACCTTTTGTTTTGTTTTGTTTTTTATTTTTTTTATGATATGCAAGATGATAAAATTTTGCAGCTAAATGTAAAGCTTTATGCATAAGTTGGTTAAGTGTTTCAGAAGGAGGATTGAATATCCTATTATTTCTAGAAAGCCAAAGTTGCCAAATTTCATAAGCAAATAAAGTATTCCAAGGCATCATTGAAAAGAGCTGGGAGATATATTGGTCAAATTTTCATATAACCATTCTACCAGTGATTTTCGGAAAAAAGATATTTCTTGTTGTCTAGGAAAAGCAATCCAGAATTCCATTGCTCAAGGGCAATCTTGAATAACATGTAAAGTACTTTCAAGATTTAGACATCGAAGACAGTAGGGCCAATACCAAAGAAGACTATTTCTAACCTTTCAAAAAGTTTAAAATATTACTACCATGAGCTCATAAAAATATAAAATAACATGCCATAATGTAACTCAATGTGAATATCATAAGTTGTATAATACGATTATTTATAATGTATCACATTATAAGTTGTATGACACAAACATAAATTTTTTTATATATGATTTATTATAAATACATCAAAATTATGAACATTTTTACAATTTTACTTCAAGCAATATTTTAGAAATCAGACCGATCAGACAATAAAAAAATCTCTAGTCCGATTGATATTGAACCAATGGTTGAACCACTTATACCATCATAAATAAATTAATTTATACTTTTATATTAATAAGTAAAATAAATATATAAAAAAATTTTAATCGTAATAAAGAATAGGAAACTATTTTTAATTTTTTTTAAAAAAGTAAATGGTATAAATTTATGAAATTCCACCAACTTAAACTTTTTTAGGAGGCTACGTGCCACCCATGCATGACTTTTGTCCATGAGCTATGCCTGTCGCCACGAGGCCCACGACGGGCCTATTCTAGCCTCAACTCAACCCCAAATCTCCGATCAGTCTCGGGTGCAACTGGGATCCCTCAACACAAGAATTCCTGGCATTTCCGATGGACCAAGCTTCAAGCTCTTTCTTCTACCAGTGACTAAGTAAGTTGAGCAAAATATGCATAACTAATTATAATGGTTGTTGATTGGTTTTTTCTTTATTGTAATGTTCTCTGTAAAAACTTTGGTGTTGTTTACAACAATTTTTTATTTACATATTAAAAAATACTATCTTTCATTATACAAGAATATGTTATTGATGAATACGATGAAACGAAAATGGGCAATAAGGTATGGTCAAAAAAATTGACAGAAATCAGATTACAATGAGTACTGGGTATGGTAATCCTAATTTCTTAGATGCATGTTTATAATCCTTCATTAAAAGTAAAACAACAAGAATTATACATACAAAACTCATTAATCCTCAGTGGCAACAGAGTATGCGTACAATTTGGACAAAAAATCAGATTACAATGAAACCAACCAGAATTGAATAAAATGATTAATGGGCATATATACTTTTCCAAATCAAACCCAAATCCTATTCAAGAGTTGTATAATTGTTTGGTCACAAAGGATTTGTGAACTAGAATGCACAAATACGGGTATGATACATAGGACGATAACTTGAAAAAATAGGATAAGGGGAATACATATATTAATAACTTATTATTTTTATTTTTAATTTTAAATATATTAATGTTAGGCATTAATTTTTTATATGTTGTTAATGATATATCATTTTAAAAGCAATAATGAATAATGACTAATAAAGTGAATATTTTTTAAAGATAGTTTCAACCTATATGGCAAGAAATTTTACCAGTTTATTTATTTATTTTTTATTTTTATGAAAAGAAATTTTATCAGTTGAGCTAATTAGAACCCTTAATAATAAAGTGAATCTATAGCCATTATATGATTTCTAAAATACAAACCAAGATCTAAAAGTGTAAATAAAAGATAATTAGATAATTCAATAGTGTTCAACATTGAAACTAATATGTAAGAAAAAAAATCCTTATAAGTTTGGATTATCTCTCGCTGTCAAGATGTTGGATTACAATCTTATATAACCAAGCTGTATATATCACGGGCATATCTTCGACATATCAACACTTTTTTCTTCAAGAAATAAAAATTACGAATATCACACACATGCAAAGGAATCTAGCTTGAAATGTATCAAATACGGATACTTAGAAAAAAAAAAAAATTTGAGTATCTGTGTATTCTAGTTAATTTGTGAGTCAAAAATAGAGTATCTATGTATCCTAGTTAATTTGTGAGTCATTGACGTTGTAATTGTTTCTCTTCAATGAATTTTCATTGACTTCTTTTGTCCTGTAATGATTTTTCCATTAGAAATGTTTTCCTTTAATTTTCTACTTTGTGACCATTTTCTGTGTCAACAATTTTTTTTTTATTTTTTTTTTTTATTGCTTTGGTAATATCAGAGTTCCATTGGGGATGGCCCCAAAAAAAAAAAATTGTATACTGATAAAAAAATATTTTTATATAAAATTTAAAAACAACAGACATGCGTAATTTTAAAAGAATATCTTATTCATTTTACATGAAATTAAATTTTTATATATACAAATTAATTAATTTTTAAATTTTTTTAAGAAAACAGTGTCATTTTTTTTTGCAACAAATGATAGAGTCACAATTCATTAGTGATATATATATATATATATATATATATATATATATATATATATATCCTATTGGGTTATGTTTTGACTTTATTGTGTGATTAATTGTTAAATTTTTTATTTTGTGTTGTTAATCATTGTAGGAACATATAAATTTTGTTTAAGTTCGATTTCTTTATATATGATTTTTGATTAGGTCATGTATAGCATGGAATGATACTACTAATTTTTTGTTATAGGTGTAAGGATATTTTTTTTTTCCAATTATTGATATGATTAGTATGTATGAAAAGCATTTTTAGTGGTAGATTCAGATTCGTATCAATTTTTAAAAAGGAAGTAATAAGTTTTTAAGATATAATAAATGAGCCTTTTTAACTTTTTAAAGTTTTTCACTAGTGAGCACATTGGTGCTTATCTCCCTCTTTGTTGCCTTGGGCATGTAGGGGTTACCACCTTCCCCTCTTATACATTAACCCCCTAAAGTTTGATACTTGGGCTAATACTAGCTAAGTCGAAGACATTTCAAAATTTATTAACTTGGTCTCTAAACCCAACTTATTCCATAAACCATTACTCTTTTTTTTTTTTTCTCTCTCATAGTGATTAGTGACTAAGTTGGTCTGTTTTGAAGTGTTTTGAACCGTCTTGAACTGGCATTAGCCCAAGCTTACTTTTGGGCATTAGCCATATTATACCCTTTTTTATTAACCAAAAAAAAAAAAAAATTCTAACTTTATACATTGTTAAAAATCTTTGGGAGAATTACACTCCAATTTCTTGAAATTTAGGGAAATGACACTCCATCCCAAACCTCCAAACCTGAAGGAAAAAAAAAACACTTCACTCTCTTGAGGTTTGAAGAAATTAATGCTATCCCATTTTGTTTATATTAATAAGGAAATATTCTAAACTTCTATACGAACCTCTTTACAAAAGTTTAATCAAGGTTAATAAAAAAAATAATTGATAAGATTAGAATAAAAATGCAAAATTTATTAATAAATACCAAAACACTTGCAATGGTAATTCTCCTCATAACGTATTGATAATAATAATAATAATAATAATAATGCATACTTAATATTTTTTAAATACCCTTTAATTAAAAATTTAAAGGACAAAATTTAGTTATAGAATTGATTGTACCCTAAGGGTATAACCTTACTCAATATCTTTTTATTGGTGGTGAAATTTGACAAATCCATTATTGGATAACATCTTTTTCTTATATCTTCTTCTTATCCTCTATGCTTACAAAATTTCTAGAAAATTATAGATCAATAGTTATGTCATCAATATATTGTTTAAATTGTAAGTTTTTGTAGTCTAAAGAACTTGTAATTTAACGGTTAGTGGCCCGTTTGATATGGTAGTTTAAGTAACACTTTTCAGTTTTTAAACAATATTACATGTATTTTTACACACTTTTCATCCACACATATTTCTATAAAATAAAAATAACGTTACTAGAACAACGTTTGTAATAAAATTTGAGGTTTGTGCTAAAATTTTTTTTGTTGCAATATACCTTAAATATTTTAATGAAAATTTTGATGTAATAATGCATTTGCTATTGCAATAAAAATTTTATTATTTCGAATATCTTGTAGTAATAGGCTATTATTTTATGAATTTTATTACAATATATTGTAAAACTCTGTTCCTAATGGATAGGAGCTGGTCTATAAAACTAGTTTTTGGGTTCGAATCCGAAGAGAGCCTATGTTTGTGACAAACAATTAATACTCATATATTACCATTCAAAAATTAGTCTATCCAAACATCAACTAAGTTTAAATATTATACCAAAATACTGTTCATAACTTCATATTAGAAAGAAGAAAACTCCTAAACAAAACATTAAACTTTATGACTATCCATGAAAAAACAAATGCATTTGAAGATTGAACAGTGAAATAGCTTGAATGTGGTTGTAAGTACTCGGGTTGAATTTTTTTCATTTTTTTTTTTTTACAATAGATTGTAAAATAATTGCAATTAGGTCATTGTAATAATATATTCATTGCAGCTTTATGTTTGTTATTGTAATAAATTGTAAAATAATTGGTATTTTAGTTATTGCAATGTTAAATTTGTTGCAATAAGCCATCTCTTTGAAATTTCTATTATAATATATCGTAAAATATATAATTCGTATCAAGTTATTACAATAGTTTCTTCAATTTAAGTTATTAAAGAGAATTGATTTCTTCAATTTAAGTTATTGCAAAAAAATTTCTAAATTCAATTTAGTATTAAAATCTCTATTGCAACTAAAAATTATAAATTTAACAACTAATTATTATTAATGTAATAATTTACTATTTTTAAGTTACTATTGCAACAAATTTTAATTTTTAGATGTGATATTATGTCTAATATCACTATACTAATTTTGTTGTATTAACACTTGATGTAATAGACTTATTTTGGTGGAGTGCTTGCTCAAGCTCCGAAAGATGAAGTGTTTAGGCTTGAGCAAGCTAAAGTGTAACTTGGGCCTTTCTATTTGGGTTTGGGGTGGCTGGGTTAGATAGGTCAGACAAGCGTGAGCTGCACTAGAATTTCATTTGGGGTTAGGCTTTATGGGCCTCTAGCTATCATAATTCATGCCCATAAAGTAGTCTTTTTACTAATGAGGCGGGGTTCAAGAGATGGATCGGGCTAAGCTCAACCAGGATAAAATCACATTAATAAAAATTGCTTGGGTCTCTTCCCTTTATATATATATATATATATATATATATATATATATATATATATCAATTTAGCTCACTTTGACTATATCCACTACCTTTTGCCTACTGCTGCTTTTTATCATTCATTCCCTCCATGGTGACAAATGATGGTCCAACCACACTAACCAGTCCAAATTTACCACTTTTATAACATTAGCATTCGGGATTTTAAAAGTTTTTTCATTTTACATCCTAAAAAGCTATTTTATCTATTTTAGCATGCTATTCCACAACTCACCCCTATATACCAACTCTTATTTTCACATCACAGCTAACATTATTTATTTATTAATTTCTCTCACTACCTCTGTCTCTCTCTCTCTCTCTCTCTCTCTCTCTTCACCGAAGCATCACCACCAGACCACCAAATTGGACTATCACCTACTTCTACAACTTTGTTAGCCACCTATTTCAGACCAAGAGACCGGACCACCTTTGTTGGATTACAAGTTTCAGAGAGAGAGAGAGAGAGAGAAAACTGCTACAATAAGTTCTAAAAGTAAAGGTTTACTACAGTGTGTATGTAAATTTTCAAGTATAAGAATTGAAAAGTAGGGTGTTTTTTGGTGTTTGGGGTTCTAAAATAAAATGGTAATTTGGGAGTTTTAGCAACGACTATGTTAATGCTCCAAGTGACTTATAGCCAATCCCATTAAATAAATATATATGGGTTAAAAGGGGGGGGGGGGGGGGGAGAGAAGAATACATGTATTACCCATTAACCCGTGCAAATTTACGCATTTAATAAATTGAAAGAAAGAAAGATGATTGTTGTTATACTTATGGGTTTATAACCTTTTAAAGTGCATTGATTAGTTTACATGTAAAGTGACTATCGAGAAAGAAGATGATTAGCCCTAAAGAAGTTTATATTCTCGGGAAGTTTCCTATTTAAAGTTGGAGTATATTAAAGCATTAGCTTGATATAACAGATGATAAAGAGTAGTTTCACTTTCAATGCAATCCAGGGCAAATGTTAATTAAAATAAAAACAAAGGGATGATGGATGAAAACTGCACATGTACATGAAAGCATGTTCAAAATGGACTGGCCTCCATCTTTTCAAGTGACAAGTAGTTAACTAAGGTTTGTTATAAGTTCCTAAAATCTGTAGGCAATGCCAAAATTTATTCTGAAGATTGTTCAAATGATCATGAAGGATGAAATTAAATCTGTTTTTGAGTCTCAATTATATTGGGTCTATAAAACTATGGCCAAAGTTAGAGCTTTAGAGGATCTGTTTAGCTCACCGGTCGTGGAATAAGTTAGGTTGCATACATTAATTTTAAGTTAAACCCTCGATTATTTGTACATGAATATTCAAAATTCTTAAAAACTGATCTCAATAAACCATTCATCCAATCATCATGAGTATCAATAGGTCAGCCAGGAAGAAGGTTATAGCAATAGTTATAATTTGTGGTAGTAAAAAACAGAAGAAACTTCCATTACCATGCCATGGCTCAAGCGACCTCAATTCAACATCTCTGCAAAATATAATAACAATAAAAGAAGAAACTTCCCCCTACTAACTATCCTGATTTTTTTTTTCAAAAACACTTAAACAACCTACAACTAAACTCAGCTAGAAATTCTCAACTCTTTAAGATTCATTAATAAAATACTCGTTCAAAATCTTTCAAAATGTTAATGAATCAAGTTTGAACAACCAATCATTGCCTACAACTGGCTGGATTACAAATCTAAACATATGGAAGCCACCAACAGCCAAGATAACAAATCTCATACATACATGACTGATGAAAAAGTATGATTACTTATGAGAGCGCTTTGCTAATAGTCGTTAAGTGCTAAATTTCCACATGCATATCTACCACTAGTAAGATAATCCAACAGGTTTCATATGGAGAGCATTTTATGGATATAATGAGAGCAAATTGTCTTACTTTTTCCCCATCTTTTGAGCCTGTCTATGAAAAGGAAAATTGAAGAAAAACTAGAACAAATAGGAATCATATGTATGTACTTTTATATAGTGGGGGGGGGGGGGGGGGTGTGGGGGGCATCTCTACCAATGCCAAATAGATAGGAAGATACCTCAGGCAGCTTTGAGAGCCATTTTAAATTTTTAACATTTACTTTTCATTAACAAACGCAAAGTTACAAACTAGCAGACTTAAACTGCAAACACAGCATACAGAATAAGAGCCATGCAGTCTTGTAACAATTGAGCCACAATACTCCAGAGAGGACAATTGAGCTAAAACACACCAGAATTTACCATTAATTCGGTGAACAGAACTGAACGAGGAATTCCCCAATTGCAGCAGACAACTCTGTTAAGGACTGAATTCTTCAATCCTTCTATGAACTGAATTCTAAAACCAGCCTCCCATTTAATAGCTTGGATAATGTACTCCTATGATCTTATTTGGCCAGTACGCACTCTTGCATTCCTTCGGATCCAATTGTGATACATAACTGCACGCCAACTCAATTAGCAAATTAAAGCTCTGATACTAGTACCCTTAAAGCTATGCCAACTGAAACTCATAACTTTATCACTAATCTTTGGATTGGTCTGTAAATAAGAGATGAATGGGGACATACCATTGCCTCCATGAGCAAGAAAATCAGAGGACTTCTCCAAGTGGCGATGATCATCTATCAGGCATCTCCTCTAGTTGGATATCACATACCCCTACTTCCCATGCAAAGCAGGCAGCCTACTCCATTGTCATGGCTTCTGCCTCCGCCGCTTGGAGAAGTCCTTGGATTTTTTTGCTCAAAGTGGCAATGGTCTGTCTCTGTTTATCTCTTACTATCACACTTCACACAAATGCCTAATGTGCTGTCCTATCTACAAAGCTATTTTTTATTTTTTAAGAATAAATAGTGGAGGAGGGAGAGGTGAGATTCGAAAACTATTAGTATAAAACATTACAAAGAATGTCATTACTACTGAGCTATTACTTTTGATTAATGTACCCTGGACTATTGCTTGAACCACATTAGAAAGGTAATTTTAGTCTTAAAATCATATTTTGTGCTTTAAGTCTGCTATTTTTTTTTTTTTTATAACAATTCAGTGATGATTTAAAAAAAAAATAGTGAAGAGGATATATCAAATCCTAGGCCCTTTATGTAGTGTGTAGATAACAAGTATAAATTTCATCAAAATCCTAGATCATTTAAATCAAAACACAATCCACATGACTGTGTATTTGTGCTTGCAAGATCAATAGCATCTGCTAGTTTGTGACCTCAATAACAGAATATATTTAAGAAACACAATAACAAACATCTATTTTAGGAAAAGAAATCCTTGACCTCAAGAACAAAACATCTATTTAGGAAACACACTTCTTGATGAACACTTCTTAAAAGGTATATAAGTACACGGTTTATTTGCAGTAGAATCCAAGGGACCTGTAGCCTTCTGTCATGAAGTGAATCATTCCCAAGCAACTAAAACTACCTGTTTACCAACATTGAGGCTAGAAAATAGCCCAATAAGTGCTGATGGGACACTCTCGAGACCTTCAGCTATGTCTTCCACATACACAATCTTCCCTTCAGCAATGTGAGGCAGAATATACTCCAGAAACTTTGGGTAGAGGTGAAAGTAATCAGTAACAACAAATCCTTCTATTCGAACCCGTTTGTATATCAGATGCATTAAATTGTGCACTCCTTCAGGCTTGTCAAGGTTGTACTGTGAGATCATGTCGCAACCAGCAATATGACCATGGGCTCTCATGTTGAGTAGCACTGCATCAAGCATCTTTCCCCCAACATTCTCAAAGTAAATGTCAATTCCTTCCGGAAAGTACCTGGAAAAACATTACAGCATTCACAGTAGATTCAGACTAGCAGATGTGATAAAGAAGTAAAAAAAATACTCTGTTTCCCCAATCCTTTCTTTTCTTTCTCCAATTTTTCTTTGAAACCGATTTGGAAATCAATTGTCAAAAGGTCAAAACCCAACACAATTACTTTAGTTACCCTGTTGGAGAATCCCTATCAATAAATATCAATATATATATATATATATATATATATAAAAGTAGAGTCCTCATGCGGGGTGCATGAGCTCCTGCCATGTGGCACTCTAACTTTGCGTCTAGCATTTTTACCTTGCTTTCATTAAAGTTTTTTAACTCCTACCCAATAGTTAATAGTAAATTCTTTTTACTATTACTCAATAAATCATAGTATTCCCAAAGTTTATCACTAATCCCAACATTAGGCTTTCACCTCTTGCTATTCTGGTATTTATGTCTCCTCTTTTCCTTCCGTTTGGTTATGCAAGAGGTTTTGTCTCAAGCTTTAAGGAATGAGTGCAGAAGCTGAATAGCCCTCAAATCCACCACAGTCATGCTTTCCACGTTTACAAATATTTATATATCTTTCACACTCAAGCTAAGCCTTGCTTGATCTCTTTGTGTGTCTATGATTCCAATTTCCAAAAGGTCAGGTTACTCTTTCTTTTTCCATTTTTGCCACCTTTTCCAATGTTCTCGAATCTACTGTTATCTCCTCATGTTTCTTTACATACGTTCCATGTATGATTTGGACCTTTGTTTCTTATGTTTGGATTTGCTTTATCATGTTTGGTATCATCCTCATCCAAATGCTCCTACTAAGTACATTAATTAATTTGAAATTCATTGTTCATGTTTAGCTTTAATAGTGGCTCTTCACAAGTACACGTACAATGCTGTGGATCATTCCTGCCATGCTAAATATGTGTGTCAACCCTTTTGGTCTAGCTTTGATAGTTTCTTCTTTCTTTGGATGCTGTAAGTACTTCAATCATGCCTATTTTCACTTTAATTTAATGTATTTAATCTGATGGTATGCCAAATTGTGAGAACCATAGATGGAATCTAGAATTACATAAATATTATATTATTGTTGTTGAAGTGTATGTCTTTGGTTTCATTTGTGCAATAGTGCCCGTCTCTCAATTCTTATTGTCTCTATACTAAAGGGTTCATTTTTGCTCCTTATATTTTTTTGGATGTCTAATTAAAAAAAAAATCACTAATCTCAAATGTTTGACATGAGGACAAACTTCTTTACAGATTAGAAGCCCCAATTTTTTCCTTCAACTACTTTCTTAGTAACTTGAGAAAAAAAAGAAAAGAAAAGGCGTCTATGGCTTAGTGGAATAGGAGATGAAAACCAGCGTCAAAATCATTCACACTAGGTTATCTTTTTTTGTTCATATAATTCAAATTCTTTGATCTTCTAATATATGCTATTTTCTGCAGTTTACACATAAAAAATAGCATATATTAGAATGTACAAAGGACTAAAAAATTAATCAATCAATTTTTAAATCAAGTTGAGTACCCAATTTAGCAAAGTGTATGCATGTTATGTGTGAAAACAATGAGAGATATGACTGCAAAACTGCAAGATGGATACAAAAATCAATGCAATGCATGTGAATCCTAAACACAAATGATGCATGAAAAAAATTTGATCAAATACTTAAAAATTGAAAATTTTTCAGTTTCGATCGATCGAGCATCGATCGAATACCAATCGAGTCAGGCAGAAGCTAACCAAAAATTTTAACGCATTTTCGATCGGTCGAGAGACAGATTCAATCGATCGAAAATCTGGAAAAAACAAATTTTTGAAAAGCAGAGCATTGTAATGCAGAAACTCCTCAAAGCATAATATTTCATGAAAGAAATGCATGAGTATGAGATTAAAAGTTTTTCAAAAACATTAAAATTCAACCTAGATCTTCACAACAAAGTTTTAATCATTAAAAACACAATTTTTGCCAACCTTTAACCATATTTTGCATCAAACACCATAGAACACATAATCTTGGATCGCCAAACCAAATTCACATACAATATCATGTACCAAGTTTAACAAAGAGTAACTTGTGAAGTGTGTGCAACTAGCAAAAACTTGAGATACATGTGAAGTGATAAGTAGATAGTAATCAATCACAATTTCTACAAAATTCATCACATAAATTTCAAAGAGACTATCCCTTAGAGAGTTACATCATATAACTCTCACGTCTCCTAGAATAAAACCTTGCAATCATGTAAGTTTCTTAATTTGCCTCATAATGTACACACCAATTTTATTTGATTTGAAACTTAATAGAATAGCCAAGATAATGTACACACCAATTTAAGCATTTTAACCGAGGCTACACCTTATGTTCTTTTTATGCATGTGCTACACTTTCTCGAGCACAAAATCTTACGATATGCACTAAGGTGTTCATGATTGGCTAGTAAACAGTGGTGAGATGGGTATTTATGCCTTTCTCATTAAGATGAAGTTCGACAATCAAAGGCATGTGACTTCAAGATCAAGACAAAGTGATCAAAAACTATAAACATCTTTCCACACAACATGCACTACAAAGCTCAAACTAGTAAAGTGCAATAAAATAAGCTCATCCAAGCTAAACAAGGTACATAAATAAGTTATGTAAAGAGAATATGGCCAACCTTGATTACAAATCCATGATATGTAATACAAAACAAATAAAAATCTTTTTGTTAAAAAAACAATTTATGACCAAAACTAAAAGCACACATTATGCTAAATAATTAAAAATGTAAATGCAATGCATGACAATGCTTAATTAAGCTATAGTGGGTACACAAACAAGAAATATCAATATCTTAATTAACCCTTGAGTACATGTACAAACTAGTACATACTCACACAAAATCAAAAATAGCTTAGCACTTATAAAACACATACTATTCAAGTTTCTCCACAATGTCATTCATGTTCTAAATCAAAAGAGAGATATTATAATTCATGTAATCCTCAAAACAAATAAAACAAGACACAAAATAAAATATTTTTGTCTTTTTGAAAATTTTCAATGTTTTTGGATTTTTGAATAATCAAAACAACCTAAGAAAATAAAACAACCAAAAACAAAAAGAAAACATGTCCACAATTAATTGAAAGAATTAAATTAAGGACAAGTAAACAACACTCACTTTAGAGAATCTTTTCTCACCCATATAGCACGAGTCTTTGGCTTTGTAGGTGAAAAACCATGACAACTAGAGTGTAATTGAGGGATTACACCAATCTTCTGAGAAAGACTAAAATCCTGCAAATTCCTTTCACAAGCCAACAAGCTTAAATTTTTCAAAAGCATATGAAACAATTTATTTAGACTTATGGTAGGAGAAATATCATCACATATCCTAGATTGAAACACAAAATTTTTAAATTTCAATTTATGACAATTAGGACAAATGTGACCAAAGACACCACAAAAGTGACAAACAAGAACATATTTAGAAATATCAGTATTCCTAATAGCAAATTTAGTCTCAGATTTTGGTTTTTACCTTAGCAAAGAACAATTTGGTCTAATATGACCAACAACACCACAAAGATGACAGGTAGGCACAAAAACAGATTTCTTATGCTTTCTAACAGTAGGTTTAGACATAGGTTTAGAAACTTCAGCGTTTACATCAGAACTTTTACATTTGTCTAACCTAGCAAAATAAGCACTTTCTTTATTATTCCTCTTGAAAGGAGGAATATAAACTTTTTCAGCTTTAGGCTTAAGAAAAACAGAAACACTTCTGTTATCAACAACAGGCTTGGTACTAGTCAAATTTTCAATTTTAGTTTTAGATTCAACCAACTCTTGTTCCAAGCTTTTCATCTTCTCATCTTGAGAGGAAATTTGATTTCTCAAAAATTCATTCTTTTTATTAGATTCATCTAATCTAACAACTAATTCTTCTTTTTCAAGATTAGCCAATTTTAACTCTTCTTTGAATTTCTTAGCAATTTTCAAAGATTTTGATAATTTATTACGAAGAGTTTCACAGGCATCAATAAAATCAACAGAAACAACAGTGTCCTTTTTATTCAAAACATCACAATAAAAAACAATAAGACACTTAGAGTTATCCATAATAACAGGGGTCAAGGATCAGCTTATAGATCAAAAGATTTACAATAGAAGAGCTACCCGCTCTGATACCACTTGTAGAGTTTATTTAGACATTTTAAACCACAATTGGATTAACCTAGTTAACAAGCCAAGATATTACTTAGTCAAAATTCCAAATCTAGGTTATCACAATCATACAATCATATCAATATAAAGTACGGAATATAAAAACACAAAGATATGATGACCCAGGAAAACCAAACTAGTAAAAACCTGGGGAGGATTTAACCTAACTATCTTTAAGGTAAACCTGAATCCACTATGAAAGAACCGAAGTTGTACAATAGTGACTTAGACCACTAACATCCTATTGCTACCCACCAGTAGAAACTTACTGACACGACCACGTACAAGCTCCGAGACCACAGACTCCTTCTTTCTTGGATTCTCCAGCAAGTACAAGCACTCCCACTTGTGTACCTTTAAGCTCTTATGGTAGAAACTGAATGATCATCAAGTTCTTGAAGTAATCTCCTTCTTGATAATCCTAAACTTGTGTGAAGGCAAGCACATCTCCGATCTCACAAGAGATTCACACAAACATCAATATGAGCAACAAAGACTCTAGAGAGCTTTTGGGTACAAAACCCTAGATACAAAAAGAGGCACACTCTTCTCTCTCTTAGAAGCCTTTAAAAATGTGCTTAGGGTTTCCTTTATATAGTGGGAGAAGTAGATCTGAAATCCTAATCCTTAATGGGCTCGAACTGCAGTTTGGGCCAACTTAAAAATCTGCAGAAAATTCCTGATGCACGATTCTCGATCGATTAAGTCTATTCTTCGATCGATCGAGCCGTACAGAAATAGAACAGTAATTTCCTACAACTATTCGATTCCAAACTTACATTAAACCAAACTTTGAGCAAGTCTAAACCTAGACTACATGTTTTGATCATGGTTTGCCAACACAATACACATTGAAGTTCTAATACATTAGTCCCTAAGATCTTGGAACCTAACAGAAAAGAAATCAACTTACCAAGAATGCCAGTATTATAAGAGAGAGGCACGTTAGTGTGTTGGATTTTAAATAAGAACTGAGAATTTGTAATCAAACTTTATTCTTCCCATCCAGTATTTCCCCAAACTAAGTCGCCTTTCTCGAAACTTGGATGCTCAGAATCCAAAACTTTAGCCACGCCAAGTCCAATAATGGGCTGCATAATTTCAACATTAAGGTCATTATTAATGTACACAAACCGATCATTATATTTGTTCAAATTAAATAAATTGATTATAGAAATTGAGAGTGACTTGCAACTAATTACTGTAAATTGGACAAAATGCTGCTTGACCATTTTTTGAACATAAATTCACAACATATCTTTATCTCTATATATAGTAAATTAAATGGTGTTTGGAATGTATTTGAATGACTAATGGCTTTACAATTTATAAGAATTAGATTCATGTCACTTCTAGATTTAGTTTTGGACGAGCTTCTCCCAATTATGTCTAGTAATAGATTGGGGCGAGTTGCTCTGAACAAGACTCCACTTTTTGCTCCATCCATGGAGCATATGAATTTCCTAGAATGTAGATAGACTAAAAGAAGGGGCACCTGTGGAAACAATTCTACCGACAAACCATTTCAATATATAGTACAGGTGTTGCCGTGCAAGTGTTTTTTGCAGCATATCCAAACATTTTCCATGGTACTTTGTGTTGAGTACATTTTTAAGTCTGTAAGAGTTGAGTTTGAAGACCAAAACAAAGACTACAAAGTCTGCTCATGAACTGCTCAAAAAAACTACTAGCTCTTTTGAACTCTACCGATCCAACTTCACTTCAGCTCAACTCCTGGCTTGACACCACTCGATTGATTGAGCCTTGGGAATTTGTGTTGTTGTCATGCTGAGTTAGAGGTATTCAACTAAATAATTTGACACAAATGCAATCCACTTAATAATTGTGTCATGACCCTTCAACTCTAACACAACTTGTTTATAAAATAGGTTAGCACAACACAACCTACTGGACATGCTTAATAAAGAACTCAAGTTAGGTTGACATGAATACAACATGACACATTTCAACTCGCTAAATATTAAACAAGTTGTGTTGGGTTGACACAAATACAACCCATTTAACCCATTTCAACATTTTTGACCCAATTACTATTGTTTTAAATTTAATAAACAAAAAATTTTATACAAAAACATAACTCATAACACCAAGATACCTATAACTCATAACATCAATATTTAATTATTATACCAGCTAAACAGGTTGTGTTAAAATGGATCATTTTGTGTCGACATGAATAAATAACTATGTCTAATAGTATCAGTTGTGGGTTGACTCAAACTTTTAAGGCTATATCATAACCCTCAAAAATCCATGTCATGTTCATTTCATGTTCATGGGTTGTGTCAAAAATTGCCACCCCTAGATGAGCCATAAGATTGAACAGAACATGCAATTATGTAATTGATGGTTAGCTAAAGTTATTAGAAGTATGCCATTATTTAATTATGTAAAAGAAGTGTTTCTCACTTGCTCATCTTCACCACCACTTGCCATTGCTAACAAATTAAGCTCCTACTACTACTATCTCTTTAAGAGTTAAATATAGAGAGAGATAACTATGAGATAACTAGACAAGATTACTGGGAAATCAAATCAATGTGTGGTCCGTTTAATGCAACAACATTTGGGGTTGTTTTATAGTAGGAAAAAATTAGTGATGTCAAGGACTCAAGGTTAAGGAAAATTTTTTTATTTTTTTGTGATGTGTGAGAATGCGTCAAAAAATATTGCATTCAGACTCTTTTGCGGTATTTTTACATTGTCAATCTCTATCAAATTTGGCCAAAGGATAGTCATTAAATGAGTAACTTCTAGTTTCTACGATTATACAGTTTTCAAACCTATTGACAGCGTTTATTGGTGGTTTATATGCTTCCATGTCTTGGTGGGAAGGTGTTGGTCAAACTTGTCTTCTGTCTTCACCACTGGATTCCATGGCTTGTATTTCGTTTACTAATTGTTCTAAATATTATTCAAAATAAATATAGATATTTTATGATCTTTTTTTTTTTGTGAGAATGAGAAATTTTATGAGCTAAATAACCATTATATATAGTATATCATTAACAAAAAGTCAACTACAAGTTTAAGCAAAAATAAAAAGTAAATTATTAAATTTTTAGTATAAGATATGAGAAATGTTTTATATAACCTTATTATGCTAATTCAGGACTTCATAAAATTTGGTTAACTCTTTTATGATCTTCTTCTCAAAAAAAAAAAAAAAAAAATCTTTTATGAACCTTTTTTTGCACAAAAAAAGAATCATAAAAGAGTTTTTTTTTTTTGAACCTATTACTGTTGTCAGGGTACTAGTGTATAAATAAAATCTTTGCTTTATGCGTGTAAACATTGGTGCGATAGTTGATGTGAGAGAAAAGATTTCTTTTATTTAAACAGATATATTTTTTGGAGTGTCTTTTTATCTAGTCAGAGAAGTCAAGATAAGGAAACCTGTGGTTAATTTTTTCAAAATTAGAGGCTTTGTTGATGGTTCATCTAAAGGGATTTCAAGAATGTGGGGTGCTACGGTAGTTGGGGAGAGAATTAGTCTTGATGTTTGGGAAGTTGATGGGTGGCTTAGGGATTTTACCAGATTGAATAAAGTCTTTAATGTCATGACAAAGACAAGTGCACTTATCAGTAGAATGATTATAGCTCTCATGCTACCTGTAATACTCGCATTGTAATTTGGAGTATACCTTCCATGTAACGACCCGAGGAAAAGCGCTAGCCATATTTGTGCTATACCTCAAAAGGACTAGTCACAATTGAGGTTCCTTGTAATTGTTAATAAAGCTCAGATCTACCTAATAAATACCCGATGTGGGAATCATCACACACCCACATATATTACACAATCAATCAAATTAGGGTATCACAATCTCCCCCACTTAAATCCCTAACGTCCTCGTTAGGGTCCACTTTGTAGGGTAGTGTCTTTGACCCCATATGGGGTTACAAAGCCAACTCTGATACCATATGTAACAACTCAAGGAAAAACACTAGTCACATCTGCACTATACCTCAAAAGGACTAGTCGCAATTGAGGCTCCTTATAGTTGTTAATAAAGCACAGATCTACCCAGTATATACTCGATGTGGGACTTATCACAAACCCACACACATCACACAATCAATCAAATTGGGGTATCACAATCATTACTCCACAAAATGAGCCCCAATGAGGACGTTAGTGATTTAAGTGAGGAAGATTGTGATGCACCAATTTGATTGATTGTGTAATGTGTGTGGATGTGTGATGAGTCCCACATCAAGTATTTAATGGGTAGATCTGAGATTTATTAACAACTACAAGGAGCTTCAATTGTGACTAGTCCTTTTGAGGTATAACGCAGATGTGGTTAATGCTTTTTCTTGGGTCGTTACATATGGTATCAGAGCAGGCTCGGTAATCCCGTGTGGGCTTAGAGACACTACCCCATAAAGTGGGCCCTAACGAGGACGTTAGGGATTTAAGTGGGGGAGATTGTGATGCTCCAATTTGATTGATTATGTGATGGTGTGTGGGTGTGTGATGAGCCCCATATCGAGTATTTACTAGGTAGATCTGGGATTTATTAACAACTACAAGGAGCCTCAATTGCGACTAGTCCTTTTAAGGTATAGCGCAGATATGGCTAGCGGTTTTCCATGGGTCGTTACATATGGTATCAGAGTTGGCCCAGTAACCTCGTGTAGGCTTAGAGACACTACCCCACAAAGTGGGCCCTAACGAGGACGTTAGGGATTTAAGTGGGGGAGATTGTGATGCCCCAATTTGATTGATTGTGTGATGTATGTGGGTGTGTGATGAGTCCCACATTGGCGATTTACTGGGTAGATTTGAGCTTTATTAACAACTACAAGGAGTTTCAATTGTGACTAGTCTTTTTGAGGTATAGCGTAGATATGGCTAACGTTTTTCCTTGGGTTGTTACATATGGTATTAGAGCTGGTCCGGTAATCCCATGTGGGCTCAGAGACACTACTCCACAAAGTGGGCCCTAACGAGGACGTCAGGGACATAAGTGGGAGAGATTGTGATGCCCTAATTTGATTAATTTTGTGATGTGTGTGGGTGTGTGATGAGTCCCACATCGGATATTTACTAGGTAGATTTGAGCTTTATTAACAAATATAAGGAACTTTAATTATGACTAGTCTTTTTGAGATATAATGCAGATGTGGCTAGTACTTTGCCTTAGGTCGTTACATTCCAAGATCCAATGGCCTCACAATTCCTTTGCTTGATATATCCTTGAATGCCTTCGACAAAGGCATGCCTATTGGGGTTAGCTCCTATTAGGTTCTAAGACTTTAGAAACTAAATGTATTGAACTTCATTTTGTATATGTTGGCAAACCATGATCAAAACAATGAGTCTAGGTTTAGGCTTGCTCAAAGCGTGTTTAAGTGTAAGTTTGAATCGAGTGTTTTGCAATAATTTATGATGTAAATCTGCAAGGCTCTATCGATCGAAAATTAGGCTCGATTGATCGAGAATCATGGATCAGCAAAATTTTGTGTTTTTAAAGTTAAATTGAACTTATTCTCACTACATTAGATCATGCATCAGTCAATTGTACTGTTCATGCATCATATAGATTGTTATTTTTCTATATTGTTTTGTGCTAACTTGCAGTCTACCCTTGGTTTTTGTTTTGTTTTCTTTTGGTTTCTTCTATGTTTCTTATCCTATCCTTAGCACCATGCCTAGGAAGATTAGAGCCAATAGGAAAGCCTTTTCTTCTTCTGCTCCTTTCTTTAAGAGTGATAGGTTTCTTAGTGAAAAGAACTAGGAAATGTATGAGACTTTGAACCTTTTTAGAAATGTTTGGGCTGAGAGAAAGGTTGTGTTAAATGAGCTTGATCCTGAGATTAGGAGAAACTTTGAGCGTAGGGGTTGGTTACCTTTGCTGAATATTTCTCATCCCCCTCCGACTACCTTGATCAGAGAGTTTTACTCAAACCTCTCGGTCCACTCCTATGATTCCATCACTCTTGTGCGAAGTTAGATATAGGGTGATGAGTACACCATTACTCCTTCAGTAGTGGCTGCTGCTCTTGGGATGCCACTGGTCCATCATCCTATTTATCCTTATAATGAGTCTCCACCTCTTGATAACATCATGTCATGCATCACTGGTACTTCTATCCAGTGGGGTTCTGATCCTCAGATCACGTCTGCTGAGTTGATTGAGATTCATTATCTTTTCTTTCAGATTGCTTGTCATTCATTGTGGCCTATCTCTCATTTGCATACCATTCCTATCGAGAGATGTGCATTTTTGAATGCCCCTGTTACTGATGCTCTTATGAATTTTCCTCATCTTTTCATTTGCTCCTTGATTGAGGTTCATCGGAGTAGTTTTGTTTCTCATGCTCTTTTCTTCCCTATTTTTATATATCAGATTCTTTTGCATTTGAGTTTAGAAAACTTTCTCGCGTCTGAGCTTATTCATATAGTTGCTCCTATAGGTGCCACCTTTCTTAGGCAGAGGGCTGCGCAGATAAGAGCAAGCTCTAAACGTCCTAGGGTTGAGACTTCTAGTGTTGCTCCTCCTCCTCCCTCCTCTACAGGTGATACTTCTACTGAGGCGTCTGTCGATCTTGTTGCTGCTACTATTGATGTTCCTCCACCTTCTACTTCGGATGATTCCGATATTCACCGTATGTTGGAGACTGTAATGACCGTTTAGGCGGCTTATGGTTAGCCTTTGGTGGACATGCTTGATGAGTTTCATGCTTTGTGAGCAAATTTGGAGAGTATTAGACCACCACCTCCTTTTGATGATAAGTGAGGGTCCTTTGGCAATTCGTCACAAAAAAGGGGGAGTACATATGCTATAGAGAGGAGTTTTTGATGTTAAGGGGAGATTTTTGATGTTTTGGAGCTATGTGTTTTTAGATTATATCTAGGTGCTTCATTCTGTATTTACATTTTTGGCTCATGAGGTATTGTGTATGGGTTATCCATGATAGGGGGAGATACTTTGTTTATATATGTTTCTTGCTTTACATTGTTTATTGATTTATAGTTATGAGGTTATTCATGATATATGTCTTTATTGTGTGTTATGTGAAATCAAGAAGTTATATTTGATTACTTGTATTTTCCACACATGTGTTTATGTGTTTGTTAAGTGTTACAAGAATATACAGGTTGATTCAGTTGTACTGCTGTCTACACTTGTAGCTAATGGATAGTAGTTAGGTTGAATTTGTTGTGTTAGGTTATGATTTTGTAAAGGATTGTTTTGTTTGTAACTTTGAGAATTTGGTTAAGTTTGTGTTTTGACATGAATTGCCAAAGGGGGAGTTTGTTGGGTTTTAAGACTTTAGGTTTAAATGTATTAGAACTTCAATTTGTAATGTAGGCAAACCATGATCAAAACGTTTAGTTTTGTTTTAGACTTGCTCAAAGTATGTTTATGTTGTAAAGTTAGAATCGAGTGTTCTATAGGATTTATTATGTAAATCTGCCTGGTTCGATTGGTCAAAAATTAGACTCGATTGATCGAAGCTCGTGCAGATTATTTTTCTGCAGAATTTTCCAACTTAGCCCAAACCCGATTTGACGTGTAGGGTTTTATGTTTTTCCCTAGGTATAAAAGGGAAAACCTTAGCCACATTTTATGGATGCTTTTTATGCTGTGTGTATAAATCTTTTGTGAGATCTAGAGGTATTTGCCTTCATATACACTTAGAGTTATCAAGATCTAGATTGATGTCAAGAGTTAGATTGATGTCAAGAGCTTGGTAATTAATTCAATTGCAAATTCAAGAGCTTAAAGATATACAAGCGAGAGTGCTTGTGCTTGCTGGGAATCCAAGAAAGAAGTAGTCCGTGAACTCAGAGCTGTCACGTGGTCGTGGTAGTAAGTTTTCTACTCGAGGTAGCAAGTTTCCTACTCGAGGTAGCAATAGGATGTTAGTGGTCTAAGTCGCTATTATGTAAATTTCAATTTTTTTATATTGGATTCAGTTTACCTTAAGGATAGGTTAAATCCTCCCCAGGTTTTTTACCAGTTTGGTTTTCTTGAGTCATCATATCATTGTGTTATTTATTTTTTCGCTGCTTTGCATGATATGATATATATGTGTTAACCTAGATTTGCATAATTTACCTAAGTTAATCACTTGGCTAAATAACTAGGTTAATCTGGTTGTGTTTTAAGGGGTCTAAAAACGTACAGAATTGGCTCAAAACTAATTTATTTTCAGCCAATTCTACTCTACTCCCCTCCACTCCCCCTCCCTCCCCCCTCAATCTAAACAGGCCCTAAGTTTAAAGTTATATAAACTATTTTTATGAAAAAAAAAAAAAAACACTTCTACTCTGATTTATGAAGGGGTATCAGATTGATCTTGTTTGAATTGTATACATTAATAATGAATTTGATGTTGAAATTATGCAGCCCATTTTTGGATTTGGTGTGGAAAAAGTTGTAGATTTTGGGAATCCAAAATTCAAGAAGGTGACTTAGTTTGGGGAACAACTGGATGGGAAGAATATAGTTTGATTACAGATGTTCAGAATTTGCTTAAAATCGAACACGCTGATGTGCCACTGTCCTACTATACTGGTATTCTTGGCAAGTCTATCCAAAATAGAACTTATTTTCTATTAACTCTTACATATGATGAGCCTGATTGTAGCAACTAAGTTGCAATAAACTGCCATTATTGGATCACCTAGCTGATGTATTAATAACATTACAGATTACATATTGCAAGTAATTTGGGTAGGTTTTTTTGGTATGCTGTATTAACAATTGTCTTGCTTTTTGCCAAAAGCTCATTAAACATTTTCCTTATGTGTAGGTATGCCTGGTTTAACTGCTTATGGTGGTTTTTATGAGGTTTGCTCTCCTAAGAAAGGAGAGTATGTCTTCATTTCAGCAGCTTCTGGGGCAGTTGGTCAGCTTGTTGGGCAGTTTGCAAAGCTGTTAGGCTGCTATGTTGTTGGAAGTGCTGGAAGCAAAGAAAAGGTGACTTGTTGAATATAAGTGCTCAATGTTTCAATTCAATTAATATTGTTTTTTTTCATTCTGTTTATAACTTGATGTACTTGATTCAATTGGTTGTGTCCAACTAATCTGGGTTTGATCCGAATCAGTTCTACTGTTGAGATACTTCATCTTAATTCCTAAATGAACAACTCTCTTCTCTATTGGCTAGCGCGTAGTTGCATTCTTCTTAATACATATAATAAATGTCCAAAAAACTAGTGTACCATTGCAATGTAACTCAAAATTTCGCCTCCAATTTGCCATGTCCTTAGGGACAAAAAATAATAATAATAAATAAAAGGAACAAATATAAACATTTGAAGTGTTAAGTATAAACTAGTGGACACTTTTTTTTAGTCATTTCTAACACTCATTTGAAGTGTAGAAATTCTCTGTTCTTTACCTAAGATTAGTCCAGAACTATTTGCTTGTCATGCATTTTTTGAAGTAAGTATTATGGTGATTAATTTGAATTTTTTTTTCCTATTAATGATTCATATGCATGCAAACAGACACTGTAACAAGTATAAACATATATGTTCAACGATACTAACATATTTGTCCTATAGTGTGTCAAAATATTTGCAAGTCACATGCCAAAGATAAATTCTCAGGTCAAAATATGCCACCCTTGTCCATTTTCACAAATCTTAATAGATATTGATCACCTTTGCACACTTTGGCAATTTCAAATCTTATTTATGAGTTGATCTGCCTGACCAGTGTGGGCAGCCTCACTAACCAGCTTTTTTCTGTTGGCTTTTGTTTTTTTTCCTTTATCTTTTCTGCAACAAGGTTGATTTGCTGAAGAAAAAATTCAAGTTCGACGAGGCTTTCAACTATAAAGAAGAGTCTGACTTGGATGCAGCTTTGAAAAGTTTAGTAATAATATATGGTGTAATCAGAATATAAAATATCATTTCAGACTTTAACAGGGTCACCGGTTTGATACTGAAGTAAACATTGGACATCCTTGTTCTCAAGAAAGAGGACATCCTTACATATATATTTTATGGCTTGGAAATTTTTTATGGGAAAAAATGGTTATATTGTGGATTAATTTGTCTTTCAAGCCTTCATTAAAAAAGGAAAAATAGATCAACAATAAGGTAGGAGCAGGGTATATTAAGTTTTACTCTCTTTACTAGGGAAACCAAGAGTCTATTGGACTTCTATGTCATATTGCTGGTCTCAATCTAGTGTGAATGTTGTATTGTTTTTTCGGGTACTTTCCTGAAGGTATCGATATTTACTTTGAGAATGTTGGGGGAAAAATGCTTGATGCAGTGCTACTCAACATGAGGACCCATGGTCGCATTGCTGTTTGTGGCATGATCTCACAGTACAACCTTGAGAAGCTGGAAGGTGTGCACAATTTAGTGCACATGATTTACAAACGGGTTCATATGAAAGCATTTGTGTTTTCTGATTACTATCACCTTTACCCGAAGTTTCTGGATTTGGTTCTGCCTCACATTGCTGAAGGGAAGATTGTATATTTGGAAGACATAGCTGAAGGCCTTGAGAGTGGTCCAGCAGCACTTGTTGGGCTATTTTCTGGCCTCAATGTTGGTAAACAGGTTGTTTCAGTTGCTCAAGAATGATTGACTTCATGACCAAAAGCTCTAGGTCCCTTGGAGATTCCTATTGTAAATAAACATTAAGCGTCTACACCTTTAGTGGACGTTTCAGGTCTTGGTGTTCATGAAGAATTGAGTTTACTAAGTAGATGTAATGTCATTGATGTCAAGAATTTCAGAAATAGCAGATCTTATTGATGTTATAAGCACAAATTCACTTCAATATACTAAGTTCATGCGATAATTCTTTTGCATTATGAATCTTATCTATTCAATCTCAATCATATGCTTCTATTACCACCGAAGGGTGTTGACTACACTTCCAAGCCCACCAAGAGACCTTTGGAAAAAAAAAAAACAAAAAACAAAAAGATATGGAATGAGCCCAAAATTCGTATGAAATGACTCATTTGCCCTCCAATCCACATCTCCTAAATTGTTCCTTTTGTTGGGTTCTTCCTTTCCCATGTGGACCTGGTCAATGTAGCAGATAGGAATATTAAAAAAATAAAGTTAGATTGAAAATTCTTCATTAATTGGAGTTGGACCTTATGGGCTTTGTCTATTAGTGTTTTTAATTTTATAAGCCCATGTTGTGCCAAAAATGTCTCAATAGTTACAAACTAGCATATTTAACTGCAGACATTCAAAACAACATCAACACGAGGTTGTAGACAGTGACACAACTGAAAATCAAAACAAATGAACCACTAAAGAGTTTCTAGAAATTTAAGTAAAGTTCCATTATTCATCTTAGTATATAACTAGTTAATGGCGCGTTCGTTGCATGGTTTTATTTTATATATATATATTGTTGGAGCATTTTAATATTAAATAATTAAAATGAATAAATGTGATAAAAATAAATGTAAAGATGTGGGAGTGAATGTGGAAGATGAGAAGTTAGTGAAAATGTTTAATCCCACATTGAAAAGGAGAGAGACTATTTTGTTCTTTTTAATTGTGGTGATTAATGTAATATGAATTGTCTCAAATATTGGGCCAGATACGTGCGCAAGGGGGAGGTGAAGGGTGGAGGTGTCAAATTTGGAAATGAATTTTGTGCAGAGGTTGTTCTAGCCATACGACACTTGTTGGGCTGTTGTATCCTGGGGAGAGTGTTGTGTAATTTCTCTCTTTAAATTAATAAAAAATTCAGAAGTATTATTCAGTTTCTCTTTGTGTATTTCCATTATCATTGTATTTGCACCAAGTATTTGCACCAACAATTTTAAGGAGATTCACACACATGGAGTCTACATAAGAGAAACCAAATGAGCCTGTTGGAGATCTTAACAAGCCATTTCGCTTTAAGGGAGCCCACTTCAAGAGGTGGAAAGGAAAAGTCCTCTTCTACTTGAGCCTTCTCAAAGTTGCCTACATTCTCACTGAGAAGAATCCGTCAAAGGTTCCTACCGATGAGATGAGTGACGAAGAATATATTCTCCATCAAGAAAAAATAGATAAGTATACAAAAGATGAATATAATTGTCGCTCTTATCTATTGAATTGTCTTGCCGATCATTTCTATGATTATTATGATACTACTTACAAGTCTGCTAAAAAAATTTGGAAAGCTTTACAAAGCAAGTATGATATCGAAGAGGCAGGTGCAAAGAAGTATGCTGCTAGTAGATTTTTCCGTTACCAAATGGTGGATGGAAAATCGGTGGTGGATCAAGCACAAGACTTCCAAATGATTGTAGCAGAGTTGAGATCCGAAGGCATAAAGATCGGAGACAATTTGGTGGTAGCTGGCATAATTGACAAACTACCACAATCTTGGAGGGAGTTCCAAAAGACGTTGCGGCACAAACAAAAGGAGACATCCTTGGAGACTTTGATCACCCGCATCCGTGTGGAGGAGGAGGCTAGAGGACAAGATGCACTCATGACACAAGAGAGCAATGGTAATTCCACCACAAAGGTAAACCTTATTTCATCTAATAATAATATGCCCAAAAATCATTTTCCTAGAAATTGTCAATTGAAGCCAAAAAAGAAAGCCTTTAAAAAAAATAATAGATCACCTCAAGGAAGGGGAAACCCGAATAAAAATTACAATAAGAACCAAGGACCCCCTTCACAAGATCAATTTAATAGATCCTGTTTTGTCTGTGGCAAAAGTGGGCATATTGCTCGATTTTGCAAATTTCGGAAACGTGAATCTGTCCCGCAGGCTAACGTAACCGAAGAGCACTCATGACACAAGAGAGCAATGGTAATTCCACCACAAAGGTAAACCTTATTTCATCTAATAATAATATGCCCAAAAATCATTTTCCTAGAAATGGTCAATTGAAGCCAAAAAAGAAAGCCTTTAAAAAAAATAATAGATCACCTCAAGAAAGGGGAAACCCGAATAAAAATTACAATAAGAACCAAGGACCCCCTTCACAAGATCAATTTAATAGATCCTGTTTTGTCTGTGGCAAGAGTGGGCATATTGCTCGATTTTGCAAATTTAGGAAACGTGAATCTGTCCCGCAGGCTAACGTAACCGAAGAGTACTCATGACACAAGAGAGCAATGGTAATTCCACCACAAAGGTAAACCTTATTTCATCTAATAATAATATGCCCAAAAATCATTTTCCTAGAAATGGTCAATTGAAGCCAAAAAAGAAAGCCTTTAAAAAAAATAATAGATCACCTCAAGGAAGGGGAAACCCGAATAAAAATTACAATAAGAACCAAGGACCCCCTTCACAAGATCAATTTAATAGATCCTGTTTTGTCTGTGGCAAGAGTGGGCATATTGCTCGATTTTGCAAATTTCGGAAACGTGAATCTGTCCCGCGAGTGCTAACGTAACCGAAGAGCCTTTAGTGGGTATGTTTACTTAGATGAATTTGGTGCTATATGTTGAAGGGTGGTGGGCGGTACAGTGCTAATAGGCACGTCTGCTATGATAAAAATTGGTTCAAATTGTACACTCCTTTGAAGAAGAAAAAACAATTATGCTTGGTGATGCTAGCAAAACCAAGGCTCTTGAGAGTGGTGAGGTCGATTTGAAATTCACTTCTGGACTTGTGCTAATATTGAAAGATGTGTTTTACACTCCGTCTATGAGGAAGAATTTGAGGTCAAGCTTTTTGCTTAACAAGGCTGGCTTCAAGCAAATTATGGAATCTGATAATTATGTAATCACTAAAATGGGATTATTTGTGGGCAAGGGTTATGCTTGTGATGGAATGTTTAAATTAAATGTTGAGAATAATAATGCATCTAGCAATTCAGTTTATATGCTTTCTTCTACTAATTTTTGGCATGCTCATTTGTGTCATATAAATAGTAGATATGTGGGAATCATAAATAGTTTATGATTAATTCCAAGATTGTCAAAAGATTTTGAAAAATGTGAAACTTGTAGTCAAGCTAAGATTACAAAAAGGCCTCATAAAAGTGTTGTAAGAAATACCGAATTGCTTGAGTTAATTCACTCCGATTTATGTGAATTTGAGGGAATTTTAACTCGTGGAGGAAATAGATATATTATCACTTTTATTGATGATTTCTCAAAATATACAATTGTTTATTTGTTGAAAAATAAAAGTGATGCTTTTGAAAAATTTCAAGATTTTTTAAAAGAAGTTGAAAACCAATTCGGTAGAAAAATAAAAAGAATAAGAAGTGATAGAGGCCGTGAGTATGAATCAAGTGCATTCAACTCATTTGTTCAGTCTTTGGGAATTATCCATGAAACTACTGCACCATATTCACCTGCTTCTAATGGTGTGGCTGAAAGAAAAAATAGAACTTTAATTGAGTTAACAAATGCCATGTTAATTGAATCTGGTGCACTTTTAAATTTTTGGGGTGAAGCTATTTTAACTGGATGTCATGTTTTAAATAGGGTGCCACATAAAAAGTCACACACCACACCTTTTGAGATGTGGAAAGGACATAAGCCAAATTTGGGATATTTGAGAGTATGGGGTTGTCTTGCTTATGTAAGGCTTACTGACCCTAAAATACCTAAATTAGGTATAAGAGCTACTACCTGTGTTTTTCTTGGTTATGCATTTAATAGTGCAGCCTATAGATTTTTTGATCTTGAAAACAAAATAATTTTTGAATCCGGTGATGCAATTTTTCATGAAGAAAAATTTCCTTTTAAATTGAAAAATAGTGGGGGTGAAGAAAATATTTTGTCACAACCTAGTTCTTTTACTTCACATTTACAAAATCAAGAAAATTTTGAAATGGAACCTAGAAGGAGTAAAAGAGCTAGAGTTGAAAAGGACTTTGGTCCTGATTATTATGTTTTTAACATTGAGGAAAATCCCAAAAATTTAAAAGAGGCTTTAACATCACCTGATGCTATATTTTGGAAAGAGGCTGTAAACGATGAGATGGAATCTCTAATTTCTAATAAAACTTGGAAATTAGTAGATCTTCCACCGGGTTGTAAGACCATAGGTTGTAAATGGGTCCTTAGAAAAAAGTTGAAACCGGATGGATCAATAGATAAGTTTAAAGCTAGACTTGTTGCAAAAGGCTTTAAACAAAAAGCTAATCTTGATTTCTTTGATACATTTTCTCCGGTAACAAGAATTACATCTATTAGATTGTTAATTGCTATTGCTGCAATTTTTGATTTAAAAATTCATCAAATGGATGTAAAAACTGCTTTTCTAAATGGGGACCTAGAGGAAGAAATTTATATGGATCAACCCGAAGGCTTTGTAGAGCCTGGACAAGAAAACAAGGTATGTAAGCTAACTAAATCCCTATATGGCTTAAAACAAGCACCTAAGCAGTGGCATGAAAAGTTTGATTCTTGCATGATTGAGAATGGTTATAAATCAAATGAATGTGATAAATGTATTTATTCTAAATCATGGAATAATTTACATGTTATTATTAGCCTCTATGTGGATGATATGTTGATTTTTGGCTCAAATATGCATGTTATAAATGAGACAAAAAATATGCTTAAAAGCCATTTTGATATGAAAGATCTGGATGAGGCTAATTTTATTTTGGGCATGAAAATTACAAAAACATGTGATGGAATATATCTTGATCAATCACATTATGTTGATAAAATATTGATAAAATATAATTTTCATGATCACAAAAGTGTAGCTACTCCTTTTGATTCTAGTGTTCATTTATTTCTTGTGAATAATGATGATGAGATTTTTAATCAAAAGGATTATGCTAGCATCATTGGCGGTTTGCGTTATGCTGCGGTGTACTAGACGACATTGCATATGCGGTAGGAGTACTAAGCGGATTTACTAGCAAGCCTAGTAAAGATCATTGGCTAGCTATTGAGCGAGTCATGAGATATTTAATTGGTACCAAAAACTATGGCTTGTTATATAAAAAATACCTGTTTGTGATTGAAGGTTTTAGTGATGCCGATTGGAATACTTTGTCGAGTGATTCTCTCTCTACACCTTGGTTATATTTTTACCTTAGGTAGTGGTGCAATTTGTTGAAAATCTAAAAAGCAAACAATAATTGCTAATTCAACAATGGAAGCTGAATTAATAGCATTAGCTTCAGCTAGTGAAGAGGCAAATTGGCTTAGAGATTTGTTATATGAAATTCCACTTTGGAAAAAGCCAATTCCACCTATATTAATTCATTGTGATAGCAACTGCTGCAATTGGTAGAGTTAAAAACCGTTATTACAATGGTAAATCCAGACCTATAAGAAGAAAGCACGATGCGAGTGCGATCTTATTTGAGTAGTGGCATCATAACTGTGGATTATATTAAATCTAATGATAATCTTGCAGATCCATTTACCAAGGCCTTGGCAAAAGATAGAGTCTGGAATACATCGAGGGGGATGGGACTAAAGTCCATAGAATCATGAGCCATGTATGAGGATACCCGACCCAGACCGAGAGATCCTGAGAATTGGGTTCAATGGGAAAAACGAATCATACGATGGTCGTAAGAAATGCACAATTTTTTTTAATTATTTATTTTGTAAATAATTTTTTAATTGTTCATCCCTATGATGTAAGTGCATTTATCTTGTAATGTGGAGAGGTTGAGTAAAAAACTCTTAATGAAATTTGTAGCTCGTATGAGTGGGGTGTCAGAATTACAGGAGCACCCTTGACAAAATTTCACCTATGTGAGTGTGGGGGTGGGGCCGCTCCCTATGAGATTTGGACTTAATCTCAAATACACTCATGAAACCGGGATCAGCACATGGCCGTAAAGTGCTAGCTATAAAATCTCATGTCAACACATGTGTAAGCAGTGACGCTTAATTTCCCAAAAGCAGTCCTAGTTCAAGTCGGAGACCACTACGACTCTGGAGTTGAGATCGCTGTTTTACTAAGTGAAGGTTCAATGCAGAGCACACCTTCATGATGCATAGTGACCCATCTTTGCCTGGTAATCTCTCTTTAACTAAAAATTTAATATTAAAATGAGTGGGGGATTGTTGGAGCATTTTAATATTAAATAATTAAAATAAATAAATGTGATAAAAATAAATGTAAAGATGTGGGAGTGAATGTGGAAGATGAGGAGTTAGTGAAAATGTTTAATCCCACATTGAAAAGGAGAGAGACTATTTTGTTCTTTTTAATTGTGGTGATTAATGGGCTAATATGAATTGTCTCAAATATTGGGCCAGATACGTGCGCAAGGGGGAGGTGAAGGGTGGAGGTGTCAAATTTGGAAATGAATCAGTACCTTGGATCCTCCTACTTGACAGCCCATTCAGAGTAATTACCATATCTGTTGGTGAGTAAATGGCCCGAATTAATATTCCATTTTTATTATGGAAAATAATGAGCCATTAACCCACTTAATGGACTATCCGTTTGGGCCTTTCATTATTCAGAAAACTCCTTATCTCACCATTAATTGTGTAACTCTAGCCCATCAGAATAATATCCAACAATTAATCTTGTAACACCCACTATATCATAATAATGGACTTAATTAATCAGATTAATTTGGGTAGTAATTTCGTGAGGCCCATTGAGCCTATAAATAGACCCATTCAGACACAATCCAGATTACTGCTATACACACACAAAGAAAAAATAGAGAGATTCTTGGCAAGGAAGGGTGTTCTTTCTGGTGGAGCTTTGGGCTTGAACACTTTGTGCAGAGGTTGTTCTAGCCATACGACACTTGTTGGGCTGTTGTATCCTGGGGGAGACAAGTCAAAGACGGTCTGCACCGGTTACAAAGTTTAGCCAACCAAGGGCTTGAATCTCCTTAAAGAGAGCGAGTGTCGCGCCTCAGTCCAAATAGTGTTGTGTAATTTCTCTCTTTAAATTAATAAAAAATTCAGAAGTATTATTCAGTTTCTCTTTGTGTATTTCCATTATCATTGTATTTGCACCAACATATATATATATATATATATAATAACAAAAGGATAAATTGTATTAATGTATCAATCATCAAATATAAAATTATAACACCTCAATGTAAAATACTAATTGTGCTATAATGAGTCTTGTAGTTACATGTATCGAATTTTTTACATTAGAATATGATAGGCTAAAACTGTATTGATCTATTGTGATGGATTAATTGATTAATTGGCAAAGTTTAATTAATTAATCAAATTATAACATACAATGTATGTGGCAGCACAAACAAAGAACCAAATAACTAAATATGCAGTAGAAATTAAATGACACGGTGATTTGTTTACGAATGGGGAAAACCTCCGAGGCAAAAACCTCACCAGGTGATTTTAAGATCATCACTCTCGAGAATCCACTATTATCAAAACAAGCAGTTACAAGTGAAGGAATCTCAATACCTTATACCAACCTACAGTTGAACCCTTACCCCAATACCCAATCGGACTTGTTCTGTAGTGACAATATTTTCTTGTATTACATGGCTCCCAATACGTGACTAACCAAAAGATGTGCGGATTCTAATATGCGACTTGATCACCAACTTAAGAAGGATGTTGGCTGCAAAGTTCTTCTATTCATCAACCGATGAAGATCATGAAGTTGCTTGGTCACAAAACCCTACATTGTACAAGCACAGCAGCTTCTTGAAGATGAACTAGGGCAAATATTGTCTTCGGTCACAATTTGCATAAACATGACTTTGCTCAATACTTGCGCAACCCTAGATGGCCCTTAAAATAATCCATATATATGTTTAGGGTTGTGAGAAAATAAAGTCTAAACACATACTCACGGATTGGATAGATAACCATCTACCGAGCTAGCTGTCGAGCCACGGGCTTCAGCAGCTTTTAAACCTCGATAGATACTATTTGTCGAGCTAGCTGTCGAGATTTAAATCCAACACTTTTTCACTTGTTTCTTGGACAGACTTGCATGGCTTTAACACTTGAATTTGAAACCTTGTTTCCTGAAGTATTAAACACATCGTAGATCTACCCAATTACAAGTAAAGTGTGTTTTGTCAAAGGATTAGCCAATACATTAAATGTTGACATATATTCCTAACATCAAATCACATATATCCTAACAGAATATATTTTTAGTAGTCAAATTGGCCACATGGCTAGCCATGCAAAACTAGTTTTGGGTGGTCCCATTTTTAAACAAGGTGAACGTAACTACAATTTTTTTTAAGCCTATTTAAATTAGGCACACATAATACCAAATTGGCCACATGTCCAGCCATGCAAATATTTTCATTATAAAAGGGGGAGAAACCATTTGGAAAATATCTCTCTCTCTCTCTCTCGTTGACCTGGCTGATGTAAATATCTTTCGTGCAGCAATGACTCAAATGGGCAAGGGCTCTCTATTTGCTTGCAATGTCGGCTGCTCTCTCTCTCCTTCTTTATATTCTCTTAGAGCTCTAACCCTTTGAGGGATTATCCCCCTTTGGCCAAGGAGACTTTCCAGAGCACTCTCCCATATCTTCCTAGGTAGTCCTTTTGATTTGGCCGAGGCGCATTAAACTGAGGACTCCCTTTGGTTGAGGAGACTTTTCGAAGTACTCTCCTAGACCTTCCTAGGTAGTCCCTTTGACTTGGCCAAGGTGCATTAGGACTGAGGACCCCCTTGGTGGAGGAGACTTTCCGGAGCACTCTCTCAGACCCTACTAGGTACCCTCTCTAACTTGGCCGAGGTGCACTCGAGGATACTTTTTGGAGCACTCTCTTAAACCCTATTAGGCACCCCCTCTGACTTGGTCGAGGTGCACTACGCCAAGGATTCCCTTTGGCCGATGAGACTTTCCAAAGTAGTCTCTCAGACCCTTCTAGGTAATTTCTTTGACTTGGTTGAGGTGCATTACGTCGAGGACTCCCTTTGGCCAAGGAGATTTTCCCAAGAACTCTCTCAGGCCTTCCTAAGTAATCTATCTGACTTGGCCGAGGTGCATTAGGTCAAAGACCCCCTTTGACTGAGGAGACTTTCTAGAGCATTCTTTCAGACCCTCCTAGGTACCCCCTCTAACTTGGCCGAGGTGCATTAGGCCAAGAACTCTCTTTGGCCGAAGAGACTTTCCAGAGCATTCTTTCAGACCTTCCTAGGTACTCCCTTTGACTTGGACAATGAGACTTTTCGGAGCACCCTTTCAAACCTTCCTAGCTAGGTACCTCTCTGACTTAGCTGAGGTGCCTTAGACCAAGGATTCTATTTGACATTCTAAGTACACATTCTTTGATTTTATTAGGAACACACTCTAACCCTTTTAGGTACCTTCTATTGAGCACACCCTCTTGATGTCTCATGATGTACTTAGTTATAGCAAAACTTCCTTCAAGTAACAAAATTTATTGCAGGAAAGTCAACACCTCTCTCTCTCTCTCTCTCTCTCTCTCTCTCTCTCTCTCTCTCTCTCTCTATATATATATATATATATATATATATATATATATATATATAGCACTTACTACCTCAGTAATAGCTAGGTTCAACCTCCAAAGAAGCTTTGCTTCTGAGTTTCTAGAGTGATCATAAAGTAGCTAGAAGCATAGAAGACCAAAAAAAGTTTATCCAAATTTTGTGAAGGTCTTGAATTAGCATAATAACGTTATTATAAAATTTTTCTCATATCTTATAATAAACATTTAATAATTTACATTTTATTTTTGTTTATACTTGTAGTTGACTTTTTGTTAATGATATACTAATATGATTAGTTCATAAAAAATTTTATATTTACTTTTGAATAATATTTAGAACAATAAGTAAAAGAAATAAAAGGCCATAGAATCCAGTGGTCCAGTTAGCTCAACTAATAATGTTTTTTATGGTTGAATAAAAAATTTGGAGTTTAATTAGTGTCTACACTAAAAAATAATTGATGTCTTTGTCTAATGATAAAAAAACTATCATTATATCATTAAGAATGAGCATCACAAGTTAAAACTATCTTTAAAAAAAGTCTACTCTTTGACCAAAGTCAAAGAGATTGACATCATAAATATTATAATTATTTTTTGACGGAACAATGATAGGATTAACATTTTTTCTTTAGGACCAAAGTCTATGCAAATGTGAACATAACGCAGATAAAGCCAGCATGCAGTAACAGTACTATCTCTATGTGACGTATTCGCTAACCTCACTGTACTTTTCCAACACGCAAAATCTCCTGACGCATAGGCTGATCACATCACTACAATTTTTCCACACTATAAAACTACCCCAAATACCGTTAAATGTTGCAACATTCCTTAAACCAACCACATTTGATTTCACAGTAGCCTTTATCTATTAATACCCAAAGATAGTAGTATTAGTAAGAGCTTTGTAAGAAAAAGATGGCAAGTGGTGGCGAAAATGAGCAAGTGAGCAACAAGCAATTGATCTTAAAGAACTATGTGACCGGTTCTCCAAAAGAATCAGACATGTACGTGAGTACTAATGGTACCATAAAGTTGAAAGTCCCAGAGGGTTCCAGTGGGATATTGGTGAAGAACCTCTACTTGTCCTGCGATCCCTACATGCTTCACCTTAACAATATGAAGAATTACGGTGCTGGTAACACCAACTCAAAGCCCTCGATTACGGTAAGTCAACTCTTGTTTGTTTGGGTGTTAGTAGTAGCAGCAGTACAAATTATGAAAATGTAACTTTCTTCCTATATATATATATATATATTTTTTTTTTTTTTGATTTTATAGTTGGGGAGAATAAATTTGATAGGTGATTTAAATTTCATGTCAATAAGATTATATATATATATATATATATATATATTTTTTTTTTAATTTTATAGTTGGGGAGAAGAAATTTGATAGGTGATTCAAATTTCATTTCAATAAGATTTTATTTAGTGTAGGCATCATAGCTTATATGCTATATATTATTTTTAAATGCAAAAATATAATAATAATAATTTTGTTTACTTTATAGATGAGATAGTTATTAATTGCAAGAGTTACGTTTGGAATAATTTGAACCAAATGGGTCTTTGTTTCTAACAGGGAAAAAATGTTATGGCATCGAGTGTCATAATATTAAAAAAGTGTTATACTAGGTTTGACATGAATATAATTCTTCTAAATTGTGTCAAGAGCCTTGTGTCAATCAAATGCAAAAAAGAAATACCATTTAATTCATAATACATAGAGATAAAGTTGTGATGTAAATCCGTGTCCTAAAATTGTCAACCTGCATTTGATCCAATTTGTTGTAATTGGTTGCAAGTGAAAAGTCATTGTCAGATTTCTATAATTATTATTTAAATTGAATAAATAAAATGCTAGATTTGTTTATAATAGATCTTTTGGTCAACTAGAAACTGAAATTTAGATCTACTATTAATCAATGAAGGGGTTTCAAATTGATCTTGTTTCAATTGTGTACTTTAGTAATGACCTTGAAGTTGAATCATGCAGCCCCTTGTTGGATATGGCGTGGCTAAAGTTTTGGATTCTGAGCATCCAAATTTCAAGAAAGGTGACTTAGTTTGGGGAATAACAGGATGGGAAGAATATAGTTTGATTACGGATTTTCAGAAACTGTTTAAAATCCAACACACTAATGTGCCACTGTCCTACTATACCGGCATTCTTGGTAAGCTGATTTTCTTCCCCTTTTGATATACTTGAGAGATGAAATTCACAATTCTAGAAATTAATTAAGTGTATGAGGTAAATCGTTGTGTTTTAAGTTCACCTAAATTATTACTGTTATGGTGATATGTGATTCAACAGAACAGAACGGATTTTCTTGATGTTGGATTCCATTTTCCATTAAAACATCATATTCATGATTGTTCTTGTTAACTTTGTGGTCAGGATGAATCTGATTATTAGTAAACGGATGCTATATGCTACTATTGATTCACACTTTTTTTCCCATTTGATCTACCTTTATAAGATAATCTAGCAAAACTAATTATTTGAAGTTTGCTACCCTAGATGGCTTTCAAATTCTGTGTCTCAGAATAAATCAAGAATACAAAAATTCCCAGTCCTGAGTACCTCTATATACATTTTAATGAAGTGATTAGTTGTTCAGACAAGATAAAACTTATTTACTATTGATTCTTATGGTGATTCTGATTGTAGAGCTAAGTTGCAACTGGAACAAATTCTTTAAACTGACAGTAATAACTCACTTAACTGAAATTATATATGGAGATTAAGGCCATCTCATAGTAATTATTATCGTTTAAGGTCACATATTGCTAGTATTTTAGCTAGGTTTCTTTAACATGTTATGTTATGTTATGTCTTGCTTAGTGCCAAATCCTAATTTAAGGTATTCATTATGTGTAGGTATGCCTGGTATAACTGCTTATACTGGCTTTTACGAGATTTGCTCTCCTAAGAAAGGAGACCATGTCTTCATTTCAGCAGCTTCTGGGGCAGTTGGTCAGCTTGTTGGACAGCTTGCAAAGCTATTAGGTTGCTATGTTGTTGGAAGTGCTGGTAGCAAAGAAAAGGTGGCTTGCTGAATACGAGTGCTCGATTTTTCAATTCAATTAATATATACATACATACATACATACATATATATATATATATATATATATCTATATATATTTCATTCTGTTTATACCGTGTCTATATTTGATCGAAAGCATTTCTAGTGTTGATATATTGCATTCATCTTACTACATATGTAAGTGTACAAAAACTAGTGAACAATTGCAGTATAACTCAAATATTTTCACCCAATTTGCCATGTACATAGGGAAAAAAATAGAAGGAACAAGAAAATTTTGCATGATTCATAAGAGTAGACAGTAACTTTTTTTTTTTTGTCATTTCTAACACTCAGTGTATACATTTTATTTCTTTACCAAAGATTAGCACAGAACAATTTGATTGTTATGAATTTTTTATGGTGCGTATATATGGTTATTAATTTGAAAAAAAATTTCCAATTAATGGTTCAAATGCATACAAACAGACTCTATAACAAGTTTAAATATATATGTTTAGCAATATCAACATACTTGTCCTACCATGCGTCTATACTTGTCCTGTCAAATAAAAAATGTTCATGTCTATATATGCAACCGTTGTCCATTTTCACAAATCACAATAGATATTGATCAACCTTGCACACTTTGGCTATTTTAAATCTTATATAGGAGTTGATGTGCCTGACCAGAGTGGGAACCTCACTAACCAGAATTTGTCTTCTCTCTCTTTCTTTTTTATTTTATTTTATTTTTCCCTCCCTTCAACTAGGTCGATTTGCTGAAGAACAAATTGAAGTTTGATGAGGCTTTCAACTATAAAGAAGAGCCTGACTTGGATGCAGCTTTGAAAAGGTTAGTAGTAATATATGTTGTAATTAGAATATAAATTTTTTTCAGTCTTTACGGGGTCACTCGTTTGATATTGAAGTAAACATTGGACATCCTTGTTCTCAAGAAAGAGGACATCCCTTCATATATATATTTTATGCCTCAAAAACTTTACAGGAAAAAACAACATGGTTATATTGTGGATTAATTTGTCTATTCCATGCCTTCATTAGAAATTGAAAAGATGGGGTAAACAATAAGGTAGCAGCTAAGTTTTACTCTGTTTACCTGGGAAACCAAGAGTCTTTTGGACTTCTATATCAATTTGCTGCTCTTAATTTAGTGTGAATGCTGTATTGTTTTATCAGGTACTTTCCTGAAGGTATTGGTATTTACTTTGACAATGTTGGGGGAAAGATGCTTGATGCGGTGCTACTCAACATGAGGCCCCATGGCCGCATTGCTGTTTGTGGCATGATCTCACAGTACAACCTCAACAAGCCAGAAGGTGTGCACAATTTAATGCACCTGCTTTTAAAACAGGTTCAAATAAAAGGATTTGTGGTTTCTGATTACTATCACCTCTTCCCCAAGTTTCTGGACTTGGTTCTACCTCACATTGCTGAAGGGAAGATTGTATATGTGGAAGACATAGTTGAAGGCCTTGAACTTGGCCCAGCAGCATTTGTTGGGCTATTTTCTGGCCACAATGTTGGTAAACAGGTAGTTTTAGTTTCTAAAGAATGATTGACTTCATGACCAAACTATTTTGGTCCCAGGGAGATTCCTACTGCAAATAAACCTTATGCATCTATACCTTTGGTGGACGTGTTCAGGTCTTGGTTTTCATAAGGAATTGAGTCAATAAGTAGATGTAATGTAATTAATGTCAAGAATTTCATAAATAGCAGATCTTATTGATGTGGATGTGTTCCGGGCTTGGTGTTCATAAGGAATTGAGTTTAATAAGCAGATGTAATGTCACTGATGTCATGAATTTTATAAATAGCAGAGTTTATTGATGCGGACATGTTCAGGTCTTGGTGTTAATAAGGAATTTAGTTTAATAAGTAGATGTAATGTCATTGATGTCATGAATTTCATGAATAGAAGATCTTATTGATGTTACAAGCACAAACTCACTTCAACATACTAAGCTCATGCAACAATTCTTTTGCATTTTATAGGTTCTTTTTTATTCAATCTCAATCATGTGTTTCTTTTGTTATTGAAGAGTGTTGACTACACTTGCAAATCAGTAATTGTGGCTGTAATATGAGTGTCATGCTAATATATGTAGGGTTATTAAACCATTCTACTCAACAATTAGGTGTTCCCCCTACTAACTATCCTGAAAATATTTTTCAAAAAAACTTAAACAACCTACAACTAAACTCGGCTAGAAATTCTCAACTCTTTAAGATTTTTTGATAAAATACTTGTCCAAAATCTTTCAAAATGTCAATGAATCAAGTTTGAACAACCAACCATTGCCACAACTGACTGGATTACAAATCTAAACACATGGAAGCCACCAACAGCCAAGATAACAAATCTCATACATACATGACTGATGAAAAAGTATGATTACTTAAGAGAGCACTTTGCTAATAGTTGTTAAGTGCTAAATTTCCACATGCGTATCTACCACTAGTAAGATAATCCAACAGGTTTCATATGGAGAGAATTTTATGGATATAATGAGAGCTCAGAGAGTTGTCTTACTATTTTTCCCATCTTTTGAGCCTTTCTATGAGAAGGAAAATTGAAGAAAAACTAGAACAAATAGCAATCATATGTATGTACTTTTATATAGTTGTTGGGGGCGGGGGGGGGGGGGCATCTCTACCAATGCCAAATAGATAGTAAGATACCTCAGGCAGCTTTGAGAGCCATTTTAAGTTTTTAACATTTAATTTTCATTAACAAACGCAAAGTTACAAACTAGCAGACTTAAACTTCAAACCACAGCATACAGAATAAGAGCAACACAGACATGTAAAAATTGAGCCACAATACTCCAGAGAGGACAATTGAGCTAAAATACACCAGAATTTACCATTAATTCGGTGAATAGAACTGAAGGAGGAATTCCCCAATTGCAGCAGACAACTCTGTTAAGGACTGAATTCTTCAATCCTTCTTTGAACTGAATTCTAAAACCAACCTCCCATTTAATAGCTTGGATAATGTACTCCTATGATCATATTTGGCCAGTATGCACTCTTGCATTCCTTCGGATCCAATTGTGATGCATAACCGCATGCCAACTCAATTAGCAAATTAAAGCTCGATACAAGTACACTTAAAGCTATGCCAATTGCAACTCATAACTTTATCACTAATCTTTGGATTGGTCTGTAAATAAGAGATGAATGGGGACATACCATTGCCTCCATGAGCAAGAAAATCAGAGGACTTCTCCAAGTGACAATGATAATCTATCAGGCATCTCCTCTAGTTGGATATCACATACTCCTACTTCCCATGCAAAGCAGGCAGCCTACTTCATTGTCATGGCTTCTGCCTCCACCGCTTGGAGAAGTCCTTGGAATTTTTTGCTCAAAGTGGCAATGGTCTGTCCCTGGTCATCTCTTACTATCACACTTCACACAAATGCCTAATGTGCTGTCCTATTTGCAAAGCTATTTTTTATTTTTTAGGGATAAAGAGTGGAGGAGGGAGAGGTGAGATTTGAAAACTATTAATATAAAACATTACAAAGAATGTCATTACTACTGAGCTATTACTTTTGATTAATGTACCCTGGACTATTGCTTGAACCACATTAGAAAGGTAATTTTAGTCTTAACCCATATTTTGTGCTTTTTCAGCTTTTTTTTTTTTTTTTTTCTACAATTCAGTGATGATTTAAAATAAAAAAATGGAGAAGAGGATATGTCAAATCCTAGGCCCTTTATATAGTGTATAGATAACAAGTATAAATTTCATCAAAATCCCAGATCATTTAAATCAAAACACAATCCACATGACTGTGTATTTGTGCTTGCAAGATCAATAGCATCTGCTAGTTTGTGACCTCAATGACAGAATATATTTAAGAAACACAATAACAAACATCTATTTTAGGAAAAGAAATCCTTAACCTCAAGAACAAAACATCTATTTAGGAAACACACTTCCTGATGAACACTTCTTAAAAGGTGTATAAGTACAAGGTTTATTTGCAGTAGAATCCAAGGGACCTGTAGCTTTTTGTCATGAAGTGAATCATTCCCGAGCAACTAAAACTACCTGTTTACCAACATTGAGGCCAGAAAATAGCCCAATAAATGCTGATGGGCCACTCTCGAGGCCTTCAGCTATGTCTTCCACATACACAATCTTCCCTTCAGCAATGTGAGGCATAATAAACTCCAGAAACTTTGGGTAGAGGTGAAAGTAATCAGTAACAATAAATCCTTCAATTCGAACCCGTTTGTATATCAGATTTATTAAATTGTGCACTCCTTCATGCTTGTCAAGGTTGTACTGTGAGATCATGCCACAACCAACAATGCGACCATGGCCTCTCATGTTGAGTACCACTGCATCAAGCATCTTTCCCCCAACATTCTCAAAGTAAATGTCAATTCCTTCCGGAAAGTACCTGGAAAAACATTACAGCATTCACAGTAGATTCAGACTAGCAGATGTGATAAAGAAGTAAAAAAATATTCTGTTTCCTAATCCTTTCTTTTCTTTCCCCACTTTTTCTTTGAAACCGATTTGGAAATCAATTGTCAAAAGGTCAAAACCCAACACAAATTCTTTAGTTACCCTATTATAGAATCCCCATATTTCTAAAGAAGGAATGACAAAGACAAATTAATCAACAATATGTTACAAAAATAATTAAGTGATTAAATTCAACCTTTCCTAATAACTTAAACTCTTGGAACAATTGGTAATTTACCAGGGTATTAGATTATAAAAGCATAGAATCAAATGTGTTGGCCCCATTTATTAAGGGGGAGATGGGTTCACAAGTGAGGGTTAGGATAATTGGTAATCAAAATATAACCATGTTTTGTAACACAAAAATTTCAAAGGCTGAAATTATGAATGGATGTCCAATGTTTACTCCAGTATCAAACTAGTTGCCCTGTTATAGAATGAAATGATATTTTGAATTCTGATAAAAACTAAATTACTACTAACCTCTTTAAAGTGGCATCCAAGTCAGACTCTTCTTTATAGTTGAAAGCCTTGTCAAACTTGAATTTATTCTTCAGCAAATCAACCTTGTAACAGAAAAAAATAAAATAGAAAACCAAAAGAAAATCAAAAACTGCTGGTTAGTGAGGCCGCCCATTCTGGTCAGGCTTGCCAACTCCTAAATAAGATATAAAATTGCCAAGTGAGCAATCAGCAAGAGTGATCAATATCTTTTATGGGTTGTGGAAATGGACAAGGGTGACTTATTTTGACCTGAACACTTTTTCTTTGGCATGGTGACTTACCATATTTAGACAGTGTACCGGACAGGATGTTAATATTGTTAAACATATACATTTACACTTGTTATAATGTTTGTTTGCATGCTTAAAAATCATCAATAGCAAAACAATTTTCAAATTAATAACCATATATACTTACTATAAAAAATTACAATTTAATAGTTCTGTGCTAATCTTAGGTAAAGAAAATAGAATTTCTACAAGAAAAATAAGTTTTAGAGTTGACTAAACAAAAGTGTCCTGATTACTTTTGTGAAACATGCCAAGATTTTTTTTCCTTATATTTTATTTTTAATTTTTGGCTGCCTAAGGACATGGTGAATTATGTATGAAAAATTCTTACTATTTATTGGGGAAAACAATTTTAGTTAGATTACAATGGTTTATTAGTATTTTGAACACTTAAACTTAAATATTTATCTAATCAAATCCAATTATGCCAACCCATTAGAGAAAAGTGTTGTCCATTTAGGAATTAAGGAGTCTATGAACAGTAGAAATGCTTTGGATGGAATGCAGATTAGTTGGACACAACCAAATAGATATGGCACTTCATGTTATAAACAGAACATATTAATTGAATTGAAGCATCAAGCACTCATTCAGTAAGTCACCTTTTCTTTGCTTCCAGCACTTCCAACAACATAGCAACCTAACAGCTTTGCAAACTGCCCAACAAGCTGACCAACTGCCCCAGAAGCTGCAGAAATGAAGACATTCTCTCCTCTTTTAGGAGAGCATATTTCATAAAACCCAACATAAGCAGTTAAACCAGGCATACCTGCACATAATGAAAATGTTAAATGAGCTTTTGGCAGCAGGCAAGACATAACATTTCATATTAAAAAACTTGGCAAGGAAGATGTGATCTTTAATGATGAGTTAATACTGGCAGTTAAAAAGAATTTGTCCCGTTTGATTATAATGTATAAAGAGGTGCTAAGGATTAGAAAATTTTGTATATAATGTCCCACTTGCAACTTACTACAAGAATCAATTGTAATTAAGCTTTCTTTTGGATATAAAACTAACCACTTGATTATAATGTATAAAGAAGTACTAAGGATTAGAAAATTTTGTATTCTTGTTTTAATTATTCTAAGAATGTGGAAAGCCATTGCTGGTAGCCTACTTCAAATAATTGGATTTTACAAGATTATCTCATGAAGGGAGATCAAACAAGAAAAAGGTGTGTATCACCAGTCACATATAGCACCCGTTTTTTGATAATCGAAATCATCTTGACCACAAACTTAACAAGAGCAGTCATGATTATGCTATTTAAATGAAGATCAAAATCCAACATCAAGAAAATCCCTTCTACATATCACCATAACTATAATAATTTAGGTGAACATAACACACAATGATTTGCCTCATATACATACTTGATTAGTTTCATAAAATTGTTTATTTCATCTCTAAAGTATATCAAAAGGGAAAGGAAATCAGCTTACCAAGAATGCCAGTATAATAGGAGAGAGGCACGTTAGTGTGTTGGATTTTAAATAAGAACTGAGAATTTGCAATCAAACTATATTCTTCCCATTTAGTATTTCCCCAAACTAAGTCGCCTTTCTTGAAACTTGGATGTCCAGAATCCAAAATTTTAGCCACGCCAAATCCAATAATGGGCTGCATGATTTCAACATTAAGGTCATTATTAATGCACACAAACCTATCATTATATTTGTTCAAATTCAATAAATTGATTATAAAAATTGAGAATGACTTGCAACTAATCAATATATATATAAAAGTAGAGACTTTATGTGGGAGAGCATGAGGTTCTGCCAAGTGGCACATTCATTGATCTTCTCTTATTTAGGCTTCCACCTCATCAAAATTTTCATTTATGTAAAACTTATAATTCATTAAATGTGTCAATGAAGTGAAACATTAATTATCTATAAGTATGCACTAATTATATATATATATATATATATATATATATATATATATATATATATATATATATATATAAAAGGAAGAAAAAACATCACGTGAAAGACTATGCAATTCTGTCATGTGGCTCTTTGTAAGAGTAATATTTCATTTAGCTTTACACCTCAACTTCTTTACATATTTGGATTATAACAAAATTCATTAATAGAATGTCTCTATTTTCACTGAGTATTTAACTTACTACTATCATACTTTAATAACATAAACGTGACATTATAAATTTTAGATGATATTTCCATAAGCTAACTAAACATTTACATGAAATTACAAATTTTTTATGCTAACTCCAAGCCAATGTAGAAACAAAAATTATTATTAAAAATTTCAGCAAAAAAATAAATGATTAAACAAACAATCAACTTATTATGCCACTTTTTTTTTTTATAAGATATTATATCACATAATAACTAATTCTAATTTATGTAGCTTTTTCTCTATAGTTTAAGTTCTTCAGCTCCTTAATTTTGTATTATATCATTAATTTAATAAAAATCTCTTCATGTTATTATAACATTACTTCATGTTATTACTTTAAAATATTTTGGATATTCTATATAAGATTTTCACATAATAGCTTAAAGTATTATTTGCGCATCGCGCGGGACCATGGCTAGTTACTGTAAATTGGACAAAATGCTGCTTGACCATTTTTTGAACATAAATTCACAACATATATTTATCTCTATATATAGTAAATTAAATGGTGTTTGGAATGTATTTGATTGACTAATGACTTTACAATTCATAAGAATTAGATTCATGTCACTTCTAGATTCAGTTTTGGACGAGCTTCTCCCAATTATGTCTAGTAATAGATTGGGGCGAGTTGCTCTGACCAAGACTCCACTTTTTGCTCCATCCATGGAGCATATGAATTTCCTGGAATGTAGATAGACTAAAAGAAGGGGCACCTGTGGATACAATTCTAATTTCGATATATAGTACATGTGTTGCCGTGCAAGTGATTTTTGCAGCGTATCCAAACATTTTCCATGGTACTTTGTGTTGAGTACATTTGTAAGTCTATGGGGTCTAAGAGTTTAGTTTGAAGACCAAAACAAAGACTACAAAGTCTGCTCATGAACTACCCAAAAAAACTACTAGCTCTACTGATCCAACTTCACTTCAGCTCGACTCCTGGCTTGACACCGCTCGATTGATTGAGCCTTGGGAATTTGTGTTGTTGTCATGTTGAGTTAGGGGTATTCAACTAAATAGTTTGACACAAACGCAATCCACTTAATAATTGTGTCATGACCTTTCAACCCTAACACAACTTGTTTATGAAACAGGTTAGCACAACACAACCTACTGGACATGCTTAATAAAGAACTCATGTTGGGTTGACATGAATGCAACATGACACGTTTCAACTCGCTGCTTATTAAACAAGTTGTGTTGGATTGACATAAATACAACCCATTTAACCCACTTCAAGCATGACCCATTTCAACATTTTTGACCTAATTAATATTGTTTTAAATTTAATAAACAAAATTTATTATACAAAGACATAACTCATAGCATCAAGATACCTATAACTCATAACATCAATATTTAATTATTATACTAGCGAAACAGGTTGTGTTAAAATGGATCATTTTGTGTCGACATGAATAAATAACCATGTCTAATAGTGTCAGTTCCATGTTGACCTGAACTTTTAAGGCTACATCGTAACCCTCAAAAATCCATGTCATGTTCATTTCATGTTCACAGGTTGTGTCAAAAATTGCCACCCCTAGGTGAGTGGTAAGATTGAATAGAACATACAATTTTGTAATTGATGGTTAGCTAAAGTTATTAGAAGGCATGCCATTATTTAATTATGTAAAAGAAGTGATGCGTCCTCACCAGACCGGGCTTCAAGCTGTCAGTGGATTCCATGTCATGATTTTCTGTAATGGGCTTCTTCATAAGGTTCCGCATGTAGGGATCACATGACAGGTAGAGATTCTTCACCACAACCCCATTTGAACCTTCTGGAACCTTCAATCTTATGGTACCATTGGTACCCACGTACATGTCTGATTCTTTAGGGAAACCAGACACGTAGTCCTTTAGGATCACTTGCTTGTTTCTCACTTGCTCATCATCACCACCACTTGCCATTGCTAACAAATTAAGCTCCTACTACTACTATCTCTTGAGAGTTAAATATAGAGAGAGAAAACTATGAGATAACTAGACAAGATTACTGTGAAATCAAATCAATCTGTGGTTGGTTGAACGCAACGACATTTGGGGTTGTTTTATAGTAGGAAAAAATTAGTGATGTCAAGGACTCAAGGGTAAGGAAATTTTTTTATTTTTTTGTGATGTGTGCGAATGCGTCAGGCAATTTTGCATTTAGACTCTTTTGCAATCTTTATCAACTTTGGCCAAAGAATAGTCATTAAATGCGTACCTTCTAGTTTCTACGATTATACAGTTTTCAAACCTATTGACAGCGTTTATTGGTGGTTTATATGCTTCCATGTCTTGGTGGGAAGGTGTTCGTCAAACTTGTCTTCTTATTGCTCCTGGTAATTAGTTCCTTCCTTCACCACTGAATTCCGTGGCCTTGTATTTCGTTTACTAATTGTTCTCAATATTATTCAAAAGTAAATATAGATATTTTATGATATTTTTTTCTTTTTTCTTTTTTTTTTTTTGAGAATGAGAAATTTTGAGCTAAATAACCATTATATATAGTATATCATTAAGCAAAAATAAAAAGTAAATTATTAAATTTTTAGTGTAAGATATGAGAAATGTTTTATATAACCTTATTATGCTAATTCAGGACTTCATAAAATTTGGTTAACTCTTTTATGTTTTTCTTCTCAAAAAAAAAAAAACTCTTTTATGAACTTTTTTGTTCCTTTCTTTTATGAACCTATTACTATTGTCAGGGTACTGGTGTATAAATAAAATCTTCGCTTTATGTGTGTAAACATTGGTAACACAGTTGATGTGAGAGAAAAGATGTCTTCTTATTTACAGAGATATTTTTTGGAGTGTCTTTTTATCTAGACAGAGAAGTCAAGATAAGGAAAACTGTGGTTAATTGTTTCAAAATTAGAGGCTTTGTTGATGGTTCATCTAAAGGGATTTCAAGAATGTGGGGGTGCTGTGGTAGTTGGGGAGAGAATTAGTCTTGATGTTTGGGAAGTTGATGGGTGGCTTAGGGATTTTACCACGTTGAATAAAGTCTTTAATGTCATGACAAAGACAAGTGCACTTATCAGTAGAATAATCATAGCTCTCATGGTAATTGCAATACTCACTTGCATTGTAATTTGGAGTATACCTTCCAAGATCCAATGGCCTCACAATTCCTTTGCTTGATAAATCCTTGAATGCCTTCGACAAAGGCATGCCCAGTGGGGTTAGTTCCTGTTAGGTTCTAAGACTTTTGGAACTAAATGCATTAGATCTTCATTTTGTATATGTTGGCAAACCATGATCAAAACAATGAATTTAGGTTTAGGCTTGCTCAAAGCGTGTTCAAGTGTAAGTTTGAATCGAGTGTTTTGCAAGAATTTATAGTATAAATCTGCAAGGCTGAATTGATCGAAAATTAGGCTCGATCAATTGAGAATCATGGATCAGCAAATTCTGCAAAAAGTTCAAACGCAGCCCAAGCCCATATGACGTGTAGGGTTAAGTGTTTTACTTCAAGTATAAAAGAAAAAACCTAGCCACGTTTCAGTAGTCTCTAAATAGCTATGTGTTTTCTCTAGTGTAAGATTTGAGAGGCGTTTACCTTAAAACACAAGAAAAGCTTTACCAAGATCAAGATTTCCAATCAAGATTTGATGGTGATTCAGTTGCTACACAAAGATCCTTCAAAGTACAAAACCTTTGAGTGGAGTCTCAAAGTCACAAGTAGGTGAACTTGTGTTTGGTGCAGATTTAAGGAAAGAAGTAGTCTATGGACTCAGAGTTGTCACGTGGTCGTGGTAGCAAGTTTTCTACACTAGGGCTGCATTTGGTTCGACGGTAAATAACTTTCAGAAAATGTTTTCCGCGTTTGCGGGTGTTTGGCAACACTTGAAATTTTGGTCAAACGGAAAATCAGAAGCATTGACCATAAAATAATCCCTCCCCACCCGTAAAACATTTTCCATCTCTATTTTACCTTCAAATTGAAATTTTCCAAAAAACAAAGACACAGAGCACGAAGAGAGAGAGAGAGAGAGAGAGCACGAAGAGAGAGAGAGAGAGAGAGAGAGAGAGAGAGAGAGAGAGAGCACGAAGAGAGAGAGAGAGAGAGCACGAAGAGAGAGTAGAGAGAGTGAGATCGCGCCCCAACCTGCGCCGGCGAGATCGCGCCTTCGCCATCGCCACGCTGCGCGATCTCCCCTTCGCCATCACCAGTCGCCTCTCTCTCTCTCTCTCTCTCTCTCTCTCTCTCTCTCTCTCTCTCTCTCTTTGTTCTTCTCTGACCGGATTTGGGTTTTGTTGTTTTGTATTGAGAAAAATTGATGATGAGCTTTTTTTATTTTTGGGTTTTGTTGTGTTGTATTGAGAAAATTTGATGAGTTTTTTTTTTTTTGGGTTTTGTTGTTCTATATCGGGAAATGATATTTGTTTGGAAGCTGAGAAAATGTGAGAAAATGTGAGCAATAAATAGAAAATGCATTTTCTATAATATTTTCAAGATCACAACCAAACACCTAAAAATATTTTTCAAAGTATTTTTTAAAATGTTACCAAACACCTAAAAATATTTTCTTTTCCCGAAAATATTTTCAGCTGAAATTATTGTACACCCGGAAAATATTTTACACTCAACCAAACGCAGCCTAGGTAGCATTAGTTAGTTAGTGGTCTAAGTCCTATTGTACAAACTTCAATTCTTTCATAGTGGATCTGTTTTTTACCTTGAGAATAGTTAGGTTAAATCCTCCCCAAGTTTTTTATCGATTTGGTTTTCCTAGGTCATCAGATTTTTGTGTTCTTTACTTTTCGCATTATTATTATATTGTTCACAATTGTGTTAGAACATATGTGGATTTGTTAGAACATATGTTATGTAAATTGGCTAATCCTTTGATAAAACACACTTTACTTGTAATTGGGTAGATGTAGGATGAGTTTAGTACTTTAAAGAATAAGAGTTCAAGTCTAGCATTGAAACCATGCAAATTTGTCCAGAAACCATGCAAATTTGTCCAATAATCAAGTGAAGAAGTGTTGTTCATTAAAGCTCAATAGGTATCTCGACAGATAGATATCGATCGAGATTTAATGACGAATCTCAACAGCTACTCGATAGAAACAGTTCCTATCGAGAATTACGAAATTCAGATTTCCAAATTCGTTTTCAAGCATATCCAAGTGTATTTGTGTAGGGTTTCTTTTCTCACAACCCTAGACATATATAAGGATTATTTTAAAGGCTATCACACAGGGAATTAGAGCGTCCATTCATGCATTGTGTGACCAAAGACAAAAGTTGACCTAGTTCATCATATTCTCTGTAGAAACTACTACATCTTTGCGCCAAGGGTTTTGTAACCAATGAGTTTCTTGATCTTCATCGTTTGGATGAACTGAAGAACTTTGTAGCCAACATCTTCTTCAAGTTGGTGTGTTAGTCACATACTTGGATCCGTGCATCGATTGGTTAGTCACGTACTAGGAGTCTTGCATTGAAATGAGAGATTGTCACTACATTATTAGTCTAATTGGGTATTAGGGTAAGGGTTCAACTATAGGTTGGTATAAGGTATTGAGATTCCTTTATTTGTAACCGCTTGTTTTGATAATAATGGATTATCGGGAGTGATGACCTTAAATTCACCCGGTGAGGTTTTGTCTCGGTAGTTTTTCCTATTTGTAAACAAATCACTTGTGTCAAACTTATTTCCCGCTGCATTTACTTTAGTTGGTGATTTATTTGTACTACCACGTTTATTGCATGCAATTGAATCTAATTAATTAACTTAGCTAATTAATTGATTAATTTACCAAATGGGTTAATACATTCTTGGCCTATTAAACTGTTTAACCTAGACTGAAATATCAATCTTGTTAATCAACTTGGCTTAATATTAGGTTAAACATATTGTGTTAAGGGGTCTAAAACTCAACAAGTGGTATCAGAGCAAGTTAACTCTTGTGTTAGATCTCTTGATCTAAGAGTTGATCCTTGACCCCTGCTATCATGGAACACGGTCGCTGTCATGAGACACGGTCACTCTCTTGTGATCCCTCCACACTTCGATGGGAATAACTATGCATATTGGAAGGTTAGGATGAAAGTCTTCTTGAAATCTATAGATGAGAGAGTGTGGAACTTCGTTGAATACGGATGGGAGAAACCGGTTACTCCTGTCAATGAGTGGTCATCGGCCCAAAAAGAAGCAGCCGCTTTTAATAGCAAAACTATGAATGCTATTTTTAATGCTGTTTCTATGGAGGAGTTTAGGAGAATATCAAATGTTAAGGTTGCTCATATTTCTTGAAAAATTCTTCAAACTATGCATGAAGGCACAAAGGCAATCAAAATAAACAAGTTGCGGCAGTCAACTACTAGGTTTGAAAGCATTAGAATGTTTAAGGATGAAAGTTTTGATGAATTCTATGCTAAACTAAATGATATTGTTAATTCTGCATTCAATTTAGGTGAAATCAATGATCAACCTAAAATAGTTACGAAGATTCTTAGATCCTTAGCTGAGGATTTTAGACCCAAAGTAACTACCATTACTAAAAGAAAGGATGTGGACTTCATCCCTGTTGATGAATAGGATCCTTACAATCCTATGAGTTAGACCTATCCAAGACTAACAAATCCAAATCAATGGCTCTTAAGTCAATTGATGATGTTGATGATAATGGATTTGATGATGATCTTTCTTCTACAGAGATTGCCTATCTTGCCAAGAACTTTAGAAATTTTCTCAAGAATAATAATAGGAGGGCAAGAAGTAAAAATAAAGCTAAACCTAAGAACATTAAGAAAAATGAACCGACTAAAACCAATAATTCTAAAAAATCAAAAGAAAAAGTTGGTCAATCTTCTAATAATTCTCTAGGTCAACAATATTTTGGTTTTCAAGGGTATGGTCATGTGAAATCAGAATGTCTAACATTTTTTAGAACAGAGGATAAAGCTATGGCTGTAACCCTTAGTAATGGTGAAATTTCTAATCACGAGTCTGGAAGTGATGAAGATGGAAACTTTTTTGCTTTCACAGCTACTGCTATTGTTAATGAAAGTGATTTGGTTGAAGAGAACTCTTCTGATGGGGAACTCTTTGAGAGTGCTAACTTGCAAGAAGCTTATAACAAGCTATGCAAAGTTGCTGCAAAGGATGCAATGTGTGTGAATTTAGGGCTAAAGAAGATAGCCATTCTTGAACAAGAAAAGAAAACCTTGTTGTTGAATCTATTTGATGCTAATGAATTGGTAAATAAGGTGAAGGCTGAAAATATCAAGTTGGTTTAAAAAATTAAGAACCTAGAACTAGAATTGTCAGTGGTTAGAGAACAGTCAAATAGGTCTGTTAGTTCTAAACTTAATCACATGTTGAGTATTCAGAAGTCTCCCTTAGACAAATCAGGTTTAGGTTTTTTTGATAGCATCTTTGAGTCTGAAACTCGTTCCACAAAATTTGTTCCTTCTTCTGAACCATCTAAGATAGAAGTTGTTAAGTCAAAAGAAGAAGTTTTTGCTCCTAGGAAGATTAGGATAGATCGTAAAGAGCCTAAGCCTAGGAATCCTAACTTACCTAAGGGTAAGAAGCATGATAGACCTTTGTGAGTTTGTCATTTTTATGGAAAAGCTAGGCATACTCACCCAAACTGTTGAAGTTGCAAGCTGTTAAGCAAGCAACTAAGCAAAAAGTATTTGTGCATCAAGCACAAGATCCTATGGTACTTACAGGTGAATTGGTAAAGGCTTTAAACTTTTATTCCAATGCTAGAGTTGCTCATCATTCTAATCTGAATAAAAACTTCAAAGCCAAAGTTGCATCTAAGAAGTTTTGGATGCAAAAGGCTCAATCTAATTGAGTCTTTCTGACATGGTCCTTGTGCTTCATCTCAAAATCTTTTGTGACCTTTTTTTTGTGCTTTCTTGTTTTCTTTTGTTTCTAGGATTTGCATTGCATTGCATTACATTCATACAATTCATTTTAGGTTGTTTTTGAAAATTTAAAATAAAAAAAATAAAATAGAAAGGAAAAGAGGAAAGTGGAAAGATGTGTTTTGTATTACACATCATGGATATGTATTTGAGATTGGCCTATTATCTTTGCATAACATGCTTATGTACCTTGTTTAGCTTAGATGGGCTTATTTTTCTGCACTTTACTAGTTTTAGCTATGTAGTGCATGTTTTGTGTGAGTTGCTTATAGTTTTTGATCACGTGCTCTTGATTTTGAAGTCACATGTTTTTTATTGTAAGAGCTAAAAAATCCTAAGAGAAATGCATAAATAACCATTTCACCATTGTTTACTAGCCAATCATGAACATATTAGTGCATCAAAAAGTTTTTGTACTCGAGCAAGTGTAGAACTTGCACATAAAAAATCATACGGTGTTGCCTTTAAAAAAAAAGGAAAAAGTTGAAAAAGAAAATATGCAAAAATAATAATAAATAAATAAAATATGATAAGGCAAAATAAAATAAAAATGCATGATTGCAAGCTTGTTTTCTAGGAGACGTGGGAGTTATATGATGTAACTCTTTAGTTGATAGTCACTTTCAAATTTATGTGATGAATAATGTAGAAATTGTGATTGATTACTATCTACAAATCACCTCACATGTATCTCATGCTGTTACTAGTTACACACACTTCACAAGTTATTCTTTGCTAAACTTAGTACATGAAATTGTGTGTAAATTTGGTTTGACCTTCCAAGACTATATATTCCATGATTTTGATACAAAATATGTTCAAGGGTTGAAGATTTTGGAGTAAAGAGTGTGAAAAATCTTGTTTTGAAATATTGGGTTGCAAACTCATGTTTTTGAAAAACTTTTAAACTCATTCTCATGCATTTCATTCATGAAATTACATAGGTTGAATTGTTTCTGCATAATCTTCTGCGGTTTTTCAAATTTTCAACTTTCTAGAATTTTGATCGATCGAATGTATTTTTCGACCGATCGAAAACTTAAGATTTTCTTAAGGGACCTTTTTGCCTAGCATGATTGGTACCCCATTGGTACTCAATTGATCGAATTTCGAAAGAGAAGAAAAATAAAAAGCTTTTTCTCATGTGTTCTTCATATGTTTCAAAACTTTTTCTTATCTTTTTGTCACATTCTCTCTCAACCGATCCAATCCAAGTTTTCTTTGTCGTTTTCCTCCTCAAATCTTCAAGGGTTTTTGTCCTCAAGTGTAGGTAAGACCTAAATACCCTTCCTTTTTCATTTTATTCACATTTTCATGCATTTTTTATGAGATATTTTGAAAATGTCATACAAAGAGGTTTTTGAATTTGTGGATTTTTGGGTTGTTTTTGTTCAAATTTAATCATTGGGATTTTGTTCTTATATACATGTTTTCCATGCTTTAATTTGATTAATTTTGTGTTTTGAGAAGAATTAAAAATTCTAGGGCTTGAAACTTTTCAAAATTGGGGTTTTTGTTCAATTGAACTTAATTGGTTAAAATTGACTTGTGATTTTGGTTAATTAGTACTGTGGGGAGTAAAAGGACCCGAATGGGCATATGAGCCTTTGGACTGTAGCATGGAGGGCCGACCTACTCTAGAATTAAACTCTACAAATTGGCCCATACGCCGAGGATCCGAGGGTACAGCCGAGGGCGAGCTTCTCCTCGGACAGATCCAAGAAAACTCAAGACTTCATTATGAAGGTCAAGGCATAACTCTGGAAAGACTAATGGTTAAAAGGGGACACCCTGAACCTTCTAGATGCACCAGTGTTAAAGAAAATATCAAGTGCAAAGGCTACCACCTCCGCATTAAAGGCTCTACACCTACCTCCCTGGCCGCATTAATGAGGAAGTGACCCCTGAACAATAGGGCTAAAACTTCTAGTCACTGTCCAAAAAGTATCAGGGAATAAAGTATTTAAGGGGGGTGGAGGCCAGAGAAAAAGGAGAGATCAGCAACAAAGAAAGAAACTAAGAATTGTAACTTCTAAGGAAGAAATAGCAATAATACAGAAGTGGTCCTCGGCTTACGTCCGAGAAGGCCTATTTTCAGTTATCTTTTGTTATCTACATGTGTTTGTAACTCTTAGCCCGTTATCAAGTTCTCAGCACTTCTAATCTAGGTTACAAGCCCACGCTCTACAAATTTTATTGTCTAAGGCTCATTGGGCCTGAGCCCGTAGTTGTCTTTGGGTCCAGGTGCAATTGTGCACTTACAAGTACATTATAAAATATTTTCTAATTGATATAATGTTTAATTGATCAATTTGTTGTGGTTTTGAAAAGTGGGTTTTTCAAAATTTGGGGTTTTTCTAAAAAACTCTTTTGTTCAAGTCAAATTGTGGTAATTTTGGTAAAATTGAACAAGTTTTTGTGCATTAGAGCATGCATCATATGTGCATTCATTACATGCATCATATAGTTTTTCAATTTCTTGATATTTTTGTGTTCTAACCTTTTGTAATGCAGTCTGCCCTTGGTTTTTGTGTTGTGTTTTGTTTTTATTTTTATTTTTTCCTTCCTATTCTTATAATCATAGTTAAGAAAACAAGAGCAAAGAAAAACACTTCCTCCTCTTTTGCTTCTAATGTAGATAGCACTAGGTTTCAGTCTAAGTCTTGTTAGGATGCCTATGAGAAATTAAACATATTTAGGTCCGTTTGGGCTGAGAGAAAAGTCATACTAGATGAGATTAATCCTGATATCTGTAGGAACTTTGAGAGTCAAGGTTAGTTACCTCTCTATTCACACCTGAAAGTTCGGATTTGTGTAAAAAACATAAGAGCTGTTTAGACCCCAAATTAAAAGATTACAGCTTGGTTGATTTCACTCTAACTTAAACTAAGTGTAGAATAGAGTAAATGCGAGCAAACAAATAATAAAACTACTCTAAGCCATATTCATCATATAACAATAGTAAAATGAAAGTTAAAAGAGTAAGGAAGAGAAATACAAATACAAGATAACACGCCGATGTGTTATCGAAGAGGAAATCGAAGAACTCAGCAAAAAACCTCTCCGCCGCCCTTAAGTGGTAAATCGATCCACTAGACAATAAGTTTGGATACACGAATAGCAAGAGACCCTCCAAGCATAATTTACCCAATGTACCTAAGCCCTCCAAGTACCTACTCCAATAAGGCTTCTCGAAACCGTATTGTATCTAGTTTTCTAGATCCCACAATGCACCCAATTGCATCCGCCAAAACTTGGCTACTTCCAATACTTCCCAACAACACCAAAACCTCACTTGACACTCAGATTGGGCGCGGTAAGTGTTTGAGCTATCAACCTCTCAAAGATATAGATATGGAGAGGTAGGAGTATGAGGAAAACCACAAAAGATTGTGTAGATGATTGTGGGTATAACAATCTCTAACTCTTAAGTGTGTATGCTAAGGTTTTCTGTCTGAAAAGCACTCCTCACAATATGTGAGTAATATGGGTATATATAGTGTGAAAGAGTTTCATTTTGGAAAAATTTCTTTCCTTTTTCTTTTAATTAAAATGAAGGTGATAGAGTTTCATTTTAGAGTTTCGTTTTAGATTTTTTACGCATTTAAAGGTATACATAATGTTATATCATTTACTTATCATTCATGTGGGTTCCAGCTAATTCAACCGATAAAGTCTCTGATAGTTGAATAAGAGATCTAGGGTTCAATCCTTGCCTACACTAAAAATTGATTGGTGTCTTAGTTTGATGATAAAGAGTTGATAATTGTATAAGAGATCTGGGGTTCAAGAAAAGCCAACGGGTTAATTAAATATATATATATATATATATATGAATAAAATATAAAATGCATAAAAAACCAAAACTTCATTACAAATGGAACTCCATCACCTTCTTCATTTTAAAGTAAAAAAGGAGAAATTTTTTTTTTAATAAAACTGCAAGTTTATTAGGGTACCATTTTTTTTTTCTTTTTTTCACAACGATTCACATGACATGATATATTGAGGTCGGTATGCAGTACATAATAAAAAAAAGTATTAATAATAAATTACCTAAAATCATTTTATTCCAACCTCAAACGGGCCTTGCCAAACAAATGAATAATTTTGAATGTAGTAAAAAACGTTGGGTACAATATGCTAGAAAGTACTGTAGATAATAGATTTTAATGACTATTCTTTGCCCAATTTATCAGGGGAAAAAAAAAAAGACTATCCGAGACTGTTCTTTGGTCACTTTATCAAAAAACGAGTACTCTCCGGTCAAAGTCGAAGAAAATGTACATTTTTCATCACAAGAGAGTCTGCATACAAATATTATCTGACGCATTCGCTCACATCAGTAATTTTTCCATACTATATAAAACAACCTCAAACCATGGACGGAGCCATGGTTGGACTTGGGGCAATGACCCCCAAATTTAAAAAATATATATATTATTATATATATGAGTACCAATTTTAGCAATTTTATTTTATAAAATTATATTTTCGTCTCTTTAAAAATATCATTGATTCTTTTATAGATATTGATATAGTCACAAATTTTTCTGTAACATTTTTACAAACTGTTAAGGTAGTAAATTCTTATTAGTTTGCATTTGAGCCTATCATTTACATTATCAACAATTTGTAAAAAAGTTTGTAGTTCAAAAATTTTCCTCATTTTAAAGACCATTAAAAAATTTATAAGTCTAAAATCTAAAAAAGAAATATATAAACCCATAAAATTAGTACAACAACAAAAATTACCAATAAAACTAAAAATAAAAAATAAAATAAAGCTTAGTCAACCAATATTACCTAAAACAAAAAATCTAATCCTTTAAAAAAAAATTAAACAATTAGTAACTAAGCGACTAAGTAGCAGCAAAGTTAGAAATCAAAGTCATTGCACACAACCAACAACAAAGCCACCCCCGTGATTCTAAGTTCTAACTTCATCCCTACCTCAAACGTAATAGCAACATTTTGAAGACAAGAAAAGAAAAGAAAGTCTTAAACTAACCACAATAATTAATTTGATTTTATAGTAATCTTGTCTATTAACACTCAAAGGTAGTAATTCTGTAGTTGTATTTTCTCAACAAAAAAAAAAAGGAAAAAAAAAAAAAAAGAGATAGTAGTTGTACGTTAGAGCTTAATTTATTAGCAATTAATGGTAAGTGGTGGTGATTATGAGCTACTGAGAGGAACAAGTGATGTGCTATACTTAAACTAAGGAGATGCATTTTACTCTTCTCAGGAAGTGATCCCATATATAGGAAATTTCTATTAGGACAATCCAACTCTTTAGAAATTTTTAAAGTAGAGCGACATGCTGCATAATATAGTATAGTCTAGGATGGCTGAGATGGCAGCCTCTTTTTTTGAGAAACAGATTCAACACCAATCTACTAGTTAAATAGATTTTCCTTCCATCTTGCGATCTTTTGTTTGTTGCACCTTAATCACGAAGTTCAAATTATGAAGTGAACCGAAAAGAACCGAAGTGGACCAAAAGGACTGAATGGAAGGAAATGGAGCAAAGTAGACAGAAGTTTAGCAACATGGACCATAGTGGACTGAAGTAGACTGAATTGGACCGAAAATGACTAAATTGGACTGAAAATAACCAAAGTGGACCCAAATAGATAGAAGTTGACCAAAATAAGTAAATCGAATGGACCGAAGAGAACGGAATGGACCGAAATGAATCGAAATTCTACTAACTCAACAGAAGCGTAATAACAATATATACTACACTTTAGATTTTAGATATAATATAAATGAAATAGATTACATAAAAAGTAAATTACAATGCCCTATTGTTTGGCATGATTACAAATATAACCTTAAATTTCAAAAAAATAAATTAAAATAAAACCATGAACTTTAAAATTTGTTTTAATTTGCACTCTCAGTGAGTCTTTATTAACTAATTTCAAGATAACTTCATATAAATGGTGACCAAAATGTATCTAAACACAAAATATCATTTGATGTGAAATTATAAGATCTTTGATATATTATATTGAGAACTGTGAATTATATAATGAACTAGTTAATTATTGTCACCAAAAATTTATAATAAAATTATATATATATATATATATATATATATATACACACATATTATAGAAAGCAACGAAGTAATAATATATATACTAATTATTAATAGGGGAATCAAAAATATAATTTTATTAAGTTAAAATTTTTTTGTTTAATTGACATTTAAATATACAAACTAATAAAAAGGCCTCAACTTAATTACTTATCTCTTAGACCCAAAGTATACATGGAACCGCCGCTGGAAAGTGCTGTAGTGATTAATTAATGACTTTTCTTTGACCAAAGTTGAAGAGAATATAAATATACCACAAATTAAACTCAAAAGAGTCTACATGCAAATATTATCTGACGCATTCACTCACATCACTTCAATTTTTTCCTTAACCCTGACGCATTCACTCACATCACTATCTACTATAAAATAAAACAACCCCATCCTTGTTGCAACAATTTAATCAAACCAAAAAAAAAACACTTTGTTGCAACATTAATTTTGAAAACAAAGGAATAGAGCCTAAACCAACCACATTTTGATTTCACAGTAGTCTTGTCTAGTTGGAGCTTTATTAGAAATGGAAAGTGGTAATGATAATGAGCTAGTGAGGAACAAGCAAGTGATCTTAAAGGACTATGTGTCTGGTTTCCCTAAAGAATCAGACATGTACGTGAGTAGCAATGGTACCATGAAGTTGAAGGTCCCAGAAGGTTCCAACGGGATTGTGGTGAAGAACCTCTACCTATCCTGTGATCCCTACATGCGTAGCCGTATGATTAAGAACAAGGCCATCACTGGCAATTATTACATCGACTCCTTCAAGCCTGGTTCAGTAAGTCAATAGACTCACACTTGTTCCACTTATATAGCTATACTAATCTTTTTTCTTTTCTTTTTTCACAATATTCTGCACAACATTTTATAATATCACTTTCGCATAGTCCCATCATTGAAACAATTTTTATTAACATAAATCACTACTTGTCATCTCAACATGGTAAGTTGTCATTCTCCAAAAATAATAATGGTAAGTTGTGTTTCAAACAGTATTCATTTCATATAACCCCATTATAAACAATTTAACACCATTTTTATGTACATTAATCACATGTCACCTTAACAGTTATGAAAATGATTGTAAAAAATTGTGTCGTACCTTAGCTATTTGTTAATGTCATACTGTCTAATAACTTTAGATATTCATTGATAACATAATTACATGTTATATTCTTTCTTACTGCACACCACCTTAGTCCATAACTCATATTCTTTGTATAATTTCAAAATACACCCCCCCCTCCCCCAACAAAAATTATATTTATAGATATAAAGATATTCAAAGTAACAAATACAGTGCTTGTAGCTGAATTGGCACCTCATCATGCACAAAGTGCTTGAGGGTCTGGGGGGGAAAGGGTTCGAGCTGCAAATTTAACAGCATGTTGTAATTATCTCTCAAAAAAAAAAAAAAAAAGCTTATCTCTTTTTCTAACAGAAAATCATGATATAGTACTGATAATTAATACTAATAAAGTGTTATAGTATAGTGACATAAATCTACTTCAGATTCTTATGAATTGTAAAGTTCAATCAAATACATTCAAATTACCTTAAGTTATGCTATATATAGAGATAAAGATATGTAGTGAATTTGTGTAAAAAATGTGTCAAGCTGCACTTGTCCAATTTGTGGTAATTAGTTGCAAGTCATTGTCAATTTATAAAATCATTATATAAATTGTATAAAATAATGATTTGATTATTGTAGATCTTTTGGCCAACTCGAAGCCTAAATTTACATCTACTATGATTTATGAAGAGGTTGTGTACTTTATAATGACATTGATGTTGAAATTATGCAGCCCATTCTTGGACTTGGTGTGGCAAAAGTTTTGGATTCTGGGAATCCAAATTTCAAGAAAGGTGACTTAGTTTGGGGAAGAACTGGATGGGAAGAATATAGTTTGATTACAGATTTTCAGAATATGTTTAAAATCCAACACACTGAGGTGCCTATGTCCTACTATACTGGCATTCTTGGTAAGCCGAGTTTCTTTCCATATTGATTTACTTGGGAGATGAAATACACAATTCTAGGAAACTAATCAAGCATATGAGGTATATCCTTTCTTATGGTGAGTCTGAATGTCGAACTATATGTTGCAAGTGGGACAAATTCTTTCAACTGCCAGTGTTAACTCACCTAGCTGAAATTATATCTGGAGATTTGAGGCCATCTCATAGTAATTATTACCATTAAAGGTCACATAATGGTAGCAATTTAGCTAGATTTTCTAATATGCTATGTTATGTCTTGCTTGGTGCCAAAAGCTAATTTAAGGTATTCAATATATGTAGGTATGCCTGGTTTAACTGCTTATGCTGGTTTTTTTGAGCTTTGCTCTCCTAAGAAAGGAGAGAATGTCTTCATTTCAACAGCTTCTGGGGCAGTTGGTCAACTTGTTGGGCAGTTTGCAAAGCTGTTAGGTTGCTATGTTGTTGGAAGTACTGGAAGCAAAGAAAAGGTGACTTGCTGAATATGAGTGTCGATGCTACAATTCAATTAATATGTTCTGTTTATAACATTTTGTGCTTGATAAAATTGGTTTGTGTCCTTCAACTAATCTGCATTGCATCTGAATCAGTTCTATTGTTGAATACTTTTTAATGCCTAACTGATAACTCTCTTCTCTAATATGGCTAGAGCATAATTGCTTTTGTTTAAGTGTACAAAACACTAGCGTCTAACGCAAATTTTTTTTCCATAATAAATAGTAGGAATCTTTCCTCTAAAATTTTCCATGTCCTTCGGCAACCAAAAGACAAAAAAAGGAACAAGAAAATTTGGCATGTTTCACAAGAGTTATCAGGCCACGGTTGTTTAGTCATCCCTAAGACTCTTTGAATTGTAGAAATACTCTTTTCTTTACCTAATGTTATCACAGAACTATTTGGTTGTAATTTTGTAAAGTAAGTATTAATGATTATAAATTTAAATTTTTCTTGGAGTTGATGATTTGTATGCATGCAAACCGACACTATAACAAGTATAAACATGTATGTTTAAGAAAATTAACATTCTTGTCTTGTCCCGTGTCTAAAAATTTGATAGTCACCATACCAAAGATAAAAGGTTCAGGTCATGATATGCCACCCTTGTCCATTTCCAAAAAACATAGTAGATATTGATCACTCTTGCTGGTTGCACACTTTGGCAATTTTAGATCTTATTTAGGAGTTGGTGTGCCTGACTAGAGTGGGTAGCTTCACTAACCAGCATTTTTCTGTTTGCTTTTGTTTGTTTCCTTTATCCTTTCTGCAACAAGGTCGATTTGCTGAAGAACAAATTCAATTTCAATGAGGCTTTTAACTATAAAGAAGAGCCTGACTTGGATGCAGCTTTGAAAAGGTCAGTAATATATGTTCTAATCAGAATACAAAATATACTTTCAGTCTTTAACAAGGCAACTTCTCTGATACTGAAGTAAACATCAGACATCCCATTCTCAAGAAAGCGGACATGCTTTCATATTTAGTGCCTTTTAAAATTTTGCAGTAAAAGAACATTGTTTATAATTTGGATAAATTTGTCCATTTTGTGCCTTCATTAGAAATACGGGAATTCTCTAATAGGCTGACTAAAGAAATTGTGTTGGTTTTTGAATACCCTATTGGCAATTGGCCTTTTGACAAATGTTTTCCAATTCTGTTTCAAAGAAAAAAGTGGGGAGAGAAAAGGAAAGGATAGGGAAACAATAAGGCGTATGATATATTAAGTTTTAGTCTATTTACTCGGGAAACCAGGAGTATTTTTTTTCTTCTATATCATATTTGCTGGTCTCTGTCTTAGTATGAATGTCGTACTGTTTTTCCAGGTACTTTCCAGAAGGTATTGATATTTACTTTGAGAATGTTGGGGGAAAGATGCTTGATGCAGTGCTACTCAATATGAAAGCCCATGGTCGCATTGCTGCTTGTGGCATGATCTCACAGCACAACCTTGACAAGCCTGAAGGTGTGCACAATTTAATGCATCTGATTTACAAACAGATTCGTATAGAAGGATTCTTTGTTTTTGATTACGATCATCTCTACCCAAAGTTTCTGGAACTGGTTCTGCCTCAAATTGCTGAAGGGAAGATTGTGTATGTGGAAGACACAGCTGAAGGCCTTGAGAGTGGCCCGGCAGCACTTATTCGCCTATTTTCTGGCCTCAATATTGGTAAACAGGTAGTTTTTATTACTCAGGAGTGATTGAATTCAATGACCAAAAGCTAAAGTCCCTTGGAAGATTCCTACAGCAAATAAACCTAGTACTTCCATACCTTTTAAGGATGTGGTCAGGTATCCACGTTCATCAGGAAGTGTGTTTCCTATATAGATGTTTTGTCATTGAGGTAAAGGATTTCTTCCCCAAAATAAATGTTTTGTCATTGAGGTCACAAACTAACAGATGTTATTAACCTTGCATCCACAAATTTACTTAAACATATTTGGTTGCTGCCAAAAATTTTGATTTTAATGGTCTTACTCTATTTAACTCAATCATATATGTCTTTCATCATTGAAGAATGTGACTACAGTGGCAAATTGATGATCATGGCTATAATTCATGAGTTTCTTGCTACTATTTGTAGGGTTGTAAAACCATTCTACTCAACAATTAGTTGTTTGTGACCTACAAGATTTTTTTTTTAACAAAACTTGAACAACCTCAACTATTCTCAGCTAGAGTTTTCTTAAGTCAAGATTTTTCTATAAAATACTTTTTCGAGATCTTTTGAACAACCAATGTCTCCCTGAAACTGTCCAGATTATAACTCTAAAACACATGGAAGCCACCAACAGCCAAGATAAATATCATACATACATGACAAATGACTTGTTCGTCTCTAATATTTTCTTTCTATATGCCAGGATTGTCATTCTTTCCAAGGCAAGAAAAAGAAAATAAGCTAAAAAAATTTTAGAAAAAAGGAGTATAATTACTTAAAAGAGCACTTTGATAATAGTTGTTAGGAGCAAATTTTCCACCTGTGTATCAACCAATAGTAAGAAATTGTACAGGTTCAATATGCAGAGGTTGTTATAGATACAAATACAATGAGAGCTCAAAGAGTTGCCTTATTATTTTTCCTGTCTTTTGTGCATGAATGACAAGAAAAGAAAAAACCAGAATAGGATTACTAGTTCTAATTTTTAAGGGCACCTTTTGCAGATTCAAGCATTTTAGAAGTATTGACAAAATGTTGTCATATGAAAGTCGTGAAATTCACAAAATTATGTTAATATAAACCTCATTTTTTTCTAAAAAAATTATTATAGAACTTAAATTTAATACAAAAGTGGTTCTTTTACAACCCATTTGGTTTCAAAATATTGAATAAGTAGACTACTCACTATAGATTAACTTTTTACATTTTATTATACTGTCTAATTCACATATTAATAAAAATCCTGCATATTGCACTGGAGTCATGCACATAACATACACGTAAACCATAAAGAAAAAAAATAGTAGCATAAGTAAAAAAAAAAGCAATAAAATTCAAACCCTTTAATAATACTTTTTATACTAAGATACTTCTTAGGAAATATATATAAGGAAACTACTTTAGGTGTCTAAAGACTGATTTATAAATTTTAAAATTTTAAAAAAAATCCCGGTCCTATTTGGTCTTATTCGGTCCCCTAGGTTCATTCGGTCCACTCTGGTCATATTCAGTCCATTTGGTTCTATTCGTTTTATTTTAGTCCTTTTCGGTCCACTTTGATCCTATTCGGTCCATTCTGTACACATTGGTTTTTATTCAGTACGCATTGGTCGTATTCAGTCCACTTTGGTCTTATTCTGTACTTTTGTTTATTCAGTCCTATTCGGTCTATTCTGTTCACTTTAGTCTAACTCGGTCTCGATTAATCCTATTCGGTCTAATTTAGTCTTATTCAGTCCTATTCAATCTACTTCGGTCCACTTTGGTTCTATTCGGTTCACTTTGATCCTATAAGGTCCATTCGGTCCTATTCAGTCCAGAACAAATAGTAATCCTATGTATATGCTTTTATATAGTGGGCAGCATCTCTAGCGATGCCAAATACATACCTAAGTTATTCTCATTATTTGAGAGACTTTTTTTTACAGCAAACTTTCATTGAAAAAGCACAAAGTTACAAATAGCAGATGTAAAATTACAAATGACAGAAAGTAGAGCAACATCAACCAAAAGTTGCAGACACAGCTCATCAAAAAATAATCAAAACTAATGAATCACCATTACTCACAACAAAGGAGACAAAATACACCTGAGAAAACAATTGAGCTACAATTACTTTCAGTGAACAAGATTAAGAACTGAAAAAGGACAACTTGGATAATGTACTGCTCTGATCTTATTTGGCCAGTATGCACTCTTGCATAACAGCAGATACTGAATTTATCAATCCGACTGATGAGGTGCACCTGGAACTACTCGTGCACCTTTCACTGCTTATGAATCGATAGAATCAAGGCCAGTCTCACCTCATTGGGGACCTAACAAAATTCTGCCTTCAAGGTTAAGTTTCCTAAAATGAAGTACGCTCGTTGCATTCCTTCAGATCCAAATGTGATACATGACCGCGTGCCAACTCAATTTGCAGCTTAAAGCTCTGAAACTAGTAACCTCGAACTATGCAGACCCCAACTAACAACATCATAGCTAATCTTTGGATCACTCATCAAGCTGCATCTCATTACTTCTTTCCAAATCCTACCAGTAAATAAGCATTCAAAGAACAGGTGATCACTATTCTCCATCACCCTACAACAGAATAGGCACATAGAACCTCCATTATAACCCAATTGCAACAACCTGTCCTGAGTAGCCAGCCTATTTTTAACATTTTTCACTCATATGATCAGTTTCATCACTTCCAACATCACACTCCTCTCCTACAGTCCAACTTCTTGAAAACCATTTTGTTTGACAGAGTCCTGATTCCTGTCATTTCTTTTACTAGATTGTTTGAAAGGATCGTAGGAGGAAGGTTTAGTTGAAGCAAAAGAATCTGCTAGTTACGGGCTATTTGGTTGTTTTGCGTGGTTTGGAAAGGCAGAGACAATTGTTCAAGTGTGCACAAAGCTGTTACTAACACCTAAAGAAAGTGTTACTCTTGAATCTTGACCTTTTTCATTTTCTTGACACCTGTTTGGGAGATGGGAAAATGGACCATATTTTCTAAAAATTTCTAGTGCCCAGCATTGGCTCCTTTGCTTGCCACCCTGAACACACGTTCAATATAGGGAAATTGTTCAACAAGTTCCTGCATTCAATTCAAGAAACAGTAGCTTTAATTATTACATTCAGTGAGTGAGAGTTCCTGACTAGGTTAACCACCTCCAATGTGTCCATTTCTACTTGTAAGTTGCAAATCATCATTTAAGGCCATCTCTGAGAACCCAAAGTTTCGTCATCACACTGGTTGTCACGCCACTGGCTCTAGAAAAACTATGAGCCAGATCCCATTGCAGTCCCTCATGATTGTTGAATGATGCTCCATTTGTGCTTAACTTTCACCCAATCCTCCACTGGCTTGGCATATTTCACTGCAATAGCAACTTGGCCCAAAAAGGAAAGAACTCTGCCACCTTAAAGCAACAAATTTCAAAAGTTATAATCAATATTCATTCCTTGGAAATCACTCTATTCTGGACCCTGGTGTAGCCATAAAAACCAATCTACCAGCATTAAATAAAAGATTTGCCTTCCATCCTGCAAGCTTTTGTTTCACCTTACTAATTACAATGTACTCATAAGTGCCTTAATCTTCGTTCTAGGAAGATGATTATTTGTTATGTCTCTTTATTGAACTTACCAAAATTCAAATATATAATTGTGTCAGGATTTTCATAGGTTAATAGTATTGTTCGATCTTTCATGAGGAGAATCTGGTATTTGAAAAATCTTACCTATGATTATTCTCCTGATACGGTTGACAGGATGAGTTATGATCAGATTCAATTTTTCTAGTTAGGTTTTGTTTCAAAGATCCATCACTTAGGGGCTTTTGGGCAGGTTATTTTGTAAAATTTGTGTTAATATAAAACTCTTTGGAAAGTGATACCCTTTTCAAATTATATCTGAAAACGATTTTAAGATGGGTGATCCTATGGATATATCAGGATATTGTAAATTTTACGACATAAACTTTATAAATTAATAGGTCACCAATCACAAAAAATAAAATTTTAAATTCTTTTTTTTATTATTATAAAAAACTCTTAAATTCTTTTTTTAGGAGTCTTGTAACCTAATAGCAGTATCTTGTGTTTTCAATGGAAACATTTTCATCCTTCCTCACTTAGGGTGTGTTTGTTTGAATGTGAAATAGGATGGATGAAAAATTTTGGAGAGAAAATAAGGACGAAAACTTTTTTGAAATATGTTTGGTTGGATGAGGAGAATGGAAAACAAATAGTGGGATCCAAGTATTTTCTCTCCTGACCTACCAAAAAGTTTTCTCTCCAAAATGGAGAGAAAACTAAAGAGAGAAATTAGACATCATTTTTTAACAAAAATGCCCATGTACAATTGCACCTTCACCCACGTTGCTTTTCTTCACTTTTTTTTCTTTCTTTTTTTCCTACGTTACCTAGTACCTACCTCTTTTTTTCTTTTTCTTTTGCTTTGTACTTTTGGTTTACTGGGCAGGCGTTGCCTGCTTTCTTCCTTCTTTTTTTGTCTTTTTTTCTTTTTTCCTTTTCTTTTGATTTACAGGGCAGGCTTGTCTAGTATTTTTTCTTTCTTTCTTTTGTTTTTTTTTTTTGTTTAGATGTGATTTTTTTATGGATATGATTTTTACTTTTTAATAAATTTAGGTGGTTGATTTTTTTTGGTTGTTTATCACTTTTCGGATTTTAATTGGGCATCATTTTTTTAATAAGGGTATATGTATAAATTTATATAAACTCACTTTTTCCATTCCTCTATTTTTCCACTCTCATCCAAACAAAAATAAGGAAAATTAAAATATTTTCTATCTTCCCACCTTTTCATCCTCTCACCATTTTCTATCATCCCACCTTTAAAAAATTTGAAATTTATTTATTATAAGTTGATAAAGTGACACTAATCACATTCATAATCATTAAAAGATATTGTAGATATAATTTCATAATTTCGTAATAATTTTAGTATTTTCCTTTTTGAGAATGATTTGAAATAATTAAAATATGAAAAATGTGATAAGTAGTTAACAACATTTTACAACATTTTTAACAAACTGCTAATATGATAAGTAGTTATTAATAAGTAAAAAAGTAATGTTAGTGATGGGCTCAGATCAGAACCAGTAAATATACTTACATCAACCATTTATAAAAATATTATAAAATAGTTTGTGATTAAGAAAAAATCTCATTTAAAAAATTTATACTATTAAGTAAAAAAATAATGTTAGTAGTAAGCCCAAATCAGAACCAGTAAGAATTACTTACATCAACAATTTACAAAAATGTTATAAATTGTTATAAAATAATTTATAAAAATAAATTTTCAAAGAAAAAATAATTTATAAATATATTATAAAATAGGTTGTGGTTAAAAAAATAAACCTCATTTAAAAAATATCTACTATTACGCCAAAAATTTCGGATTATGCATTAATTCTTACTGCCTCCCGAAGTAATACTATAAAAAGTCCAAAACCCAACCTTGTCGGAACATTTTGTATACAAGAATTTAGACAACCTTAAAACAAACCACATATAGTTTCACAGTTGGCTTGTCTTGTCTGAACGAGTTTCTCTATATTTTATTACCGATGGCAAGTGGTAGTGGTGATGATGATGTGCAAGTGAGGAACAAGCAAGTGATCCTCAAGGACTACGTGTCTGGTTTTCCTAAAGAATCAGACTTTTACATTAACACCAACGGTACAATAAAATTGAAGGTCCCAGAAGGTTCCATTGGGGTTGTGGTGAAGAATCTGTACCTGTCCTGTGATCCTTACATGAGTAACCGTATGAAGAAGGCCGTTGCTGGCAGTTACATCGAATCCTTCAAGCCTGGTTCGGTGAGTTTGATGAGTTTGACGAGACTCCCCACCTTTTTCTACTACCTATGGTTATTTTGTTAGTCTTATCCTGTTTGTGTGGCTACAATTCAAAATTGAAACTTTCCCAATTCCCACTTTTTCTTTTTTGTTTTTTGTTGGTAAAATTAGAGAACTTTGTGTAAAAGAAATTGGATTTGTGTGTACGATAAATCTAGAGTCATACGCAATTTCACAACATTCTAGAATGGACGCCTGTGAGTGTCGCCACTGCTTTCATTTTAACATATTGTCAAATTGGGTGTGCATTGTTTATATGTGGTGTAATTCTTTGGAATTATTATATCATTCTACCGATGGATTATCCAATTTTATTTGTTGTTAACATACACTCTAAATTTCACGTAAATATTTGTTTTTAAAAAAATTAATGTTGTTTATTATTTTATGTGATAATTTTAAATAAAATCAAAATCAAAATTTATTATTTCATGATGAGGTAGTTATTGATGTATGATCAACTAGATATTTTGCACATAAAGGCTATAAGAAGACAATGTAATTCAATAATGGATTATCAAAACAATCATCCAATACCTAGTATTGAGTGATGTGACATTGATAAGAGTTACACACTTACACTAATTGCAACATGAATCTAATTTTATATTTATATGTATGTATATATGTGTATATGTGTACACACACATATATGTATTATCAATTTGTAAATTAATGAGAGGAAAAAAAAAAGAATTATGAAGATTTTATGGATGAGAGAGCTCTTTAATGTCCAAGCATGATAAGCAATAGGAGGATACAAAGTCATATGCCTATCACATATATTCAGAATACTATATGGCCATTTTTACCGTATAAGATATAGAGGTGACAATTTGTTGTGAATTTCTGTTTTAGAATTGTCAACATTCATTTTATGCAATTTGCAGTAATTAGTTGCAGGCCACTGTCTTCTTTCTTAAAAAAAGTTTTTAAGCAGAATACGTATAATGACATATAGATTATCATAGATCTTTGAGCCAACCGGAAGCTTAACTTTTCATCTCCTTTGATTTATGGTTTTTCAGACTGATCTTTTCTTAATTGTGTGCTTTTGATTTAAAATTATGCAGCCCATTAGTGGATATGGAGTGGCTAAAGTTTTGGATTCAACGCATCCAGACTTCAAGAAAGGCGACTTGTTTTGGGGAAGAACTGGGTGGGAAGAATACAGTTTGCTTACAGATTTAGTGCTTCTGAATAAAGTACTACACACTGATGTGCCTCCTACGTACTATATGGGAATTCTTGGTAGTCTCTTTTTCTTTTCTTCCTTTTTTTTTACTGCTCATAAATTGTTTTTCATAGTAGATTTGTAGCAGTCGTAAAACAGAAAGAAGTTTGGTCACCATCTTTTTTCTTTTTTTAATGTACTTGAGAGATGCAATACAGAATGCTAGGAAACTGATTTGAGTATATGAGGTAACTCCTTCAGTGTTAAGTTCACCTACATTGTTGCAGTAATGATTTTATGTAAGACAAAGCAACCGAAGGATTTTTCTTCATGTTGGAAATCATCTTCCATAAAAACATTATAATCATGATCATGTTCTTAATGATCAAAGTATGATTCTGATAATTAGTAAACACTTACCATATGTGTAGGTTGCTACAAGCTTCTGTTTTTTTTTTGTTTTTTTTGTTTTTAAATGATCTACCTTCATGAGATAACCTCGTAAAACCCAATTATTTGGTGTAGCCTACCTAGATGGCTTTTAAAATTCTTGGTCTCACACAATTGTAAAACAAACATCCAATCCTGTTTACCTTATCCATTTTGCTGAAGTGTTCAATTGGTTGTCCAAAATAAAACTTATCTACTGTTGATTCTTATGGTGTGTTTGATTGTAGAACTAAGAACTAATCTAAAAAAGTTGCAAGTGGGAAACTTATTTTAACTGGCAATATAGGCTTTCCAAGCTAAGCTGAAGTTATATATGGAGATTGAGGCCATCCCATAGTCATTATTACCATTAAAGATCACATACTTCTGGTTAGCTAGTTTTTTTTTTTTTAATGCTATGTTTTGATTGGTGCTAAAAGCTCATTTATGGTCTTCATTATGTGTAGGTATGCCTGGTTTAACTGCTTATGCTGGTTTTTATGAGGTTTGCTCTCCTATGAAAGGAGAGTACGTCTTCGTTTCAGCAGCTTCTGGGGCAGTTGGTCAGATTGTTGGGCAATTTGCAAAGCTGTTAGGGTGCTATGTTGTTGGAAGTGCTGGAAGCAAAGAAAAGGTGACTTGCTGAACACGTATGCCCAATTGTTCAATTCAATTAATATTGTACTCTACATAATGTGCTCGATCCAATTGATTGTATCCTGTGCCTAATCTTTGTTCCATCCAAAGAAGTTCTACTGTTGATAGACTGTATCTTAATTCCTTATTGAACAACTCTCTTCTCTAATGGATTTTGAATATTGGCATTTGTATGCCTATAAATACATATATATTTTTACAAAAAATTAGTGAACCATTGCAAGCTAACTCAAATCTTTTCTTCCAATAGATGTTAGATAGTCATAGGATTCTTTTTTTTTTTTTTTTCCTCATAAAATTTTTCTTGTCCTTAGTGAGTAAACAGGAAAAAAAAAACTAAAAATAGGAACAAGAAAATTTAGCATTGTAGACGAGTGGACAGGACACATTAGTCATTTCTAACACTGATTTGAAGAGTGTAGAAATTATCTTTTCTTTACCTAAGTACAGAACTATTTGGTTTGTTATGTGTTTTTGTTGGTAAGTATATGTATGTTTATAAATTTGAAATTTTTTTTGCTTATGATGGTTTGTATGCATGTAAATAGACACCATAACAAGTATACACACACACATATATTTTGGAGAAATTTATAAACATATATGTTTAATGGTAATAATACACCTGTCCCATGTCTGTATATTTTGGAGTCACTGCCAGAGATCAAATGTTCAGGTCAAAATATGACACCTTTGTCAGTTATCAATTTCCACAAATCATAACAGATATTGATAACTATTACTGATTGCACACTTCGACATGTTACTGGTGTGCCAACCCAGAGTGGGACGCTTTGCTAACAAGCATCTATCTGTTTTATTTTGTTTCCTTCCATTATACTTTCGGCAACATAAGGTTGATTTACTGAAGAACAAATTCGGGTTCAATGAGGCTTTCAACTATAAAGAAGAGCCTGACTTGGATGCAGCTTTGAAAAGGTTAGTAGCAATCAAATGTGTGTGTGTGTGTGTGTGTGTGTTTATTCTAATCAGAACATAAAAAATATCATTTCAAGCTTTAACATGGCTTCTACTTATTAAAAAAAAGAAAAACAGCTTTAACATGGCTTCTAATTTGATACTGAAATAAAAATTGGACATCCCTTCGTAGTTAGTGCGTTTGAAATTTTTTAAGGTAAAAAAAAAAAAACATTTTTTATATTGAGGATTAATTTCACCTTTGTATGCCTTCATTAGAAATGTCAAGAAATACTGGGCTTCTCTAATATGTTTACTGAAGAAATTTCTTGGGTTTTGACTACCCCATTGGTGATAGACCTTTTGACAAAACTTTTCTATTTTGTTAATTCAATTTCAAAGGTAAAAATGGGGGAAATGGAAAATAAAGAAAGAAAAAAAAAAGATAGGGAAACAGGAAGGATTATGATATATGATGTTTTACCCTATTAACTTGGGAAATCTAGAGAATCACTGACTTTCCTATCTTATTTTCTGGTCTTAATTTACAAGTGTGAATGCTGTATTGTTTTTCCAGGTACTTTCCTGAAGGTATCGATATTTACTTTGACAATGTTGGGGGAAAGATGCTTGATGCAGTGCTACTCAACATGAGGGTCCATGGCCGCATTGCTGTCTGTGGCATGATCTCACAGTACAACCTTCAGAATCCTGAAGGTGTGCACAATTTGATGCATCTAATTTCCAAGCGCATCCATATGGAAGGATTCCTGGTTTTCGATTACTATCACCTCTACCCAAAGTTTGTGGAGCAGGTGCTCTCTTACATTGCAGAAGGGAAGATTGTATATGTGGAAGACATAGTTGAAGGCCTTGAGAATTGCCCAGCAGCTCTTATTGGGCTCTTCGCTGGCCGCAATGTTGGTAAACAGATTGTTTTAGTTGCTCGTGAATGAATGTTTTCATGACCAAAAGCTTTAGGTCCCCTGGAAGATTCCTACTGCAGATACACCTTATACGTCCATACCATTTATGGGGTCAGTGTTTAGGTCTTAGTGTTCACCAGAAATTGTGTTCCCTAAATAAATGTTATGTTGTTGAAGTCAAGAATTTCAGAACTAGCAGAGCAAAAATTCATTTTCCACATATTAAGTTCCAGCAGCATTTGTTTTACTTTTTATGGTTCTTACCCTATTAAATCTCAATTACTTGTCCTTTTTTATCAATGAAGAGTATTGACTACACTTGCAAATCGGTAACTGTGGTGTAATTAATGAGATCTACTCTATACAGAGTTTTCCCTTACTAAATACTAATTAGCTTGAAAGATTATCAAACAAAACTTGAACAACCAACGAGATCTGGCCAGATTTTCTTAACTCAAGATTTGCTCAATAATATACTTGTCAGAGATCTTTTGTAATGTTAATGATTTGAGTTTGAACAATGAGCTACTCTCTGCAACTGGCTAGATTACAATTCTAAACATGTGAAGTCCACCTACAGCCTATATAAATCTCATCCATATAGGCAAATGACACAAGTTTGTCTCTAATATTTCCGTTGTGCATGCTAGAGTTTGTCGATCTACCAAGGGAACAAAACAAGCATACAATTACTTGGACATCATCTATACAATATCTACATCAGCAAACAGAGCAGAGAAAGAAGGGAGTTCAGTTGGTAGAGACTAGAGAAAGTGAGTGAAAACAGAGTTAATGTTAAGTCGCGAAAAGAAAATGAGTAATTTGTTTTCTCGCCCAAGTTCTCCCTCTTTAGTCTTTTTCTTCTCAAAAAAAATCTACATAATCTTTAAAAAAAATCAAAAAACAAAACAAAAGAGTGAAGAAGAAGAAGAAATTTCTTTTCAAACAATCAAAGAGAATAACCTAATCATTTCAATCTTTTCTTTGGATTTTTTATTCAATCCTGTGTTTATGAGATGTACAAAACTAAATTGAGCTACATTTGTGGAGCTATTAAATTTAATCACGAAGGATGAGACCCTACTCAATTAGACCCTACACAATTATATCTTACTTTTGGATCACTTGGTAAAAAAAGAGAACAATTTTTTTTTTTTTCATTTCATCAGATTTAAATGAAAGAAAAGACGTATTATATGCACTTTACATATGGGAGTCAAACTAGGAGAAAACAAATAGAAAAGTAGTATGCGTCTCAATTATTAGATCTTATGGCAATGACCAAGTTTTGATTTTTTTTTTTTTTTAATAATAATTCAATAGTTACAGCAATGGGGAGGGAGAATTCGAACCCCACTAATCAAGTTAAGGAGCATTCAGTCTAATAGTAAGAATACAAGCAGTAACACAAACTTACATATGTTTTTTATTACAAAAAGATTAAAATGTTATAGTCTTACAAATCCTTACAAAAGCCATTTAGATGCAGCTGACTAGAAGCTTTTTTAGCAAGCTTCAACCTTAGTAATTGTCACGTCATTTATAGAATAAAAGTCTCCCCCTTTCACTAATTCCAAATCATTGGTAGTTCCTTTAAAAATAAAAGCAGGTTGTTTAGGAGAAGGAAGAGTTGTTTCACTACTCAGCATGAGAAGAATTGCTAACATTGTTGGTCGATCTATTGCATTTTCTTGCACACATAAGAGCCCAATTTGAATGCATCTCAAGACTTCATGGGAAACAAATGTCTCATTTATTGATGAATCAACTACATCCAAGGCTTTATCCTCTCTCCACAGTTCCCAGACCTGTGTGATTCATAGCATTATCCATAAGGGTTGTGTTATAAAAGCAAATGGTAAACATTGTTGTGTTCTGTTACTTACATGCCCTATTAAAGTTTGGGAAGGGTGATTCTGATAAGAATTATTGTTCCTCTTGCCACTTATGATCTCCAACAATATGACACCAAAACTAAAGACATCTGATTTGGTTGAAAATTTCCCAAAAATTACATACTCCGGTGACATATAGCCACTGCATGTAAACAATGTTAAAGATAATGTTAAATTTTGTGTATGCCATTATTTTTGTATGACTAGCATGTGTTTGTTTGATACTTACTATGTTCCAACAATTCTAGTTGTCTTATCTTGAATTTGATCCCCTTTGGATATACGGGCTATCCCAAAATCCGAAATTTTGGGGTTTAGCTCAGTGTCTAATAAAATATTGCTGGTTTTAAGATCCCTATGAATAATTCTTAATCTTGAATCTTGATGAAGATACAAAATCCCACGTGCAATCTCAAGGATGATTTCAAAGCGTTTCCTCCAATTCAACAATGAACTTCTTGTTTGATCTACAACAAAAATTTTCTCTAGTGTACTCAAAATACATTGTTTTATGTAATTCAAAATTATTCTTTGAACTTATATAATAAAGGAAAATAAGATCAATGAATGCAATAGATCTTTAGAAAGAAGTCATACCAAAAATGAAGGAGTCCAAGCTTTTGTTGGGCATGTACTCATAAATCAACATCTTTTCTTCCTCCTGAATGCAACAGCCAAAAAGCTTGACAAGATTTCTATGTTGAAGTTTTGCAATCAACATAACTTCATTTTTGAATTCTTCTATTCCTTGTGTTGAATTCTTGCATAGCCTTTTTACAGCTATTAGTTGTCCATTAGATAATTGACCCTGAATTCATGATTCAAAATTAAGCATAATAGTAAGTCATAACTATTAGTTTTAAGCAATTGAGCTCAATGCCTATTATGTCTTAGGCTCTTACCTTATGAAACTCATTTTCCCCCATGAATTTTAAAAATTTAGGGAAGAGGGGGGGGGGGGAGTCATTATGAATTTTAACTGTACCTTAAAAACAGAGCCAAAACCACCCTGCCCAAGTTTGTTGGCCAGAGAGAAATTGTCAGTAGCAGCAACTATGCAACTTAGATCAAAAATCAACAAATCTGGATGTCTACTACTGTCCTTAAGCTCATTACCCTCCAAAGAGAAATCAATGGAAGCCATTTTATCACCTTTTTTTATCCTCTTCTTCATTAGCCAAGAAAAGGCTACCAAGGATGCCAGAAACAATGGCATAGCAACAGACAATATTGTAATAACCAGTTTCCTCTTATTGCCAAGAAAACCTTTGGACATCTTAGTGTAAGTAGCTGAACCAAAAAAAAACATAAAACAAAGAAACAGACGGTGAGTCCACGGTCCAAGAACTGAGATTAGCAGAAGTGAAAGTTTACCAACAAAAAAAAAATGCTAGCAACCAGAGAAGGCTACCTAACTCCTTTGCATCAACACGCACATTTAGATCCCACATTTCATATGAATACTCCACAATGTCCATCAATTCACCATACCATGCCAAGCAACGGGTCCCCATCCCGTCAATATTCATGCTGATAAAAGCTGTGCACGAACAATTATTCAAGCATGCCTGCTCGCATTCTGAGCTACTCATGCTCATGTTCATCCAAGCTGCATTGAATGAATCAGGACCCTTCAAACGTGTCACCTTCACAAACCCTTCTCCACTCCCACACATCGACAACCCCGACTTCTTCCTTACACAACCCTCAGAACCATCTCTGTGATACCAATCCTTCGGAGACTTGGGTTCATACCCTGGCAAACACGTACACTCAAAATCATCAATATTGTCACTAGACTGCGGACCACATTTTCCATACGCACCACAGTGTCCATAGTTGTCACACCGGTATTTAGGTGCTGAATAGTATTCCTTCCATTGAAGATCACCATCATTCCACATAAGGCCATGGAGCAATCCTGAGTTGTCAAGCACTTCTCTAGAAATGATGGAGGAGTCATCAAAAAAGAAGGCGAAAGATACCTCATCTTTGTTGTTAACAAAATCAGTCTTATAACCCATATTTGAGACACTCGTTGCTGAAGATGGTGATGATGTTTGCCATGGCCATGGATTTGACCGCAAATACAGGGTCGAACCCTTATACAAGGCGACTTGTGGAGAGCCATAAGTAGGATTCATCTTATAGAAGTAGTCCCCAGTTCTAGGGTCATCTTGTGACTTCCAAGATGTCAAGAACCTGTCTAGCGCAATTTTCCGATTGAACCCAAGCCTCATGTTTGGAAGCAAAGTGTCTGTAGGATGATCAAAGCTTTGCCATAACACCTTTTTGTTATTGCCCTGGATCAATACCAGGTTTCCTGAATCTTGAAGCTGAGCAACACAGGAGATTGTCCCTTGGACAGCAACATTTGTAGACCAAAGAAGACGATTAAAACTGTCATGGAGGACAAGGTTTCCAAACTGGTCGATGGAGAGAACTCCAGAGGAATCATTGATAGGATTATTCCTGTTTGCAACCCACACAACAGTTTGTTTTGTCACTTTGACAAACCAAATACCAAGATACTGATAGCTAGAGTTGCCAGGGCTGAAGAAGCCCAAGGCAAAATTTTTTTCTTTGGAAACCAAAGATTGGCCATCCTTGATGAATTGGTCTGGTGTTAAGGTGTCAAGTGAAATGCAAAATGGGAAGAAAAGAATGCTCAGAATCAAAGACACGACCATTTTTTGGGGGAAAAATGTATTGATATGTGGTTTGATTGAGGATTATGAAGTCTTCCTACCAAAAGTGAAAAGTCCGAGAGAGAACTTGTTAGAATGGTTTGAATTGCCAAATTTGGTGGCTTGACATTAGCCAACAAAGGAAGTATTTCATACGTGAAGAAATGCAAGAAGTTGCATTTAATGTTGCAATGACTCATAGCCGAATATATTGACTTCTTTGATAGAAGTCTTGCATTGTTCTCTTCTGTTGGAACACTTGACATGCCATGCTTTACCTTTATGGCCGAAATGTATGACTAATTGGCATTCATGAATTATCAAGGAACTACACCTGAGCAAACCAATTGTGCTAGCCGAAATGTGTGACTCCATTGGCAATTAATGCTATCCATTTTTGTTGACTTGATAAGTTTGATGGAGATATTTTGGCTGAAGTGTAGCTATAAATAGAGGTGGAGCAAATGAGTTCAGAGAGCATGTAAGCTACGGATTGCATAGGAAGTTAGTGTCCTGCAATTTGTCTAAATATAATAGTGTGTTCTCTATTTATTTGTGAGAGAATTAAGGGTGTATTTAGGATTTGGGTTATGAGAAAGTGTCTTAAAGTTGTTATTGTAATCTCCACAGTAATAGTGAAATTTATTCTGTCGCCTCCCGTAGACGTAGGCATATTGCCGAACCACGTAAATTCTTTGTGTTATATTTTCTCTCCCTCTCTTTTTAACCTTGTGTAAACAAATTATTTCACCTAATTTTCACGATAGAACTTTATACAACAACCATTTCAAAAGTCTTTATTCAACAACGGAGTTGGTATTTTGGTGATCAAGAGCTGAAATCACGATCTATTGACAAATAATCAGAACAATTTATAAAATAAAATAAAATAAATGACAATCACACTAACACAAACAGACAAAAAGGAAAATCACAAATATGAAGTAAGAAATATGAATTAAAGAATACCTTAGGACCCATGCTGACTTTCACAACATCGAGGAGAGAGAGAGAGAGAGAGAGAGAGAGAGAATGTATTAATTTAATTCAGCCGCAATAGGCCACCCTTGCTTGCAATGAAGTTTGTGGCACTCGGTCGCTTTCATAAGTCAACGTATTCCTAGTTGACTATAGCATTTACAAATTACTACATTTTTTTTTTTTTTTGGTGGAACTAAGAGGAAAAAACAGCCTCAATACAAAGTCTGTTAAGATACACCCCATTGAGGTCATCTTTTAAAACATCAACTAAGTTCACAGGCGGACTATCAAAAGTAGAAAAATCAGCATCTAAACAATAGCTTATCCTAGCAAGACTATCCGCACATCTATTCGCCTTCCAGAAGCAATACTTAATACATATCTGTGGAATGAGAGATATCAAAAGCCTGCAATCCTCCAACAAAGGAGAAATGATGTTATTTACGTAAGACGGATTTCCTAAGGCATCTACAATAGCCTTGGCATCAAGCTCAATCTCAAGAAAAGAAATGTTTAGGTTGTTGCATAGAAGAAGCCCCTCCCTTAATCCCCACAGCTCAGCAGCAAAACTGCTTGTCATGCCAATACGCCTACTAAAACCAACAATCCATCTTCCTGCATCATCCCTCACTACCCCTCCACAACCTGCCAAGCGAATATTACCACAAGAGGAGCCATCTGTGTTGAGTTTCCACCAGCCTTGGATCGGCTTCTCCCATCTAATCCTCATCAAAGTCTTTCGAGTCACCAGCCTAGGGGAGGCAACGCAATGAACAAACTCTAAGGCTTGATTTACTATCACCACAGCTAGCTTCGGGTTCCTGCTCTTCCCATCAAAAACCAAATTGTTCCTACTCTTCCACACATTCCAAATAGCAAAAGGAAAAACAACTCTCCAAGGTGGGTGAGAAGCACCTAAACTGGAATTAAGTTTACTGTTTAACATTAGCCATTCCTGAAGGTTACTCCTCCAAAAGGCTTGATTGGAAGATAACACCCCCAGCTGGTTCCACAACCCTCTTAACATAGGACAGTCCCTAAGGGCATGCAGAATACTTTCAACTCCTACCTGATATATTGGACATGTAGTATCCTGAATAACACCCCTCCTCTCCAGGCAAACCTTAACTCCAATGCTATTATGGATGCATTTCCAAAGAAAGGTTCTAATTTTAGGAAGAGTACCCACTTTCCAAATCCAGTTAGCGGAAATCGATTCTGAGCATTCAGCCCCCATAGCAATCTGATAAGCACTTTTCAAATCGAAAGTGCCTTGCAGAGACCCTGACCATGCCAACTTATCCCCAACTCTACTCAAAAGCGCCACGGGGGTTGCTTGAATCAATCTTTTAACTCCTAAGGGAAGCTCAAAAATGATCTTTTCCCAATCCCAACTCGTATCCATCATAAAGTCTTTAACTTGTAAAAGGCTAGCCTCCCTAGTAATTGGACCCTGGATCAGCCCTCTAAGAGAGCCTTCATTTATCCAATTATTTTGCCACACATTAAACCCACTATCCCTACCAACCAGCCACCTGCTACCCTTATTGAAAGTATCCATACCTTTCTTCATTGCAGCCCATATGGAAGAACAAGGAAGTCTATTGGCATTGGCAGCAATTCTTCTTCTCTGATTACAATATTTCAGCTTCAAAACTCGAGCCCAAGGGGCCTCCTTTTCAGTATGAAACCTCCAATTAAGCTTTGAAAGGAGAGCTATATTCTTGCCCTTAGCTGATTGCAACCCAAGGCCCCCTTCCTCCTTAGACTTTATCACCTTATCCCATCCAACCCAATGCATTTTTTTGACTGAAGCCGACGATCCCCAAAGGAAGTTTCGGTTAACTCTATCTAGCCCATTCAAAATTCTTCCGGGCAAATGGGTACATTGCATGATATATGAAGGTATAGCAGCCAATTTACAAATTACTACAGACTATGGCATTTAAGGCTAAAGTACAAATAGGACAAATAGGGAAAAACCACACGGGTCATTAATTTTAGTTTAAAAAACTCTCTGAATTCTCAACCAATCATATATATGAGATCAATGTATATTTTATCTGGCATTTAAGGCTTAAGTACAAGGTAAACTGTTTTGCACAACCAAAACATGTGTTCATAATGTTTTTTGTTGACCCTTTAATAGTGTTATAACGGTTCAAGTCTCTCTCGTTGTTGTAGCTAGTGAATTATCCAAAACAAAATGTATATATAGTCACCTCATTTGTTGAACAATATCTTGCATCCAATGCAAAATCTGCTATATGATGAAAAAAAAATGCAGATATAGAGAAATTCATAAAACAGGCATTTTTACTTTTTTTTTTTCTTTAAAAAAAAAAATTCTTTCCCTAGTGTATTGGTAGATAGGAAGCATAATATTAGCAGTAATTTCCATACATTGTAAACGGACATGTAAAGTAAGAATAAGTTTTTTAAAAAAAATGGCAATCACACTCACTAACACAAACAGACAAAAAAGGAAAATAAAAATTCTCCAGTAGCTCTCAAGCAATAAACATAATAAGAAAATATGAATTAAAGAATAGTGTGATTAAGGGCCCATTTAGAAGAGGAGTTTGAGTAATGTTATTTAAGTTTTTTTTTAAATACGTGTGGATAAAAAAGTGTATAAAAATGCATATAATATTATTTAAAAATTAAAAATGTGTGTTTAAGTAGCTATAGAATAACTTAGTACCCATGCTAACTTTTACAATATCGAGGCCCCAGAGCAACGGTGATGAGTGAGAGAGATGGAAAGGGTAAGATTGAGAGTGTGTTCGGTCCCATTTGGTCTAGTTTGGTCCTTATTTATTTTCAAATGAAACTGTGACGTGTCCACAATCCACATGATTAACTGATGCAAAAAGTGACATTTAATAAAAGCCATTTAAATGTATTGTACCTGTTTCTCAACCAAAAAAAAAAAGTTTTGTTCCAAAAACGATGTCGTCTCCTTATGTAGCTGTTAGATTCCAGAGCCTCATTATCGAAGGTATAGAGTTGTTTCGCCACAGGCAGTGGATTTTGAAATAGGAGAAAAAACAATATTACTTGCATAGATAATCTTGGCTTCATAGTTGTGTGCTCAATGGGAAAGGTTGTAATAAATAATTTATTGTGAAGTATTTTGGGAAGTATTTTGTAAGGTAAACTACTGCTAAAGCATTAGGTGGAAACTTTTGTTATAAAAATATTTTCCTTTTAATCTTATCCTCTCTCTGAAATTTCCCAAAAAAAAAAAAAAAAACACATTTCGTCTTCCTAAATAGGGAGGAGGTTGTGCGGGCTCACCAATTTGTAAATTGTTTTACCAACAATTTGACAATGGATTTTTTGGTCAAACTAAAAATATTTTAAATGACTTAATTTAATTATTTTGTCCAAATCTATTAGTACATGAAGTCATTTAAGAATTTTTTAAATTAATATTAATTAAACTATTAAGATCTTTTAAATAATGCATCTTAGGAATGTTTTCAATGAAATTTTTAATACTAAAAACAAATATCATTTTCTAACTAAAAATTCATTTTCCACATATTAAGTTCCAGCAGCATTTGTTTTCCTTTTTATGGTTCTTACCCTATTAAATCTCAATTACTTGTCCTTTTTATCAATGAAGAGTGTTGACTACACTTGCAAATCGGTAACTGTGGCTGTAATCAGAGTTTTCCCTTACTAAATACTAATCAGCTTGAAAGATTATCAAACAAAACTTGAACAACCAACGAGATCTGGCCAGATTTTCTTAACTCAAGATTTGCTCAATAATATACTTGTCTGAGATCTTTTGTAATGTTAATGATTTGAGTTTGAACAATGAGCTACTCTCTGCAACTGGCTAGATTACAATTCTAAACATGTGAAGTCCACCAACAGCCTATATAAATCTCATCCATATAGGCAAATGACACAAGTTTGTCTCTAATATTTCCCTTGTGCATGCTAGAGTTTGTCGATCTACCTAGGGAACAAAACAAGCATACAATTACTTGGACATCATCTATACAATATCTAAAAGCTTAAAGGTAGCAATTATTATTGCTAAGCTCCTGTAAAACTACATCAACATAGCATTTCAATTCACTTCAGCCTATTTAGTCTATTTTGGTCCACTTCAATCCATTTCAATTATAAGATCTATTAGTAACAAGATTGTTATGCTTTTCTACCCTCAAATCTAGTATGCACCACGTGTTGAATTTCACAACTCCTTTTAAAATAAACAACTTGGAGTCCAAGCAATTGATTTTTTTAAGATTCCCATATTTAAATTATTTGGCAAATATACTAATACCCTATCCCTCATCTGGAAATCTTGGTTCAAACCCTTTGCTACCAGTTGAAAGATGCCTTTTATTTGCATTTATTGTGGTTCTCTCTTCATGAGTATTCTAATTGTAACATTCTTATTATTACAAATACATCAATTTCCATTTTTTTTCAAAAAGTAATCCAAGATTTTTTGTTCCTATATAATTCACATATTAGTTTTACAATATATTACTACATGCAGACACACCCAATTTAGACAAATATATATATATATATATATATATGTGTGTGTGTGTGTGTGTGTGTTTTTAATGTCATAAATTTGCAAATATGGACATTATACAATTGAGTAATGTTTGTTTAAAGACACAAAACTCCTGTCTGGCATCAAATTAGATACTGATTGTCTTACCAGAGTGTACAATCTCATTAACCAGATTCGTTTTTACTTTGTAACTTTAGGTTGATTTACTGAAGAACAAGTTTCAATTTGATCATGCTTTCAATTATAAAGAAGAGCCTGACTTGAATGCAGCTTTGAAAAGGTCAGTGAATTCATCTTCCAAGCAGAACATAAAGCACCATTGTCTAAGCTTTAATCAGAGTTTATGAGACTGATAGTGAACTAAAGGATCACCAATTTGGATGGACTAATAATCATATAAAATGCATTGAATTTTATTTGGCTAGGAATATATGAAGGTTTTAATTTTTTTTTTTCTTCTATTTCAATTTTTCAGGTCTCTGATTCTATGGCCAATATTCATGCTGCATTGTTTTGTCAGGTACTTTCCTCAAGGTATTGATATCTACTTTGAGAATGTTGGGGGTAAGATGCTTGATGCAGTGCTACTAAACATGAGGATTGGTGGCCGCATTTCTGTATGTGGGATGATCTCACAATACAACCTTGAGTATCCTGAAGGTGTGCACAATTTATTGCAACTGATAGAGAAACGGATCTGCATGGAAGGATTCCTGGTTCCCGATTACGATCACCTTTATCCAAAGTTTTTGGAGTAGGTTCCACCTTACATCAAAGAAGGGAAGGTTATATATGTGGAGGACATAGCTGAAGGCCTTGAGAGTGGACCAGCAGCTCTCGTTGGACTCTTCACAGGCCGCAATGTTGGAAAACAAGTTGTTGTAGTTGCTCGCGAGTAACTCACTTCATGTACATCTTCATTCCCCTAAAGCTATAGGTCCTTGGAATGCTATCACCTGTAAAAGTATGCACTTATACTTCCAAAAGTTTTGCACAGTAGTGTTTTGTTACTGTGTGAACTAGAAATATGTATCCTCAGCAAATGTTAAATTTTAGAACTAGCGCTCAATCTTTCAACCATGATACTTTCACATTGGAAGTATCAAGGTCCTTTTAGATCTAGTTTTCTAAATAAGGATGATTTGTGATTAGAGCAATATCATTTTTACATGAGTCCACAGCTGAAACCACATTTATTAACGCCAAACCAATCACACCATGTCAACTCAAGAGTTATCAAAAAGACTGCAAAAATTGTCTCTAGACTAATTGTTGTTATTTTGCATAGAATTATCTTGTGAAATGCCAGCTTACTATCCAATTTCGTCGTCCACCACAAGATTGGGAAGAGGAAGCCTTTGACCGGTTTATGGGGCTAGTCTATTCCTCGTCAGTGAGAGGGTTTGGTCCAGATAAGGTTTGTTGGAAGTCTGCAAGGAATACAAGATTTGAGGTTAGAAGTTATTACAGTTCCTTCTACCCTCATAATCTTGTTTCCTTTCCATGGAAAATGATATGGCAATCGAAGGCGCCTCCAAGGGTAGCCTTCTTTTCTTGGTCTGCTTCCTTAGGTAAGATCTTAACAACAGACAACCTTCATAAAAGACGAGTGATAGTTCTTGACTGGTGCTCTATGTGTAAGAGGTGTGGGGAGTCGATGGATCATCTTCTACTTCATTGCACCATAGCTTGGGAGTTGTGGTCTTTGGTATTCTGTTTGTTTGGCATTCAGTGGGTTATGCCTCGTACTGTTATTGAGGTGTTTGAAGCTTGGCAAGAAAAGTTTGCGCGTCATTGTCACATTGATGTTTGGAGATTAGTACCTCACTGCTTGATTTGGTGCATTTGGCGAGAAAGGAATGCTAGAAGTTTTGAGAGCTGTAAACAATCTTTGCTGGAGATTAAGTCTTTTTTCTTACACACACTCTTTGAATGGAGTGTGGTTTTTTCTCATTTTTCTTGTTCTTCCTTTTCTATTTTTCTTGACCGTTGTTCTTTTGTTTCTTGATTTTTGTACCCATAGTACATCCCCAATGTACTCGTCTTGGCATTTTCTTTATTATTATTAATAATATTCTTACATTATTTATCAAAAAAAAAAAAATTTGAGTTTCTTTCTCATCAAAAAAAAAATGGAGTTTTTTTTAGGACAGACCACCTATGGTAGAGTGAAGAAACAAATCAAAACAATCACGTACAAGAGACCTAACATGAATTTCTGGCCTGTTCTCTTACAAAATTTTCTGTTGCAAAGCAAAATTGACAGTCTGACATGACATATATGAGAACAAACAGCCCTGACGGGAAGCCAATACAAACCCCCACAAAAAAATTAAAACATATTAATCCAATACACACAAGCTTAACACTAGTACCTTGAGGCTGAATTCCTTTGGCCCCAACTTCTTTCCATTTCACCCTTTCCTTGGTCAGACAAATATATACAGATACTGAATGTGCAGATGGATACCTCACTCAAGTTTCTCCAACACTGCCAGAGATGCTTTCCCAAGTTCTCAAATTATAATGGAAATGAATATCCACGAAGGTGCTTGGAATCCACACCTGACTCCCGGACAAGTGCTATCCGCCCAGTTCGTGCCACCTACAAAGAAGAGGAAGAAACATCATAAAAATCAGTATAAATTTGTCACATCGCACGAAGGCACACTGTAAAGATACAACAGAAAATCATAACACTCCCCAAAATCAATAAAACTCCCACTGAAAATTCATTTCCAGTTGATAAAATTTATGACCTCAAGTGGATCCAAATGAAATCAAGATTTTTGGAACCAACACTTTCCATAGATGTTGTAAAGGAATCGATCTTGGCCACTTAAGACAGAACAACGGCTCAGATAATAATGTCAAAATTTGAGGCCCCAAGAAAATTCTAGAATACACCTAAAGTTTAAAGATTGGAAGACAAACCTCACAAATGCCATAGGGCTCTAATAATCTTTGCAGAGCAACCATCTTGTCCAAATCCCCCGTAAGCTAATATTCAAGTACCAGAAGCAAATTTTATTAGTTTCAACGGATAAAAGGGCCTAAAAATAGTAGAAGCAACAAAAAAAAAAGTAGAAGATTCATTTTACATTAACAGCAGGAAGATAAACTCCAATAACACCTTTTTTAAACTAACATCCATTTTCTTTGTAGCAATCACATATATTATGTAGTAAATCTTCAAAACGGCCACTAGATTCATCTAACACGCAGAAAAGTACAGAAAAAGAAGAGTAGGGAACTGCAAAACATGCCATGCTAGTTACAATAATAATTTATGCAGAAAATCAAATAATTTTCATTTTGGAATAAATGATAGCATATTTAGCCAAAGAAAAGAATTATGATAGCCTTGAAGAATAATGCATATTATTGCTAATTGCATTAACCGGGGAAAATGGCACATAAAGTGTGTGCAATCATAGAGGTGGATCTGGCAAGTGTTAATTAATGATTGCATACTTATCCAAGGAAAAAATCTATGATAGCCTTGAAGAAAATTTCACATAATTGCCAACTGCATTAACCAGGGAAAATGGTACATAAAGACTAAAGAGTGTGCAAATATTATCATTTGGGAAAAGTTACCAGATGACCTAAGGATAGGAAATACTTTTAGAAACTTTTATGGGACAAGAGAAAATCAACTAATTATTTTGATAGCTTTTTATAATTCCATGAACATGATATCAAAACTTTCCTAAAATAGTCCATTAAAAAATGCCCTAAGGACACCCGTTAACTGGACCCTTATCATATTTATACCTTCCAATTGAAGGTGAATTGGACCCTAAAAAAGATAAATTTCTAGCCTTTCTTCAGGATCCTTGGGAATTAGCTGACAAATTTGACCAATATATGGAGAGGTGGGTTTGGCAAGTATTAATAAATTATTTTTAGGCCAAAAATATAGTACTGGTCCCTAAAGTTAGCGACTGAGCACTTTTTTTTTTTTTTTTGATAAGTAACGAAAAAAATATATTAGAGAAGAACACAGCCCCATACATAGGAAATGTACTAAAGAGGCAAAAATATCAAGAAACCAAAGTTTTAAAAACTTTTAGTCTCTAAAGTTTCAAATGAGCACTATTTGTAATACCCCACATAATTTTTTTTATTTTAGAGTTTTCTTTAAAATATAATTGTTGGGCTATAGGCTTTCTTTTAATTGTTATTGCAGCCCACTACCCACTAAGCCCACATCTTATAATACAAGCTACAGAATAGAGGAAGAGATAGTCAGGGTTTTATCTAAAAGGCTAAGAGGTGTTTTCCTTGGAGTTAGTACACGTACAATTGAAGAGACAATCAGATTGTTCAAGGTAAGATTTCTCTCAATTAGAAACAAGAAAAAATTAGAATTTTATTAGGTTATTTAGAAATTTGATTTTGATCCTAAAATTTATATTCTAACGTTTAGATTTTCCGTTGGATTAGATATTAGATTTGAGCCAGTGGAATTTCACGAATCAATTTTTTTTGTTTAAGTCTTCCATTGGATCTGTACATATAATCCTAGATTGAAGTCAAACAATTCGGCCCTCCTTCTTTCATTGAATTGGTATATATATATATATATAATGGTTAAAGAAGGTTAAAGGAGAAGTCAAAGAAGGGGCTACGTTGGATTTGTGTATATATATATAAAGGTTAAAGAAGAAGTCAAAGAAAGTGGTTATTGTTCTTCTTGAATTTGTGTATATATATATATATATATATATATATATATATTGGTTGAAGAAGAAGTCAAAGAAGGTGGCTATTGATCTTTAGTTGGATTTGTATATATATATATATATATATATATATATATATATATAATGAATAGAAGAAGTCAAATATTTCGGCTGTGGTTTCTTTGCCTCTGGACTTATGCTATGCCGTGTTGTATATATATACATATACATATTAGGATATTAGGATAGTTGTAAAGTTTTCTATGATAGATATATATATAATATGGCTTGGTTGGGGTTATGTATATTAACTTAAACTCTAAAACTTTAGCTGCTGCCTCTGGGTTCTGATAAATTACTTTGCATTAGTGCTATCATTAGTTCAGCAAAGTATTTTACTAGTGAGTCAATTTTTATAGTTTAGTAAAATTTATATTTTGTAGAGGATATTGAGTAATTTTCATAATTGATTATAGGTCCGATTTAAAAGTGTCTTGAGGCTCTTTGGAGATTATTTTGGCTGGACTTTCAGAGTGATTTGAGTGCGGTAAGTAATTATGCATAATATGCACAAGTTTTGTTCTTTAGGTTCTTAGAAGTTAAAGATTTTCAAAGTTATATTTTTAAGCTTACATTTTTTTTAAAGTTTATCAAAAAGCATTGTTTTACACTATTGAAAGAGAAATTTTAATTGGCTTTTAAATAATGTTTTAAAAGAAATTTCAAATTTTAAATAACGATTTGAATGTCCAAAACCCATTTAAAAGAAGATTTTTAACTAAACTATTTTATGAAAATAATTGAGTTTCAAAGTAAGTTTTCTAAAAAGATTTTTGTTCTTTAAATTGTTTCAAACCAACGATTTCGAAATCATATTCTTGTTTTTCAAATGGTATTTAAGACGTTCCTTTTAGCAAACTGGATTTTCAAACTTATTCAATAATTGTAAAAACATTTATATAAACTCTTCAGTTCCTATTCGTTCCCTAAGAGAGTCAAGCATCTTTTGATTTATGTTTCAATTTGATATTGTGATATTTAATATATCTTTATTGTTGGAACAATTGTTAATATTGAGAAAATTATTATATGTTGTATAAACTTTATTGTTTGAGATATGTGACTCAAAATGAGTGTTTTTAGAATTGATCGATATATATGTGTAAATCCGCTCACGGGATTGTATGTGAGAATATGTGTTGATCCCTCACCAAGCAGGTTAAATGTTGGTATCCGCTCACGAGTTGTATGTGAGAATATGTGATGTGTATATGTGACACCGTGCTCGATCAATTATTTGTATGTGTTTCCAAAAGACTTTAAGATATGATTATATGTGTATTAAGTGATTCTTTACATGTTTTGAAAACTATATTGGATATTTTGAGTGAAATTGTGAAATCAAACTCGTGCTTTGTTTGACTCTATTCCGTTGTGTATTCTGTATAATTACTTACTAGATGTGTGGCTCACCCCATCAATTAATATTTTCAGATTAAAGTATAGTTGGGAATTAGAACCTTTGGACCGCTTGTGAGGTGCAAGGTAGAGCGTGGAAGTTGTAGGCGGCTTCAGTGTTACTTGAAGACTCATTAAATTTTAGTTACCTTTGTTTTGTAGTTCACATTTTATATAGTGGAGTTTATTTTCAATTTGTGGAGTTTTGAAAAGATTAATAGTTATTATTATTTTTATTTTCTGCTTAGACTTCACAATATTTTGGAGATTATTATGGAAATTGTGGATTTTGTTTATTATAAGAGGTTTATCAGAAGCATTGTTTATTTGGAGTTTTATTGAATTAAGCTTAAATAAATTAGGTTTATTGAGCTAAGTAAGGTTAGCAAGATAATCAGGTATCTAAATTCATGTTTCATGGATTTGGGTCTTGACACTATTAGTCTCTAAAGTTCTAAAAATGAGCATGGTCGGTCTTTCTGTTACATGTAATAAAACACATGACCCATTTATGAACCAAAATAAAACCCAGTTTCTCTAGAATCCAAATCAAACCCACCAACCCTCTCCACACCTAGAAAGCACGGGTGCGGCTTCAAGGCTGCCGCACCTGCACCAGATGCGCACCGACGTGGCGTGCGGTGCATGACACCGCTGTTCGTGCGGGCCCGATTCTGGCCAAAACAGGCCGCCACCATGTCGCCGGCCTCCATTCTTCTACTTCATGTGGCCTTGTGAGAGAAAAAAAATTTAAAAAAAAAAAAAAAAAAGAGAGAGAGAGAGAAGGAAGAAGAGATAAGGATGCCACTGCTTCACATGACAGAGAGAGAAAGGGAGAAAGTTGTAGAATGTGGATAGATTTTAGAATAGGTGTATTAGTATAAGAGATAAGGATTTAAAAAGTCAAAAAGATAGAAAAAGTTGGAACTTGTGAAAACAGTAAAAATACAGGTTTTGATTCTTTGATTGTATCACCTTTACCCATCAGTTTTTATTATTCTTTAACACTTTGATATTATCACCTCATTACTTTTTTTTTTGAAGGACAATAATTTAATATTATAAATATGTTATTGGGCTAAAATTGGGGTTGTTTAAACATTATAATAATATATATAAATATGCTTTTAAATTTATTAATATATGTTTACCATTACTCTTAAATTGGTATATGTTTACCATTATATAAAAAAATATGCTTAGCAATATATAGAAAATATAAATAAAAATGTTTTTAATAATTTTTTAATCGCCGCATCCACACCCTACTTTTTAAAAAATTTCCGAGTCCCGCACCCGCATCCATACCCACACTCTAATCCAAATCCGCACCCCTGCTTCATAGCTCCACACTCTGGTAGTGGCTCCTCCTAATCTGGACCTCTGACAAATCTCTAGCCGGAGTGATAGCAAATCCTCCCCCTCCAACTGTCACACATATACGAAAAAACCCAACTATGAATTGGGTTTCTAGAGAAGGGGATAACTGGAATTTAATTAAATTTGATTTACTGAGGTACAGAGGTTGGTGGAAGAAGGATATGGATAAGGGAGAGGTTTTTGTTTTTTGTTTCAATGGAGATGATTTTATTGATTTGTTTGTTAAATTGTTTTAAATTCAAAAATAATTATCTGCGGAGTAATTTACAACTTAAGCTTGTAACTTCATATCCTGATTGTGATTCTTCTTAGAAATGCAAAGTAAGATCTAACGAAAAATACCCAAGTGGTTCTTAGTTCTTTGAATTCTTTTTATTTTTTGTTTTTGTTCTCTTTCGAATTTGGTTGATGTAAGAACTATAATGATGAAATGATGTGCACGACAAGAGGATGGTGAGTTACACAGATCAGACTTTTGTTGTCTTGTACTCAGTCTGTAATGGAGGGCCTGGGTTGACATGTATGATTGTGATAGCTGGATGTCCAGATTGGAAAGGAGGTGGGTGGGCTTGATTTTGGTTTGGGGAAAAATGGGTTTGATTTGGGTTAATTACCAGGTCATGTGATTTGTGACGTGGTGGATGATGATAATTTTTAATATTAAAAATGGTGCCATGTCACTTAAAAAATGGCATGTCAATGTTTTGTTAGTCACATAGGTAAATAGATTAACGGAAGTTAACAAAAGGACCAACAACGATCATTTTTAAGACTTCAGGGACTAATAGTGCTCACCTAGTAAAGTCCAGGGACCGACAGGTCCGACATTGTATTTTCGTCTTATTTTTAATTTGGACCTTTTCTACTTAACCTTTAAAAAATTATTATAAAAAAAAAAGCCATTGCAGCTAAGAGTGATAGGATAGCTATGCTTTCTATCAGATCTCTGCACATGCATCTGAGCGTTGAGTGTTGTTTGGAGGCCCTTAGAGAATAACTAAGTCAAAAATTAAATACTTTTTGAAAATTTAGAAGAGAGACTTCTCTGTCATTACATCTGTACAACAGCTGCAGATTACTCTTTTTTAAATAAACTGTAGGGCATAACTGTGGACTCTGAATTTTGACCAATTACCTCCCAACTAGGAACTAACGAGCTACAGACATGGACTAATGCAAAGAGTCCACAACCCCACCTCTTCACCCTATCCTAATTAGCATGCAACTTGCAAGGTCTTCAGTGCAACTCTTGCTTAACAAAAAAATCTCACATTCTCTCATCAAATACTTGATGGCATCAACATATATGGTCAAGAGATACAATAACATAATACTTGAATGGAAATCGCTGTAGAAATTATAAAAATTACCTCAAGGGTTACTGTGTGATCAGACACATCAACAGCTTTGGCCCTAAAAATGTTGGCAATGTCAAGTACATCCCGTCGAGCAGTAGCATTGACAGCAATTTTTACCAACATCAATTCGCGCTCAGCAAATGGCAAGTTGGTAATATCACGAACCTGAAGGCAGCATTAGTTAGAAATTGGACATTGAAGGAATCATGCCATCAGAGTACAGAAAGGCTGAATTTATGAATCCTTCAAGTAGACCTCCTCACAGCTAGTCCAAATTACCAAGATAACAAGACCAGCAAGAACCACAAAAGCATCAGGACAAAGGTTCCAAGTGGAATTTGTCAGATATAGAGTGATCCACTATGATTGGCCATTTATCATACAAGTAAAAAGAACAGGAACCTACAGAAAATTAACCTCATCTAAGACATATATGCATACTTTAACTTGGGATCTAGAAGGTAATGGTGAAAATTTTAAATCACCATAGCAAGGCAAGGGCAAGTTCTCTTCCTCAGAAGATCGTGGATAGGTCCCACATCATCAAATATGTGCAGCATACTTAAGTTTATATAGTATATGTGCTTTATTAGGTTATTGGGTTTTAGTAGCAATTAGTTTGCGCTTAGTAGTCAAAGCTTTGGGAACCTACGGCATTACATGCAATCCTTCCTTGTATGTTAAAACTAAGCCATATTACATAGGTATTTACATATTTAATGCAATGCATCCTTCATCATAGTTGAGTGTCCTCACCTCATGAAGATCTCCTAGCTTATAAAGCTGCAGCACCAACTTGCTAATTGATTCATCTGTTCCAGGAACAACAGTTGTAATGCGAGAGAGCCCCTCAACTTCAGCATGTCCGACAGCCAAACTCTAATATGAAGAAATAAAGGAAAGTGAGTAAGCAAATGAGAAAATCTTGCAAACAAAAGCATTATCAATTATACAAGAAAAAAGGTAAGAAAAAGAAGCAAATTACCTGAATGTTATAGCCCCTTCGAGCAAAAACCCCAGTAACAATGTTGAGAACTCCAGGACAGTCATTTACAAGCAAGGATAAGGTGTGCGATCGAAGTCCATTTGTCTGAAAACAGCCCCGGAATTAAATTGTGTGACATAAAACAACTAGTAACCACTCCATTTCAATATCACCAACTGACAAATTGTCACATGGCCACGTCTCAGTCATAAGCAATAGGCAAAAACCGTATGCAATATATATTTTGACATCAAATACAAATATGAATAACCACTCAAAGCTAAAGTCAAAACTTGTAGAAGACAGTGTTCCACTAAGCCTCACTGTAAATTCCTGAAAAAGCTCATAAACCTTTCAAATTCAAATTATGATATCACGAGTTTTTTAGCAACCAAGGTTGTTGACTAAGATGCCAAATATTGTATCAGATTATGTATGAGCTTCCAACTAGAATCAGTAAGACTCAACTTGGCGTTTCTTCAAGTTAGATGGTACACATAGCAAACTACCCATTGCAATCAGGGTTCCTTAGAAAGACAAAGGTAAAGAAACTCAAGCAACAATTTGATAGTTTACTTGTAATACATAAATAAAAATCAAATTCAAAGTTGATAATGTCATCTACAGAACATCCCACAAGCATCAGCAGCTAGATTCACCCAGAAGGTACCAGAAAGCTCAGGAGAAATCTTGTCTTTCGCAGGCATGAAAAGGTGTAATACAATGCAATAAAATGCATATTTCATGCCAAGAAGCACCATAATCATATTTTCTTAGGAATTCTATGGGAGGCCCAAGAACAAATTTGATGGCTCTAGAATGCGGTGCAGCAGTTAAAGTGAAGTGGTCCATAGCAGCTTTACCATGCGTTCAACTCAACTAATTAATTCAAGTCAGACTACACAACTGTGATTAATTGAGTTCCCCAACTGGCCCATTCTTCAGTTCTCAAGAACTAAACTAAGGTGGCAAATATCACTCAAAACTAAAATTAATAGCCTTTAATTAAGAAATCAACTGTTACATTTTAACTTCCAAAATAAACAATAAGAACTGATAACACAAACAAGTATTAACCAAGTTGGACTATGATTCCAAGAAGAAGATGAAGAAAAGAAAAGAAAAGGATCACAACTATCTATGAATTATCTTACGTCTTCATCATTGAGAACACCCCAGTGAGCATCAAGAACTTGATTGAATGCAAATCCATCAGATGTCTCCACAGGATAAACATCACCCTTCATGAAGAAAAAAAACATATGAGATACTGAATAAAAATTTAAAATGATAAGACTCCCTCCTTCCTATAATTAGTGGCTCATTGCATTTTGCTTGCCCATTACGTATGTCTACATGCAATGGTAAAAAATTACTTCTTTTGTGACGACATGGAACCTCATCAAGGCAAGGCCCCTTGGATCCACCTCTAGGGAGTAAACCATAGATACCCAATCCCACCTGCCAGGACCATGTATAGCTCATCCCAAGCCTCCAACCACTAGGCTACATCCTAATATCAAAAATTTAGGAAATTTTTATTTAAAAGTTTGAGTTAGTCTTGATTGCTGTCATTAAAATTTGTGCAATTATCAATTGAGCCACTCATTATGGGATGGGAGGAGTCAATAAGTAAACAAAAAGGAGCAGGAAAAGGAATAAATTCAGAATGATAGGACAAATAATTTATTTCTTTAGTAGCTATGCCATGATAAATGTGTCAAGACTGTGGTTTGGATGTACAAATATAAATAATAATAAAAAGTGTCAAGGCCTTCAAGCAGGGACATAAATATAGGGAAAAAAAAATTGTACACTATATAGTGTGCTTAACAAGGCATATGTAAAGATATATTTATAAATCAATTACAATAGTCTCTATTAAGGATAATAAATATATAACCAATAACAGTGTAATAAAAAATAATGCTTAGAACCACTACTTACCACAAATCAAATCATAAAGTCCAATCTGAAACTCTAATTATTACAACTTTGTACCAATTTCAGATTTTAAAAATCATCTATGCAAAGTATTCAAGCTAACATCATACACCATACCCCAAACAACAAATAGGTAACTACCAAAATTATTCTTTCTTAGGTACTACCCCCTACCCCCCCCCCCCCCACCCCCGCAACAACCAAAAAAATGTAAAGCTTAGACAAGCTCATACCCCTGCATATATGTCATGTCCACCATTGAGTTCTGCATTTTCAAGAGGACCACGGGCAGGCATTGTTACTTCAAGATCTGGATATGAAGCTGCTGAGAATCGCCAAAATGGAGCAGATGCACCCATTCTTTCCCTTCTTAATGCAATCTACTAAGTGGAACGGTTTCAAAAATTAAGACATGGAATGCATGTTCAAATAATAAAAAACCAATGTTTCATAAGAAAAGAGAAAAGAACAATGACTTTCTAGGGAAGTTCTGAACCTTTCCAGTTCTGGCAATTTCTTTGATTCCAAACTTGCTTAAGTTCCTTTGCATAGCAACCATCTTCCCTGGATCTCCAGTTACCTATGTAACATTCAGAATAAATAATTTGTATTAAGGACCTTATAACAGAAATGAAAATAAGCAAAACTGTATACAGATGCTCAATTAAATATGAGATCTAATTAGATCCAAAAAGATGCACACACAATTGACATTGTCTACCTCCACTAAAAACCTCAAACAAGTTACACAAAAAAAAGTAGGCATCCAAAAAGCATCATGAGCCCAATAGAATGAGATCAAGACCAAAGATACAGAATTACGCTCCCATCACATCATGCCAAGTTTAAAATTTTGCAAACATTCAATTGTAATATTATTGTATATCCAGTGACAAAATACCTCAAGGTTTCATTTGCTAAGTTGATGTGCACTACTGACAATAAAAGCTGTCCCGGATGTAATTTAATGAACGTTTCCCAAATCATGAAGCACAACTTCTAAGATTCCATAGAGAGGATCATTTAACAAGAGCGGCAGCCCAAGAACTTCCCCACCAGTTCCAATTTGTTAACAATATTCAAACTTTAAATGTTAAAGTTATGATTTTCCAAGTTTTAAACAAAGCCTACTAACCAATAACCACATTGACATGCACTCTCTATCACACACAAGCACACAAAATTATAAATGTCAAACAATGTAAGGGTTCAAGTTTTTGACTGCTCAGACAATGTATAGATAATATATGATATAAAAAGGAAGAGTAGAATAACGCCAATCTTCACCTCAATTGTCAGAAAGTGTTCTGAGATATCCACAATCCTTGCTCTGAATGTGTCCACTAACCACATGATCTGAAGATCAACCATGTATGTAACAAGGTTTTGTTATCAAAGAAAATGGTAACAATTAAAAGCATAAAACTTCTATAGATTCAAGAAAAGTCTCAATGTTCAGCATTTAGATAATTACTATGTAACTACCTCAGCACGGTACTCTGGATTTGCATTAACTTTTATGAGCATTAGCTCACGTTCTACCTGTGGCTCATTTGATATATCTTCGACCTGGTTATCAAATCAAAAGCCACAAGTTAAGAATTTTGGGATTTGATACAAGTAATAATCTGAAGAGCAAAAAAGTAAAGCAATAAAAGATGGAGAAAAAAACAGATAAAACAAATAAGTCAAGAGCTACCTTTTTTCATAAGGAATTTTTAAGAAAAGTGTAAAAGGGGCACAACCCATATACACAGGGTATATACAAGAAACATACCAAAAATTATCAATTAAAACTATAAAAATCAACAAATTCAAGTAAATTTTAAAAAAGATAAAATTTTATGTGGAAGTCATCCAATAATATAAAGTCCTCAAGAACACAAGCTTTACATTATGAGTTCTTCTTTCTCGCCGAACGCACCACATAAAACATAAAGGGATTGCATTCCGTGTATACACATTATGATGTCAACCGCTTTCCTTTCCAAGAAGCCAATAACTCAACCACACTTCTGGGCATAACCCACTGAATTCAAATGAATGTAATTCATAGCACATAACTGTCTAGAAACAGAACAATGGAGGAGTGCAAGATCAGTAGCGTCTCCATTTTCCTTGCACATAACACCAATCTACTACAATAGTCAGGCGATACCTCAAATCAACCATCATTATGATTTTCCTCCCAATGCCATTGTCCAACTAAAAACGCCACTCTAGTTGAGACATTGGTCTTCCAAGTGCCTTTCCAAGGAAAAGACAACCTCCATTAGTGTTTAAGACTTACAGAGAGTCTTCAACTCAAACACACAGTGTTTTGAATAGTACTAACATAATGTATCCCCTCCACTCTTCCCCACTTAGTAGAGTAGAGAGTGTCTAGAAAAGAGATTAGAGACTCTAACTCCCAATTGTTCATTGCTTTAATAAAAATGACATCCCAATGAAGATTTCCAATAGAAGGTTTCATGTAATCTTCCACTGAAGCCTCTTTATTCCATTTAATTCAAAATAATTCCAAAAAGGCCTCCTTCTAGACCTACTCCCCACGCTATAATTATGCCAAAACTTATTGCTAGTGTTGCCACCCACCTCAAATCTATTGAACCTAGAAAAGTTTCCCAACCCTGCCTTCTTTTTGTCATAAGCTAACCCCATATTTCCCATTAGCTACATTTGAAACAACCCTACTCCTCTTCCCCACCAATTTAAGCCTTAGCCATTCCCACATCAATGCCTGGTTAAACATGACCAGATTCCTAATTTCCAAAACTCTAGATTGAATCAATTCACAAATCTTCCATTTGACAGAAAACGTTGACAACTATTAGGGGTTGATTGTGCCAAACATGATTTTACATCTCAGGAAGCCAGTTTTACACATAATTCTAAAGGATAATCTTAAATCTATATATGATTCTAAAGATAATGATTTTTTATGGGTAATTACAAAAACCCAGGTGCTTAAACCCATGACCTCCCGTCCACATTGCTTTTAAAAGGGGAAGAGCTGCCATTTGGGCAAGAGCTTTGCTAAATGACAAAGTGCAAAGTAAAATTCAAGAGCTAAGTTTTAACCTTTATAACATTCACAAGCTTCTGAAGCTGCTCCACAACTTGATGTAGCACTCTTTCAGTTCCAGACACAACTATTGTGAAAAGTGCTTTGTCCCTGTTCAGACCAACAGCAAGGGACTCAATGTTATATCCCCTCCTTGCAAAGACCCCTGCAATCCGATTTATCATTCCACTTTCATCTCCAACAAACACTGAAATTGTGTGCCGTCTCACCCTGGATCAAGTACAGAACGCAGTAGTGTAATTAAGTAAGGAGATCAATTCAAGTGTATCACAAACAAGCAGAACTTAACTGCCTAATGATTCCATTTCAACCAGAACATGAGTAATGACATTGTATATCATACAACTTCTATAGAGAGCAAAAGATTAAAAGAAGTGAAAGCTTCCTATGTAAAGTGACAAAAACCTTTACATTTTGAATCTATCAAAGAGGGAAAACACACACACACACACACATACACACAAAAGATAAATCCATTATTTATGAGGTAAAATTTAATATTGTTACATTTGTACCACACCATAGTAAAAGAAACTGAAAATCATATCTTTCTTATTTTTCATAAGTTTGATAGTGCCACCCTCATACATAAAAGAGATATTCTTGGATTATAAAAAAATTATTTAAAAAAAAAAAAAAAAGAGAGAGAGAGAAGCTCGACCCACCAAAGGAAGCAAAAGCCAAAACATATTTTCAGAGCCAACACATTAAATATATACATTTTTTCAAATTTTGACCACATATTTAATAGAAAATAATGGCAAAGATATCAAATTTAATACAGAATAATGGCAAATATATTAAATTTAGCAAAATTCAATAGAAATCAGCACAATCCAATTGAACACTCACACATATACCACAACCATATAACCAATTGACATCACTTATACATAGAGATTACAGAAAATAAATAACCCACAAACCAAACCAAGAAAAATTCAACAAAAACAATCAAAACCCAGATGACCAATCACATTCAAACACATGCAACCACAACCAAAAAAACCAAAAGATTAAGAAAAAAAAATAGTTGATATCAAAGCAAAAAGTGTAAATTTTTTATTGTACGAACTTTGATCGGGTCGAGGAAGGAGAAGAGCCATTAGATGGAAATGCAGAGTCAGCGATATTCTCGTCAACGTTTCTTTCAGAGACCAACACCGCCGTGCTCCTCCTTGAACTTGGCTCATGTTTGAGAGGTTTTGAGAGAAACCCAGAAAGCTTTGATGGGAAAGCTATGGCTGTTGAGAAAGCTGGGTTGAGAGAAGCGGCTGAACGAGGGTTCAGAGTGTGAAATGTTGAGGGTTGTGTTGAAATGGTCGCCATGTTCAACGAGAGAGAGAGAGAAGACTAAAAGATACGAAAAAACGATGTTGAAGGTGACAGTTATAGAATTTTATAGTGCCTCGCTAATCTACAGCTACACGTATTTTGGACGTGGCATCATTGGTGATCGGGTCGTACCATTTGGATTCGGGTAAATCTATTTTTTTTTTTTTATTATAGAAGGACAGATTTTGGTTTTCGAAACTCTTATTTGAAATTATTTTTTCACATTTTTCAATATCTAAGTAGTAAAAAATAATTTCACCACCGCTCCTCTTTGATGTGTTGGTCACTCTACAGGTATAAATGCTTATGGGTGTAGGGTGTAGGGTGTGAAAGGTAAGGGTCAAGGTTCAAGCCTTCAAAAAAGAGCTTCACACACACACACACACACACACATATATATATATATATATATATATATATATATATATATATACACTAGAAGAAATTCTATATTGTATAAAAAATAAAAAAATAAAGTAGTAAAAAAAATCACATTAAAAAAAGTAGTAAAAAAAATTTCAATAAATATCATTTAACTTTCTCAAAAATGACTTCAGGTTAAATGAAGCTAAATAAGAAAAATTAAGAGATAGTTTTTTTTTATTAATTTTTAAGTGTTACTAAATATAGAAAATAATTTGGAAAATAATTCATTTAAAAAATTTTAATATTGAAACATACAAGATGACGTGTACATAAAACCATCCATAAATTTTATGAACAAATATTGGGGTGGATTGAATATTTTATTTATTTTATAGCAATACTGGATTGAACTTAAATTTTTAGATTTACATAATATTTTAGACTAATGAACTTATCTATTGCCAGGTATCCTCGTAAAGATTCTAAGAGAAAACACTGCCAATCATGATAAATAAAATGATATAATTTTGTTAATATTAGTGCAATACCCTCTATTAGTAAATTAGTTATACTTGCCTTTATTGACTTTGCAAAGTGACCATATGACTATCTACCTATTTTAAATTATATAAGTCATTTAGTCATCTAAATAAGTAGCTTATTATTAGAAATACATATGATTAGTCATTTCTTTTTCTTTTTTTTATTGAAATATGGTTACTCAAACAAGTAACTGGGTTAGGAGATATTTTTTTTTTCTCCAAATCAATCTGAAAGAAAATTGTATCTGTATTCTAAAACGTTTCATTTCTCAAAGAACAAACTAGTAAAAAATAATAATAAAATATTAAGATCCCTTAAATTCATGAGAGGTCAAGCTCATTTTTAACATATTTGAATAGAAAAGTAATAGATGTGCACCCCTGAATTGGGCTCGTGGGCCTCGCAGGGATTTGGGCTCACAATCTATTTATATAGTATGCTTATGGATTTCTTACAAAGTGTGATGTTATGCCCGGCAGGCCCGTGTACTGGGCTTCCTTCCCCTACTTCTCACTGTCTCTTCCCTCTCTTCCTCGGGGAGAACTGACACCGCTCTCAATTTCTAGTTTTTTCTCTTCCTGAAATTGCCAACCCTTTTCACTGATTCCTCTTCGTCTATTTATAGCCCAATTTAGTGGACTGGTCATGATTATTTTCCTGATGGATGAAGGAAGGGGTCCAATACTATTACCCTTAAGTGGAGGTTTAGTTGGGAGTGGGAGAAAAACGAGTAGCATTGGAACTAGCTCCACCGCTGGGTTTGATGCTCGACAAGGGCATTCCCTAGGCAATGGAAAAGAGGTCCAATACCGTTTCATCTAAGTGGACGTCGGGTGGCGGGTAGGAGGAAATGATAGTGGCGCCGGGACATACCCCGTAGGTGAGTATGTGTTTGGCCGCAGGCTGCTTTAAGTGCTCCTAGATCGGACCCTTTGGATGGTACGAGCATTACAACGTGTGGTCGGCACGGGACTTCTATAAGAGTTAGTCCTTACGGGCCTTAGGGCAATTGGGCCTTAGGGCAATTGGGCTTGGCAGGGGAGTAGGGCCCGTACAGATTTTATGTGACACCTTAGTGGTAATAGGCTAATAGCAATTTTTTTTTTTTTTTGGGTGCCACATGTATGCAGTTTGAACCACATTTTCGCCTCCCATACTATCTACCCATAAAAATATAAATATAAAATAAAATAAAATCTTTTTATGAAAATATAAAACATAGCAGGGAAATTATTAAAATTGTGCTGGTTACTTTTTAAAATGAACAATGTTTTAAAACCTCTCAAATATATAATGGACAAATAAAATGGGATAGATGAAGTATAAAGTTCCTAGATAATAAAATTAAAACAGAAAATTACAATTTAAATCCTATAATTTAGGAGTGTGATAAATTAAACTTTATAGTTTATCAAATTAAACTCTATAGTTTATCAAATTAAACTCTCAAATCATAGCTAACCTCAAATACAATGTCACTCCACTTAAATGAACTAATGTTTAATTTGTCTTTGATAGGGTTTAATTTGTAACTTTTTGAAACCTTAGGGTTTAATTTTGTATATCCCTAAACTATAGGATATAAAATGTTATTTTTCCTATTGAAAATGAGTAAAGATAATAATAATATTTTCATAACAAATCTTAAGTGGCAAACTACTAGTTGTAAGTAAAAAAGTAATGTTTGTGACAAACCCAATTTAAAACTAGCAACAGATTGTCATCTAAGTTTTGTTATGAAAATGTAATGAAAGTAACACTACTCATTAAAAATTATAAAAATTGAGCTAATTTTTGGCAAGTTTAAGATGTCTTAGTTATCATATTCATGATGGAAACAATTTTGTGCAGGCTTTAAATAATTAGTCCTAAGCTCGATATCATTACTGATGGTACAACAAGACATTAGGCCTCCAAGCCCAATGAATATAATGGGTAGGATTAAACCTCAATGGACCTTTTAAGCCCAATAAAATTTAAGGACTTCACTACATGCTGTTGGGTTACTTACCTAGCAAGCCGAGTTCATTCAATCTTATGGGCCCTATCACCTACGTCACCAGCAAACAACTCAAGTTTCACAGGGAAAGCATATGTTGCCTAGTTTCAGGCCTTTCCAGTGTTGCTTGATCCATCATTAAATGGCCAACTCATACGAGTGGCCCAAGCCCACACTCCAATTGTAATCAGGTGAACGGGGTAGTCTGGCTATTAGAAATTTAGAACATTTGATCAAAAAAAAAAATTAGAACATGATTCTCTCCATCTCAAAAAAAGAGACCAAATTATTGCTAAGATTTAATTTCAGAGAAAGTCAAAGACACCATGTTTGTGCCACAACTCTCAAATGGCTAACTGTGGATGGAAAAAAAAAATGATAAATTCATGTGAAAGTAATTGTCCATCGCTTACAGTTAAAAAGTTCATCAAATTGTGAAAAAAAGTTGTTATAAAAGTTGTAGTCATCGAAGAGCTATTTAGTTTATGAGTTTGACAGGGTACAAACTGTCACGTCATTTAAAATTTTAAATGACACTTAAAAGATCCTAAGTCCAAATGTGTTTTGAAGAAGAGGCCACCTGATATGCTCATGTAGCATTTTTTTTTTTTTTTTCCTGGCATGTAGAATGAATTAAGATAGGATAGGTCCTTTTACTAGTCATGATATATGCTTTCCATAATTAACGTCCAATTTGACCCATTCTTTTCAGCATAAATCCATATTTGAGTAAATTTATTTCAAATCTCTTTTTATATATTATTAATTTTAATTAACTAGAAATACGAAAAACTTCATTGAGCTTTTTTTAAAAAATAATAATAATAATATTTATAACATATAGCTTGAATTTATAATATTTTTATTTATTTATACTTTATAATAATTGTTCTATACTGTCATATTAAAATATCAATTAATTTTTATATCATTTAATTTTTGATATAAAAGGTAACAATCTATAATTCTTAAACTAGAAACACACCAAAAAAATAAAATAAAATAATAGAGTCTAGACAATTGCCACCAAATAACATTGGCACCAACTCTACTTTCTCTCTTCAATCGATAATTCCAAGTTAAGTTGAAAGCATCAGACAACCAACTGGGGTCGGAATATCATTGTCCTGTAAGAAAAAACTTGAACATAAGGCCAAACTTTGTCAAGAATACTAGCTATTTGCAATGGACAAAGGACGACTTTGACGGATCACCCTGATCCTCGACCTAGACTCGAGTTGTTGGTATCTGCCATCTAGCTATATATTCCTAGTGGCACTAAACCTAACGTGTCATTCTGTATGAAAATTTGCAGAAAGACAAAGACTGCGCAGTGGAGAAGACGCGGTCTTTTTGAAATGCAAAATTGTTTGTTTGGTTGCTGAGTAAACGGAGGAAAAGAAAAAGAAAATAAACCCTTTTTTTTTTCCTAAATCCTGTTGGAAAATGAAAGAAGCAATTATTTAACTTAGTAAGTCACGTTTCGAACGAAAAACAGAATGTGTTAACCAGTTAAGTTACGAGCTGAGTTTTGGTGTCAGCGGGTCTTGACTCTTGAGTTTTATATTGTTTATAAACTTTATATTAGTCAATTGCTTGAATATGTAAACTAAATACATCTTAATCTTGCTACATAGGACCATAGTCCATGCTAGTGGGTTTGTAATTATCAATTCAGATTTGACTAATTCTTGCACTCATTTTGGTTTTGTGACGGCACTTTTGTTACCTTGGCCGACATATATACTAATAGATAAATATGATCTTAGAAATATAAATCTATTATATTCGCTCCATGATGATTGTTTTTTATCATTGGGTCAATATACTAAATGGTTTTGGTATAGGTGGGACTGCGACCTTGAGTCTTGTGTGTTCAATGCCGCAATAATTAGAATAAGAAAGATCTCTTTTGCTTCTACTTAAGTGGCTTGTGTACTGGTTTAAGTTGTGATGCAGGTTTGTTTTATCTTGCTTAGTTTGTGTGTTGCAACCTTGATTTTGTGTGTGTGTCACAAACTTGCAATTAGTATAGTGAGAGATCCCATTGTGTGGTGTGTAGCAATTTGAGCTAGAGAAGATATATTGTTCTCTAGTCTCTGTTCTTAGAGATAACTATTTGGGTGTATTGGAATTTTGGGTTTAGTAAAAATGTCTTGATCTATTATATTGCAATTAACAAGAAGGAAGAAATTCTGCAAGAATAAAATAAAAGGACACAAATGCACAAAAGAAAATACCAAGGATTTACATGATTTAACAATAACATACATTCACGAAAAATAAATAATTAGTGCACTTTATTAAAGGGATATTACAAAATTCTAACACACTTAAAAATGAGAATTCATGAATAATAAAATATATCTAGAGCTTTCGTAAACTAATTCAAAGTCTCTCCCCATTTGAGAAAACCTATGGGTAAAGCCGCCTTATTCACACCAAGAAAACCCAAGCTAAGTCAAAATAGGAATTTGAGACAATATCTCACAAATCTTTTCTTTGACTTGCAAATTCCACAAAGCAAGAGTCACAAACTATGCCAACCTCCGCAATAAGTGCTTCTACACCATCTTTGTTGAGGATGAAATGTCTGCTACTTATATGTCCCGCCACTGTACTTTCTAAATCAAACAAGCACTGAGAACCAAAACATTTGGATTTTCCTCATCTAATTTGATTCTTGAAAATGAACCATTTTGATTTGCGAAATATTGGCCATACAAAAACAATATATACTTCTTTGTTGACTGCACATATTGAAAACGTTGCAGTTAATTGGCTTTGATTTTGCTTTTTTGGGTTATAATTTGACTTATACTCTACCCCAGTACAAGTCTGCTATTTTACTGAAAGAGAGAGATTGCAATTTTTCAATGGTGGAAAATTCATCATTTTGAAAAAAAAGGCATTGATAAATACTGAATCGAGATCAGCTCTTTGTTTTGCCCAAATGAGTCTGGCCTAGTTAAACATGCCAATGTAACTTGATTTGAAAAGTTCAACCATATTCTTTAACCAAAGTGTAACTATGGCGACAATTGTGGAAAATAATTAGTAATATTCTCACGAATTCTAATTCTTTTATTAATTACATAAAATCAATTTAGAGCTCAAGGATCATGGTGGTTTTTAGTGTGTGTTTGGCAAAAATTATTTTTGCCAGCTTATTTTACTATTTAGTTTATTTTTGCTACTATTTATGGATCCTACTGTATTTTTTAGTATTATTCATGGGTTCTACTGCACTATTTTAGCTAACTTTTACATTTATCTACAATATTTTCAGTAAAAAAATTTTCAAGTTTAGCAAAATAAATACCATAAATAATGTATACTATGAATTAATCAATTTTAAAATATTTTTCTTTTTCAGTTGGAGATTTAAATCTTACACATTTTGTTGAATATTAAGAGTTGTTAATTGTGGGTTACAGTTAGCTCATCAGAAACTAATACTATAGATTAAAACACTACAAATAAATAAAAAGTTGCTAATTTATCTCTTATTTCCTCTCTCTTAAAAGTTAAAACTTTAAATTTAAAAGCAAATTCTGCCTATACAAATAATCAATTTAGATTAGCCATAATTAATTTTGACTTTTACTCATAGGGAAAATGATCATAATTTATTTTGACTTTTACTCATAATTTTTTTCCTCTCTCTTATTTCCTTTTATTTTTGTCACTTTGACTGTTATTATCATTTTGGTAGTCACACACACAGTCACACTTTGACACTTTTTCACAGACTCATGTCGTGTTGAGTCACGCATGTACAGCAACTTCTTTTTCAACTTAATTTTCAAATCTCTCTCAATCAGAACGGTCATGTTTACCGATCAACGTTGAAGATTTGTTAGCGTAATGGTATTTCATTAAAGTTACAAAAATAATAAAAGCAGTGATTTTGATTGGAAAGCTCTATGCTTTTGAAAGGTTTATTTCTAGCAGCCACATGCTTTCCCTGAGCCCCACTTGATTTTGGAACTACTCTCTTTTTCATCTCAAGGTTAGGTAAAACCTATCAATCAAAAAAACCATTTTTTTTTTAATGTTTTGTTTTCTTCTATTTTCACTCTTTATCTCCAAAAGACATGTAACAATCAAGAACATTTTATCATAAAATAAGAGTCCATTAGTATTAAAAATTAAGATTATGACTTATGAGTTTGAATTAGTGAAAAGGAGATTGCTAACGATTGCCGATCAAATAGGGGGCGGTGGTAGCTTGCAAAAAAGAAAAGAATTATGTATAATAATTTTATTTTGAACTTTTAAAATAAAACTTTGAATCCTCTTGCCCAAGTTTTTTTTAAAGTCCAATTGAAATAAGTTTGAATATGATCACCTTGACAATATTTAACATTTTTGAACAAAAAAGGGAAAAAAACCAACATGAACTAAAATCTATGGAAAAAAATAGTTAGCCCAACATCAAATTAGAAATTTGTTGATCTTAACTTTCAAGAAAATCCTATTTAGATCTTAATAAATTTGACAAAAAATTACTTATAACTTCACTTTGACTAATAAATTTAATTATATTATTTGTTCAGTGGGGGGGACTAGGACCATAGGCTAGTCAGTCAATGGGTAACAAATGTTAGACTAAAAAACAATTAAATAATTAGACAATAGTGATATATTTTTTTTAAAAGAAGAAAATAGAAAAGGGTTGTGAGATAAGGGAGTGATTGAGTGAAGATAAATGCAAATGTTAACACAATAAAAATTTTCTTAATACAATTACAAAGACCAATAGTTGTCAAAGTTAAGTTGAATAAGTAAATAAAATAATTGTAAAGAGTAAAAACATAAACTAAAAGATAAAAACAAATTAAAATTCACTTAACAACAATGATTAATATGTTTAATGTATTTAGAAACAATAGATAGTTTCTAAAATTTAATCTTTGTAATAATAATAAATATGTTTATTGTATTAAGAAACTATATATCAAATGAACTTATAGTTTGTCTTTTGTTCTTTTGCCAACACTGAACAAATTTATAATAAGAAAACCATGTAAACCACAAAATCTATCTATTACTCAAAATTCATCTTCTTAGTTCTTACCGACTTCCTAGAAAAAAAAATTCTTGAAACAGCCACATAATCAAATCAAACATCAAATATAAGGTTCCCACCTTGTGAAGCATCACAAATTAGTCTGGTACACGTATCACCAACAATATTGTGCACTTTTATAGTGTATAATGAGATCCTGCGATCTCGGGGATAATATAAAAAATGAGAAATTTATGTACTAGAGATTAGTAGAATATTGGACCCTTTCCGGCCATGGGATTAATTAATTGCATTGGATAATGCTTTCATGGCAGTGGCACCTCCAAATTCATAAGTTTCTTACATAGGCTTTTTCCCATTATGATGTTGAACTTGGAGGTTAGTACCTTGGAGGTTATTCTAAGTGAGCAACAATGTGAATAAGGTTTCAAAAACTGTTGGACTGTTCCACCATGATAGTTAGGAGATAATAAGATGCTTGTATTTCTCCTTATAATTACTTAATTTGTGTGAAGTGGAACATTACGCACACCTAAGAGGATAGTCAAATGCTCAAACATCTCTAAATACAAAATTTCCAAAAACAAATTTGTATTTTAATCCAAAGATACTCTTGAATTAAATTGATTTGATTTTTTTGTTTTTGGTAATTTTATTTTTTTTTGTTTATGTTGAATAACTTAAATTACAATTCTAAATAGAGTAGTTTACATATAAACTCACACATGTTTTCAAGTGTTTAACTATCATATATTTTAAAGTATTGAATTTGAGATAGACTTTAGACCAATATCTTATAAATCTCATCTACTCATATTTAAAATTTTCCTTTTCACTCACTTGAAATTAAAGCAAAACATCATGGTGCAATATTGGTGCTTCAATTTTTGAAATTAAATAATTTGGGTTGTTATTTCCATGAATTTCCTCACCAGCATTTTGGGACTCTTTTTTTTCAATTGGATTAAAAAAAAAAAAAAAAAAAACTTGCCAGAGCATTTTGGGACTCTTGAATTGGTGGGTATGAAGCTCCCTTGAAGATGGTCCACCTTAACCCTATCTCTATGCATCAATTTGGCAATTTGACACATGGTTTTTGGAACATGCATGACTTGACTAAAAGACCTAAGGCCCATAACATCATAAATCCATATATGATGATGCATATGATTACAGCTATAATTTAATCATTTGCCAATAGATTTTTTTTTTTTTTTTTTTTTTAATTCTTGTACTGGGATTTGCCTTTTCTGCTTTCCTTTCTTTATTAATTATGGTGAGAGAGAGATCCATTCACGTGAAGATAATACAAAAAATTGCATTTATTAGCATATTTGTTTTGCTCAAAATGGATCAACTTTAATAATGGATTTTGTCATATCAATCACATCAAGTTGCATGAATGGTTCTCTCAAGAAAAAAAAAAAAAAAAAAAAAAAAAAAAAAAAAAAAACAAGTTGCATGAATGGTGTACACATACGTTTGATGTATCGCACTACCTTCTATAATTGATGTCGCATGTTGTAATATTTGAGATTCCTTTCTTTCCTTTTCTCTTTTGCTGTATTACTAGATTCCTCATTCATGCGCATATAAAAGCAGGTTAGTGATATGTAATATTTCCCTACTCTAAATCTTATTTCCTTTCTCTTAACTTGAGAATATATTTGTTCGTGTAAAAATACAGTACTTAACACTCTTTTGAGGCTTGAGTTATTGTCAAATAGCTAGGTTTAAAACTTTTTATAATTGATAAACTTAGTTCTTAATCACTATGAAAAAGAGGAGGAAAATGAGTTACAGTTTATATACTAAGTTGGATTTAGGTACTAAATTAATCAATTTTGAAAAGTTTTACACTTAATCAGCATTAACCCAACCCTCAAGGATATTAACTATATTTTATCATGTTTGTTAAAAACTTAAGTTTCTTAAGGTATTATACCGGATAAGTCAATTCAATGACATACTTTTCTACTTTTTCTTTTCTTTTTTTTACTAAACTTAGGATATTTGATCCTTTTGCCATTGGATTCAACTATGTGTGGTTATATCCTTTTCTAGCAGCCTCATGCTTTCCCTGAGCCCCACTTGATTTTGGAACTACTCTCTTTTTCATCTTAGGGTAAGGTATAAAACCTATCAATCAAGAAAACTATTTGTTTTCTTCTATTTTCATTCTTTATCTCCAAAAGACATGTAACAATCAAGAACATTTTATCATAAAATATGAGTCCATAATTATTAAAAATTAAGATTATGACTTATGTGTTCGAATTAGTGAAAAAGAGATTGCCAACTATTGGGGATCAAATCAAGGGCGGCTGTAAGTGAAGCTTTCAGGGTTCAAATGAACCCCCTGAGCAAGCACCCCCAAAAAAATTATGTATATTAATTTTTAAATAATTTTGTTTTGACCCTTTAAAATAAAATTTTGAACCTCATAGCCCAATTTTTTTAAAAGTCTAATTGAAATAAGCTTGAACATAATAACCTTGACAATATCTTAGCCTTTTTAAACAGAAATGGAAAAAAAAAAACTGTGGGAGTAGAATTGTCAAAATACACTTTTGGACCTTAGGCCTGATTTAGAGGTATTAATTCGTCTGAACAGAGCCTTGAAGTGCATAAGCAATCTCTTGCTGGAAGGGTTGGTGGGGTTGTCCGAGGAGGGGTATCTCCTCAGCCAAGTCAAGTGGAGGTCGAACGATGTGTCATGATGTATAGAGGAGAATGTTGGAAGGTCTATTGGGTAAAGATATGTTCCACACGGTTATAAAGAGGAAGAACTCATGAGAAATATTATGGAAAAAGCTACTACCACCGCATTAAAGACTCTACACCTACCTCTCTAGTCGCATTAATGGGGAAATAACCTCTGAACAGTAGTGATCAGCCTTACAGCTATTATTTGAAGACTTCAAGAGGGTGGTAGATGGGACAAGTATCTGGATTGATGATCTGTGCCATACGTGGAAGACAGAGGGAAGAAAAAAGGAGATATAAAAGGAAGAGAAAGGCATTAGAGGAAGGGAGGGGGGAAAAGAAGAAGAAAGAAAGCATTGTACACATCATTTTCAATTTTAATCTATTGTTTGGAGAATGAAAGGCAATACAAGTTATCCTCGACTTACGTCCGAGGAGAATTTCTGTTATTTTTATCCATTGGTTGTGTAGATAGTGGCAATCTAGCCCACATATTTGTTGTCCAATATCCATATAACCTAGGTTTCAAGCCCACGCTTTACAAATTTGATTGTATAAGGCTTTTTGGGTCTAAACTCATCACGCGATTGAGTCCGAGTACAAATTGTGCACTTACAAAAACAATTTGAACTAAAATCTAAGGAAAATAATAGTAAGCCCAACATCAAATTAGAAATTTGTTGATCTTAAATTTCAAGAAAAACCTATTTAGATCTTAACAAATTTGACAAAAAATTAATTATGACTTCTTTACTTTAACTTATAAATTTAATTATGTTATTTGTTGAGTGGGGACTGGGGTCATGGGCCAGTCGGTCAGTGGGTAGCAAATGTTAGATTAAAAGACAATTAAATAATTAGACAATGGTGATTCTTAAAATAAATAAATAAAAAATAGTCAAGGAGCATGAGGCAAGAGAGTGATTAAGTGAAGATAAAAGAAAATGTTAACACTATAAAAATTTTCTTAATGCAATTATAAAGACCAATAGTTGTCAAAGTTGAGTTGAATTGCTAAATAAAATAATTGTAAAAGTAAAGACCTAAACTAATAAATAAAAGCAAATTAAAGTTCACTTAACAAAAATGATTAATATACTTATTATATTTAGAAACAATATATAATTTATAAAATTTAATCTTAGCAATAATAATCAGTATGTTTATTGTATTAAGAAACAATATATAAAATGAATTTGTAGTTTGTCTTTTGTTCTCTTGTCAACACTATGGACAAATTTGTAATAAGAGAACCAGGTAAACCACAAAATCCATCCATTACTTAGTATTCATCTTCTTAGTTCTTACTGACCCCCTAGAAAAAAATCTTGCAATGCTATTAAATGTTGTATTCGAGATTCCTTTCTTTCCTTTTCTTCTCTTTTGCTGAATTACTAGATTCCTCATTCATGCGCATATAAAAGCAGGATAGTGACAAGTAATATTTCACCCTCTAAATCTTATTTCTTTTCTTTTAACTTGAGAATATATTTGTTAGGGTAAAAATACAGTAAACATTCTTAAGGCTTGGGTTATTGTCAGAAAGCTAGGTCTAAGACTTTTCAAGACTGAAAAACTTGGTTCCTAATCACCATGAGAAATAGAAGAAAAATGAGTAACAATTTAGGAACCAAGTTGGATTTAGGTATCAAGTTGATCAGTTTTGAAAAGTTTTAGACCTTATTAGCATTAGTCCAAACCTTTGGAATATTAATTGTATTCTAACCTATTTGTTAAAGATTTAAAATTTCTAAAGTACTATACCAGACAAGTCAATTCAATGACATACTTTTCTACTTTTTATTTTTTATTTTTTTTTACTTTACTTAGGATATTTGATCCCTTCCCCAATGGATTCAACTGTGTCTGGCTATATATTATGTTGATCTTGACTATCATTTGGGGATGACAAAATTTTTTTGCCTTACTTATCTCGTCCTATATATGCATCTCAAATGCTAATTTTTCATCTTGAAGAAGTTATAGAATGCTATTAGTTTTTTTTTTTTTTTTCCAACCTGTCTTATGTAGACTATGAATGTGTACATGTATATATTTTATTTAATAGGTATAACTTAAATTTTTTTTATTCTAATTATAATTTATAATAGTATACTCCATACAGTTGACCTTTGTTACCTCTATCCTTTTAACTTAAGAATCTTACTCATGGTAGTTTGTTTGCACGCTATTTGGCTTTTGAGTATCATATATGATCGACAAGTTAAATCAAAAGTATAAATATATTATGAAAAAAAAATTTAAAAATACAGTCTGGGCATTGTCCCACATCAAGTGTGTGTTGGGTTGTGTGAGTTTATATATTGCTCCGCGGAATTAAGTGTTGCATGCACTTTTAGTTTTGGCATGTAGTACTATTAAGCAAAAAAGAAAAGAAAAAAAAAAAAAAATATATATATATATATATATATATATATATATATATATATATATATATATATATGAGCATCAATTTCTTGATGATTAGAGGAGTGAGTCTCCTGACTCTCTTTGTGAGGATTTAATACAGTACATTAAAATTTAAGTTGATGAGTTAAAGCAAAATAATATTGTATTAATTAGTCACTCATATTGTTACTATCTAGTGTGTGGCTAATATAATATGAGACTTAACTACTAAATTAATTAGGGCATTTTTTATTTTTCTTTTTTAAATAATTAATTAAAAAATTCATAGAAAAAAAAACTTTCAAAGATGCTTCTTAACATTTTTTGTTGCTAAATAATACATAAGTATATTCATCCATGGCTTAGGCTCAAGTTACATTAATTACTTCTTCTAAAAAAACACTACTTACTTTATTTTTTTGAGAGAGAGAAAAAAAAACTACTTAGGGTCCGTTTGGATAGAGCTTATTGCTGAAAACTGATAACATTGTACCAAAATAATTTTTAAATGTGTGAATAGTACCGTGGGACCCATTTTTAATAAAAAAAATTCTGTAAAGTGAAGTTTGTGGGTCCCGTAAACAGTATACGGGACCCACAAATGTGCTGAAAAGTCAGCAAATGCGGCTACTGTTCATGCACAGTAACATGAACAGTAGCCGCTGTCCCCCTGACCCGTGCATCAGCAGAAAAAAAAAAAAAAAAAAAAAAAAAAAAAAAACGCAGCAGCAGCAGACGCAGACGCAGATAAGCTGTATCCAAACTCAGCTTTACTTAATTCTTTAAAAAAAAAAAAAAGTCACACTAATTACTTTTATATAGGGTAGATTATAGAGATAGATGCTTAAACTCTATTGTCTGTTATTCTAAAAAAGAAAACTTATTACTTATGTTACACCACTTTTAACCTGTTTATGGCATTAATATTCTAATTCAATTATTGGACTATACATTCCATTTTTTTTAACATACACACTAAGCATGGATGGTATAAAAAAAAACAATGTAATTCAATGTGGGATACCAAAAAAAAAAAAAAAACTCTTTAATCATTGTAAAAAAAATGTTAAATAGCTTAATATTTAAAATTTAATATAATACGTATGTGTTATTTTTTCTCTATATTCAGCCAGACCTATTGTCATACTCGTTGGATAGCATTAGGAAGCGCTGGAAAAAAAATTACTGGGATAGCTCCTTTAAACTTATATTAGTAGTTTTTAGAGTTGTAGCCGTGGTTTAAAAATGCTGCTATAGCCCTAATTTTTTTTGTAATGTATCAAACACTTACTTTAAAAAAAAAATTTAAAAACTACATTTATGCTGAGAAATTAGCCTATCTCTGACATTCTAAACCATGTGCCATTGTGCCCTCCAATAAATCTTAATTAGATATTTGGAATGTTTTCTTTAAAATTTGACATAAGAGGTTGGAAAGTATTCTATCCAAATTCCAAAAAACGGTAATTAGGTCAATAATTTAGAGTTGACAATATTGTATCAATCGCTTTTATCATTATTACATACCGTGAAACTTGACCAAATCAACTACATCACTTTTGTTTTATACTTTCAAATTTCAAAGTATGTACTTGACTTTATTTAATGCTTGGTCATTGTGAAATTCTTAAATTTGTGCGTGGAACTCACTCTCTCTCCTCCCACAATAAATCTTAATTTGATACCAAGTATGGCCGTATGGGACTTCACAATAATATCTCAAATTTAACTTATAAGCGGATATGCAAGATTATTTGTGTATAACAATTTATATGCATAGTATAATAAAAAATAATCACAATTACATATAAATATGAGTTCGACTTATGTTAATCTTGTCTATCATTTAGAAATGATGACAAAATTTTACCTTATTCATCTCGTCTTATGCCGCTCAAATGCTAATTTTCTCATCTTGAAGAAGTTATAGAATGCAATTTGTTTTTTTTTTTTTTTTTTTTTTCCAACTTGTCTCATGTGGACTACGAATGTGTACATGTATATTTTTTTATTTAATAGGTATAAATTAATTTTTTTTATTATTTTATATATAATTTGTAATAGTATTACCATTCATCAAAATACTTGTTTTCTCTTTCTCTTTCTTTGAGAACTCTCATAATTATTCCTTTATATCTTTCCCTTTCGTGTTTACCTTATTAATGTTGAAGTCACTTCAATAATAATAATAAAATACAATCTCGTTCCATTTCAATGTGATGGATCACTATAATTTATAATATACACACAAGAGGGGATGAGAGAAACAATGAAAGACTTCTTAGATGTGAGAAAATGAAGTTCTCTTTACGAAAAACATGTTTTATCCCAACTCCCAAACAACAAATGATTGAAGATAACTTTCATTTTAAGTAATTGAATTTAGAGTTTGACAATATTGTATCAATTGCTTCTAATTATTATTACTTGTCTACCGCAAAGACTTGACCACTTAAATCAACTACGTTACTGTTGATTAAATATATGTATTGCATGGGACTTTTGAAAAATATTTCTCAACTATAATGAACTCGTCAGCCGACATGCAAATGACAGAAATTAGTGTAGCTGGATACCACAACGCGGACAAATGAATGGAATTCTTAGTGCAGAAAAACAAACTTCAGCACCAAGAACCGGACGTACACGTTGCCGCGTTTTACACTACTAATCGGTATTCAAAAATTATTACTAACGGTTCTTTTGGATTATTTTATTTTTTATTTTATAGATAAAAATATCAATACACAGCATTTGTTAGAATGTTGACAAGTGGCAAATATTTGATGCCGTAAATGCATTTTTGATCTTATATTTTGGGTCTATTTCTATTTTGGTTCTTATTTTTTTTATTTTACCATTTTTAGTCTTTAAAATGAAAAATATGTTCTATTTTGGTCCCTACCGTTATCTCACTAACAAAAATTGCTGATATGGCAAAAGAAGTGCACTGTTAGCCCAATAATGTGCTGAGGTGACTATTAAAATAATATTAAAAAATATTATTTGGCAATTAATAAATGCCACATCAGCTTTGAAATTTAAAAATTAATTTATCAATTTTAACAAAATAAAAAAAAAGGAAAAAACATGATTAAAAATCAACAACACATGAATTCGGATCTAATGTACTCTTCATCAAGAACACATGAGCACAAACTGAGAAAATCAAACACAAGAAAATCAAACTTAGAAAATCATAAATGAATATCGTGCAAAACAAAATCAATCCACATATATACATATAAACAATATCCAAAAGAAAAAATAGATTTAAATCCGTAAATTTAATCAATACATCATGAACAAAATACCTACAAATTCTAACGAACTCAGCTCAATCCTCAAGCATACCAAAAACAACAAACAATAAAACTGAAAAAGTAAAAAAAAAACAAAAAAAAACGCGTCTAAATCTTTTGTCTTTTTTGTTTTCTTCATCTCTATCTCAGTCGTTAGTCTTTTCAATACCCATTAGCTTTGGATAAGTGACCTTACCAGACACCAAGTCTTTCCCAGCTGTTTTCTCCAATTCCTGAGTCAATTTTGTCACATCAAGAATATCATCCACCACTTGATACAACAACCCAATATACCTTGCGAAATTCCTCAACTTTTCAACCTCTTCGTGAGACCCACCTCCTAGAATTGGTCCTAAAACCACAGCTGCTTCAAGCAACGCTGCCATTTTGTGCAAATGGACAAACTCAAGGTGTTCCAAACCCACATTGGAAAGTCCCTTAGAACATATATCAATCACTTGGCCTGCAACAAGTCCTTCTATCCCAATCAACCTCGCGAGCTCTCCGATGGCTCTAATAACTCTCGCTGGCGGCACATCCACAGTAGACACTGCTATGTGCTCGAAAGTGAAGGCTAATAGCGCATCATCGGCGAGAACCGCGACCTCCTCCTCCACCCGAAACCCATCTTCAGTCACCTCCACCTTCACCTTGAGCTTGGAGACTGTAGAGAGAGAGCTTGAGATTTTCACAGAAAGAAAGAGAGAGCTTGGAGATTTTGTTTTGAGTTTTTAAAATTTAAATTTTATGTTGTGTTTGGTTACGAACAAAGTTTAATAGAAACTGAGGAAATTACTCAAAAAATATCTCAATCTTTAAAATTCAGAAGTGAATTCTTTTTCTTTTTAATTCTTTTATTTAAATTAAAATTAAAATTGATAAATTAGAAATTCTTTGTTTTTAAAATTTTAAATTAAAATGTTGAAGTGACATATTTTAAATATCAAATAATTTTTTAATATTATTTTAATGGTCATATCAGTATTTATTGTGTCAACAATACACTCTGTTTGTCACATTAGTAATTTCCGTTAGTGAGATAACGATAAGGACCAAAATGGAACGTGTTTTTCATTTTAGGGACTAAAAACGGTAAAATAGAAAAGTAAGGACCAAAATAAAAATTGACCCAAAATATAGGGACTAAAAGTGCATTTACGTTATATTTAATATGAGTTAGCTTCTTAACAAATCCAATGTTCTTGTGCACGGACCCAAGCGGGTCCCTAGATTTGTGTTACACATTGTATACAATTCCTGCAAATACATACATATATACATACATACATATATATTAAGCCAAAAAAAAAAAAAAAGTCTGGGCATTGTCCCACATCAGGTGCGTGTATTGAGGTGTGTGAGTTTATATGCTACTCCACAGGACTAAGTGGTGCATGCACTTTTGGTTTTGACGTAGTTTTATATATATATTTGAACATTAATTTCTTGATAATCAGAGAAGTGAGTCTCTTGACTCTCTTTACGAGGATTTAATTCAATACATTAAAATTTAAGTTGATGAGTTAAAACAAAATGATATTGTATTAATTACTCACTCATAGTATGTGGCTAATATAATATGAGACTTAACTGCTCAATTAATTAAAAAAAATCTTCTTTTTTTTAAATAATTAATTAAGACATTCATAGAAAAAAAAAACTTTCAAAGATGCTTATTAAAAAATTTTGTTGCTAAATAATACAAAAACATATTCATTTACATGTTAGGCCTAAGTTACATTAATTATTCCTTCTATCAAACACTTACTATTGAAGATATTCATCTACCCTTTTCTCACAAACTTTCCAGTGAAATGACCCCTATTTGAAAATAATTAGGAATATGCCCTTATTTTGAAACTCGATTTTTTTTTAGAAAATCAAGTTTCAAATGTAAAATTCAAATTTTTTATAATCGAGTTATAGCAAACTTGGACTTAGAAAAAAAAATTTCTAGAACTCGAGTTCCATTCAAGAATTTTTTTTTCAAGGAACTCGAGTTCTACAATTTTTTTTTTTTTTAATTTTCAGTTTACTATAACTCGATTGTCTAAAAATCGAGTTTTAAATTGAAATTTGATTTTCTAAAAATCAAGTTTCAAAATCGGGACATTTCCCTAAATAATTTCAGATATTGAGCACTTTGCTGAAAAGTTTTGGCGAAAGAGACAAATGTTCATTTTGGTCCTCTCCTCCCACAATAAATCTTAATTTGATACTAAGTATGGCCGACATGCAAGACTAATATTGTATGACTTATGCATAGTACAATAAAAAAAATATCACAGATTATACATTTAAAATCTAATCTTGATTCTTGACCATAGATTAAAAAACTAGACAAGATTTGAATAAATAGAAACGAATCCGTAAAATGATTTTTTATTTATTCATTTTTTGATGAACGTAAAAAACGATATTGACGTGACTGTTGTGATACAAGAATACACAGGTTGACGTAAAACATGGATCCAAAAACAAAAATCACACCACTGTTTCCCACTCACACAAAAAGACACCATATCAACGTTTGCCGCGTTTACACGTATGGTTCCAGCTCCTAACAAAAAACAAACAAACAACAACACTAATTTAACAAAAAAAAAACACTTATTTAACAAACAAAAAAACACACTTATTTATCAAGATAGTTTGTTTGCAATAGCATTTTGAGTATCATTATCATATATGCTCAACATGTTGAATCAAAAGTATATATTTGAACATTAATTTCTTGATGATTAGAGGAGTCTCTTTGTGAGGATTTAATACAATACATTATAATTTAATTTGATGATGAGTTAAAACAAAATGATATTGTATTAATTAATCACTCAATATTGTTACTATTTAGTATGTGGCTAGTAAAATATGAGACTTAACTACTCAATTAACATTTTTTGTTGCTAAATAATACATAAACATATTCATCTATGAGTTAGGCTCAAGTTATATTAATCACTTCTTCTTAAAAAACACTACTTACTTGATGATTCTTAAAAAAAAATCACACTAATTACTTTATTATATAGTGTAGACCCTAGAGATAGATGCTTAAACTCTATTTTTTTAACCTATACACTAAGGATCCGTTTTTTTAACCTATACACTAGAGATAGAGATAGATGCTTAAACTCAATTTTTTTAACCTATACACTAAGGATCTGTTTTTTTAACCTATACACTAGAGATAGAGATAGATGCTTAAACTTTATTATATGGACTATACATTCTATTTTTTTAACCTATACACCAAGGATCCGTTTAGGATCCGCTTATTTTGCTAAACCTGAAAAATTTTTGCAAAAAAAAACTGTAAATAAAGATAAAAGTTAATTGAAATAATACATTAAGATCCATAAATAGTACCAAAAAGTACAGTGGGACCCATAAATAGTAGTAAAAATAAGTTGAATAGTAAAATAAGTTAACAAAAATAATTTTTGCCAAACAGACACTAAGCATAGATGGTATAAGAAAAAAAATGTAATTCAACGTGGGATATAAAAAAAAAAAATGTAATACTCTTTCATCATTGTAAAATATATTAAATAGCTAAATATTTAAAATGTAATATAATACATAGGCGTTGTTTTCTCTCTATATTTCCATCCTTTTTATCAAACACTTATTGTTTTTCCATTTTTTTCTTCTCACTATTCTGTCATCCTTTTAAAAAAATAATAATAATTAAACTTCACTTATGCTGAGAAATCAGTCTATCTTAGACTTTCTAAACCATGTGCCATTGTGCCCTAAATCTTAATAAGATATTTGGAATGTCTTCTTTAAGATTTGACATAAGAGGTTAAAAAGTATTCTATTTTAATTCCAAAAACGTTAATTGGGTGAATTTATAGTTGACAATATTGTATCAATTGCTTTTATCATTATTATAATCTTGAAACTTGACCAAATCAACTAGATCAACTCTTATTAGATATACTTTCAAATTTCAACTAATTATGCACTTGACTTTATTTCATGTTTGGTCATTGTGAAATTCTTAAATTTGTGCGTGGAATTCACTCTCTCTCCCCTCTCCGCAATAAATCGTCATTTTTTGGTAGGAGACAATAAATCTTAATTTGATACAAAGTATGGGACTTCTCAATAATATCTCAAATTTAACTCGTAAGCTGACATGCAAGTGACATATAATTATTACTAGTAATTGCTTACCTAACCTATTATTATTATTTATAATTCACTTGAACCTAAAAAATATTTCTTTAGTTGTAATTAAGTTTGGTTGGGTTAGGAGAAAACTAACGGCCCGTTTGTTACCATTACTAGAACAACAAGTTTTAATATTTGAACAACATTACACGTATTTTTACACATTTTTTTTACTGACTTGTATTTTCAAAAAACACAAACAATATTACTAGAACAACATTACCAAACAAATCCTAAATTTTGCAATCCATACTACTGCTAAACTTGTTGTTATAAGCATGAAGCCCCTAAAGCCATCTTGAATACTTGAACGCATTATTCTAGGTGTCTTTGTTTGACTTAGGCTGCGTTTGGTTCAACGGTAAATCAGTTTCAGAAATTATTTTCCGCATTTGTGTGTGTTTGGTAGCAACTGAAAATTTGGTCAACCGGAAAATCACTTACCTTTGACTGTAAAAAACCCCTTCCCACCCGTAAAATAACTTTCATTTCTATTTTACCTTCAAATAGAAATTTTTCAGAAAACAGAGAGATAGAGCACGAAGAGAGAGAGAGAGAGAGAGAGAGAGAGAGAGAGAGAGAGAGAGCACGAAGAGAGAGTAGAGAGAGTGAGATCGCGCCCCAACCCGTGCCTGCAAGATCATGCCTTTGCCATTGCCATCGCCATCGCCGATCTGATTCGTGATGCTCAACGCTCAAACCCATCTCCGATGAACCCGGTCTGATCGTGCTCGCCTTCGCCTCCGCCGCGTGATCTCGCCTTAACGTCGAACCTAGTTGCCTCTCTCTCTCTCTCTCTCTCTCTCTCTCTCTCTCTCTTCATTCTTCTCTAACCGGATTTGATGAATTTTTTTTTTTTTTTTTGGGTTTTGTTGTTCTGTATTGAGAAATCTCTCTTCGTTCTTCTCTGACCGGGTTTGATGAGTTTTTTTTTTTTTTTGATTTTGTTGTTCTGTATTGAAAAATAATATTTGTTTGGAAGCTGAGAAAATGTGAGAAATAAGTAGAAAATGTGTTTTTTATAATATTTTCAAGATTACAACCAAACACCTGAAAATATTTTTCAAAATATTTTTTAAAATGCTACCAAACACCTAAAAATATTTTATTTTTTCGAAAATATTTTCAGTTGAAATTATTTTACACCCGAAAAATATTTTACACCCGAAAAATATTTTACACTTAACCAAACTCAGCCTTAATGAAGTTTGCAGGTTATTAGAAAAAGAATTGTTGACCTAATTACTTTTTCTTTTTCTTTCCCCTAGTGTCCTTTCAAATTTTTTTTTTCTTTCTCACTTTTTTATCTCTTACCTTTTAAACAATGTGACCGCCATTAAAATCTTAATTAGATATTAAACATGAACTTTAATTCTGTAAGACCCATGTGCCCTGACTCAGCAGGCGACATAATATAACCGTGATTGGTACTATTATAATACTATTTGGATAAATTAAAATAATTGTTTTTAATTTTATAAACATAAAATGTAGTTGCAGAGAACAAAAATGTCACAATTCGTAACTCAGAGAAATAGTAATTTTTATACCATGCGGATCAATTAAAGGATTTATAAAAAGGATAAGTATAGGACACAACACTTTTGACAATATTTTAGTTTAATAATACTATTTCATAAATTATTTTATTAATTAAGACAGTTTAAAACTATTTTGACATATAATCTTTATAACATTGAATTACTAGTTACACAAAATATGAAGAGACGGGTTTCACTAAAACATACATTGACTTTTAAGTTTTATTATTTTAATAAATATATTTCGAAAATGTATTTTTTTAGTAAAAATATTAAAGTACACTATTGTCCCTTAAAGCTTTGGGTTGTTTTACTTTGGTCATTTGTGTTTCAAAATTTTTATTTTGGTCCTTTAAGATGACAACCTAATATGAAAGCGAAAGCAAATATGAAAAGGCAAAATGTTTGATTCCGTCTTCACATTAGCCTTATCGTCAATTTCTGTGTGTATAGTGACCGTTCATTTTATATATATATATATATATATATATATATATATATATATACACACACATATATATATATATATATATATATATATATATCTTTGCATTTCAAAACATTTTAGAACTAATATTTCCTAAAGTAAAGAAACATGTACACTCAACAATCAAATCATTAATAAAAATGGATGACAACCCAATATGAAAACAAAAGAATCTATTTTTTAGAAGGAAAAACAAAAGCAAATATGAAAAGGAAAAATGAAGATTTTAAAACATAAAAGGCCAAAAAGAAAACAATCCGATTTTTTTTTCTTGAGATAAAAGATAGAAAAAACAATCCAATTTTTAGAGTTTCTTTTAGCTTCAGTACTTTTTAACTGAACATGTCCTCTTGTTTTAAATATACAATGACAAATGGTAGTAAATTTTAATTTCTGAATGATACGACCGTCTCTCATTAAAACAAAAATGAATTTCCTTTTAAAATACTAGAGATAAAAGGCCAAAAATATATTTTATCCTCTTGTCCATTTCAAACTGAATTTATTACATTTCAGGACACAGAATTATTAATATTTTTTAATATATCCACTAACACCCACATTATTGAACTGAAAATTTTAATAAAGTAACAGATTATATATATATATATATATCTATACTACTATTTAAGGGGCTTCTCCTGTTTGGATTTCACATTTTTTAGTTCAAAAATGCCCTTACAGTCTTATGTTTAAATAGAGACAAAACTAAAGGACAATCCGGTAAAAACTCATTTTTTAGTTCAAAGATGCCCCTACAGTTTTATGTTTAAGTAGAGACAAAACTAAAGGACAATCCTGTAAAAATGTAACTCCAACTCCCACTAAAATATTACCTAAAAAATAGGACAACTCTCCTATTAATTTTAAATTAATTTATTCACTTATAAATTAGATTTTTAAAATAAAAATCATATATGTATATAAAATAATTAAATACAGTTTTTTCCTACAAAATAAGACCACTAAAAAAAAGATAAAAATCATATATGTATATAAAATAATTAAATACAATTTTTTCCTACAAAATAAGACCACTAAAAAAGAAAAGTCTCATCACACGCGCGAAGCGCGTGTGATGAGACTAGTATACCATTTACATTCCTAAAATCTAATCTTGAAATAAAAATGAACCCGTAAAAACGACATTGACGTAACTGTCGTGACACAAGAAACAATACAAAAGTCGACGTAAAATATGGATCCAAAAAACAAAAAAAAATCACGACTGTTTTCCACTCACACAAAAAGAGAGACACCATATGTCCATATCTACAGTTGAAAATTTTAATAATTATTCCATTACTTCCCATTACCCATACATAAAAAATTAAAAAAAGAAAAAAGTACGGCATTTGCAAGTCCCCCGAAGAACCAAACGTCAACGTTTGCCGCGTTTTACACGTCCGGTTCCAGCTGCTAATAACCAAAAAAACAAAAAACCAACCCTTATTTATTAACGGCCTTTTTTTCCGCTCTATTTGTGTGGAACTAACTCATCCCAAAAAAAAAAAAAAAAACCATTTCTCTCTCTCTCCTGCAACCGCTTTACTTGGATCTCATAACCTCTCACACTTTCTCAAATCTTATCTATTTTTTTCTTCTTCTTCCATTCTCTCGGTATCGAGAGCTCGAGAGCGATCAATCACTCCTCCATAGCTCTCGATCCCGAGCTTAAATAATATCATATCATGTAATTGCTGTTTATTTTTTTTAAAGTGTTGGAATTGGAATTGGAATTTTAAAAAAAAATAATAATAATGGAGAATTTAGCGTCGCAATTGAAGCGAGGGATATCGCGGCAATTCTCGACGGGTTCGCTGAGGAAGACGCTGAGCCGGCAGTTCACGAGGCAGAGTTCGCTCGATCCGCGGCGGAACAACCAGCGGTTCAGCTTCGGGCGGCAGTCGTCGCTGGATCCGATACGGCGCCGTGGGGGAGGAGGAGGAGGAGAGAGCGACAGCGGAGACGGGGAGAGCGTGGAGCTCGCCGTGCCGGAGAACTTGGACGCGACGATGCAGCTGCTGTTCATGGCGTGTAGAGGCGACGCGAAAGGAGTGGAGGATTTGTTGAACGAGGAAGGGATTGACGTGAATAGCATTGACTTGGATGGAAGGACTGCGTTGCATATTGCGGCGTGTGAAGGACATGTTGAGGTTGTTAAGCTCTTGCTCAGTAGGAAGGCCAATATTGATGCTCGTGATCGTTGGGGGAGTACGGTACTAACTACTCCCATTATCTTTTAGTATTTTTTTATTAATTTTTTTTTCTAAATTGATTATTAATTAATTAATTAATTAATTAATTACGCGCGCACGCATGCACGCATTTAATGAGTCTTGAATTCACAACCTCGAATAGGTGTCATTTGAGGTAGAGCTCATTCATTTGCGGGTTTTTTAAATTACATTTTTAAATTATTTTGTGGAAACTAGGTTTAAAAATTTGTACTTTTGGTAATTTTTCCTTTGAAATGTGGGTTTTAATGGTTTTTGAGCTAATTTTTATTAAGGAATTGTAGATGGAGTGAGCAAAAAGTGCATCTTTTTAAATTATAGGTTGGCACACCAAGTTTGTGCTAAACTATAGATGGGTAAAACAAAAGGGTGGGGGATTCAATGAGCATTTTTTGTATATGTATATGTTTGATAGAATTCTAAGTTTGGATTCTTCACAATTGGGTCAAGGAGCATGTATGTATTCAGGTTCTAAAGACTACTACATTTAACTTTTAATTGGTTTTTGTGTCTATGGTCTTCATGCTACTGCATATTGACCATCTTATTCACACACACACACACACATGCTCAACATACATGTGTATGTTATTCTGAGTTGCTTTCATCTTTTACTTTCCGCCTTTTGGCCATTCTATAGATTGAGGGAGCACTAAATTTTGCAGCGTTATGAAAGATGTAGTACAAATTAATGTCTTCTCTGCTGTCTTTTCTTTCAATTTGGCCTTTATATTAAGCGCTCTTTATCTGGACAGGCAGCTGCTGATGCTAAGTATTATGGAAATATGGACGTTTACAATATTTTAAAGGCCCGTGGAGCCAAAGCACCGGTACAATATGAATGTTTTATTTATTTACTTTTTATGTTAGACTTTATGCCTGTTAGAGATTTATAAATTAGTATTCTGCATACTTTTAGAAAACCAGGAAGACACCAATGGCTGTTGCGAATCCTCGAGAAGTTCCAGAGTATGAGCTTAATCCACTAGAGCTTCAAATTCGGAAGGGTGATAAAATTTCAAAGGCATGGTCCTGTTCCCTTAACTATCAGTAGATTGGTGATGTTTTGGAAACTCACATGTAGTTCTCTTTAATCAGCACTGATTTGTATGGGAGGCATAATGATGCATATAGGCTGCTTTTTTTTTTTTTCTTTTTTTTTTTTCTGTTTTTTGAGTGAGGGCGGGGGGCTCTTTCGAAAATTTTTTCAAGGAATAATTTGTTCTTGGTGCATTGCTCTATATCATGCACGACCCTTTGCATCATTTTTTGTAAATTTTGTAAGTGGTTAACAAGCTGCTAATTTGTCATATGTTGAGATATCTATTGAGAAATCATATTTATTTTAACTTGTGCAGCATGTTCCATATGTTAGAAATGATTTCTCTTGTTAGTCCTAGAAAGTGATGGTCATTGTTTGCTTTAATCATGTAGTATACAACTTGTCCATGATAACCTGGAATCTTTAGGAGATATATACCTGTTCTTCCTTGAGAGTGTATCTGGTTATTACTTGTAAGGCCACTATGCCAATGATGGTGCGTGAACCTAATAGCTTGATGTATGCTGCAATGCTAAATTGTCAGAAAAATCTTGCTTGTATAGGTGATTTAATTCTCTCCTTTTCAGAGTCATATTGTGTTATGATATAATGTTTGCTTGCTTCTTCAATATTATCCTTACTTCTACTGTTCATGGATAGAAAATTCTTTAAAAAATTTGCAGGGAGAATGCTTTGTATCTTGATAAATCTCTGGATGTTTCTTCAATCCCTTCTTTTCTTAAATGTTCTGTTTGTGATAATTATTCTCTCCCTTCAATATTATGTTAAAATTGAGATAATGATGCCGCCTGAAATATTTTTATGGATAACTTTGTTCATTTATCTCTTTGCAGGGAACATATCAAGTGGCTAAATGGAATGGTACAAAGGTATCCGTTAAGATACTTGACAAGGACAGCTATTCTGACCCTGAGAGCATGTATGCTTTCATCCAATTTTGAGTGCTTTCCTCCTATAAGTAGGATTAGTCCTTAAAGTAGCTTATTCAAGTATTCTTTAAATCCTAATATAAACTATTAAGACTCAACTTCACTTCTGTTCCGTTCTAAACTATATAGGATCTCACTTTATGGCTAGCATAATTACATTATTCATTTTTGTTCTGACAAGCACCTCTGTGTTGCACCCTGATTCTTGTCTAGATTTTCATGTACATTGCAAAATTATTTTGCATTTTGGGAAGTAGGAAGGTCTAATAGAGGTTTAAGTTGCAAAGGATCAAAGGCAGGTCAAAGTTTATATGGGTAGAAGTGATTACAAATGATATGGTCACCAAAGATGTAACCAAGTGGATGACTTTAGATAGAGTTGAGTGGCAAAATAGAATTCAGGTAGTGGAACACAATTAGTCAGAGGACTCATATAACTGATGTCAATCATTTAAAAGAAAAGCTTAGTTGACTTCACATGTCACAAAGGATGGGCTAATGCTGCTTTTGTGTGTAAATCTGATTTCTGATAGTGATGAGAAATTTTTGTTCTCTTGCTTCTTCAGATTACTAGGGTGCCTTGATGATGTACATAAGTAGATTACTTGCTCATGTTGTGCATGGATGTGGGATACTCCTGGAATAGGGGAACTAAAATTTTTGACATTTTATTTTTGCATTTAAACCAATCAAATACTGGTTTTGATTTACAATTATTCCCTTGTTTGTATGGATTTCTAAAGAAGAAAATCTGGGGAAGATTTTGAAAGCCAAACCGTGAATGCATATATCCTTCAATCAATGGAAGTGGTAAGGCAAATTCTTAGGATCTTTGGTGCTATGGAAGCTGATGAACTACATATCTATGTGGATTTTTTAATGACTAAGTGTTGGTGATCTTGTCTTCCCCAAGGAATTTCCAAGGGACAGTAAAAGAAATTATTTACTTCTTGTTCTTCTTCCCCCCCTCCCCAAATGAATATGAACTTGCTTTGGGGCCAAAAAATCTGAAGAAGGGGAAGAGAATAAAGCCTTCAGTTACTTTCTGGACATACAACCACTTGTTTTTTTGTATCATCTAGGCATCTAAAAAAATGCTATCATGACACATATTTTTCCTTTAGGAGTCAGTTAAGGACTTGACTTACTGTTTATTTTCCCTTATATTCTTTTCTGGCGTTGTTTGAGTCATTCTCTGGAAGTTGGCAGTATTGTCATCTTTTTGGTTGCTAGGCCTTTTATTAATAATTCAGTACCAACTGATAGAAAGCTTTAGATTAGTTACTCTCCTGATCTAACTGATTGTCACATTCTTCACCTTGAAGTGACTGAACATGTACTACAAGTCTCTATACGCAGCACACTCTTTATTTTTGTCTTGAGTACATTAGCTATCCAGTGTCATGGCACACAGACTGTTTTCATCTTATTTGTCAAAGTATGCAACTTTGTTCAGTCAAACCATTCCAAATAACATTACTTATATTGTTTATACTTTTTTTTGTTAAAGTTTATTTATGGTTAATTAATAGAGTTTGGTTCGGCAGGATTATTAGATTTCTTGGTTTTTTTTTATTAGGTAGTTGTAGGACATTATTTTGACATCCTTCTTTTTCTTGCTTTTAACAGAAGTGCTTTCAAACATGAGCTTACATTGTTAGAAAAGGTCCGGCATCCTAATGTGGTTCAGTTTGTTGGAGCTGTTACCCAAAACATACCCATGATGATTGTTTCAGAGTATCATTCAAAAGTAAGCAAGTATCTCTCTCTTTCTCTCTCTTCCCCACCCTCCTAGGGTGAGGATGGGGAATATGCATGTGTTTCTGTGTAAAGATTATATTTTGGTAGCATATGAGCACACTAACTAGAGTGGAGAAGGGTAGAGTAGAGTAGAGAAGGGGGAAACTTGAATAGTCTCTTCCTTGCTAAGTGGATGCCTATCTAATACATTCAACTCTTATCGTTGCCATGTTCGACAACTACTTTCTGTTTTGAATTGTAAGCCTTCTTATTTGGAGGTTGTGATATTTTATTGTTGCATTTTAATTGTCATGTTGCACTAGTTTTCTATTTTTCAGTTGTGGCCTACTATAGGTTTAACTCCCTTTTTTCCTCTCTCTCACTCTCTCCTGATCAAATCACAGATTTTGAATCCATAACATTCATTCCATAGCAGTTGCAGATAATTCCTTGTCCCGGACACCTGTGGATTACTGTGAAAATGAAAATCTTTTGGGAGGAGTTTTTACTTGGGCTAATTAATTTTTCTCTACCCAGAATAGATTTAGCCTACTTTTAAAAAATTCTGAGGAATGCTGCATTGATTCGTTAGAAATTTTCACTTCTTTCTTTCTATTTTTTTGTGTGTCTCTTTGAATTGAAATACTTTAATCAAAATTTGACATTGCTTATAATGGTGGTGATTTTCAGGGTGACTTGGCATGTTACCTTCTAAAGAAACGGCGTCTGTCTCCATCCAAAGTTTTAAGATTTGCTCTTGATATTGCTAGGCATGTCCATCTTGCTGTAATCATATTCTAAAGGCTTTGTGGATGTTATCTTATGAATAGAAAAGTGACCCCTGTTTCTTACATATATCATACACATACTAATTTTCTAAGGATGCCTTTTGCTTTTAATTGGCACATATCTATGAAATTTCTCAAACTGTTTATAGTTAATATTTTTGACATAAGTTTCCAGCTTATTCATGTTCTTGGTCAAATTTGTCTTATCAGGGGCATGAATTATCTGCATGAATGTAAACCAGAGCCAATCATCCACTGTGACTTAAAGCCAAAGTAAGGCAACCAAATGCAAAAGTTGATTTGATGGGTATTGCAATTGTAAACTGAAATTGAGTTTTTCTTGTTGGGATATACTTTAATATGAAAAATTTTGGTAAGGTGCCAGAAATATTTTGCTGGATATTGGGGGTCAGTTGAAGGTTGCTGGATTTGGATTGCTCAGATTGTCAAAAATGTCACCAGACAAAGCAAAACTAGTGCAGCCAGGGGCTGACCGATCAAGTAAGTTCTTGCATACACCATATCATTCTTGCATACACCATATCATGAAACTCCTGCATTTGATTTTTAGTATACTTTATTGGACAGAACATAATGTGGACTCTAGATAAAATTATCTTTTCTTTTGACAGTATGAATATTAGAGTGTAATCTTTTTACGGATTCAAAATCCATTTGGTTTCTTAGACTCTGTATTTTGAACATCTTGCTGGCCCAGTGTAGGATATACACTCCTTGAGCTAATTTAGAAAGATGAAAGCAGAATTTGAACTAAGAGAGGTGTCTTGATTTAGTCAAGTATTTGAACAAACCAAGATGGTTTGTAAAGTCCTTTTTGATTTCTTTAAAAGAGTTGGAATTGTTACCATTTGCTGCTCAGGAGTTCTTTGTCATGAAAAACTATTTCTTCTATGTTTTTGTTTGTTTTTTTTTATTGGATAAGTAACAATGTTCTATGGATGTTCTTATGGATATTGCATGTTCTTGCTAAATTGAATAGAATCACAGTTTAACACTTGTAGCCAAAATGCCAACTGTGAACAATTATGCTTATCCAATCTAGTGACCCAAGACTACAATGTTGGTAAATGCGCCGGGTGCACTTAAGCACAAAGGCCTCTTGGAGCCTAGGCACAAAGCGTAGTACCTGATTAAATTGAAGAGCGCATTTTTGAAAAATAATGTAATAAATTTGAAATTAATTATTAGTGGGCAATATAACAATCAAGTTATCAAATAATCTTATAAAATTGAAATATAATATTTAAATGATTCTCTTGTGCTTTACACAATATATACAAATATGTTATTTGATAGCCATAATCAAAATCAAGACGTGGATTTCATGGTTATATACAATATACCCAAAAGAAAAGGGCAAAAGAGTACTAGAATGATAAATAATGATTTCTATGCCCAAAAAAAAAAAAGAAAAAGAAAAAAAGAAATGCGTTGCAATCCTAAAAGAATATAATCATCATCCTCATTAAGCATAGGACCATTATCATTAGCATCATTAGATTTGTAATGCTCATTATCTTCCTCATATACTTCATCTAAATTAACAGCCTCTCTCTTATGAGGAGTGTTGTGAACTAAAACTTGAAATTGTTGCCCTCCCTAGTGACTTCATTCCTACTTGAGTCGCCTTTGATTGGGATGAGCCATATGTGAAGTGTGTTCCCCGAATGCATTTTACTGTCTAGAATTTGTAAAGATGTGGAGGGATGGGCTTAGGTGAATGATATGATACCATAAAATTGACTTGTGTATGACAAATCCATGGTGTATATCAACAACACCAAGACCTTATAGCTACATTGCATCTGGTTAATTTTTTAAAAATAAATAATATTATTCTCACACTGTACTTCCATTTTGGATTCCAACATTCTATTAGTTTCTCTCTTTGTTTGGTTGTAATTGTTTTAGATACTTTGTGTTCACCATCGTGAACATAGGAGTTCTTGTTTCTTTTTGCTATTATTTCTTATTACTTATCAAAAAATAATAATAATAATAATGATAATAATAAAGCTCCAATAAGGCGCACTTTAGGTGAGCTTTTGCAAATGTGCTTGTGCATAAACAGTTAAACACACTTTACCAACAGTGCAAGACAGGCAATTTGTTATTAATAGAATCTACCCAACCTGGAATATTAAGTATATCCCTTCTTTAAATTTTTGTTATTCTTTCAATTCCATTGATGAAAATGCTATTTGGTTTTAATGTATGCACTAATTGATGAGTAATTGGTTGTAGATATTAGTTGTTAATATATACTTGATTTACAATACTAAACATTAATTACTTGAGAAAGTCTGGGATTAGCTGCTATGGGCTCAATTAATTATTTGCTTAATTGGTTCAGACTTATATATGGCACCTGAGGTTTACAAAGATGAGATATTTGACAGAAGTGTGGATGCCTATTCTTTTGGTCTCATTTTGTATGAGGTACTTTTCTTTTCACAAACTTGCTTACTTGCTAAAATGCATAATAGGTTGTCATGTTTAAATACTTAAATCCATAGAAGTATTTGAGATAATTTTCACTTTCTCAGTTTCTTATATCTTCATACCAGGTATGTTTTGCTTTTTCTTTAACCCATTTTCTAGCTGTGAATGACTTCACTTGTAATATCTTTGTAAGTTTACATATTTGATTCTGTTTTGGGAAATTTAATTGGTTTGGCATGCATCTGCCTCTACAACATGAAGGTTTTATTTTTTATTTTTTTCCTCCCTATTGTTGAACGTGTCAGTAGGATATTTGTCTCATAGTTTTATGTTGGTGGCTACTCATTATTAACCACCTGTTTTTTCTACTTTTTTTTTTATGGGCTAGATGATTGAGGGTACACAACTTCTCTGTCCCGGGTCTCCAGAAGAAGCTGCAAAAGCTTTGTGTTTAGAAGGAAAGAGACCACCGTTCAAGATCAAAGCAAAAAGTTATCCTCCAGATCTAAAAGAGTAAGTTTGATTGTCTAGATAACTCACCAAATTTGCAATATGTCAAGATGTTTAACTTTCTTCACTGAGATGCCCCTTCCTTATAATTCTGCATTTGAGAATCGATTTTCTTTTGCAAGTTTGATGAAATTTGTTAACCCATTAATAGGGTCTTTTAAAATTGGGGCAATTCTTGAACATTCAGTAAGCTTTTAAGGTTTTTGTTGGCAATGCTTTGTTATTGGGATTTAAACTGCGTACACAGTTGCTTGAAAATCAGAGATTTTGGGATGTTGGATTGGGTCTTTGCCTATGACCTATCTTGGTATGCCTTTGGGGGCATCCTACAAGTCCCTTACTGTTTGGAATCCTATGTTGGAGAATTTTGAGCGTAAGTTAGTCGGTTGGAAGAAGATGTATTTGTCAAAAGGTGGAAGACTAACGTTGCTTAAAAGCACTTTATCTAGTCTCCCCACTTATTATCTCTTTTTACCATCCCTACGCGTGTGACCAATAAAATTGAGCGGTTGCAAAGGGATTTCTTGTGGGGAGACTCTAAGTTTCATTTGGTGGGATGGGACAAGGTGTGTGCACCTTTGAAAAATGGTGGGTTAGGAGTAAGGAAATTAACTACTTTTAATAAAGCTTTACTAGGGAAGTGGTTATGGCGGTTTGGGATTGAGGAGACAAGGCTTTGGAGAAGGGTTATAGCCCTCAAGTTTGGGGAAGAATGGGGAGGATGGAAGTCCAAGCTAGGTAAAGGGTTGCATGGGTGTGGCTTGTGGAGAAGTATCTGCATGGGATGGGAGGATTTTAGCAAGAATACTCGCTTTGAGGTAGGGGTGGGGGATAGAGTGAAGCTTTGGACTAATCAATGGTGTGGAGAGCCTCCACTTCAATTGTCTTTTCCGAGTGTGGATGAGATTGCATCCAATAAAGAGGCATCGGTGGCCTCTTCTCTTGAACGGTTGGGGATTGAGGAGCGGAGAAGCTGGAATGTTCATTTTAATCGGAGACCAAATGATTGGGAAATGGGTTGGGTGGATGATTTTCTCCGTACCTTGGGCTCTAATCTTCCTCCTACTGAGAATGGAGATTGTATGCAATGGAGGCTGACAAAGAATGGGACTTTGATATTCGTTCGTTTTACAATAAGTTGAGAAGCCTCTTGCCCATTATTTTCCCTTGGACAGGTGTTTAGAAGGTTAAGGCTTCTCGGCGTGTTTCCTTTTTTGTGTGGACTGCTGTATGGGATAGGATCTTTTACAGAGGATAATTTGAGGGGTAGAGGGTTGGATTTTGTCGATTGGTGTATCATGTGTCGCAGTAATGGGGAGACGGCGGATCATTTGTTACTACATTGTGGAAAAGCTTCTCGACTGTAGAGTTTGGTGTTTAGATCCTTTCGGTTTTCTTGGGTCTTGCTTGGATCGGTTGCAGATACGCGATTCAGTTGGTGGAATTAGCCTGGAAAGCATTTGTCTAGCATTTGAAATTTAGCTCCTTTATGCTTGATGTGGTGTCTCTGGAGGGAGCGCAATAGGAGGACGTTCGAGGACATGGAAAGTTCGGATGACCAGCTATTGACCTCTTTTAGTGGCACTCTGTTTGATTGGTCTAGGGCTTGGGGACTCACTTCTAGTGATTTTCTCCCTATGTTCCTTAGCTCCCTCTCCTGTGTACTTAGTTTCTTTTCCTTTCCTTTTTTTTTTTCTTTCTATTCCCTTTGTATTTTTCTCTTTGCCTTATGTTTTTCTGCATAAGGTAGTGTTCTTGAATATACATCTTTATTACCTATCAAAAAAAATGGATGAGAGAAGAAGGGTTTATGGAGTTAGTAAGATCATTGGGTGCTTGGCAATTCATGGATATTCTCTGTCACTCCCATTCATGGAGTTCTATTTGATATCCTTCTTGTCACTAAGAAGATTTCTTCTAATTTGACTTCTTCAATTTAACGAGTTCAAAATATGTGTTGGAATTTCAGTGCAAGTCATGCTTTCAACTTATATATGCATCAAATTATGAAAACTTGCAGAGCTTTCATTTTCTTTCAGTATAAAATTTTTATGAATGTGATGAATAATCTTTGAGAACCTCATATGGTATTTATTTTTTCTTGTTAAATTTGAGATGGAGCTCTGCCTTTTGATACGTAATTTTACATATGCAGGTTGGTTGAGGAATGCTGGGATCAAAAAGCAGTTGTTAGGCCAACTTTTTCTGAGATCATTGTACGGTTGGACAAAATAGTAGCAAATGGGTCAAAACAAGGATGGTGGAAAGATACTTTTAAGCTTCCTTGGTATGTTTCTCCTTCCAATTATCTCTAATAATTAATTTGTTGTATTTTTTTGCCATAATTAATCCATATCAAGAATCTTGAAATATTTGATAACCATTGTTGAGCTTACAGGCAGAATTAGCCTTCCACAGTTATTGAAAAGCAAATAAATCTTGCACATGCTTAATGAATATCCAAGGCTCCTGGATGTGGGTCAATTTGTTGTAAAACTTTTTTGTTTTTTCTCTCCCTTTCGTGACACATTGAATTTGAGATGCAGTATAATAGAACCGGTGTGGAATGTATAATATTCCAATAAATACGTTCTCCCAGAAGGAGGAGCTAGGGGTCAAAAATAGGGTTTTGCATTTCAAATTCTAGGATTGGTACTTTAGAATCAAGCTTGTTTGCAATACTTATAGGGGCATTAGAGTTGAAGAATGAAGTGAGGAAGTCGTATTTTTGGATTTTGTTTATACGCAGATGCAGTATATATTTAAACAAACCCAAGTGAGGGTATCTAGTCATTCGCCTGATAAATTGGGCCACTTGTACAAATTACTCAATGACAAATTTCACTACTGAAAGTTAAAACAGGCTCTTCAAGATAAGCTTAACAGATTTTCAGGTGAACATAAATATTATAAAATGTGTGAAAACACAAGCAAAGCAAAGCAAAGGAGCCCATTGAATATTCATTCACATGATACACAGGTGACAGTACAATGAAGTACGACAAATGAGATGGTATCTGTTAACTTATTCAGTCTCATATCTATTCCTAAAGTTACCACCCCAAAATCTCCAAATACCATGACTTTTAGCAATAAATTATCTATCTCATTCAACCAAACTAATTGTCATGCTTAGGGCATATCCTCTCATAGGAAGGGAGCTCTTAAACCATGATATAGATGTTGGTAACATTTGGCCAATGAGCTCTAGCTTAAATGACACCTTCTCCCAGTGGAAGGTTTGGTTGTGGGTTCAAAACTGACCAAGTGCATGTTTAGCTTACCTAAATAAGAAGATAATATGCGGAAAATATGACAGGAAGAAGTAGTTGTCTCTAGGCTGTGAATCCCCTGTTTCAGCAACCTTATATATATGATTATTGATAAGAAAATGTTGTGTTCTTCAACTTATCTTATTCAGATTGTGGGGAATGATTGCATGTATAGAACACTGATGTAAGATGTGAATTTTTGTGGATTACTCAATGCACTTTAGCTTATCTGTAATTCTAGAGTTTTTTGCTTTTGATTTCTTCCCTTAACATGTAATGATGCAATTATGTGCAGGATATAAGAGGCGGCACTCAATACCATAGGAAAAGGAAACGAGAAAAACATTACGGGATTTTATTGGATTCGAAGAGTTTTGGAGTTTACTATTGCACTATTCCCATTTTCAAAATTATTCAGAGTGAGAGAGCTTGAAGAAATCAATTGGATGAAGATTGGATAAAGATCCATAAAGGGGATTAAAAAAAAGTCCCTCATTCTTTGTCCTCTTCAGGAGCTGGGACAATCCCTTTCTATGTATAATGTGTGAAAGAGCTTTGTTTTAGAACATATGTTTACAGACACATATAGTAATAAATTATGTTGTTGCATACAGAGACTTTTTACTACCATAATTTGCAGTTAAAGGAAGAAAATCTAGAATACTAATCAATTGCTATGAAATTCAAACCTAGACGGGGGAGTCGTAAGAGCAGAATTTGTAATTTAATCATTTTTTTTTTCAATTGGTAAGTTAATCACACACTCAAAAGGTCATATTTGATCACCTAGACAGCCTAGACTCAATTTGATAAAACTTGCATTTTCACTCCATATGATGTTAAAATTCAACTTAAAACAAAAGAAAGAGGTTTTAGTTGAACCATTAGAATGTATGATAATAGAGGAGCAAGGAACGAGGTAAGGAGTTGTAAGAGTTTCTGGAGTACATGCTTCTAATCCTCTTGGATGTGATCAAGGATTAGTACTGTTTCACATGTCAAGGCTTTCAATTTTAGCACTTCGGTAGAGCAAAAAGTGTTCATATCTAGCTTATTTGACCTTTTTGTCATTTCATTTTTGCTGGAAATTGATTATTGAATAAAGTATCAATTCACGTAGAAAAAAGTGAATTTTTAAAAAGTTATATGGCAAAAAATAAATTAAAAAGGTAAATGAAAAAGTTTATGGTAAATAGAATTTTTCATTTAAACTCTTTATTTGATATTACTCTTTTATATTCTGACAAAAAGTATAATCTACTCCTTTTGTTTTTACAAAAAAAAAAAGCATAATTACTGATTTAGTTGTGATTTACACTATACTTGAAAGTTTGAAGAGAGAGAGAGAGGATTGGAATAGATATGAGATACTCTTCTCGTGTTTGAATCTTTTAAAATTTGAAAGAAATGGGAAAAAAAAGAAAGATTATAGGGTGGAAAAGATAAGAAATGATAAATATTAATATTGGAAGAAACCAACAAATATACCATTTTTTATTGAGCTCTATGCTTATAAAATATTAAGGGCAAAATAGAAAGTAAATATACCAAATCTTTATTTTACCAACCAACAAACTAGAATCCCTCCTCTGAATTCCTCTGAATTCCTCCAATTTGGGAAATTAGAAATAAAAAACTATATTAAAGCCTTTATTCTTCCCTTTATAAAAATAGTAAATATAGGTATACAATATTAAGGGCAAAATAGGAAGTAACAATCCAACCAACAAACTAGAATCTTTATTTTACCAACCAACAAAAAGTAGAATATCCCTCCTCCAAATTCATCCAATTTGGGAAATTAAAAATAAGAAACTATATAAAGCCCCTTTATAAAAATAATAAATATAGGTATACAAAATAAAATGTTCATAATTGTTGGTGTGATATGTTGTGATTGATACATAATAAAAATAATGTTAGTAATAAATTCATATGAAAGTAATGTTGATTCAGGCTGCGTTTGGTTGAGTGTAAAATATTTTTCAGGTGCAAAATAATTTCAGGTGAAAATATTTTCGGGAAAAGAAAATATTTTTAGATGTTTGGTGGTATTTTAAAAAATACTTTGAAAAATATTTTCAGGTGTTTGGTTGTAATCTTGAAATATTATAGAAAATATATTTTTTACTTGTTGCTCACATTTTCTCAACTTCCGAACAAATATATAACACCATTTCTCAGCAGGAAACACAAAAGAAACAAAACCCAAAAAAAAATCATAAAATCCGGGAGAGAAGAAGGAAGAGAGAGAGGCGAGATCATGATCGCGCAATCGCGACGGCGGCGCGATCACAATCGCGATCGCGAGATCGCAAAGTGGCGCGATCGCGATAGTCCGATCGTGAGGAGAGAGAGGCGAGATCACAATCGTGAGATTGCAAAGCGGCGCGATCGCAATTGTGCGATCGCGACGGCGACACAATCGCGAAGGCGGTGCGATCGAGAAGGCGGCGCCGGTGCTGGGGTGCAATCTCGCCGGCGCGTTTGGGGTTGGGGAGCAATCTCCTTAACTCTCTCTCTCTCTCTCTCTCTCTCTCTCTCTCTCTCTCTCTCTCTCTCTCTCTCTCTCTCTTTGCGCATCTGAGTCCGAAAATGGTTTGAAATGAAAATTTTCACTTCAAACCATTTCCAGGTCAAACTCATTATTTTTACGGTCAACGGAAATGCTTTTCCCGAAAATGATATTTTTCATGCGCAACCAAACATACGATGAGGTGTAAAATGATTTCCTGAAATGGTTTGAAGCCAAAACAAACGTAACCTCAAGCACAACTTATACCAAGTTGTGAAATTTTTTTTTCCTATCATTATTTTTTTTTTCCGTTAATTTTTAAGCTTGATATGAGCCATGAGCTTGTTTTTTGCTAATATGATACATGAGGCTCTAGATTTAAGGTTCTTGACCATTCCCGTCCCCAAAATACTTTGCTTTAATATGTTTGGACTATTGAATTGATGGTTGAAGAATATTGTAGTTACTAACTTAAGAGTTTTTCTATAACCATTACTTTTGTGCCACAAACTCTAACATGCAAATTGTTAAGTAGTGGCTCCACTTGTAAGTGAGGGTGGTCATAAGACCATCCTAATTGTCAATAAAAAAAAGTTTAAACTAATTTGTTTTTCCTAACCCACATGAGAATATTGAGAATTGGAGTTTAACAAAAATAGAATAATATTACGTCCACAACACTTTTATAAAAATTTCACAAATAATCCTAGATGGAAAATTATTACTAGTTTTAAATTAAGTCAATCATTGACATTACTTTTTTTTATCTATTAATAACAATTTTTTCACCTATAATTTGTTGTGAAAACATTGTGAACGTAGGATTTTTCACAAAAATAATTTTAGTGCCAAACATAAGCCTTATCCCTTTGAATAAGAAAAATAAATGTCTAAATAACAAAAATAAAAATTATCTTAAATAACAACAAAAAATACCCAAGCAACAACAATATTAGGCCAAATAACAACAAATGATCAAAATATTCAACAAAAAACTCATTAAAAAAATAAAAAATTTAATAATTGAGTTTCATAACTCATTCAACCCATTCCATAAAAATAATATTTAATTCCATTTTCTCTCTCACTTTAGTACTCTTATCTCAACATTTTTTTTTTTGCATTTCCATTTTGTTAACAAAAAGAAATTATAAAATTTCATATATTCACATGTTTTTTTTTTTTTGCGTGACGATGATACATTCAATTTTTTTTTATATATAAATATTTTGTATAATTTGAATTTTTTAATAACTATGCAAAAAAAAAAAAAAAAAAAAATCCTAAGGCTTTGTTTGGGAGTTCATAAGGGAATGAAATAGAATGGAATGGAGTGGATTTAAGTAAGTAAAAAAAATGGAATTAAGTAACCTTGATTGGATGTTTTAAAATAAATGAATGGAAATGAATGAAAATGAATGGAATGTAAGTAATCTTGTTTGGGAGTAACATGGAGGGAATGGAATGGAATCATTTTATGATAATATTACTATTAGACCACTATTTTAAAATAAAGAGTTGAATATATAGGGGTATTTTGGGGGTTTTAGTAAAAAAATTATTAAATTTAATTCCATTCCCTCCCATTTCTCTCAATTTCGGGAGAAATGAAAATTTGAAGTTTTAAGGGAATAGAAAGGAATGGGTATTCCCTCATACCAATTCCATTCTCTCCCACTTAGGCTCCGCTTGGAAGTTGATAAGGGAAGGGAATAGAATGAAATAGAATGATCATAAAGGAATGGAATGGAATGTAATGTATTTAAGTAAGGGTAAATAATGGAAAAGAATGGAATAGAATGAAATTAAGTAACCTTGATTGGATGTTTTAAAATAAAGGAATGGAAATGAATGGAATGTAAGTAATCTTGTTTGGGAGTAACATGGAAGGAATGGAATGAAATCATTTTATGACAATATTACTATTAGACCCTTATTTTAAAATAAAAGGTTGAATATATAAAGGTATTTTGAGAGTTTTAGTAAAAAAAATTATTAAATCTAATTCCATTCCTCTCAATTTCGGGGGAATGCAAATTTGAGGTTTTAAGGGAATAGAGAGAAATGAGTGTTCTCTCTTATCCATTCCATTCCCTTCCACTTAAACTCCCAAACAAGGGAATAAAAAGTCCATTCCCTTCATTAAAACTCTCAAACAAAGGAAGGGAAAAATATTCTAAAATTATTCTTTTCATTCCATTCCATTCCCTCCTCCTAAGCAGAGCCTTGAATTCCCAAACAAGGGAATTGACTTTCCATTCACACTATTAAAACTTCCAAACAAGGGAAGGGAAAGAAATAATATTCTAAAATTAATTTTTTCACTCATTTCCATTCCATTTCATTCATTCCTCCTAAACGAGGCCTAAAGCTGTTACAAAAATTACATTTCTATTCACCAATAACAATCCATAATAACCAGCCACTTAGAATTTGTTATAAAAAAATATTGTAAACATAATATTTTTCATCATTTTTATATGAATCTACTATTTATTCTCCATCACTCACAATTAAACACATTAAAATTGTGATAAAAATTGTGTCCCTAAATTTTCTAGATAACCAAACATACACCATTGACCACGTGACAAAGACAAACTGAAACAACCTCTCCTAATTTTTTCTTGCAGAACAAGCATATAGCGATTCCCAACTTTCCACCTGGATCCAATAAAAAAAATAAACCCAACAATTGTCAACACATAAACGCGAGTACGTTTCCCCAAAAAAAAGAAAAAAAAGAAAAAAAAAAGAAAAGGCGATTGCCCCCCCAAAACGACGTCGTTCTATAACAAACTCTCACACTCATTTTGATCTCATTACTCATAACCCCTTCTAAAACCTCGCACTTCTCTCTTCTCTCTTCTCTCTTCTCTCAGACCCTAATCTCTCTCTCTCTCTCTCTGCGCGAGATCGATCATCCACCGTCTGATTTAACCGCCAACGGCCCTGATTGCTCACCAGAAAAACAACAATGTAAGTCTATAACTCCTTCTTCTTCATCTTCATCTTCCTTACAGTTTTCATCAAAAAAACGCACCGTTTTAGTGTCGTATAAAGACCGAAAATTGTCGATGTTTCTTGCATTACAAGTTTTTGTGTGCATGTAATAATCGAAATTCGCTTAGTTTTTTTTAAAAAAAAAAAAAAAAAATTTAATTTTTGAGTTTCGTGATGAAGTTTTGATTTTTGATTTTTTGGTTTTTAAAATTCTGTTTGGCTGCGTAGAAATTAGAAGGAAAGGAAAAAGAGAATATAAGAAATGTGTTTTTGATTTCATGTTATTTTTAAGTTTTTATTATTATAATATCATTTAGATAAATTGCAGTTTCATATTCTTTTACAAATAAATCGCACATATTTTTGATATATATATATATGTATATATATATATATATATATAATTGGTTTTTTAAATTTTGTTTGGTTGCTTAGAAATTAGAAGGAAAAAAGAAAAATATTTGTTTGTTTTCATGTCATTTTTAATAATAATAATAATAATAATAATAATAATAATAATAATAATAATAATAATTATTATTATTATTATTATTATTTAGATAAATTACTGTTTCATATACGAATGCAAATAAATCGCACAATTATTTATATATATATATATAGAGCATACTATAAAGTCTACGATTATTATTTTTCAAATATTATAATAATCGCGTATTTATTATTTTATCTAACACTTATTTCTTTATTTATTTATAATAATTATGTAAATCAATCACGCATTTTTTTATAATATTTATAAAAAAATGTGCAAGTTTGTACCGATTTCATTTTGTTTTACTTGTTCTTTTTTAAAGAGGCATGTAGTTTTGATGTTTGTACAAATGATTCTGTACAAATTTGTACAACAAAATGTCATTTCTTCTACTTGATTTTTTGCCAATGAATTCTAGCTCAAATGCAACTAAATGCAAATTTAGCTTTTATAATATATGGCGAATAAATTGTTGAGTTTATTGAAACATGGTAATTCTTCTCAGTGATGTAATTATGCTTGGTGATTATTTTACATAATTCGCTTTGATAAAGAAATGTATTATATGAGATTATAGTGCAATGCCTTCAATTTTTATTTGATTAAGAGTTTATGGTAATTTCATATATTTGTTTTCGTTACTGTTGTTAATGATCTAGCAGCTTAACTGGGTGGTTTTTTAATTTTCAGAAATGTGAATCTGTTTCTCTTTGTAAAGAGAAAAGTATTCTGTAATGGCTTCTCGAGCAATTTTGAGGAGGAAGAGACTTATTTCTGGTTATGTGAATGGCTCCACTCGCTCAATCCAAAGTTTCCCATGTATCGGTCATGGGCATGCTATGCAAAATTCGGATTCACGGGGTTCTAGGTCCAGTGAGGATTACCCTTTTACATGTTTGAATGGCAAGAGTGGTGGGGATAAAGATTCCATGGCAAAAGAGGGATTATTAAGCTTTTCAGGTTTAGGACAAATTAGGCATAGATATTATGGGACTGTGGTTTCGGGTTTGGGAAATGTAAAATCAGAGTACATTTCTCCAATGGGGATCAGAATGTCAGCACTGTTGATTCGAAATGCTTCTACAGCTGCAGCTAAACTGCCTGACATGGGCAATGATGATGAAGAAAATGAAGAACTGATGGATAAAAAGAGAAAGGAAGCATCTGCGGAGGAATGTGATCAAGCTGTTGAAGGTTTGAGTAGTGCAAAGGCTAAAGCGAAGGCCAAACGGTTGCAAGAATCTCAGAAGGCTAAGTCTGTTTTGCAAAGAGTATGGGCCACGTTTTTAGGGATTGGTCCTGCTCTGAAAGCTGTAGCTTCTATGAGCAGGTTAAATTCTTTTTCTGAATGATGCTTATTTGTATTATTCAACTGAAAAACTTTAACTAATATGATTTTACTAATGCTGCTGCTTTTGTTGGTTTTACTATTTCTTCCTGCAGGGCAGATTGGGCGAAGAAGCTTGTTCATTGGAAGGATGAATTTAAATCAACTCTGCAACATTACTGGTTGGGTACTAAGCTACTCTGGGCTGATACGAGGATCAGTTCAAGATTGCTATTAAAACTTGCTGGTGGGAAGAGTCTCTCCAGAAGGGAGAGACAACAACTAACGCGAACAACAGCTGATATTTTTAGGCTAGTTCCTTTTGCAGTTTTTATCATAGTGCCTTTCATGGAGTTTCTGTTGCCAGTATTTCTTAAATTATTTCCCAACATGTTGCCATCAACCTTTCAAGACAAGATGAAGGAGCAGGTACTGATTGTGATGGGTGTTGCTAGTGTTTTATCTTATTTTTCACTTAATTCATATGATGTTATGACTTTCTCATCTGCTTTTTTCTTGCACCTTTTTGTTTTTGGAACTTGTTATGATGGTTCCTGTGGAATTTTTCTTTTTAAATCTAATATAGTTGTCAAGTTTTGTTACGAATTAGTATTTATTCATTCCCAAATTATGAAGATCATAGTTCCTGGATGCAACAATAGGATGTTTCTGTGTGTGTTAAACTGTGAACTCTGGGAGCTGTTGTGCTGTAGCAGAATTGAGCAACTGACCATGGAAAAACATAGAGTCTATGCTTATGCTTTAATCTCTAAGTAAATGCAACAAAAGCTGATTATAGTGCATGAGATTCTTTTGCCCCTAATGATTGGAGTGTATGACATTGCTAACCATGAAATTAAACCATTTCTTGTGGGGAAGGAAAAAAAAAGTTGAATATTTTGTTTTTCCGACCGTAACTTAAGTGGGCAACATACCTTCTCTTGCTCTCTCTTGTGGCATGTTTTTCTGTTATTGTTTGTCTGTGTCTGCATCTTTCATAGCTTGTACTTTATTGTTTTTTTGTCTTCAAGGAATTGCTTGTGTCTGTAAACACATATTTATTTGTGAACCCCTTGTCTCTTAAAATTAGTGCCTTAGCTCTTAAGGAGACATGTCCTTGTGCAGTTGTAGGCAGACACATGAACTTGCATCTTTAGATATGTTTCTGTAGAATATATTGATGCACACTTAGGTTCATTAAATTCTTTAAATTGAATATTTGGTTTAATTTAATTGCCCAATATGTAGGAAGCACTGAAAAGGAGGCTAAATGCAAGAATAGAATACGCCAAGTTTCTCCAGGACACAGCAAAAGAAATGGCAAAAGAAGTTCAGAACTCACGGAGTGGGGAAATTAGAAAAACTGCAGAAGATCTTGATGAGTTTTTGAACAAGGTTAGGTGCTCAGTTTCATGCTCCTCCGTGGTTTTCCCCTCTCTCTCTCTCTCTCTCTCATTATTTTATGTAAATGTTTTAACATTTTTGCCTTTTATTTAAATGCAGGTTAGAAGGGGTACCAGTGTCTCTAATGAAGAAATTTTGGGCTTTGCTAAGTTGTTTAATGATGAACTTACTCTAGATAATATCAGCAGGTTTTTGTCATGATCACTTTGATATTATCATGATCACTTTGATATCTAAAGTTATATCCCCATGCAGATCCTTTTCTGTAACTGATATCAATATTATTTGGCTATTGTGTGAGATGCAATCATGACTTCTCTGCTTATGCTTCTTTTGCTTCTTTCAGGCCTCGTTTACTCAGTATGTGCAAATACATGGGAATCGACACTAAATTATTCAAATTTAGTTTTTCAGATGCATACTTACGTTACATGCTCCGAAAAAGACTTCAGAGGTGAGATACACACTTTTACATAGGGGTGGCAATTCGTGTTCGCGTGTCGGGTTCGTGTCGTGTCAAGTCATGAGTATTCGACTACATAGCTCAACACTAACCCGACATGTTTATTAAACAGGTCAAGATTCCTCAACCCTAACACGACCCATTTATTAAACGGGTCAGTCGTGTCGACCTGTTTATCAACTTTTATCAAAATGAAAAATAATAATTAATGAAAAAACAAAAAAAATAAATATTTTTAATATAAAATTCAGAATTAACGAGTAACTGTATCACAAATAATCATCTAAAATTAAAGCATATCCCAATATCACAAATAATCAATCACAATATGTCAAAGAAAATAAATCACAACAACTAAAAAGTTTATATACCAAGAGTTTGAAGGGTATATTGGTAAAATATCATTTAATTAAACGGGTCAGACGGGTCAAACGGGTTCTATGTGTTCAACACTAACCCAACCCATTTATTAAACGGGTTAGCCGTGTCAACCCGAATATGACACGAACCCGTTAAGCCTCAACCCATAACCTGCTAATTTCGTGTCGTGTCGTGTCGGGTTTGCGGGTCGTGTCAAATTTTGCCACCCCTACTTTTACATAATCAGCAAATTATTTAATTTCTTTTTAAAAAAATATAAAAGGGTCATGTGGTTTTGAAGTTGGACATAGTGACTTATATTGATAAGGGTCAATGGAATAAAGGGTTCAGAGCATAGGACTAAGATGCAACTTTTTGTTGAATTTTGACATCATAATAATGAGTATGGATAACTTCATTTGTTGGGAGCTTGTTAGCCCACCCCTTAGCTATGGGAAATTTTTGAAATCCTTAATGCAGGTGATTTTCTTTTGGCAATGAAGACTTTTTTTCTTTAACTTTTTAAATTTTTAAAATTTTTTGCAATGTGTGGCCATCAGTTATCTGTTAAAGGAATCTCATACATAATTTGTTAATTATTATTAGAGTTGGGTCATCATTTTGTTGTTTGGGGATCTTGTTAAAACTTTACAAAATCATTTCTTGAAAATATTTACATAATTATTACTCTTTTTGATGTCTTTTCATGATTGACATTTGACATCATCAGTGAATTCCCAAAACTTATATTTTTATATTTAAATGTAAATATCCTGGTAGGTTTTTTTTAAAAAATATTACAAGAATATTCAACTTTATGTGCTAAAAAAATTAGGCTTATATTACTTAATGTAAGCGTGAATTCATTGAATGCCCCCCTCCCCTGTTTATTATTTCAGGATTAAAGCTGATGATAGATTGATTCAAGCGGAGGGTGTGGAATCCCTTTCAGAAGCTGAACTTCGTGAGGATTGTAGGGAACGAGGCATGCTTGGAAATCGTTCAGTGGAAGAAATGCGCCAACAGGTTTTATTCTTAAGCTGTGTCTATTTATTTCATTCCATTTTCCTACTTAGTCACTGAAGTGTTGTGTAAGGTTTGCAAACTTGAGTCTGAATTATGTTTACACTGTTAGGTGATATTAGTAATACTAAATGCGCCAAGAGCCTTGTAGCTCAGTGGCATTCCCTGATCTACTTTATAAGGAGAGCCAGGGTTTTGAATTCCCCTACCCACACTTGTTGTAGCAATTATCAAAAAGGTTTACTAAGTTTCCCCACTCCCTCTGCTGTTGTGTATTGAAAGAAAAGAAAAGCAGGGGAGTTTGCGTAGTTGTGTTGAAGTAGCTAAGTTTTTTTTGAAGCAAATGGATGTAATAGGTCTGCATGATCCTCAAAAAGCATTGCCAGTCATCCAAAGTAGATAGTAGCTCTTTTCTTCTTATAAACTGATTTGAATTATATCAAACATATTTTTGTTCAGTTTATTAATTATTGTATGAATATTTAACTTCTCCATGCAGCTTCGTGATTGGTTGGATTTGTCTCTCAATCATTCTCTGCCATCTTCTCTTTTGATCCTTTCCAGGTAATTTGAAGCCTCACCAGTTAATCTGCTCACCTTCTTTGCATTCTGTACTCTAGGACATCTATGTATTGTTAATACATATGTAGGGCTTTCGTTGTGTCTGGGAAGTTGAAGCTAGAGGAAGCTCTCCAAGCTACAATCTCTTCTCTGCCAGATGAGGTTACAGATACGGTTGGTGTTACAGCTTTGCCATCTGAAGATTCTGTGTCAGGAAGGAGGAGGAAACTGGAATATCTTGAGATGCAGGAAGAGCTAATCAAGGTTGATTTTTGTTAATATTTTCCTCCGCATGCTCATATGAGCTAGTTTTGGTGATTGTCTAGGGTTTTGTGAACCATAAAATAAGTAATAGATTAACTAACTCATTTAGGAATAAGAAAATGGTTATTTAAGTTTCAGTAATATGCATAGTATCTGAATAAAATGGTGTCTAGTGCACTACAAGACTTCTGTCTCGAGGATTAATCCTTAGCAATTTCTTGAACCTCAAGTACTTATCTTGAATTACTTGATTTGTATTAACTTGAATTATAGGAGGAGGAAGAGAAAGAGGAAGAAGAGCAAGCCAGAATGAAGGAATCTAAAGCTAGTCAAGAGGACCTGGCACTGAAAGAGATGACTGGTCCAACAGCAAGAGAAGCACACGAACAAGCAAGAGAAAGAACATTAGAAAAACAAGAGCACCTCTGTGAACTCAGTCGTGCATTGGCTGTTTTGGCTTCTGCATCTGTAAGGACCGTGAATTAAATGTTTTGAGTTGTCAAAATACTGTTTTACAATTTATTTTCATAACATTTTCTAGTATTGTTGTGTAACCTGTAATTTGTTTCATCCCTTTTCTGTTTTTCCAGTCAGTAAGTAGAGAACGTGAAGAGTTTCTGAGCCTTGTCAATAAGGAGGTATTTATTTATTTTAAACTTTATGTGGAACTTGATCAAGATTAACATCTTTTCTGCACTTTTGTGTATTATGTTGGCTTCAAAGTTTCATTCATGGTATTTATTAAGGATGTTGCACATAGAGGAGAATGAGGTTAAAACGAAAGAAAAAAACAGAAAAGGAAAGAAAAACTCTAGGCTTTGTTTTATCTATCCATAAGGAGCAATTATACTTCTAGTTCTGACTACTGACATGCTTCTTTTCCTCAATAAGGAGGTATTTATTTATTTTAAACTTTGAATATCTATGATGTGGAACTTGATCAATATTAGCATCTTTTTTGCACTTCTGTGTATTATGTTGGCTTCAAAGTTTCATTCATGGTAGTTATTAAGGATGTTGCACATAAAGAAAAACTCTAGGATTCGTTCTATCTATCCATAAGGAGCAATTATACTTCTAGTTCTGACTATTGACATGCTTCTCTTCCTCAATGTCTTGCTTGTTCAATGTTTGCAATACCTTTGATTGCTTTTCTTTATTCATTCAATCATGTTTGTGTGTGTATTTATGTATTTTTCTTTTTAAAGTAATCCTGTATTCTGTATAGCTTTGTCTACAAGGAAAAAAAAAACTCTAGGCTTGTTTATCCATAAGGAGCAACCATAGAGTTCCATTGACATGCTTCTCCTCCTCAATGTCTTACTCGTTTAATGTTTGCAATACCTTGATTGCTTTTTGTTATTTGTTTCAATCCTGTATATGTTTTTTTTTTTTTACAAGTTAACCTGTATTCTGTATAGCATGTCTAAAACGTTTGTAAAATTTATCTCTTGACTTGCGAAAAGGAAAAAACTAAATTTCTCTGTAATTGAGTAATATGATGTTTTTCTTTATTTTCTTTGTTCATAGGGTGGAATGGTGGATATGAATTTTGTTATGGATAGGGTCATATGATCTTTTATTGTTTGATTCTGATAACCTGAATGATTCACCAACTAATGCTCTTTATTATAGCCAGCTCTGTCATGTATATTTGTCCATATATGAGTGCTTGCAGATGATTATGTATCCTAGGATTGTTTTTTATCTTTTGCTAACACAGTCATATGCGATTGCCTTAATGTTTCAGATAGAACTTTATAATAGCATGGTAGAGAAAGAGGGTACTGATGGTGAAAAAGATGTTATGAAGGCATATAGGGCTGCTGCGGCTGCCCGAGAAGAGAGTGATAATGCTGATGAAGTGGCTGAAGGTGAAGAGGTTTCATCAGCACTCATAGAGAGAGTAAGAATATTTCAATTCCAAGTATTTTTTTTCCTTGTGTTTTTCAGTTCCTGGTATAAGCATTACCAGTGCACACAACATGATACTAACTATCTGTATTGTTTGTATACTTCAGGTTGATGCTATGCTCCAAAATCTTGAACAGGAAATTGATGATGTGGATGCCAAAATCGGTGATCGTTGGCGACTACTGGACAGGTTTGTTATTGTTTATTGATAATGCTTCCATTGTTGTTCTTTTCCATGTGTACAATCAATGAAGATTTCCTGTGGTACTTGAGAAGTTGTCTAGTAGTAATAGATATGGTCTCATATCAATCAAGTGGGTAAAGTTCCAGAGGTAGAACCTTGTATGTGGATATTGACAGCATACCAAAGGCTTATTCAGAAACAGAAAGTTTGTGGGTATCATGGCTAAGCTTGTGGTTCTTAATGAGTTTTGATTTTTATATGGCAATGAAGGTCATTAAGTTCAGATTGAGAATGGAGGTTTGGTTGCGAAGGTAATTTGAAATTATCAGTCAAGATGTATAACTCCTGTTAGGTCATAGGCAGAGGTTCAAACTACATTTTGATTTTGTAGATGGTAAGGTTTATAACCGGAGTTGTTGTAAGTAAATCATTGTGGTTCTTTAATATTTATTTATTGATTATTGAAAGAGCACAAAAGGGGCACAACTCTAGTACACAGGATGTATTCAAGAGAGACTGTCAATTAGTTTGGGCTTGAGACAGAGAGAGTGAGGAAAAAGATTTTAAGAAATACAAGAGAATAAAGTGATATTGCTTGGAATTAGTATTATTTTTGAAGTAGAAAGAAGTATCATTATAAATTTTCCAAAGATCTTTTACAATGACTCATTCTAATATCCCTAAAGCTAAAACTTGATTGCAACATTTGACCCCAGACTTATAAATATCACTTCAACCTCCAAGGCATTTCTACCGTGGTAGCTTTCACCTTTTCTCTATCTTCATTTACCTGTTTGCATCAGATAAGCTGCTTATGTGACAGACTACTTCCATATGGACTACTGGGAGAAGTTACATCTTCATAGTCCTTATAGCTCATTCGCATTGCTAATGCCTGGTGCCTCCTAAAGAGGAGAGTCAGGGTTTGAATCCACTGTATCTTAATATGGGTTCAAAGGAGCAAATCTTGTCTTAATATGGAACTAATGTTGCATGTGTGCAGGGATTATGATGGGAAAGTAACTCCAGAGGAGGTTGCATCTGCCGCTATGTACTTGAAGGATACATTGGGCAAAGAGGGTGTCCAAGAACTCATTAGCAATCTTTCCAAAGATGGAGGTCAGTTTCTTTTCCTCTCTTGATATGTGATGTTCTATGATGTGTATAATTCATTTATAAAGATTATCAACTGTTCTTGTGTATCGTGAATTCTCCAAATAACCTTATTTTACAGGTAGTAATAGAGTTGCAAGGAAGAACACGAGTCCTTTATTGCATAATATTTTTTACAAGTTTCAACATATGCATGTTTTTAAGTTTCTCTTTTACTGGTTGACAGTTTTGAAGATAACACTTATACACTTTAAAAATGAACTCTTCCCCCATCTAGTGGTTAGGATAATTGCCTTCCAAGCAATAGACTGGGTTCAACTCCCAGCAAACGCATGGTTAAAAAATGTGTGTACCAATGACAAAAAAAAAAAAAAAAAGAACTCTTCCCTCTGCTTTTTGATTTTCCCCCCTGCAGCCTATAATTCTATCCTTTTGAGGAGTGGATTTAGGAAAGAGATCATTTTGTCCAGGGTAATTATGCAGTATTAGCTATCTGGCTTGTTCTATTTACACGTGAATTCAAAAAGAAAAAGGAAGAAAGCTTCTGATTAATTAAGGGTGCATTATTAAAGAGAGTAACTGAATTATTGTCAACTTCATTGCAACAGATGGCAAAATTCTTGTAGAAGACATTGTCAAGCTGGGTAGTAGGGCAGAAGATGCAAATTCAGCTGAAGACGGGGGTTTGTAGAGGGTGATATTCTAGTTTGATTTCCTATTGTAGATCTTGATAGATGCTGTCAGTTCTCACTTCTAAAATGGTTCTGAACCAAATTCCTTTTGCTTCAAGTTCCAATGGATAATTATTTTTTGAAGTTGCTTTTTTTTCTTTTTATCTCATGTAAAAAAGGTTTTTAAGACTGCTGTAGCAGTCTGATGCAAAAGACATACTTTCTAGTGTAGTAAAAGTACATCCTGATAGATAGAGACAATATATGTACACACACAACAATACTGGGGCCTTCTAGGGTATCCTAGCTATTTTTTTGCACTTGAAATGAGAAAAGAAAACCCTCTCTTATATTAGATCTATGGTTGTGTAGTAACTTAAATAAGAGCCTTGTAACTCAATGGCAAATATAGTTCTTGAGATAATTACCAGGGTTGTTGACGATATATATTTTTTTGTACATTTGGCTGCTAAATCCGAAAGAAATTTCAATGGTTATGTTTTAAAGTGGTGTGGAGTTTGAAATCAGTTTCAAGATTTTAAATTAATGTTGAGCTTGCAAGTTAGACTTGGTCAAACTAGGGAAAAGCGATTGGAAAATATTAGTTTTGATGTAGAATGATGAATTTTGATGGTTGGGTACGATTTTGAAGTTACTTGACCTTTGGTTAATTAGGTCAAAATTTACCAGTCAAAGGCCATTTAGGTCATTTTAACTATTGGATTGTGGAATCAACTAATCCAACATCTGATTAGGATAAGTTTAACATTTTTGTCATCCTCAAGGTCTTCATGTAAAAAATATGATCTTTTGAATTTATAAAGTGAAAATTAGTCTTTTTCTTATTACTTTAATTTTTATTGTGTTCATAGTATTACCCTATTAATAGGAGAAAATGGGGTTTTGCCACTTTCAGCAAAAACAAGTAGCAAAATGCCCATGTTCTGAAACTATTTAGCTAGATGACCCTGTTTTGAAACTCTATTTTTTAAAAATCGAGTTTCAATGAAAAACTTGATTTAATGAAAATTGAGTTACATGGAACTCGAGTTCCATGTAATTTTTTTACAACTTTTTTGCCTATAACTCGATTTTTTAAAAATTAAGTTTTTCATTAAAACTCGATTTTGAAAAACTCGAATTTTAGAAAGTTGAGTTTAAAACGGGGACATATGGCTAAATAGTTTCTGAACAGAGGCATTTTGCTATTTGTTTTTGCTGAAAGGGGCAAAACCTCATTTTGGCATCTATTAACAATTTAAATCAACTCAATTTTCTTTGTTACATTTTTGTTGTGTACACAACATTATTTTTGTTGTTACTCAACTTACTGATTTTTGTAATTGTGTTTATACTTATTGGTAAATATATATTTAAAAAATATTATATATAATTTAATTTTTTTTCAAGGTCTGGGTTTTCAAATGAACACCCAAACCATAACATGGAGCTGCCACTGCTTGCATATGCCTTCCTCATATTGAGTTCAAGCAATGTATAGCCTTGATTTCCCTTCTGTTTATTTTTCATATATTTTAGGGTTTCAAAAGCTATCTATAATTAGTTTGTGAGGGATACACTCATTTTTGGATCTTTAAAATTATATACAAAAGGATCTATTTGAGTCTCTATGTTAATACTTTTGAAATATTTTTGTATACTATTGTATAGGTAGATAGTTCTATAGTATGTGATTTTTTTTTGTATTTTTAATTTTTGGGAGAAATTACATGTTACTACCCTAAATTATACACCATATTACACTTTGCACCTAAACTGTCACACTCATCACACTTTGCACCCTGGTGCTATTTTTGCTGTTATGTTTAATAGAATTCTACTATATGTGACAAGCATATACTTCTTATTTAGGTAGAACAAACCTAAAAGACCGAAACACTCTTCTTCAAAATAAATTAAAACAAAACCCAATTTTTTCCACACCTCTCGCGTGCATGCCTCCCCCAAATTTAGATTCTTGTAAATCCTAAATCCCTAAATCTAAAATTGCTTTGGCTCCACCACTGCTCCACCGTCCCTCCACCACCGCGACACCGTCCCTCTACTATCACACTCATCTCACTCTTGCTTTGCACCAAAAAAAAAGAAAAAACCTAAAACACCAATTTTCTTTTCCCTAAATTGAAACCCTAATCCCCCATTGTGACAAAATCCCTAAGTCCCCAATTTTTTAACGATGTCCCAATCACACGGCAGTGCAAGTGCAATGGCGAACCAGGTTCAACCATATGACTAAAAATAAAGATCTCAATAAATGTGAGTCATATAAATATGAAAAAACCCACTTTATTCATTACAAAAAAGCAAGAGATTTTGAAATATAACCATTACCAAACCAAAAACAATATAAATATGATCTTTTATCGTATAAATCTATTAATTATGAAAATAAGAAATATTCGTATCTTTATGGATTGTCATTACAAGTAAATAATAACCAAGAGATTTCTTATAACTACAATACGCCACATAGAATGCGGAGTTAATTGTTGGTAAATGACATAGCTGAATTATGTTGATTCAAATTTCACTATGCATGTGAGGATGCCAATAACGAGTGCATAGTCATAAAGTGTGTTGTGTGGGGCAAAAAGATCCTGGTGGGAACGTGGGCCTTTTGGGCCGTGTTAAGGAAGGCCGACCTGACCCTGGGGTTAGAAATTGTTAGTGCTATGGGTCGGCCCATACGCCGAGGATCCGAGGATCCAGCCGAGGGTGAACTTACCCTCGGATGAACACCGAAGAACTCGGGATTTCATAGTGAAGATTAGGGGATGACACAGTTAAGGCCAATGGTTAAAAGGGGTGAACCCTAGAACGCCCGAAGCACTTAGGTGTTGAAGAAATGTCAAAGATAAAGGCTGCTACCTCCACATTAAAGACCACCATCTACCACCACGGCCGCATTTATGGGGAAGTGACACGAGCAGTGGAAGAGAAACTTGGTTACTATTCAAAGGCAACGAGAAAGAAATATCTAGTCTAAGGGGAGGTGAGGCAACACGTGTACAAAGCATTCAAAGAGTAGTATTTAAAGAGCAATTTAAGACGAAAAAGGGGACGGAGACTTTTTTGTAACCTAAAAAGAAAAGAAAGAAAAGAGAGATAATAGAAGAACAACTCTTGGCTTATGTCCGAGGAGGCTGATTTACTATACTCCTTGTTATTTCCAAGCATTTGCAATCTTTAGTTTGTCATTTAATCCCCACACACACTTCTAACCTAGGTTTCAAGCCCACGCTCTGCAAATTTGTATTGTTTAAGGCTCGGTGGGCACTGAGCCCATAAAACTGTTCTTGGGTCCGGAGTGCAATTGTGCACTTACAATTGGCGCGTACGTAGAATCTAGTCTAGAAGAAGTAGGGATATTATGGCAGGCTTAGGCTCTCACCATGCAGAGTCACAAGGATCACAACCGGAAGATCACTTTGAACGTCTTGAACATCGTAGGGATCGTGAGGGAAGTGTCCATACAGAATACCCAGGCGCTAGCCATACTCATGGAGGAGGTAGCACTACTCACGATGAGGGTTCTAAATCCATGCAGAAGGAAATCAATCGTTTGAAGAGGAAGTTACGCCGTGCTAAACGTAAGGTTTCCCCGTCCTCGTCTAGTTCTTCCTCAGAGAAAGATAGGGGGGTTGTCCACAGTTCGAGGTCACGTTCCCCCACCAGTGCAACATCCTCCGGTGAGGAGGACGATCAACCAACGAGCCGACGTAAGAAGTTTCGTTCTAGGGGCTTAGGCAACGATACCATGAGTAGGGCGTTGCACCAACTCTCTAAATCTCCGTTTTCACGGAGGATTGAGAGGAGGCTTCCGGGAGGTTCACCCGGCCCACGTTTACCATCTATAATGGCCGGGCCCCGTCCGGTGGAGCACGTGAGTCACTTGACCGAGAGGATGGCGGTGCACTCTCGCAACGAGACTTTGATGTGTAAAGTCTTCCCCTCTAGCTTGGGACTGTGGCTATGAGATGGTTTAACGGTCTCGAATCGGGATCTATAGGCTCATTTGGGGAGCTAACTAGGGCATTTGCTTCGCGATTCATTACGTGTAGCGAGTCCCTCGGCCATTGGACTCGTTCTTGTCCATGGCCATGAAGGAAGGAGACAACGAAAGCATATTTCGGCCGATCTTTGGGAGATGTTTAATGAAATAGACGGCGACTTTGATGAGGTGGCGCTTAATACCTTTAAGGTGGGTCTCCCTGCGATCACGACCTAAGGAAGTCCTTGACGAAAAAGCCTGTCCGCAGCGTACGCCGTCTTATGGATCGTATTGATGAATATAAAAGGGTAGAGGAAGATCAGCAGCAGGGAAAAGGAAAGGAGAAGGTTATCCCACAGGAGAGAAGGGATTTCAGATCGGACAGATATCACAACAACAAGCCGAGGAGGGATTACTTCGGACAATCCGGCTCGGCAGCACCTCAGGCTGTAAATACTGTGTTCCGAGAACCAGTGCATCAGTTATTGGAAAAGGTTTGTAAGGAGCCCTTCTTCAGATGGCCCGGCAAGATGGCAGGGAACCCTGCGAGAAGAAATCAGAACCTTTTCTGTCAGTATCATCAGGATGTGGGTCATACTACTGAGAACTGTCGGACCCTGTGGAACCATCTAGAGCAGCTCGTCGGTGAGGGAAAGTTAAAGCAGCACTTGTGTCAAGCCCCGCGGGCGGAGTCGGTCAAGTTGGTTCAAACAACCGGAAGGAACGGGTTCATCTCGGCCAGCATTGGGAACAATTAATGTTATCTTCGCTTTTTGCACAGTAGGACCGGCTCGGGTCCACCCAGGGTGATGGCGGTTTCCCATCCGCCGCGGGCCGAGGATGTAGGTAGCGAGCCGAAGAGATTAAAATGTGCTTTACATGTCTTGGGTTTCTCAGGGAGGATAAAGTAGGGACTATCCGGCCCCGTGACGATGCTCTTGTGGTTACCCTCGGGATAGGGAACTATGATGTGAGGAGGGTGATGATAGATCGGGGCAGCGGTGCGAGATATCATGTACCACGATCTATTTAAAGGTCTAAGATTGGAGTTGGAAGATTTAACCCCTTACGACTCCCCACTTATAAGCTTCGAAGGAAGGGCCGTTGTGCGAAGGGACGGATTCGTTTACCCGTTCAATCCGGCACGGAAACGGTTGAGGTAGATTTCATTGTGGTTGACGCGTACTCTCCATATACGGCCATCCTCGCCGGGCCATGGGCGCACGCTCTGAGGCTGTCTCTTCTACCTTACATGTTAAAGTGAAATTCCCCTCGGGGAGCATGTTGAGGAAATCCTCGGCGATCGGGTAGTGGCTAGGCAATGCATATCGAGCTGCGGTGCTTCGTCGATCGAGTGAGTCATCAACCTTGCCCGTCCGGGAGTCATAGCAATTAACGACTCCGGAGGGCACCTAGAGCGATGACGGGAGACGAGGCTATTTGTGAGGAGTTAGAGAAGTTTGTAATAACGAGATGATCCGGAGAGGTTCTTCCAAGTTGGCATACTTTTGCCACACCAAGAAAGATGGAGTTGTTGAAATTTACGAAGGATAATTTAGATGTTTTCGCGTGGGACCCCCTGAGGCTCCGGGCGTAGATCGAACTTTATTTGTCATCGTTTAAACGTCAATCACTTGCCATTGTTCGAGGAGGCAGCCACCTCGGCGATCTTCCGAGAACATTCGGGGCGTGAAGGAAGAGGTTCTTAAACTCAAAGGGCGGGGGCTATCAAAGAAGTTTTCTACCCGAGAATGGTTGGCTCATCTGTTGTTGTTAAAAAGAAGAACGGCGGGTGGAGAGTATGTGTAGATTTTCTTGATACGAACAAGGCACTGTCCTAAAGATTCGTTCCCAATGCCACGGATTGATCAATTGGTAGATGCTCTTGTTGGACATCCTCGGATGAGTTTCTTGGACGCCTTCCGGGGTTACCACCAAATTCCGCTTGGCGTTAGAGGATCGGGAGAAAGTACTTTCATTACTCCAACCGGGAACTATCATTATAAGGTCATGCCATTTGGGTTAAAAAATGCGGGGCTACTTACCAAAGAACGATGACCCGAATGTTTGAACGACAGGGAAAACCATAGAAGTATACGTGGATGATATGGTGGTGAAGAGTAAGACGGTACCTTCGCACATGACGGATTTGGCCGACACCTTCCGGATGCTAAGGAAGTATAAGTTGCGCCTTAACGCCTCCAAGTGTTCTTTTGGCGTGGGATCTGGAAAGTTCTTGGGATATATGATCACTCGTAGGGGCATAGAGGTAAACCCGGTGCGGGTTAAGGCTATTCGGGAATTTGCGGCCGCCTAGAAACCCAAAGAGATTCGAAATTATTTGGAATGATTCTTTGCGTTGAATAGATTTATTTCTCGGTCGAGTGACCGGTGTCGTCCTTTCTTTCGGTTGTTGCACAAGTGGAAAGGGTTTCAATGGTGAGGCTGCGAGTTAGCTTTCAACAACTTAAGCAATACCTTTCTCGGCCACCTATTTTATCTCGCCACGAGGTGGACGAGGTATTATTTCTTATCGGCGTGGCTATTCACGCGGTGAGCCTAGTCCTTATAAGGAATGAAAATGGAGTACGAGAGACCGATCTACTACGTTAGTAAGTCCTTGAATGAGGCCGAGGTGCGCTATCTGCCCTTGGAAAAAGCACTTCGGGGTAGTCCACGCCACGCGCAAACTTCCTCATTATTTCCAATCTCGCTCTTGTGGTTGTTTTGACCCGGTTGCCTCTCGAAATTTGTGTTGCGTAGTGCGGTGATTATTACGGCGGGGTGGCAAAATGGGGAACCATTTTGGGAGCCTTTGATGTTAAATACAAGCCTCGCATTTCGGTAAAGGGACGGGTACTCGGCTGATTTGGTGGCGAGTTTGCGAACCATTGTTAGAAGAAACTTCAAAGAAGCACACATGGGTGAAAAATCAGTTGGTGTGATCACAGCCATATCACCCTCGGCTTGGAGAGTTTATGTAGATGGGGCTGCTAATCAAAAAGGGTCGGGTGTTGGACTTGTTCTAATATCCCCTGAAGGAATTGTCTTTGAAAAATCTTTGAGATTGGCCTTCTCGGCTACTAATAATGAGGCGAGTATGAAGCAGATCTTGGTAGGCATGCAAATGGTACATAAGATGGGTGGCAAGGAAATCCATGTGTTCTCGGACTCTCAATTAGTGGTCGGCCAAGTCATGGGGACCATGGAGGCTAGAGACCCCAGAATGCAGGAATATTTGGCCCAGGTCAAGTGTCAGCAGGCAGAATTCGACTCCTTTGCCTTAGCTCATGTCTCTAGGAGTGGAAACACTCATGCAGATTCTTTGGCTACGTTGGCAACATCCTCGGCTCAAGGTCTACCAAGGGTTATTCTCGTTGAGGATCTGGTAGAACCTTCTCTTGTAATTGCTAACGCACCTCGCATCCATCTAATAAGGCACAGGTCCTAGTTGGATGGATTCGATCATATCTTTTCTTAAAAATGACATCCTTCCCGAAGACAAAGTTGGAGCAGAAAAGGTACGTCGAAAGGCGCCGCGTTTCTGGTTGTCCGAGGACTAGAAGCTATACAAACGATCCTTTTCAGGACCGTACTTGTTATGTGTACACCCTGAATCAACGAGAGGCATTATTGGAGGAATTGCACGAGGAATTTGTGGGAGCCACACGGGAAGGTCTTTAGCCCATAGAGCCACGACTCGGGGTTATTGGTGACGCCCAATATGCGAGAGGAGGCTCGGGACTATGCCGAAAATGTGATCAATGTCGAGAGGTTCGCCCCCAATATCCACCAACCTTTGGAGGGGTTCTTAACCCTCTCTCCGGCCCTTGGCCTTTCGCACGGTGGGGCTTGGACATTGTAGGGCCATTTCGAAGCTGTGGCAACAAAAGATGGCTGCTGGTGGGAACAGACTACTTCACTAAATGGGTTGAAGCCGAGCCCTTAGCCAATATCCGAGATGTCGATTCAAAGAAATTTATATGGAAAAGTATCGTTACTAGATTTGGTGTACCACATACACTCATCTCTGACAATGGTGTCCAGTTCGATAGTAAGGCTTTTAGGAAGTATTGTGGTGACATGGGTATCATAAACAGATATTCCACCCCTGTTTATCCTCAGGGAAATGGACAAGCCGAGGCTGTTAACAAGGTCATAGTTAACGGGCTCAAGAAGAGGTTGGATGATGCGAAAGGCAGATGGGTAGAAGAGCTCCCTCATGTCCTGTGGACATATCGGACCACACCGCGCAGGTCCACTGGAGAAACGCCATTCTCTATGACGTATGGTGCCGAGGCGGTGATACCGCTAGAATCTGGTTTTCCTACTTTAAAGACAAGTTCTTTTAGCCCAGAGAATAACCAGGGACTTCTAGAGAAAGATCTTGATTTACTTGAGGAACGGCGTGAGACAGCTATGGTCCAAGTGGCTTATTATCAGCAGAAGCTAAAACGAGGATATGATGCCCACGTGAAGCTAAGGCCACTTGCGCCTGGTGATCTTGTATTAAGGAAAGTTGTAGGCACTTCTAAGAACCCAGCATGGGGTAAGCTAGGACCTAGCGGGAAGGCCCCTATCGCATTGTTTCAATAGCGAGGCATAGGATCGTATAGTATAGCTGACCTAGAAGAACGAATTGTACCACGTCCATTGAATGTAAATAATATTAGAAGGTATTATTATTAATCAAATGAGCTTTTGTCAATTAATGCTTCAAAGTTATGGCTAGCTCTGACGTTTGAAGATTCTTGTTCTAAAGAATCAAACGAAACTTGGTTAAGTGCGGTCCTCGGACCACGAAACCTTGTGAAAATTGATGTCTTATCATTTGTTAAACGCGAACCTTAGTTATGCCGGGTCCTCGGACCTCCTACTTTGGGAAAATTAACATTTGAAGTTCTTGTTCTAAAGAATCAAACGAAACTTGGTTAAGTGCGTCCTCGGACCACGAAACCTTGTGGAAATTGATGTCTTATCATTTGTTAAACGGAGAACCTTAGTTATGCGGGTCCTCGGACCTCCTACTTTGGGAAAATTAACATTTGAAGTTCTTGTTCTAAAGAATCAAACGAAACTTGGTTAAGTGCGATCCTCGGACCACGAACCTTGTGGAAATTGATGTACGATCATTTGTTAAACGAGAACCTTAGTTATGCGGGTCCTCGGACCTCCTACTTTGGGAAAATTAACATTTGGAGATTCTTGTTCTACAAGAATCAAAACGGAACCTTGGTTAAGTGCGGTCCTCGGACCACAAACCTTGTGGAAATTGATGTCTTATCATTTGTTAAACGAGAGCCTTAGTTATGCGGGTCCTCGGACCTCTTTACTTTGGGAAAATTAACATTTACAGTTACAATTTTTAAGAATTAAACGAAAGATTGCTTGAGATTTGTCTTCGGACTACGACTTTGATTAAAGTTAACTTCTGATTGTGTCTGGATGTTAATACGTTACTGTTTATTAACTCGGATCTTAAGTTTTATATCTTAAGTGTTGAGTAAATTTGTGTAAGGAATGGTCCTCGGATCTTACATCTTACTAGATACTGTGATATGCATTACAAAGGTTTAATCATTATATGAGGTCCTTTCTTCTTTTTAATTGAGGCATTGTTCAAATGTATTAACCATGTCACCTTGTATTAAATCTTTAATAATATACGCATGATTATGTGGAAGTTATGATTGTGCAATCCTTGGAGTTAGATTTTTATACTCTGAGAAACTTTTGATATGACTTAATGGGAAACTTTTGTAATAAGTACAAAAAGAATAAAGTAAAAACGAGATACAATCCAAGTGAAAAGTAAACGAAATCGTTCTTCATTAATCGAGTTGAGTATGCGGTACATATATAATTCAAAAAATGGAAAAAGAGAAGCCCTAGCTAAGTCCTAAGGCTTTGTTGGAGGAGGATCTTCTTTGAAAGGTACTAGTGCCCTCGGTCTTTCTCAACTCCGGCTCAAAAGGAGTCATAACTGCTTTCCTTTATCCATTGTCTTTGTTGGAAGGACGTTGGGTTCCCTTTGCAGCTCAAGTCCTTCTCTGCATCCACTCCTCCTTCCTTCTCTTTATTGGAACCGAGAAGGTTACGTAGGATCGAATTTGCTTTGTGGGACCCTTTGGAGGTAGAGCGGGAAGAGTTGTCTCGGGGGTAGGAGTAGCGGCGGGAGCCTCTTCAATCTCTGTATTTCTAGGGGAAGCCAAACGTTCTCGGACTTCCTCAAATCCGAAGATTGGGGAACTCTGCTACGTTTAAAGCTTCCCCCATACTTTTTGACGGTATTCGCGGCATAAAGCCGCGAACTCCTCTGTCATTGCTCCTCGGTGGTTGCTACCCCTTCATCGAAACTTGCGTGCTTGGCGGCTTGAAGAGAGAGTTGGAAGGAGGCGGCTTCTTCCTTCATCGACGCCGGTTGCTTCTTCGGTCCAGGAGCACTCCCTTTGAGCTTGGGAGAGGCTCTTCATCTCTTTCACGAAGGAGCTTGCGCTGTCCTTCTATCTGGGTCTTCATAGTCTTCAAGTTTGACTCGACCCCATTTTTCTCTCTCCTCGGATCTGCTACCTCCGAGGTCGGCTTCTCGTTCTCGGCGAAAGGGGTTTGTACCCCGAGGACTTCTCGATCTCCACCACGATTTCGAGCTCGGCTCTACGGCTATTTCCGAGTGTCTTCAATACACTTTTCGGCTACAAAGACCTCACTGAATAGCACTTGTAACAAAGTATGATGGAGTTAGGAATAACAAAAACAAACTTACTTATAAATATTGTTAAAAGGAGAAACACTTACCGGCGCTAAGTCTCTTTTTAGGGAGAGGAATAGTTGTGGGCGGCCCATTTTTTCCAAGGTCTCCATGTCAGCTTGGGCGACGGGAGAGGGCGTTCCGGGACCTCGGCCGGGTGGTGGGCATGGCCTTGTTGAACCGCCCTTATGCTTGGGCCGGGAGATGGGAGCGCCGTCCGGCCTTGGGATCGGGGACCGGGTGGTCGGTGCTCGGCGCCTTCGGCCTCGTCCCCGATTTCCCCGCTTTCACCCGAGCGGGCGCTACCCTTGCCCTTGTCCAGCTTCTGCTGCTGGGCCGGTGGGAGTTGTTGGCGTGGTTTCTTGGGGTCTTTATTAGTAGTCCCCTCATTATCCCCCTTTCTCTTCTTCTTGGGATCCTCGGCTGGCAGTTTTGGCTCGAGTTTGGAGGAGGAGGAGGTGGTAAGGATGGGGGAACTTGAGACGTCCCCTCTTTTTCTCTACAACCTTAGCGCCCCTATTGGTGAGGAGACCCTCCATTCTTCCCATGTCTTCTTCAAGTTCGTCCTCGGGAAGGGCAACCACAAACCACCGCAATTCCGAGAGGCCTCGGTGGCTTCTTCCTCCTCGTCGGAAAGTACCACAAAGCTGGTTCCCGTGAGGTCTCTCGGTGTCTTCGAGATGGAATTGGTCTATTTCGTCGTCAAGTGTGTGTGAAGAAGACACACATGCTCTTAAGAACGACGGTTGCTTGTGAGTGCACGGCGAGGGGGCTGCTATCGGCCGGTTGTACAAAATGGTGTTAGGAGCGTCCGGGAGGTCACGGTCGTCCAAAAAGTGGGGCCGAGCTACGTTTATCCTCTTTCGTCTTCGGTCGCCCGCAATTATGGCATCCTCTATCTCCTGGAAGTCTTTGGAAAGGGGGGTGTACCCTAGAATAAGGTGAGCAGCCCGGAGTTGTAGGTCTTCACTAACGAACACCTCGGAGCGAAGTACCCGGTTTAGATCTGCGATGTTACAGTGACTCAGACGAGGACGCACGTGTTGCTTATCTGCAAAAAAGACATCAAAACAAACAAACTTGGTCAGATTTACATAGATGTTTAACAAATTTAAGCAAGTATGAATACGCATTTCTGTGTGTGTGTTAAGAGAAGTTGAGTTGTGGGGAGATTAATCCTACGGCGTCGCACCTGGATCCCCCGGCTCCAGGCGGGCGGTGAAGGCCGTCGTGCCGGTTCCGGACACTATCAAGTAGTCGTCCTTCATGCCTTTGTTTGATTTGGGCAGACAGGAGATTAGTCTAACGGTACTGGACCGAGATTTAATATAATAACCTACCTTAGAAAGTTTATGGGACTCATATAGGAACACGACATCGTGCCATGTGAGGTTTAAACCCATCTGCTCGTTTAGAGCATCTACACTACCTAGAATTCTAAAAACGTTTGGGAGGCATTGATCGGGACACAACCGATGGTTGCGGAGGTACTCCCTAGTTACAGGTTTCATTGGTAGGGTCATCCCACCTACATAAAGGCTATCATAGGAATGATAACCTCTCCTCTTTCCTAGAACCGGCCACGGTTTGATGCCGAGCGGTGTTACAACCCTACGTCGCTGGGAATATGGTATTTGGCTCTAAAGCCTTCCATCCCAGCGGTGGTATCAACTAGACACTTGAATTTTCCCATTACAGAGGAACGATAGACTAAACTCTAAAAGGGAGAGTGTTTGTAGTGATAGCCGAGGACAAATATCGAGGAGAAAAGGTTAAGAATAGGAGCAAGAACTTACAAGGTTGAAGGTGTGCAAATCTCCACGGTTTTCTGCAAAGTAAGGTATGATGGCTGATGTCTTGATGGGATTACCCCCGAGGAATTAAATGAAGGCGCGAGGTTCCGAAGCGTCACGACGTGCGAAAAGGCGGCCTCGAAATTATGTTTGTCCCGCCTAAAATTTCGTGGAGTAATGAGGGCGGGCCGTTGGATGTCCATCTCACCGTTGAACGTGAGGGTCAAAGTGTAAGCTGGCGGTAATAAATACGCGCGTTGTTCAAAATAAAACCGCCAAATGGCATTTTTACGGGACGGCGAAACGATTTCCACACGTGCCATTACTCGCAAAGTGAGTAGAGTAGGTTCTCGTCGGATCAAAACCTATTTTTTCTCCTCGGACGTTGAAAATTAGAGTTTTGAGGGGCTATTGTGTGGGGCAAAAGATCACTGGTGGGAACGTGGGCCTTTTGGGCCGTGTTAAGGAAGGCCGACACGACCACAGGGTTAGAAATTGTTAGTGCTATGGGTCGGCCCATACGCGGAGATCAGGATCCGGCCGAGGGTGAACTTACCCTCGGATGAACACGAAGAACTCGGGATTTCATAGTGAAGATTAGGGGATGACACGGTTAAGGCCAATGGTTAAAAGGGGTGAACCCTAGAACGCCCCGAAGCACGGTGTTGAAGAAATGTCAAAGATAAAGGCTGCTACCTCCCACATTAAAGACCACCGCATCTACCACCACTGGCCGCATTTATGGGGAAGTGACACTGAGCAGGTGGAAGAGAAACTTGGTTACTATTCAAAGGCACTGAGAAAAGAAATATCTAGTCTAAGGGGGAGGTGAGGCAACACGTGTACAAAGCATTCAAAAGAGTAGTATTTAAAGAGCAATTTAAGACAGAAAAAGGGGACGGACTTTTTGTAACCTAAAAAGAAAAGAAAGAAAGAGAGAGATAATAGAAGAACAACTCTTGGCTTATGTCCGAGGAGGCTGATTTACTATACTCCTTGTTATTTCCAAGCATTTGCAATCTTTAGTTTGTCATTTAATCCCCACACACACTTCTAACCTAGGTTTCAAGCCCACATTCTACAAATTTGTATTGTTTAAGGCTCATTGGGCCTGAGCCCATAACTGTTCTTGGGTCCAGGTGCAATTGTGCACTTACATGTGTCTTCATTCCTTTTCTCTGTTTTTCTAGGTATACATATGTAACCCACAATTTTTAATTAGATAGAAATTATATTCTCTCTTGTCTTTTAGTTTTTGACTATTTTATCTTTTTACATCTGATATGATTTAGCTTTTCATGCTTCCTACATGAAGGAGGTCTTAATTAGGTTAATCATATTTATCAAATGTATATATAAATTTACCGAAGTTATAAATTTAGTTTATAACTTTTCATGCTTCCTAAAAGTGCTTCCTACAGGGGATTCACACTCTTTTATCCCTTACTTTTTAATAAGATATGTATTTTTTGGCTGAATAATTGTTTGATAAACTTGATAAATTGATTTGATTTCCAGTGGATGTCTACCCATGGAAAAAAGAGGGTACTTTTTGAAGAAGGCTGAAAGTGCTAATTATTTTTGTTTTAATTTATTTGTCCCATATATGGTTGTTATGTGCAGACGAAAGACTCAATGATATTGTTGGAAGAGCATACTACTGGCTGAAGTCCTATACATGTCGTATAATCAGTCTCTTCCGTGTTTTGGCTGTATTTTTTTTTCTGCATTATATTTTAATTTTAGTCAAAAACATGCTTTCAATATAACAAGTGGAACAAAATATATTCTATACAGTGTGGGGACTGAGAGCATTCTCATCAACAATTGTAAAATTTTTAGCATTTACAATTTCAAAACACTATTTTTACAGTTTTAACATTTCATTTTACAACATACCAAACATCAAACATTCTTTTCTTTTTTTACAATTTCATTTAAATATTCTTTATTTAATATTTTTATTCAATTTTTTTACAACTTCATTGAATTTTTATTCTTTCTTTAAAAGAAAGCGGGCCCCACCTGAATAAAAAAATAATATAAGCATTACAATTTGTGAACAGTGTGGTCTCAAATGTGAGATTGCACGGTCTATCAATGTAAAATATTATAGCATTTAAAACACTTGAAGAAAGTGGTTTTTTAAACTTTAGTGTGTCAAATGCCAAATATTTGGCATTTGACACACTTGATGGGAATGCTCTAATTGAAGACAATAGCTAAGTCAATACAAACACATAGGGGCCGTTCGGTAATATTGTTCTAGTAATGTTGTTTGTATTTTTTGAAAATACGTGTAAGTGAAAAAATTTGTGAAAATACGTGTAATGTTGTTCAAACACTGAAAACTGTTGCTCAAAACACCTAACCAAACAGCCCCATAATAATATTATATACAAAAGTGTTAAAAAAACATACACCCATCCATAATTAAAAAAAAAAAAATTCAAAAAGCTACCAAATAGTAAAATCCCTAACTACTAGTCCCAACATTCATCAGTAAACATGATTCCATACTGTTAGGACATATGTAAATCATGTTAAGAATATATGTCATTTAGAATTGACTAATCTTATGACCAAATGCACTTTATTTGTAATTGGGTAGATCTAGGATGTGTTTAATACTTCAAAGAATAAGAGTTCAAGTTCAAGTATTGAAGCCATGCAAATCTATCCAAGAAACAAGTAAAGCAATAATGTATTTTAAAACTCGACAGATAGCATCTATCAAGGTTTAAAAGGGATCTTCAACTCGATACTCGACAGCTGCTCAATAGATAACCTATCTATCGAGATTTACAAAAATCAATTTTATTTGGGCTTTCCTTTATTCAGATCTGATCTCACACATATTTGTGTATACTTGTTTGGACTTTTTTTTCTCACAATTCTAAACATATATAAGGATTATTTCAAGGGCCGTTAAAGGTTGCACAAGTGTTAGGCAAAGGTTTTTGATCAAGCATATTGTGACTGGAGACGTATGCCCTAGTTCATCTTTCTCTTGAAGAAGCTGCTGCGTTTGTACGCCGTAGGGTCTTGTAACCAAGGAGCTTTGTGATCTTCATTATGTTGATAAACTAAATAACTTTGCAGCGAACATCCTTCTCAAGTTGGTGTGTTAGTTACGTACTTGGATTCGTGCAAAGGAGTAAGCTGTGTACTGGGATCTGCGCATCGATTGGTTAGTCATGTATTGAGAGCCGTACATTGAAAATGAAAGATTGTCACTACAGAACAAGTCCAATTGTGTATTGGGGTAAGAGTTCAATTGTAGGTTGGTATAAGGTACTGGAATTCCTTTACTTATAACTGCTTGTTGTGATAATAGTAGATTCTCAAGAGTGGTGATCTTAAAATCACCCGGTGAGGTTTTTAGCTTGAAAGTTTTCTCCATTCATAAACAACTACCATGTCAACTTTATTTTCTGCGGTATTTAACTTAGTTGGTGATTTGTTTGTGTTATCACGCATTTTGCATGTTAATTGAAATAATTAATTAACTTGGCTAATTAATTGGTTAATTTTTCACAAGAAATCAATACATTCTTAGCCTATCACATACACTTACGTCAGGTGGGGACCAATTGAAGATAAAATATTCAATATAACAATTCAAAAAAAAAAAAAAAAACTATTCTATACAATATTTCAACAAATAATCATTGCTTCCCTTAAAAAAAAAACACCCACTCATAATTAACAATTCCAAAAAAGTGACCCAACAGTCAAGCTCTACCTACTAGTCCCAATCCACTTTTTGTCAATAATATACCCATCCAGACCCATCACACAACCCAACCATTGTAAATAGGATCATACACTAACCAATGAAGCGAGATAGTGAAACTGAAGACACATGACACATGCAATGAAGCAAGATAGTGAAATTGAAGACACAAGACACACATGCAATGAAGCAAGAGAGTGAATTGAATGAGACTAAAATTACCTAAGAAAACACTTCTTCCTTGCTCAAAATACACAAGAGATTGAGTGGGGTTTGGGGAAAAAAATTTGGGTTTCAAGTTTAGGTTTTTTTTTTTTTTTTTTTTTTTTTTTTTTTTTTTTTTTTTTTTTTTTTTTTTTTTTGGGGGTTAAAAGTGATAGAGTGAGAGAGTATGATAAGTGAAAGAGTGAGATAGTGCGAGGTTCCGATTTGGGATGGCGGAGGGATGGTGTTGCTCTGGTGGAGGGACAACGGAGAGATGGTGGAGCAGTGGTGGAGTAAAAGCAGTTTTCAAACTGGGGATTTAGGGTTTACAAAAATCTGAATTTGGAGAAGGTTGGCACGCATATTAGACAGGAAGAGAGATGGGAAAAAAATTGGCTTTTGTTTTAATTGATTTGGAAGAAGGGTGTTTTAATCTTTTAACTTTGTTCTACCTAAAAAAGATGCATGTGTAGTAGGATTCTGATGTAGAATAATCTACCATGGCCTTTTTTGACTCCCAAGCGTGCCTAAAATCATGTCAGGCAAAAAGGAACTAGTAGAAATTATTTGGGCGACTGAGTCGGAATCGCATGAAATTTGGCAAACTATAGCGAAACGGCATTCTGAGCCATAGTCATTTCTTTGCCATGAGGTATCCCCTAAAAGTGACGAATTCCTTCATTTAGGCCTTGAAAAATTTCGATTTTGCCGTTTATAATAATTTTTGTTTACTTAATAACTTATTTCTTAAAAGTCAGAATAAGGTTCCGCTTGTTTTGAAATGACCCTTAAGTTCAGTAGTTTATGATTTCGCATTTAACTTAATTTTGCCATTTTTGGTAAATTTCGGTATTTTGTCACCTAATTGCGTAATTACTACGAATTAGGTTTTAGACGTTTTTCTCAATATTTATATGTTTTGTAGCTGTCAGAGGCAAATTAGACTATTATCAATAAACACAGACTTTTTGTCAAATTCTTTTTCTAGTGGATTCCACTTTATCTCCTTATGGATTCAGGGAAACCTCTCATAGGTTTGAGATTTACTATCAGAAGCTAATAATTTAATTTCTGTTTCATTAAGAGAGTATCGTGTGTACTTTCTTTAGGCTTCTGCAACATTATATTTCGTTAAACATAAAAGAAAAAGTAACACTAGGGTACAAAGTGTGATAAGTGTGATAGTTTACGGTGTAAAGTGTGCATTTGAATAGTTTAGAGTATAAAGTGTAACTTGGTGCATAGTTTAGGATGGTAAAGTGTAATTTCTCCTAATTTTTGGAATCAATACAATACGTGTATAGTTGATATTTATTACGATATGATCCGTATTTAGAATAGACAGTAAAATTTTCATAATATCATCTCCAACAACAAGTTAATACTTTTGAAAAAAATAAATAAATTAAACAACTATCAGATTCTAGTAATTTTGAAATATACTTTATTCAAAACTTTCTCATTAATGAAAGCACAAATTACATGAATGTAACAAAAACTAAAAAAAAAAAAAAAAAACCACATGAATGCAAATGATGTAAATCTACAGGAATATATATATAAAGAGCTTAAATTCTGTCTGGACGTGGCCTAAAACAAGGGGTTTACACCACCAATAATATAATGCCACGTCAACACCCAATTAAAAATCTCAATAAAATGAAAAAAAAAAACCAACAAACAATGAACAATCTGTGTTGATGTTAGCAATGGTGATATTATCGAAGACACAAAGAAGTTGAAGAAGTCACCACCAATGGTGATTTTTTTTTTTTTGGAAATGAATGTTCATTCATAAAAGATAGAATTGTTACAATTTTGGTATATGAAATTTTAGAGGCAAGATTATGTGTCATAAGTTTTATTCTTTAGTTTGCAATCAGCTAATGTGACACAATGTGATTGATGGGCGCAAAACTGGGGTTTTACGCCCCATTCAAATAGAATTGACACTCATATATAAAAGCTATCTTTCGAGATTTCTAACAATGACCTTGTTTTACATAACCTTAGGTGTGCGTAATTTTTTCTACAAACTCATCGATGTTCTTATCAGAGCTTCCACCTTCATCCAAAGCCTCAATAGCTAATTTCTTCCATTTTATTGCAATCCTTTTCATCTCCTCCCTCTTTTCTCCCATAACCTCATTAATACAGAGCTCAATTTCTTCTCTTGTGACCATGCCTTTGTCATCCACCTTAACCCTAATCCCGATCTTCCACACATCCATGACAAACTTAGAGTTGGTGGTTTGGTCATTCCATTGTGGCATGGCCACCAGTGGCACACCCAAGCTCAGTGCTTCGAGGGTCGAGTTCCAACCACAGTGAGTCACGAAGCAGCCGACAGCCTTATGAGACAAAACTTCTAATTGAGGGCACCATGTCACCACCAAACCTCTCCCAGTTGTCTCCTCTATAAAGTTGGTAGGAAGTTTCTTTGTTTCCGTCTCTCTAACTACCCACAAGAAATACTTATTACTCCTCTTTAGGCCCAATGCTACTTCTTCCATTTGCTCTTCTCCTAAGGCAGCCAAGCTTCCAAAAGATACATAAACAACTGTGCCAGTATCCTTCAAATCCAGCCATTTCATGCAAGCATCAACATTTGGTTTGAAGAGGCTCAGATCGTAATTCTTGTCGTCCTTCAACCTCTTGTCTAAGTACATTGATGGAATTGTTGGTCCTATGTTCTTGATTGGCCATTGGCTTGAAATCCAGCTCACCACCTGATGGAATTCACCGAAACATTCACAACATATAGATTTCAATAAATTACACCTAAACATCTTGAACACAAGTTCATTGGAAAACAATTGATCGAAAATAAATTCAGCATGTGTATTTATATCTTTTCATTTTTCTTCCCACTTTGAATATGCATCCCTAACCACCGGTATTTAATAAAAAACAACGAAAATATGAGTTTCAAATGTGCAAATGACATTACCTTCTTTTTTTTTTTTGGTTGCCCACAGTGTATCCTCAAGGCTTTCAACCAGAGACTAATCACTGTTCGTGCCGGGAGAGCCCTACGAAGGGGTAAAGCACTGGCCCAGGAAATTCTTTTCAAAGTGCAGGTAGCAAGACTCGAACTAGGGAGCACACCCAGTCGAGCCCAGTACAAGCACTTTGAGACTGAGAGCTCTACCAACTCAGCCAACCCCCTGGGTTGACATTACCTTCTTTATCATACATGGATAGAATATTTCTCAAGAAACATTTATTGTTTATCTAAAAACCATTTAGTATCTTGATCATCTATCAAAAAATTAATTGGTGACTTGGTTGGATAGGTTAAAAACCTATTTTGTGTGTGTGTGTGTATATATATATATATATATATCTTTTCTTCATATATCTAATGAAAAAAAAAAATCATGGTCATGGTAGCAATTCAGAAAGAAAAAATCATCGACACAGTAGCAATTTCCATAGATACGCTTCAACCGAATTTACTCTTTTAACAATAATCAAAACTTTGTTTTGAAGAATTGAATACTCAATTTTTTGTCAAACAATTGCTTTCCCGTAAGAATGTCAGTCTAGCTCGATTAACTAGTTGGCTTGGTAGGATCTATTAAATATGATGTATATATCTCCATGTACCTATAATTATGTATATTGAATGCATGAACCAATGACCTTTAAATCAAAGGACATATATCCTAGCATTTCTAATGGAGAGAGATTTCCAAGTTTGTATCCCCCTGTCATTTAAAATGTATATTGAAAAAAAATTGTGTTATGAATGTTTGCACGCAAGCGAATTAAAAGATATATTTGGTGAAATTATAGAACAAACTTACCTCCTCTTCCAACTTATCAAAAGAGCTGCAAAATACCCAATTCACTTCATGGAAATTACGGAACTCATCCACGCAAAGTCTTAGTAGAAGTGGATATGAATCTGGCTGAGAAATGAAGGACGGCATGTCATCGATCCTTAGCAGTGGCAGCGAAGGCAATGATACTTCAGAAACTTGTAGAGGAAGCGTAATTCTCCCCTGAAACAAGTGGTAAAAGATGGCAGCAATTGTGCATGATTGAGTTATAAACGGAGCTCCACCAACACCATGTTGTTTTGCTACCTCTAGTGCCCAAGGCAAAATGCTATCATAGACAACTAATTTAGTAGCATATCCAATGCTTTTATTTCTCTCAATAAGGTCTTCCAAACTATGTGAAAACATGACTTTGAAGCGCTCGGTATACGCTTCCATGGTTTCTACTGTTGGATACTCCCCAGAGTCATCAGCAATCGGCTCAATTGTGACACAGCTGGCTTGACCTTCCATGGATTTGACGATGGAGTTGGTGGAAAGTACGGTCACCTTGAGACCCTTTGAAGCTAGGCGTTTGGAGAATTGGAGCATTGGGTTTATGTGGCCTTGTATAGGGAAAGAGAGTACAACAACATGGGTAAGAGTAGCTCCTTGTTCTCTCTCCATTTTCTTAAGCTTGCTTTTGTCTCACTCAATGAACAAAAAAAGACTTGTTATAAGCAAGAAACAAGGAGATTATGATGCTGTTGATTGGTATGTTTAAGATATGAGTTACATATATATAGACATTAATGGTGATACATAAAATGCATGGATGACGTAATTAAGTATGTAAGATCTGCTTGATTAATCCTAAACTACATGAGCATTGGGACTTTCTAAAGCTAAGTCAAAGCAGGTAAACTAGAGTAGACACCTTGAAGTTGGAACTACCTTGGCAACCTCCGTTGAACTATCCTTTTTCCACATATATTTGACAACTAAAACCTAAGAAATTTCAATGGCTAAATAGTTCATAGTGATGTGGTGTTTGGAATTTTTTCCGAAGATTTCAAATAATTAATAGTGAGAATACACAAGTCTATGCTAAAACAAAATATTATTCGGAATTAAGCAATTATCTAGATTGAAAAATCAATAGAAAACACAACAACAAAAACTCTAAAACCATAAAAATATTGCTAAGACTACCATAAAAATTAGTGTTTTAAAATATTGTTGTTTTCCTCAATATAAATTATTTTACCAACCCAATCATATTTTTACTTTAATTAAATTTTATTGTTTTAATTTTATTTTATCTTGTGGTTTACTAATCAACTCTATTGAGTATATAAGTATAAGTAAAGTCTCATGTTAGATATTAATAAAAAAATGAGTGGTTAATATGATATAATTAAGCTTAAACCCATTAGACTAGAACTTATTGGGTTGTGTGTGTCTCTCTAGGATAACAACACTGAAAAGACTATATATATTTTTTATTGCATTTTCTCGCCTTTTCAAATTTTTTTAAAGTACTAGTAAAAAACTAAATAAATTGTTCTTAAACAAACACTTAAAAACTTATAATTTTTCCTTTCAGATGGTATTTAGTTCGTCATGATGTTATATTATATTACATTGTAATATTAAGTTATTATAATCTTATATTAATATAATTTTAATACAAAAATATAATATTATATTATTTAAAAAAATAAAAAAATAAAATATTTTGTAATTTTAAATTATGATAATATTATATAAAATAAAAAAATTTTAATATCAAATCATCGTGTATTATGTAAGAATCTCTCAGTAAACTAGGCAACACTAACAATAATTGATCAAACTTTTGAATGTGTCTCCTGTTACGTAGGCGCTGAGGGAATAAACTTGTGATTAGCCAATAGCATTCGACGATCGACATCATTGCTTAGGTAAAACATACATGACATGTGGGGGCAAGAAACACAGACAAGAGACAAAATTATGTATATTCTACTTCTATATATGTCACATCCCTAAAATCGGACGCCCGACCGACCCATGATTTTACTCTTATTTAAATGTAAAAAAAGTAAATGGATTGTCTTTAGCTCATAGTTTTAAAAACCGGACCGGACCGGCCGGTTCAACCGGGAACCGGCCTCAAATCCGGTCCGGTTATGAGGTAAAACCGGAAATATTATTAAAAACTGTAAATAGTAATGACCGGCCGGTTCAACCTTAAAAACCGGAAAACCGGCCGGTCGAACCGGAAACCGGTTATTTGGCAAAACTCTGCCGTTTTGTCCTAAAAAATTAAACCTAATCCTAAGTTCCTAAATCCTAACCTATCAGATTCATTCAACTCTCTGCCTCTCTCATAGTCTTACTTCTCTTCAGCCGCCTCCAGCCTTCATTCCTCAAGCTCTCATGCCTTCACCGCTCAGCCCCAGCCCCTCGCTCAGCCCTTCGCGCGCGCCCCACCAGCCTCTCGCTCAGCCCTTCGCGCGGCGCGCCCCAGCCCCTCGCGCGCGCGCGCACACCGCAGCCCCTCGCCCCGCTGCGCTCGCCTCTCTCGGCCCTCGCCCCTCGCGCGCGCCCCGGCCCGGCCTCCCGGCCCGGCCTCTCGCGATCCTCGCCCACACACAAGCTCCACGCGCTCGCCCGCGCGCCCCAGCCCCTCGCCCCGTCGCGCGCGCCCTAGCCCCTCGCCCTGCGCGCGCGCCCAGCCCCTCGCGCGCGCCCACAGCCCCAGCCCCTTGCGACCCTCGCGCCCCTCGCGCGCAAGCCCCAGCCCCAGCCGCAGCCCCTCGCCCCAGCCCCTCGCCACACCCACGATCACACTCTCTGCCTACACACACTCTGCCTCCCCAAATAGTTAAAAATGGGTATGGGTTCGGTTTCTTTTTTGCCTTTGTATTTTCATTTCAATTTCCCTTTCTTTCTTTTCATTTTTCTTTTCTTTTTACACTTAAATTTCTCATTTCCATGCTTCAATTCTTGTTTACAGGAGAAATTTATGGTTGTGATCGTGGACTCTGAAGTGTTTTTTTCAATTCTTGTTTGCGGGTTTTTTTCCTACGAAGTGTTGCTCTCTGTTTCTCTGCTTGATTCATCAGGTAACATTCTTTCCTTTTGATTTTGCTTTTGATCATGTTGTGGATTCTCTGTATGGTGTGAATTTGTTGTGGATTTAATTTACAGTGATTATTGATTGTGAAATATTTTTTTATAGAGAATTATACATGTATGTCACTATGTTGATTGATGTGTTGATGAATTTATTTGTTGGTAAAATAGTTGCGCAAGTCGAAATTGTTGAGTGAAATGGAGTACGCACTCTACGTACCATCTAATGAACATGCTTCTACAACCGGGTCTAATGCTAATTCTTCATCTGTGAGAGCGAAATGTGATCCTGCATGGGATCATGTGACTGAAGAGTTGAAAGACGGAAAAAGTAGCTATAGATGTATACATTGTGGGAAAAGTTATAAAGGAGGGGGCATTAATAGGATGAAAAGACATCTAGCTGGAATTAAAGGTGATGTGGCTGCATGTATGGGTGTACCTTATGATGTTAGGTTTAAAATGGTTGAGAATTTGAAGGAAATTGCTAAATCTAAAGAACAAACAAAAAAAGATCAAGAAGCATCTAATTATTCGCCATTAGAGGACTCACCAGAATTTGAAGATGTTCAAGAAATTACTCCTAGAAGTAGGGGGTTAAGTAGGGGAAATAGAAGTGGTGGTCCTAGTAATTTTCCATTAAGATCTAATCTTGGCAAGAGAAAGGTTGGTGATATTGGTAATTACTTCGCTCCTAGAACAACACCGGGAGCTCAACCTTCTATTAGAAGTGTTCTTGCTGGCAAAGAAAAGAAATTGAGGGTTGATATGGCTGTAGCAAGATGGATCTTGTGTATGTTCATTATAACTACCGATTGAAAGAAAGGTATATATTATATAATCTCTTTTAATTAACGTTGTTATGGGAAAATATGAGTGATTCACTAATTTGGTTGAGTGGGTTCTTTGTGATTGTGAAATATAAGTGATTTGGTTATCAATTATTCATTATGTTCATTTTGTGATATAGAGTCAAAAGGAAGAAGTTCAATTTTGATCCTATTGATTATGCAAGTATCAATAAAACTGAATTTTGGGTAGTGGAAGATGAGGAACCTCCATTTCTAGATCATGAGGAGATAGAGAATGCATTATATGAAGAGGGAGCTCATCCAATCGAAGAAGGGTCTTCTAGTCATGTACAAAGAGGTTAGCTTATAACAATTCTTTGCCTAATTGCATATTTTAATTAGACTATTTATGATTTATGATAAATGATTATTAGAATCGTTATTTCATTTATTGTTCTTTGGTTTTGGAATTTGTATAGATATGGATAATGAAGTGATTGAGGATGATGATGACATCAATTTAGAATCATTTGGTGATGAAGATGATGCTCCTCCCGGATTTAGAGATAAAAATCATCCTATTCCTATTGAAGATGAAGAAAATGAGGATGAGGATGATGATAATGATGCTAGTGGTGGAGCATTTGGTTTACATGATGATATTGATTTCAATTTTCTTCATAACAAATGATGCTTGACTTTTCAAACTTATTAGTTATTTGTTTGAAACTTTAAAACTTATTTGCTATTTGGATGTAATGAACTTATTTGTTATTTGCTATTTGGATGTAAATATAATGACTAAGGAACTTATTTATTTGGTTTTGTTGATAGTTTATTATGTTAAGCATGATTTTTTTGTAATGTTTTATGTTAAATTCTTTAAAAAATGTTATATACTTCTTTAAAAAATTTATTAATTATTTATATAATTTAAATAAATAATAATTAAATTATTTATGACGTCACCGGTTCGACCATCGGTCGGACCCCGGTCCGACCTTAAAACCGGTAATTAGCTGCTTTTCCGGTTCGTTCACCGTACCGGTTTTTAAAACCATGCTTTAGCTCCTTTAAATATTTTTAGGCTTATGCGACATGACTCACATTACACTAAAAATATTAAAGGAGCTAAAGAAAATCCATGTGCTTGTTGAATTGGTCTTTTATAAGTAAAATATTTTTTATTTTTTTATTTACATTTCTATTTATTTAAAGTTATAGTCTTAGATCTAAATCGGTAGTTTAAGTAATTATTTGTCCTATGGGACTATAAATGATTATTTACATGTGGGGACCCCTCTCTACCAACCACAACTCGTCACATAGGCGAGTTGTGACACAAGTTGTAACACCAGACTTATTTTTATAATTCAATTTGATTTTTGCTCTGTAGTCCTTTATTCTGCATTAACAATTACTTATTTAAGGTGTAACAATTCTATTTAGGGCTTTGATAATATATATATATATATATATATATATATATATATATATATATTTAGGGTTTTTATTTTATTTTTTTGGATAAAGGTTAATAATTTGTATCAATTATAATTTTGAAATATATATTTTATTTTTCAAAAAAATAAAAATGACAAACTTTAGAGATAAGCAGTAATGGTAATTTCTATTAGTTTTTTTAGGAGTTCTCTTAGTTTTTTTTTTTATTTTTTAAATGGGGTGTTTTACTTTTAGTAGGATAAAAAATGAATTAAAAAATGCTAAATTTTAGGAAATAAAAAGATGAACGTGAAAGGAAAAAAATCCTAAATTTTAAGAGTTCTGTTTTTTAATTGAAAAAAGGAGAAATGATATGGCAACAACATTTTTACAACATTTTCACAACAAATCATAAGTGGCGGGTTGTTATTGTTAGGGTAAAAAAGTAATTTTAGTATTAGGTTCAAATTTGAACCAGTAACAACTAATCACTTATGATTTGTTGTAAAAATGTCGTAAAAATGTTGTGAACGTAACACCTCTCTTGAAAATGGAATTTGTTATCTAACATTTATGACTCTATTTCTAAGAGAAGTTACCTTTCATTAATAAGTGTATTTTTGAACTACAAAAAAACATCCAATTTAAAGAAGAGAATCCTCTTATAAATAGTATAGATAGATTAGGTAGGCCAAAAAGAAGTTTGTAAGAAAAAAGAGGAGATCAGTACAAGTGAGTAAGTTTAATGACAAAATCCACGTTCTTGATGGTAAAGGACTAAGGACTTCTTCAACAATGTCGCATTGCCTAGCACTCTGTTTAATTTCTTTCTCCACAAACTCAATACTGAGGCAAATCCATTTCTTCAATGTTGTTAAATAAATAACCAAAATTCAACATTGGGCCTTTGGATTTTGATTATTTTCTTAATTGCTGTGACACCGTCTAATTTGGGATGGATTGATTAAGTTAACCAGGCCTTCCATGCCTAGTTGAATCTTGGATCTCAAATGTTTTTATTTTATTTTAGTTTTGATTTTAATTTTTTTTAAATAATTTAGGCCACTTGGCATCTTACATAGAATTCTAGATGGCACTAAAATTATATTTTAATATCACATGTCAGTTTTATTTTTCATCTACTACTTAGGGTCTGTTTGAGTACTGCTTTTATTATTGAAAACTGAAAACACTGTAACAAAATAATTTTTAAATGTGTGACTAGTATCATGAGACCCAGTTTTAAAGTTATTTTTGTTGAAAAAAGTACATGCGAATACCGTGAACAGTGTACGGGACCCACACAAAAACGCAAACTCAGATGTAAGTGAGTGTTTCAGCTAAATCCAAACACTCACTTAATGGTAAGGACTATTTTGACATGATATTGAAGAGTGATGGACTAAAATGACACATTTAAAAAGTTAGGATCAAATTGAGACATAGTGTAAAGATTAGGAAACAAACTTGTAATTTACCCAATTTTATTATATTTAGATCTCACTTGCAATTCACTTAACAATAATACTTAATATATTTATTGTATTTAGAAATAATAAATAATTTCCAAGATTTAATCTTAGTAGTAATAATTAGTATGTTTATTTTATTAAGAAACAATGTGTTAAATGAACTTAAAATTTATTTATTTTATAAGAAATGCTATGTTTACAATATTTTTATAATACTTTCATAACAAATTTTAAATAGTAGATTGTTACTTGCTATTAATGATGGACAAAAAAAGTAATTCCAATAGTTGGTTTAAATTAGAACGAATAGCAATTTATCATCTAAGATTTTTTATGAAAATATTGTAAAAATATTATGGACATAGTACTTTTCATTTTTTTTTCTTGCTAGTATGAACTATTTGTAAAACAAAAATCACCTAGACCACAAGATTCATCTTCTTACTCACCTCCTAAAAAAATTCTTGAAGACTGTGTGTAGCTGATATTCTTTAAGATATGATTTAGATTTATTTTAGAGTAGATTGACAACCAAATTTCCGGAATATCATCTGTCCTATAACAAGCTAATAATTTTGATAAAAGAAAACTGACCTCGGTTGACAAATTCTAGTGATTTTTGTGGGCAATTGGTTGACATTTGAAATAATTGGATCCTACGATTGATGACCTTCTATTATAAATTAATTTTCTTATTTCACTTCACTTTTTTTTTGAGAAAATATTTATTTAAAACTTTTTCATTAAACAAAACACAACATTAAATGAATACGAGTGATGTAAACCTACATGAATATTGAGGAGCCACCTTTCATGGTTTCCAACAATGAACTTGTTTTACATAACATCAAATTTGTACAATTTTTGCCACAAACTCCTCGATGTTCTTATCAGAACTTCCACCTTCATCCAAAGCCTCGTTAGCTAATTTCTTCCGTTTCAATGCATTCCTTTTCATCTCCTCCCTTTTTTCTCCCATAACTTCATTAATACATAATGCAATCTCTTCTCTTGTGACCATCCCTTTGTCATCTACCTTAACCCTAGTTCCGACCTTCCACACATCCATGACACACTTAGAGTTGGTGGCTTGGTCACTCCATTGTGGCATGACCACCATTGGCACGCCCAAGAAGCTTAGTGCTTCGAGCGTCGAGTTCCAACCACAGTGAGTCATGAAGCAGCCGATAGCCTTATGAGACAAAACTTCTAGTTGATGGCACCATGTCACGACCAAACCTTTCTCAGTTGTCTCCTCTATAAATTTTGTAGGAAGTTTATTTGTTTCTGACTCTCTAACTACCCACAAGAAATACCTATTACTCCTCTTTAGGCCCAATGCCAGTTCTTCCATTTGCTCTTCTCCTAAGGCGGCCATGGATGATTGCTGGAGATTTTAACGAAGTGCTCATGGGAGAAGACAAGTTTGGGGGAAGACCCGTTAATGTCAGTAGGGCTATCCGGTTTCAAGAATGCTTAGATTCGTGCCGCATGATCGTTATTGGGTTTTCTGGTGCTAGGTTCACTTGGTCAAATCATAGGCCCCTGGCTCACCTTATTCAAGAGAGAATTGACTGGATAGAGTTCTGAGAGCTGAATTTGCTGAGGTTTCTAAACTAGAAGAAGAATTTTGGGCTATGAAATCGCATATTACCTGGCATGTTGAAGGGGATAGAAATACAAGATTTTATCATACATCGGCCCTTGTCTGTAGGAGGAGAAACCGTATAACTTGTATAAAAGATCAAGTAGGGAATTGGATTCATGAAGAACAGGAGATAGCTGATTATATTAGACAGAGATATGTTGAGTTATTTTCAACTAGTCATAACCAGTCTGTTCTTGCTGCCTGGAATCCTCCTTTTTGGAAAGCTCGGATTAGCGAAGAGGATGGTGCCAAGCTGGTGGGTACTGTCTCTGATGAGGAAATCGCGTCCGGTCTGTGGTCTTTAAAGGCTTTTGAAGCCCTGGTCTCCACCTGGGATTTTTCTAGCGATTTTGGTTATTGGTTGGGGCATCGGTTAGAGATGAAGTGAAGCGGATTTTCGTAACCAGCAAGATGCCAGAATATCTGAACCTAACTCTTATAACCTTTGTTCCCAAGTGCAATAATTTAGTGTCCTTCAACAACTACCGGCCCATAAGCCTTTGTAACACAATTTACAAGCTAGTGTCTAAGATATTAGTTGCAAGAATAAGGCCTTTCCTGGCTGAACTGGTCTCTCCTTTTCAGACCGCGGTTGTTCCTGGGAGGAAAGATATTGATAATGCCATTCTCCTACTTAGTCACTGAAGGGTTGTGTAAGGTGTGCAAACTTGAGTCTGAATTATGTTTACACTGTTAGGTGATATTAGTAACACTAAATGCGCCAAGAGCCTTGTAGCTCAGTGGCATTCCCTGATCTACTTTATAAGGGGAGCCAGGGTTTTGAATTACCCTACCCCCACTTGTTGTAGCAATTGAATTATCAAAAAGGTTTACTAAGTTTCCCCACTCCCTCTGCTGTTGTGTATTGAAAGAAAAGAAAAGCAGGGGAGTTTGCATAGTTGTGTTGAAGTAGCTAAGTTTTTTTTGAAGCAAATGGTTGTAATAGGTCTGCATGATCCTCAAAAAGCATTTCCAGTCATCCAAAGTAGATAGTAGCTCTTTTCTTCTTATAAACTGATTTGAATTTTATCAAACATATTTTTGTTCAGTTTATTAGGGTCTGTTTGGTAGGTATGTTATAACACATTTTCACACATTTTAAACAACATTACATACATTTGTATACACTTTTTCACCCACACGTATATCAAAAACACCCAAACAACATAACTCAAACTACTCTACCAAACACCCCTTAATTATTGTATGAATATTTAACTTCTCCATGCAGCTTCGTGATTGGTTGGATTTGTCTCTCAATCATTCTCTGCCATCTTCTCTTTTGATCCTTTCCAGGTAATTTGAAGCCTAACCACTTAATCTGCTCACCCTCTTTGCATTCTGTACTCTAGGACATCTATATTTTGTTCATACATCTGTAGGGCTTTCGTTGTGTCCGGGAAGTTGAAGCTAGAGGAAGCTCCCCAAGCTACAATCTCTTCTCTGCCAGATGAGGTTACAGATACGGTTGGTGTTACAGCTTTGCCATCTGAAGATTCTGTGTCAGGAAGGAGGAGGAAACTGGAATATCTTGAGATGCAGGAAGAGCTAATCAAGATTGATTTTTTTAAATATTTTTCTCCACATGCTCACATGAGCTAGTTTTGGTGATTGTCTAGGGTTTTGTGAACCATAAAATAAGTAATAGATTAACTAAATCATTTAGGAATAAGAAAATGGTCATTTAACTTTCAGTAATATGCGTAGTATCTGAATAAAATGGTGTCTAGTGCACAACAAGACTTCTGTCTCGAGGATTAATCCTTAGCAATTTCTTGAGCCTCAAGTACTTATCTTGAATTACTTGATTTGTATTAACTTGAATTATAGGAGGAGGAAGAGAAAGAGGAAGAAGAGCAAGCCAGAATGAAGGAATCTAAAGCTAGTCAAGAGGACCTGGCACTGAAAGAGATGACTGGTCCAACAGCAAGAGAAGCACACGAACAAGCAAGAGAAAGAACATTAGAAAAACAAGAGCACCTCTGTGAACTCAGTCGTGCATTGGCTGTTTTGGCTTCTGCATCTGTAAGGACCGTGAATTAAATGCTTTGAGTTGTTAAAATACTGTTTTTCAATTTATTTTCTAAACATTTTCTAGTATTGTTGACCTGTAATTTGTTTCATCCCTTTTCTGTTTTTCCAGTCAGTAAGTAGAGAACGTGGAGAGTTTCTGAGCCTTGTCAATAAGGAGGTATTTTATTATTTTTAAACTTTGTGGAACTTGATCAAGATTAACATCTTTTCCACTTTTGTGTATTATGTTGGCTTCAAAGTTTCATTCATGGTAGTTATTAAGGATGTTGCACATGGAGGAGAATGTTAAAATGAAAGAAGAAAACAGAAAAGGAAAGAAAAACTCTAGTCTTTGTTTTATCTATCCATAAGGAGCAATTATACTTCTAGTTCTGACTATTGACATGCTTCTCTTCCTCAATAAGGAGGTATTTATTTATTTTAAACTTTGAATATCTATGATGTGGAACTCGATCAATATTAGCATCTTTTCTGCACTTTTGTTTATTATGTTGGCTTCAAAGTTTCATTCATGGTAGTTATTAAGGATGTTGCACATAGAGGAGAATGCGGTTAAAACGAAAGAAAAAAACAGAAAACGAAAGAAAAACTCTAGGACTTGTTCTATCTATCCATAAGGAGCAGTTATATTTCTAGTTCGGACTATTGACATGCTTCTCTTCCTCAATGTCTTGCTCGTTCAATGATTGCAATACCTTTGATTGCTTTTCTTTATTTGTTCAATCATGTGTGTGTGTGTATATATATGTATTTATGTTTTTTTTTATAAAAAAAGTAATCCTGTATTCTGTATAGCATTGTCTACAAGGGAAAAAAAAAACTCTAGGCTTGTTTATCCATAAGGAGCAACCATAGTGCTCTATTGACATGCTTCTCTTCCTCATTGTCTTGCTTGTTTAATGTTTGCAATACCTTGATTGCTTTTTGTTATTTGTTTCAATCCTATATATGTTTTTTTTTACAAGTTAACCTGTATTCTGTATAGCATGCCTAAAATGTTTGTAAAATCAATTTATCTCTTGACTTGCAAAAAGGAAAAAACTAAATTTCTCTGTAATTGAGTAAATTGATGTTTTTCTTTATTTTCTTTGTTCATAGGGTGGAATGGTGGATATGAATTTTGTTATGGATAGGGTCATATGATCTTTTATTGTTTGATTCTGATAACCTGAACGATTCACCACCTAATGCTCTTTATTATAGCCAGCTCTGTCATGTATATTTGTCCATATATTAGTGCTTGCAGATGATTATGTATCCTAGGATTGTTATTTATCTTTTGCTAACATAGTCATATGTGATTGCCTTAATGTTTCTGATAGAACTTTATAATAGCATGGTAGAGAAAGAGACTACTGATGGTGAAAAAGATGTTATGAAGGCATATAGGGCTGCTGCGGCTGCCCGAGAAGAAAGTGATAATGCCAATGAAGTGGCTGAAGGTGAAGAGGTTTCATCAGCACTCATAGAGAGAGTAAGAATATTTCAGTTCCAAGTATTTTTTTTACTTGTGTTCTTCAGTTCCTGGTATAAGCATTACCAGTGCACACAACATGATACTAACTATCTGTATTGTTTGTATACTTAGGTTGATGTTATGCTCCAAAATCTTGAACAGGAAATTGATGATGTGGATGCCAAAATCGGTGATCGTTGGCGACTACCGGACAGGTTTGTAATTGTTTATTGATAATGCTTCCATTGTTGTTCTTTTCCATGTGTACAAATAATGAAGATTTCCTGTGGTACTTGAGAAGTTGTCTAGTAGTAATTGATATGGTCTTATATCAATCAAGTGGGTAAAGTTCCAGAGGTAGAACCTTGTATGTGGATATTGGTCGCATACCAAAGGCTAATTCAGAAACAGAAAGTTTGTGGGTATTGTGGCTAAGCTTATGGTTCTTAATGAGTTTTGATTTTTATATGGCAATGAAGGTCATTGAGTTCAGATTAAGAATGGAAGTTTGGTTGCGAAGGTAATTTGATTTTATCAGTCAAGATGTATAACTCCTATTAGGTCATAGGCAGAGGTTCAAACAACATTTTGATTTTGTAGATGGTAAGGTTTATAACCGGAGTTGTTGTAAGTAAATCATTGTGGTTGTTTAATATTTATTTATTGATTATTGAAAGAGCGCAAATGGGGCATAACTCTAGTACACAGGATGTATTCAAGAGAGACTGTCAATTAGTTTGGGCTTGAGACAGAGAGAGAGAGGAAAAAGATTTTAAGAAATACAAGAGAATAAAGTGATATTGCTTGGAATTAGTATTATTTTTAAAGTAGAAAGAAGTATTATTATAAATTTTCCGAAGAGCTTTTACATTGACTCATTCTAATATCCCTAAAGCTAAAACTTGATTGCAACTTTTGACCCCAGACTTATAAACATCACTTCAACCTCCAAGGCATTTCTACCGTGGTAGCTTTCACCTTTTCTCTATCTTCATTTACCTGTTTGCATCAGATAAGCTGCTTATGTGACAGACTACTTCCATATGGACATCTGGGAGAAGTTTGTTGCATCTTCATAGTCCTTATAGCTCATTTGCATTGCTAATGCCTGGTGTCTCCTAAAGAGGAGAGTCAGGGTTTGAATCCACCGTATCTTAATATGGGTTCAAAGGAGCAAATCTTGTCTTAATATGGGTACTTCAAGTAGTCGAATGGTATTAATGTTGCATTTGTGCAGGGATTATGATGGGAAAGTAACTCTGGAGGAGGTTGCATCTGCCGCTATGTACTTGAAGGATACATTGGGCAAAGAGGGTGTCCAAGTACTCATTAGCAATCTTTCCAAAGATGGAGGTCAGTTTCTTACCCTCTCTTAATTTGTGATGTTCTATGAAGTGTATAATTAATTTATAAAGATTATCAACTGTTTTTGTGCATCGTGAATTCTCCAAATAACCTTATTTTACAGGTAATAATAGAGTTCCAAGGAAGAACATGAGTCCTTTATTGCATAATATTTTTTACAAGTTTCAACATATGCATGTTTTTAAGTTTTTCTTTTACTGGTTAACAGTTTTGAAGATAACACTTTTACACATTAAAAAATGAACTCTTCCCCCATCTAGTGGTTAGTACAATTGCCTTCCAAGCAATAGACTGGGTTCGACTCCCAGCAAATGCATGGTTACAAAATGTGTGTACCAATGACCAAAAAAAAAAAAAAAAGAACTCTTCCCTCAGCCTTTTGATTTCCCCCTCTGTAGCATATAATTTTATCCTTTTGAGGAGCGAGTTTAGGAGAGAGATCATTTTGTCCAGGGTAATTATGCAGTATTCACTATCTGGCTTGTTCCATTTACATGTGAGTTTAAAAATAAAAAGGAAGAAAGCTTCTGATCAATTAAAGGTGCATTATTAAAGAGAGTAACTGAATTATTGTCAACTTCATTGCAACAGATGGGAAATTCTTGTAGAAGACATTGTCAAGCTGGGTAGTAGGGCAGAAGATGCACATTTAGCTGAAGACGGGGCTTTTAGAGGGTGATGTTCTAGTTTGATTTCCTATTGTAGATGCTGATATATGCTATCAAATCTCACTTCTAAAATGGTTCTGAACCAAATTCCTTTTGCTTCAAGTTCCAATGGATAATTATTTTGGAAGTCGCTATTTTTTTTCCTCATGTAAAAAAGGTTTTTAAGACTGTTGTAGCAGTCTGATGCAAAAGACATGCTTGCTAGTATAGTAAAAGTACATCCTGATAGATAGAGACAATATATGTACACACAGAACAATGCTGGGGCCTTCTAGGGTATCCTAGCTATTTTTTTGAACTTGAAATGAGAAAAAGAAAACCCCTCTCTTATATTAGATCTATGGTTGTGTAGTAACTTAAATTTAGAGCCTTGTAACTCAATGGCAAATATAGTTCTTGAGATAATTATCAGGGTTGTTGACGTTATATATATTTTTTGTACATTTGGCTGCTAAAACCGAAAGAAATTTCAATGGTTATGTTTTAAAGTGGTGGTATTTGAAATCAGTCTCAAGATTTTAAATTAATGTTGAGCTTACAAGTTAGACTGGGTCAAACTTGGGAAAAGTGATTGGGAAATATTCGTTTTGATGTAGAAGGATGAATTTTGATGATTGGGTGCGATTTTGAAGTTACTTGACCTTTGGTTAATTAGGTCAAAATTTACCAGTCAAAGGCCATTTTGGTCATTTTAACAATTGGATTGTGGAATTGACTAATCCCACATCTGATTAGGATAAGTTTAACACTTTTGTCATCCGCAAGGTCTTAATGTAAAAAATATGATCTTTTGAATTTATAAAGTGAAAATTAATATTTATTTTAGGATTTTGCTAATGTGTGCCCTAAGGGCATACAATAATTAATTATTTTTGAAAAAAAAAATTTCAAGAATTGAAAAAGTATTGACAGTTTTTTCAATTCTCGAGAAAATGTTTTAAAAAATGAATGTTTTAATGTGTGCTCTTAGGACACACATTGACCGGACCATTTTTCTTAATACTTTAAATTTTATTGTGTCCATGGTACAACTCTATTAACAATTTAAATCAAGTCAATTTTTTTTGTTACATTTTTGTTGTGTGCACAACATTATTTTTGTTGTTACTCAACTTATTGATTTTTGTAATTGTGTTTATACTTGTTGGTAAATATATATTTAAAAAATATTATATATAATTTAATTTTTTTTCAAAGTCTGGTTTTTCAAATGAACACCCAAACCATAACATGGCGTTGCCACTGCTTGCATATGCCTTCCTCATATTGAGTTCAAGCAATGTATAGCCTTGACTTCCCTTCTGTTTATTTTTCATATATTTTAGGGTTTCAAAAGCTATCTAAAAGCTATCTGTAATTAGTTTTTGAGGGATACACTCATTTTTTGATCTCTAAAATTATATACAAAAGGATCTGTTTGAGTCTCTATGTTAATACTTTTGAAATAATTTTGTATACTATTGTATAGGTAGATAGTTCTATAGTACGTGATTTCTTTTGTGTTTTTAATTTTTGGGAGAAATTACATTTTTTGGCTGAATAATTGTTTGACAAACTTGATAAATTGATTTGATTTCCAGTGGATGTCTACCCATGGAAAAAAGAGGGTACTTTTTGAAGAAGGCTAAAAGTGCTAATTATTTTTGTTTTAATTTATTTGTCCCATATATGGTTGTTATGTGCAGATCGACGAAAGACTCAGTGATATTGTTGGAAGAGCATACTACTGGCTGAAGTCCTATACATGTCTGAAGTCCTATACATGTCGTATAATCACTCTCTTCCGTGTTTTGGCTGTATTTTTTTTTTTCTGCATTATATTTTAATTTTAGTCAAAAACATGCTTTCAATATAACAAGTGGGACAAAATATATTCTATACAGTGTGGGGACTAAGAGCATTCTCATCAACAATTATAAAAACTAGTAAGTTACCCGTGCGATGCACGGATAATATTGCAATGTTTTATACATTATTGAAATTCATAGAAAAGAAAGCACACACAACATATAGATCATTATACAATCATCATTAAACCAAAACTCAAAAAAAAAAAAAAACCATTAACCCAAAACTTAATTTATTGTAGGAAAAAATTCAATATGTATTTCTTTATTGAAATATCAAGAGACTTACTCGAGAAAGAAGTTTTGGAGTCTAAAGAATGCGGATTGAATAGTCGTGTTGTTTTTCCTCTGCAAATTCAATTGCCATTGACTAAATCCCCTCCACCCTATCACTGCACACTTTTGGTGTGATGGTCACTTTTGGGATATGGGGTATGGGGGGCAAGGGCCGAGGTTCAAGTCTCCAAGAGAAAGTTTCACACACATATACACTTAGATTTGGCTAGAGTAGAATTTCTATCTTATATTTATATATATAAAAAAAAAAAACCTCCACCCTAGATGATTACTGCTTGATCCCTATAATCCAATTTATAATTTGCAGTAGGTTTAGCTTTTGTTTATTTTGAAAAGACCAGTCTACTCAAGCCATATGTTAAGATTAAACAATCTTGAAAGGACAATGACAATGAGACTTTTACGCTAAATAAACAATTATTGACTTCTCAGTTCTAGACTTCAAGTATCTTTTGGAAATCGATATACACAATAACACAACCTATAAAAGAAAATAACAAAATACAGAATCTCACGATCTTAACCCTACTGATTGTAAGTGAAGAAATAAATTTTTGAAAGTAACAAAAGATAGCTTGAACTCATACATGTCAAGGCCACTTAATGTGCAATAGATAGCCACTGGTACAACAAAAGATCACAAGAGCAATAGGTTTCTTCCATTGGCCTGGTGTTTTAAAAAATTGTGAGTATGGAGAGAGTTTTTTTAAGAGAGAAAGAAAGAGAATGGATGCATATAGTCAAAGTTGAGAGGGGAAGACAAAGCGTGAGAGAGAGGTTGGGGAGTCAAAGGTTTAGAAAATCCTACATTAATTATTATAGCAGAGTATTGATAATGTACATAATTTGAAAACAAAAAGGCGAAAACCAAAACATCATTTTGGAGGCAAGTTGTGATTAATGCATCTACCCAATCATAAAAGTAGAAACTTTTTATATAACTAACGTAAAAACTTGCCGTACCAAAAAAAAAAAAAAAAAGACAATAGGAGACTTTGTTTATGAGATGTTTGTATGTAAATTCATCACCATAAAATAAAAAGGATTCCCATAGAATAAAATAAAATAATAATGATTATAGTAAATAAAATATATGAATTTGTGTAATTTAGGCAACAGAAATGCTAGAAGATTATCTATCTCAATCTCATTAGTTATTAGTATCCTTTTTTTTTTTTTTTTTTTATAAAAAGATTGAAACATTTGGTATACTAAAAGACATGAAGAAGAGAGAGAGTTGTGGTGTAAACTCAGTCAATTAATGGGAGAGTTGGATAATTGTAGAGAAATTTCATAGGAAGTGCCACTTGGCAAAAGCTTAGACCTTCGCTCAATCTCAGCTTTTATATATATATATTGATTGATTCATTTTAGCATTTACTATTTCAAAATACTATTTTTACAATTTTAACACTTCATTTTACAACATACCAAACATCAAACATTCTATTTTTTTTTTATTTTACAATTTCATTTAAATATTCTTTCTTTAATATTTTTATTCATTTTTTTACAACTTCATTCAATTTTTATTCTTTCTTTAAAAGGAAATAGGCCCCACCTGAATAAAAAAATAATATAAGTTTTACAATTTGTAAAGAGTGTAGTCTCAAATTTGAGATTGCATTGTTCATCAATGTCAAATATTAGAGCATTTAAAACACTTGATGAAAGTGGTTTTTTAAAGTTTGGTGTGTCAAATGCCAAATATTTGGCATTTGACACACTTGATGGGAATGCTCTAATTGAAGAGAACAGCTAAGTCAATACAAACACATAAGGGCCATTCAGTAATGTTGTTCTAGTAACGTTGTTTGTATTTTTTGAAAATACGTGTGAGTAAAAAAGTGTGTAAAAATATGTATAATGTTGTTTAAACACTGAAAACTGTTACTCAAAACACCTTACCAAATAGCTCCATAATAATATTCTATACAAAAGTGTTAAAAAAAACACATACCCATCCATAATTAAAAAAATTCAAAAAGCTACCAAATAGTAAAATCCCTAACTACTAGTCCCAACATTCATTAGTAAACATAATTCCATACTATTAGGACACATGTGAATCATATTAAGAATATATGTCATTTAGAATTTGCTAATTCTATAATAAAACACACTTTATTTGTAATTGGGTAGATTTAGGATATGTTTTGATGATGCCGAAAAAATCACCAGTAAGCTGCGAGCACTCTCCAACTCGAGTCAACACCTGCAAACAGAAAACAAAGAGACCTAAAGGAAAGCACCGGTGTGGTGTCGGCCAAAAACCCTTCGAAGGTCAAGTTAGAATCTCTTTTTAACCCTAGAATGCCAGAGTTAAATTAAATGTGCGTACCTTAGTATCTAGGGTTTCTGGGGTATTTATATTGGGTAGAATTGCATTTCCTTTTAAGATATAACTTCCTTTTCAAGTTCCTTTCCATATAGGAGTCTTCTCAAACGTGTGTCGCAAGAAGTCCAAGGGTACACGCTTGCGTGGAGATAAAGCAAAAGTCGACTCAAACATATCGCGTGACACGCAACCAGGGATCTGCAATTAATTCATATATGACGGATACTCAGCAAATTGGACTGTCATATTCGCGTTACTTACGATGTCGATCCGTCTTCATACTATCCGTCCCTTTAAGTTCAATGGAAATACCCGTCTCCTATTTTTATCCCCTTCAATTGCCCCCTTCAGTCCTTGGATCCGTCTATGAAATCTGATAGATTCATGGAATGACTCATAAAGCAAGGTAGTGAGATGGGACGGTCTTAATATACCATGACGGAGAACACGTGGCCTGCATTTCTGGCGAAGGACACGTGGTCCTTGTGGATTGGTTGTTTCCCCAAAACAAGGCGTCGCTTCGTATTCCGTGCCCCTCATTCTATAAAAGCCAGCCATTTCTCCCTTCATTTTCTCTTCCTATCAAAAATTTGTGAGCAGAGCGCAACCATCATAACTACCGTACACTCTTGTCGTTCAGCTAATCTATCCGTCGTCTCTCACTAGAAGCCATCTCGATCCGGTATGTACTCCAAACCCTTCTCCGTCTTTCTTTTTATTTCATTGTCTTACATATATGCGCTTTCTTTAGATCCATCGATGTCTTAGGTTATACCGTCTATGAGCAAGCCTTAAAGGCGGGGCTCAGATTTCCCTTAAGTTCTCTCCACCGTCGTCTTCTTCAGTACCTTGGCCTGTCCGTCACCCAAATCTCCCCAAACGCCTGGAGGGTGTTCATTGGGGTAGAAGTTTTGTACGGGGCAATGTCTGACGGTGCCCGTAGGTTGACGGTGGAAGAATTCTTCCACTGCTATCGTCCAACAGAGATCGTCAAATCCAAGGGGATGTATAGTTTTGCGGCTAGAAGCCCATTATTGAGGCTCGTCTGTGATACTCCAAACTCAAATAGAGACTGGAAGAGTTGTTATTTCTTTTTGGAAGGGGACGAATGGATGTGTCGTCCAGGGGATAGAACTTACATGCCCGTCGACACCACATGGGGCATAATGCCTCCGTCGGGTATGTATTCCTTTTGTTTCCGTCCAGTTAATCTTTGAAGTTGGTTTATTCTTTAAGGTCTAACCGTCTTTTGTTGCAGCTCAGGACCGTCCATAAGTTAACTTGGAGCAGTGGAGTATTCTGGAGAAAATTTTTAACAAGACAAAACTGCAAGAGAGGACTTGGGCTCAACTCGTCACCCTCGATACTCTACACTGGTATTGTGACGGTCCTGATCCTTCGTCCACCGCCCGTCGTTACGATACAAGAGTTAGAAAACGTAAGTTAGCTGTATTTATATCCGTCTCCTTTTAGCGTCGTCATTTTGCTTTTATTTATGCCTGTCTTTGATTTGCAGAGATGGACGCTGCCAAGAGGAGAGCCTTCATCAAATAGCAAGCAGCCAAGAAAAAGCTAGAAGGTGGCCAAGCTAAGGGGACGGTTCCATCCCTTCCGTCTAAACATCCTCAACAAGAGAAGGTGGACCGTCCTCCTAAGAAGCAGAGGACCACACCAGAGCCCGTCGTGGCGTTGGAGGCTGAGAAGGCACCCGTCAGGCACGGAAAGGGCAAAGGCTTGATGAAGGGTCCAGCTCCCACCGGGGAGAAAGCACCCGTCCTTTTCAGGGAAGACTCAAGCTATGCCTTGGGAAAACTTTCGTCCATCCTGACGGCTGACGACTATGAAGACCTCAGCAACCATGCGACGGAGGCAATGGGAGAGACGGGGCTCTTCAATATTGCGCAGGTATTTTTAAATCCGTCTTACTTCGTTATTGTCATGCCTATCCGTCATTTTCACGGTGTTGTACTTTGTTTCAGGCCATGTTGATGATGAAAGGACTAATGGGCCGTTGCGTCAATCACGAGACGGCAATGGACCGTCTAAGGAAGAAAAATAAGGCGATGGAGGATGAGCTTCACGAGCTAAAGACCTACAAGATCAATGTGGATAGAAAGCTCAAATGCTCGGAGCAGGTCAGAGTTGAGGTGGAGAAGGAGAACGAGCACTTGCGCGAAATTTTGAAGGACAAAGAGAAAGAGTTGATGGACACAAAGACTAAACTCCATAATGCAAAGGAGATAGCCGTCCAGGAATATCGAGACTCCGAACTCCTTCTGACAGAGCTTGGGAGCTCCTTCGCAGACGGATTCGACGACGCCATCCGTCAGGTGAAGTCGTCGTATCCAGATCTGGATGTATCCCATATTTCAATTGATGCTCAAGGGCAAACACTTGCACAGTCCGTCCGTTCAGAAAGCACAGACGAAGTGTTTACCGTCACTGCTCCAGCTGACGAAGGTGAAGCTCTTCCTCCGAGTCAACCAAACGACGGCCAGGCGATTGAGAACTCTTCGAAGAATGAATAGTTTTTCTTATTATTATTATTATTATTATTATTTTTTATCTGTAAAAATTCTTACCGTTGTAAGTGAACTACGTTGAACCGTCGTTTATAATTGTATAATTTCACTTATCGAATCTTTTATTTCTTGCTTGGTTGCTTTTTATCCGTCGCATATTATGTGCATGTTTATCTTATTTAAATAACCCGTCTTCTGCGAAGAACTTTAGATGTCCGTACTTTATTTAGGCTGGACTTTCAGATGTATTTTTGAAACCCATCCACTTTGTAGACTTTGGACGTCAGTTTCCGTCTTTATCCAATTTATGATCGTTAACTTTCATCCTTCGGGATGATCCGTCCACTTTGTGGACTATTAGAATTTTCATCCGTTGGATGAACCGTCCACTTTATGGACTTGAAGAATTTTCATCCTTTGGATGATCCGTCCACTTTGTGGACTTTAGAATTTTCATCCGTTGGATGATCCATCCACTTTGTGGACTAGTAGAATTTTTATCCGTTGGATGATCCGTCCACTTTGTGGACTAGTAGAATTTTCATCCTTTGGATGATCCGTCCTCTTTGTGGACTAGTAGAATTTTCATCCTTTGGATGATTCGTCCACTTTGTGGACTTGTGGTTATTCATCCATTGGATGATCCATCCATTTGGTGGACTTGTAGGGTTTCATCCTTTGGATGATCCGTCCACTTTGTGGACTTGTAGGGTGTCATCCGTTGGATGAACCGTCCACTTTTTGGACTAGTAGAGTTTTTCAACAGCATGCATTTCATATTTTTAAATAAAAATTCCTCTCATATCAGTTCAACAGACCAAATTGTTAATGGAAAAGAAAACTTGAGTTCTAAAAAGTAAAAACTATGACTGTTTAAAATTAAACTGAAAATAAGGCGGTAGATATTGTCTTATGACTGCTGTACTACTGGTAGTACTTCTTCAGGTGCTCCGTGTTCCAGGGATGGCCCAATTTCCTTCCGTCTAACGTCTCCAAGTAGTACGTTCCTTTCCTATGCCAGGAGATAATTTTGTACGGGCCTTCCCAGTTAGGACCCAGCTTTCCCAGGGATGCATCCTTCGTAGAGCCGAGCACTTTTCGTAATACCAGATCTCCCACCTTGAAGACCCGGTGCCGAACCTTGGAGTTGTAGTATTTTGCCATCATGTCTTGGTACCGCGCCAGTCTCTGTGCTGCTGCTGCCCTGACTTCATCTGCAAGATCAAGCTCTAGACGCAATGCTTCATTATTCTTGCTCTCATCATAGCTTTCCACGCGGTAGCTCGTTAATCCCACTTTTGCCAGTATGAGGGCCTCAGCACCATACGCCAATCGAAACGGTGTCTCTCCTGTTGGCGTCCTTACTGTTGTCCTGTATGCCCATAGTACACTTGGTAGTCCGTCTGACCATATTCCCTTTGCCCCCTCGAGCCGGGTCTTGATAATCTTTAACAAGGACCGGTTCGTGACTTCAACCTGTCCGTTGGCCTGTGGGTGGGCGGGTGACGAGTAGTGATTCTTGATTCCTAGCTGAGAACAAAAGTCTCGGAATGCATCGTTGTCGAATTGCTTCCCATTGTCTGAAACGAGCACTCTTGGGATCCCATATCGGCAGATAATACTCCTCCATACAAAGTTGCGAATGTTTTTCTCCGTGATAGTAGCAAGAGCTTCTGCTTCCACCCACTTGGTGAAGTAGTCAATACCAACCACCAAGAACTTCAGTTATCTTACCGCTATCGAAAATGGACCCATGATGTCCAATCCCCATTGTGCGAACGTCCATAGAGTCGTCATAGGTGTGAGTTCCTCCGTTGGCCGTCTAATGAGATTGCCAAACCGTTGACACTTATCGCAGGCTCTAACGTACATATGGGCATCATTTTGCATTGTCGGCCAGTAGTATCCCGTTTGAAGTAGCTTGTGCACCAGAGACCTTGATCCCGAGTGGTTTCCACAAATTCTTTCATGAACTTCCCTCATCACATAGTCTGCTTCCTCACGGCCAAGACATCTTAGATATGGTCGAGAGAACCCTCTTTTGTAGAGGACGTCTTTAATCAGGATGAATCGGGCGGCCTTAACCTTTAATTTCCTTGTGTCTTCTTTGCTATCTGGCAGCTTGCCATCCTTGAGGTACGTCACAATTGGAACCGTCCAATCGTCTTTAGTGCTTACTTCCTGCGTTCGAACATTATCTAGTAGCGACGAATGTTGGACGAATGACAATACCTGTTCTGGGACGGCCATAGGTTCGGCCGAAGCAGCCTTCGCGAGTCGATCCGCCTCTTGGTTCTCTTCTCTTGGGATCTGAACTACTGTGAATTGGAGGCCACTCATTCGACCCTTCACTTCCCCGAGGTACCTTTTCATTCGCTCATTCCTACAATCATAACTCCCGTTAATTTGACTGGCTACGATTTGAGAATCGGAGTAGACTGTTGCCTTTCTAGCCCTGGCCGCTATTGCGAGCTCCAATCCTGCCACCAGGGCCTCAAACTCTGCTTCGTTATTTGTAGTGGGGAATTCCAGACGGATCATGCATTCAATCATATCTCCTTCCGGGGTGTAGAGTACAACCCCTATTCCTCCTACATGCTTGTTAGATGATCCGTCCGTGTGAATTCTCCATTCGGGCGTCTCTTCTGCCCCCTGCTCCTCAACTGCAGTGAATTCCACAATAAAGTCTGCCAGTATCTGTCCCTTTTACAGCTATTCGTGGCTGGTATTGGATGTCGTATTCACTCAGCTCGATAGCCCACAAAGCCATCCGTCCTGCAATTTCAGGATTGCTTATTGCTCTCCGCAAGGGCTGATCCGTCAAGACTTTTATGGTATGTGCTTGAAAATATGGTTTCAGCTTTCGAGCTGCAGTTACAAGTGCGAAAGCTAGTTTTTCCATCCGCGGGTATCTTTCTTCTGCTCCTCTCAGCGCCCGGCTGATAAAGTACACAGGCTTTTGTATCTTTCCTTCTTCTCTGATGAGAGCTGCGCTCACTACTGCTGATGAGACGGCAAGGTACAGGAACAGTTCCTCTCTTGGCGTGGACGGACTAAGCAATGGTGGGGCAGAAAGATATGCCTTCAATTCTTCGAATGCCCTTTGGCATTCATCCGTCCATTTGAAAGATCTCCTTAGCGTTCTGAAGAAAGGGAGACACTTGTCCGTCGCTCTTGATACGAACCTATTTAAGGCTGCTATCTTCCCTGTCAAGCTTTGCACTTCCTTCACAGTCCTCGGAGGAGACAGTTCCATAATCGCTTTGACTTTCTCTGGGTTGACTTCAATGCCCCGCTGTGACACCATGAATCCTAAGAATTTTCCAGTGGTTACTCTGAATGCGCATTTGCTTGGATTCAGCTTCATTTTATACGCTCGAAGACTGTTGAAGGTCTCCTGGAGGTCGCTCAGATGATCAGACACCTTTGCGCTTTTCACCAACATATCATCCACATAAACCTGGACGTTCTGGCCAATTTGGTGCGCGAACATTTTGTTCATTAGTCGTTGGTATGTGGCTCCTGCGTTCTTGAGCCCGAACGGCATCGCCTTGTAGCAATAAAGCCCTTGGCTCGTCACAAATGATGTCTTCTCTTGATCTGTTTTCTCCAGTTTAATTTGATTATACCCTGAGAAGGCGTCCATGAAGCTCAACAATTCATGTCTTGCGGTGGAATCTACTAAGGCGTCAATGCGCGGGAGCGGGTAACTGTCTTTTGGACATGCTCTATTCAGATCCATGAAGTCAACACACATTCTCTACTTCCCGTTTGATTTCTTGACCATCACCACATTTGACAGCCAATCAGGGTAGTACACCTCCCTTATGAAGTTTGCTTCTCGCAGCTTCTGCACTTCCTCTGCTACGGCTCGATCCCGTTCGGGGGCGAACACACGCTTCTTTTGTCGAACTGGAGAGAAAGAAGGTGATACGTTCAATTTGTGAACCATGATGGTTGGGTCTATTCCCGGCATGTCGTCATGGCTCCATGCAAACACGTCTTGGTTCTCTTTAAGGAATAGCAGAAGCGCATGTCGAACCATTTGGTCGACTGAGGTTCCGATCCTGGTGGTCCGATTTGGCCTAGAATCATCCAGCCGTACCTCCTCCAACTCCTCCACGAGTTCTACTACTGTTCTCTGTTCCTCGATGCTCATTGCCTGTACATGGTCATCCATCTCCATCATGGCAACGTAACATTCTCGTGCAACCACCTGATTTTCGCGCAGTTTTCCAACTCCGTATTTGGTGGGAAACTTGATCATCAAATGGTAGGTAGAGGTGACGGCCTTCCACGCATTGAGAGTGGGTCGTCTGAGTATGGCGTTATACGCTGAGGAGCAATCAACCACGAGAAAAGAAATATCCTTGATTATTTGCTACGGGTAATCTCCTACCGTCACCGCCAACGTGATGGACCCTAGAAGATAGACCCGGGTTCCTCCGAAGCCAACGAGGGGCGTGCTTGTCGGGATCAGGCGCTCTTTAGCAATCCCCATCTGCTGGAATGCGGGGTAGTAAAGGATATCCGCTAAGCTCCCGTTGTCCACCAAAACTTGGTGGATATTGAAGTCCCTTGCCTGTATGCTAACCACGAGCGCGTCGTCGTGGGGGTGGTAAAGGCGCCGGGCCTCTTCTTCCGAAAACTCGATGCGGGAGCTGTTCCATCACGTTCCTTTTGGTAAAGAGCCCGTCGACTAGACGCTTTGTACCGTCCGTAAGTAGGTCTTTCTGGCCTTTTTAGACGACCCTGCTGAAGTACTACCCCCTATTATCATCCGTATATCTGCTACCGGTGGTCTGGGACGTTCGTTTTCCCATCGGGGATTTTGTTCATGGTTTTGATCCATTCTCTCCTTCCTGACGAACCTCTGCAATCTTCCCTGCCTAATGAGGGCTTCAATTTGCTGTTTCAAGTCATAGCAGTCCGCCGTATCGTGACCATGATCGCTATGAAAGCGACAGTACTTGTCTTTTGGCCTCTTATTAGGATCTCCCTTTAGCTTACCAGGGAACGTCAAAGTTCCTTCATCCTTAATCTGCATCAACACCTGGTCAATTGGGGCTGTGAGGGGGTGAAGTTTGTAAACCTTCCTGTAGACGGCTTGGGTCGTCGATCCTCCCGTCGTTCTACGGTTCTTACCCTTTTGTGCCCCTTGTCGGGTTGCATATCTTCCGGCCGTTCCCTCTTTTTGGGCTTGTCTTCTCTAGAGAGCAAGGCGTCCTCCGCATTCATATACTTTGTCGCCCTGTAATACACGTCGGACATAGTCTTTGGGTCATTCTTATATAAAGAGAATAGGAACTTACCCTTCGGTAGCCCGTTCGTAAATGCTGCCACGAGTATCTTGTCATTGGCCTCGTCTATCTGGAGAGATTCTCTGTTGAACCGGTCGAGGTATGATCTCAAGGTCTCTCCCTCTCGCTGCCTGATGTTCAACAAGCATGCAGTGGATTTCTTATGTCGGTGACTCCCAATGAAGTGGGAGACAAACTGTGCGCCTAGTTCCTTAAAAGTGCTGATGGAATTAGGCGCTAGCCTACTGTACCAGTCCCTCGCAGGTCCTTTCAATGTGGTGAGGAAAGCCCTGCACATGACTTCGTCCGGTACGCCCTAGAGGTGCATCAAGGTCTTGAAAGATTCCAAGTGATCCAAAGGGTCCTTGGATCCGTCATAGTTCTCGATGTTCGGCATGCGAAATTTTGCAGGAAGGGGGCACGAAGTCACGGGTGTTGTGAATGGCGAATCTGTTCTGTGGACTAGGTCATCCAAGTCGCTAGATATTCGTCCCCTCAAGGCGCTCATCATCATGTCCATACGTTCCCTCATCTGCTGCATCTCAGCCGCGATGTGAGGTGGTAGGGAGTCGGAGACGGACGGAGGGTTTGCCTCCGGCCGCTCCGGTCTAGTTGGTGCAATGCTACCTTCAGGCCATACAACATTCCTCCCTTCCGGGCTCGCGACTTCCTGGTCTTCCTCTGGTGCACTCTGATGTGCATTCCCTTGTCGCAATTGCTCTTCTAAATCATGGTTTTGCTTAGTGAGGCGCTCCACAGCCGTAACAAGCGTTTGGACTTGCCTTTCTAGTGCTGTAGCATGCAGCTCTTCGCCTTGATTGTTGGTTGTCGCCATCGATCTGGTGAGTACCATGCAACTTTTTGTCTTAGGAATGGAGCAAAGGCTAAATAGTCTTCCCCACAGACGGCGCCAACTGATGATGCCGAAAAAATCACCAGTAAGCTGCGAGCACTCTCCAACTCGAGCCAACACCTGCAAACAGAAAACAAAGAGACCTAAAGGAGAGCACCGGTGTGGTGCCGGCCAAAAACCCTCCGAAGGTCAAGTTCGAATCTCTTTTTAACCCTAGAGTGCCAGAGTTAAATTAAATGTGCATACCTTCACATCTAGGGTTTCTGGGGTATTTATATTGGGTAGAATTACCTTTCCTTTTAGGATACAACTTCCTTTTCAAGTTCCTTCCCATATAGGAGTCTTCTCAAACGTATGCCACAAGAAGTCCAAGTATACACGCTTGCGTGGAGATAAAGCAAAAGTCGATTTAAACATATCGCGTGACACGCAACCAGGGATCTGCAATTAATTCATATATGACGGATACTCAGCAAATTGGACCGTCATATTCGTGTTACTTACGATGTTGATCCGTCTTCATACTATCCGTCCCTTCAAGTTTAATGGAAATACCCGTCTCCTATTTTTATCCCCTTCATGTTTAATATTTCAAAGAACAAGAGTTCAAGTCTAAGTATTGAAGCCATGCAAATCTGTCCAAGAAACAAGTGAAGAAGTGCTGTATTTTAAAACTCTACAGATAGCATCTATCAAGGTTTAAAAGGGATCTTCAGCCCAATGCTTGACAGCTGCTCAATAGATAACCTATTTATCGAGATTTACAAAAATCAGTTTTATTTGGGTTTTCATTTATTCAGATCTGATTTCACACATATCCGTGTATTCTTGTTTGAACTTTCTTTTGTCACAACCCTAAACATATATAAGGATTATTTCAAAAGCCGTTAAAAGTTAGGCAAGTGTTAGTCAATGGTTTTTGATCAAGCATATTGTGACCGGAGACATATACCATAGTTCATATTTCTCTTGAAGAAGCTGCTGTGTTTGTACGCCGTAGGATTTTGTAACCAAAGAGCTTTATGACCTTCATTTTGTTGATGAATTGAAGAACTTTGTAGCCAACATCCTTCTCAAGTTGGTGTTGTTAGTCATGTACTTAGATTTGTGCAAATGAGTAAGCCATGTACTGGGATCTGCGCATCGATTGGTTAGTCACATATTGAGAGTTGTGCATTGAAAATGAGAGATTGTCACTACAGAACAAATCCAATTGTGTATTGGGATAAGGGTTCAACTATAGGTTAGTATAAGGTACTGAGATTCCTTTACTTATAACTACTTGTTGTGATAATAGTAGATTTTTGGGAGTGGTGACCTTAAAATCACTCGGTGGGGTTTTTGACTTGGAGGTTTTCCCATTCATAAACAAATCACCATGTTAACTTTATTTTCCGCGGCATTTAACTTAGTTGGTGATTTGTTTGTGTTACCATGCATTTTGCATGTTAATTGAATTAATTAATTAACTTGGCTAATTAATTGGTTAATTTTTCACAAAAAATCAATACATTCTTAGCCTATCACATACACTTACGTCAGGTGGGGACCAATTGAAGGTAAAATATTCAATACAACAATTCAAAAAAAAAAAAACTATTCTATACAATATTTCCTTAAAAAAAAACACTCACTTATAATTAACAATTCCAAAAAAGTGACCCAACAGTCAAGCTCTACCTACTGGTCCCAATCCACTTTTTGTCAATAATATACCCATCCAGACCCATCACACAACCCAACCATTATAAATAGGATCATACATTAACCAATGAAGCGAGATAGTGAAACTGAAGACACAAGACACACATGCAATGAAGCAAGACACACATGCAATGAAGCAAGAGAGTGAATTGAATGAGACTAAAAATTACCTAAGAAAACACTTCTTCCTTGCTCAAAATACACAAGAGACTAAGTGGGGTTTCAATTTGGGGAAAAAAATTTCAGGTTTCAAGTTTTTTTTTTTCTTCAGTTAAAAGTGATAGAGTGAGAGAGTATGATAAGTGAGAGAGTGAGAGAGTACGAGGTTCCGATTTGGGATGGCGGAGGGATGGTGTCGCGGTGGTGGAGGGATGACGGAGAGATGGTGGAGCAGTGGTGGAGTAAAAAGTAGTTTTCAAACTGGGGATTTAGGGTTTACAAGAATCTGAATTTGAAGAGGGCTGGTAAGCACTTTAGACAGGAAGAGAGATTTGGAAAAAAATTGGCTTTTGTTTTAATTGATTTGGAAGAAGGCTGTTTTTGTCATTTAAATTTATTCCACCAAAGCAAGATGCATGTGCTTGTCATGTGTAGTAGGATTCTAATGTAGAATAATCTGCCATGGCTTTTTTTGAGTCCTAAGCGTGCCTAAAATCACGTAAGCCAAAAAAGCACTAGTAGAAATTATTTGGGCGACAGAGTCGGAATCGCATGAAATTTGGCAGGTTAAAACAAAACGGTCTTTTGAGCCATAGTCATTGCTTTGCCACAAGGTATCCCTTAAAAATGACGAATTTCTTCATTTAGGCCCTGAAAAATTTCGATTTTGCCGTTTATAATAATTTTTGTTTCCTTAATAACTTTTATCTCAAAAGTTAGAATAAGGATCTGCTTATTTTGAGATGATCCTTAAGTTCAGTAGTTTATGATTTCATATTTAACTCAATTTTTCCATTTTTGGTAAATTTCGGTATTTTGTCACCTAATCACGTAATTACTGCGAATTAGGGTTTTAGATGTTTTTCTCAATATTTATATGTTTTGTAGCCGTCAGAGGAAAATTAGACTATTATCAATAAACACAGACTTTTTGTCAAATTCTTTTTCTAGGGGATTCCACTTTATCTCTTTATGGATTCAAGGAAACCCCTCATAGATTCGAGATTTATTATCAGAAGCTAATAATTTAGTTTCTGTTCCATTAAGAGAGTATCGTGTGTGCTTTATTCAAGCTTCTGCGACATTAGATTTCATTAAACATAAAAGCAAAAGTAACATTGGGGTGCAAAGTGTGATAAGCGTGATAGTTTAGGGTGCAAAGTGTGCATTTGAATAATTTAGAGTACAAAGTGTAACTTGGTGCATAATTTAGAATGATAAAATGTAATTTCTCCTAATTTTTGGGATCAATACAATACGTGTATAGTTGATATTTATTAGGATATGATGCGTATTTAGAATAGACAGTAAAACTTTCATAATATCATCTCCAACAACAAGTTAATACTTTCGAAAAAAAAAAAAAAATTAAACAACTATCAGATTCTGGTAATTTTGAAATATACTTTATTCAAAACTTTCTCATTAATGAAAACACAAAATTACATAAATGCAACACATGAATGCAAATGATGTAAATCTACAGAAATATATAAAGAGTTTAAATTTTGTCTGGATGTGGCATAAACCTAATATAATGCCATGTCAACACCCAATTAAAAATCTCATTATAATGAAAAAAAAACCAACAAAACAATGAACAATCTGTATTGATGTTAGCAACGGTGATGTTATTGAAGGCACAAAGAAGCTGAAGAAGTCACCACCAACGGTGATTTTTTTTTTTTTTTTTTGAAATGAATATTCATTCATAAAAGAATAAATCATTACAGTTTTGGTATATGAATTTTTAGAGGCAAGATAATGTGTGCTCAGTTTTATTCTTTAGTTTGCAATCAATTAATGTGATGCAATGTGATTGATGGGCGTAAAACTGGGGTTTTACGCCTCATTCAGACATAATTGGCACTCATATATAAAAGCTATCTTTTGAGATTTCCAAGAATGACCTTGTTTTACATAACCTTAGGTGTGCGTAATTTTTTCTACAAACTCATCGATGTTCTTATCAGAGCTTCCACCTTCATCCAAAGCCTCAATAGCTAATTTCTTCCATTTTATTGCATGCCTTTTCATCTCCTCCCTCTTTTCTCCCATAACCTCATTAATACAGAGCTCAATTTCTTCTCTTGTGACCATGCCTTTGTCATCCACCTTAACCCTAATCCCGATCTTCCACACATCCATGACAAACTTAGAGTTGGTGGTTTGGTCAGTCCATTGTGGCATGGCCACCAGTTGTCTCCTCTATAAAGTTGGTAGGAAGTTTCTTTGTTTCCGTCTCTATAACTACCCACAAGAAATACTTATTACTCCTCTTTAGGCCCAATGCTACTTCTTCCATTTGCTCTTCTCCTAAGGCAGCCAAGCTTCCAAAAGATACATAAACAACTGTGCCAGTATCCTTCAAATCCAGCCATTTCATGCAAGCATCAACATTTGGTTTGAAGAGGCTCAGATCGTAATTCTTGTCGTCCTTCAACCTCTTGTCTAAGTACATTGATGGAATTGTTGGTCCTATGTTCTTGATTGGCCATTGGCTTGAAATCCAGCTCACCACCTGATGGAATTCACCGAAACATTCACAACATATAGATTTCAATAAATTACACCTAAACATCTTGAACACAAGTTCATTGGAAAACAATTGATCGAAAATAAATTCAGCATGTGTATTTATATCTTTTCATTTTTCTTCCCACTTTGAATATGCATCCCTAACCACCGGTATTTAATAAAAAACAACGAAAATATGAGTTTCAAATGTGCAAATGACATTACCTTCTTTATCATACATGGATAGAATATTTCTCAAGAAACATTTATTGTTTATCTAAAAACCATTTAGTATCTTGATCATCTATCAAAAAATTAATTGGTGACTTGGTTGGATAGTTAAAAACCTATTTTGTGTGTGTGTGTGTGTGTATATATATATATATATATATATATATCTTTTCTTCATATATCTAATGAAAAAAAAAAAATCATGGTCATGGTAGCAATTCAGAAAGAAAAAATCATCGACACAGTAGCAATTTCCATAGATACGCTTCAACCGAATTTACTCTTTTAACAATAATCAAAACTTTGTTTTGAAGAATTGAATACTCAATTTTTTGTCAAACAATTGCTTTCCCGTAAGAATGTCAGTCTAGCTCGATTAACTAGTTGGCTTGGTAGGATCTATTAAATATGATGTATATATCTCCATGTACCTATAATTATGTATATTGAATGCATGAACCAATGACCTTTAAATCAAAGGACATATATCCTAGCATTTCTAATGGAGAGAGATTTTCAAGTTTGTATCCCCCTCTGTCATTTAAAATGTATATTGAAAAAAAATTGTGTTATGAATGTTTGCACGCAAGCAAATTAAAAGATATATTTGGTGAAATTATAGAACAAACTTACCTCCTCTTCCAACTTATCAAAAGAGCTGCAAAATACCCAATTCACTTCATGGAAATTATGGAACTCATCCACGCAAAGTCTTAGTAGAAGTGGATATGAATCTGGCTGAGAAATGAAGGACGGCATGTCATCGATCCTTAGCAGTGGCAGCGAAGGCAATGATACTTCAGAAACTTGTAGAGGAAGCGTAATTCTCCCCTGAAACAAGTGGTAAAAGATGGCAGCAATTGTGCATGATTGAGTTATAAACGGAGCTCCACCAACACCATGTTGTTTTGCTACCTCTAGTGCCCAAGGCAAAATGCTATCATAGACAACTAATTTAGTAGCATATCCAATGCTTTTATTTCTCTCAATAAGGTCTTCCAAACTATGTGAAAACATGACTTTGAAGCGCTCGGTATACGCTTCCATGGTTTCTACTGTTGGATACTCCCCAGAGTCATCAGCAATCGGCTCAATTGTGACAGAGCTGGCTTGACCTTCCATGGATTTGACGATGGACTTGGTGGAAAGTAGGGTCACCTTGAGACCCTTTGAAGCTAGGCGTTTGGAGAATTGGAGCATTGGGTTTATGTGGCCTTGTATAGGGAAAGAGAGTACAACAACATGGGTAAGAGTAGCTCCTTGTTCTCTCTCCATTTTCTTAAGCTTGCTTTTGTCTCACTCAATGAACAAAAAAAGACTTGTTATAAGCAAGAAACAAGGAGATTATGATGCTGTTGATTGGTATGTTTAAGATATGAGTTACATATATATAGACATTAATGGTGATACATAAACTGCATGGATGACGTAATTAAGTATGTAAGATCTGCTTGATTAATCCTAAACTACATGAGCATTGGGACTTTCTAAAGCTAAGTCAAAGCAGGTAAACTAGAGTAGACACCTTGAAGTTGGAACTACCTTGGCAACCTCCGTTGAACTATCCTTTTTCCACATATATTTGACAACTAAAACCTAAGAAATTTCAATGGCTAAATAGTTCATAGTGATGTGGTGTTTGGAATTTTTTCCGAAGATTTCAAATAATTAATAGTGAGAATACACAAGTCTATGCTAAAACAAAATATTATTCGGAATTAAGCAATTATCTAGATTGAAAAATCAATAGAAAACACAACAACAAAAACTCTAAAACCATAAAAATATTGCTAAGACTACCATTAAAATATTGTTGTTTTCCTCAATATAAATTATTTTACCAACCCAATCATATTTTTACTTTAATTAAATTTTATTGTTTTAATTTTATTTTATCTTGTGGTTTACTAATCAACTCTATTGAGTATATAAGTATAAGTAAAGTCTCATGTTAGATATTAATAAAAAAATGAGTGGTTAATATGATATAATTAAGCTTAAACCCATTAGACTAGAACTTATTGGGTTGTGTGTGTCTCTCTAGGATAACAACACTGAAAAGACTATATATATTTTTTATTGCATTTTCTCGCATTTTCAAATTTTTTTAAAGTACTAGTAAAAAACTAAATAAACTGTTCTCAAACAAACACTTAAAAACTTATAATTTTTCCTTTTAGATGGTATTTAGTTCGTCATGATGTTATATTATATTACGTTGTAATATTAAGTTATTATAATCTTATATTAATATAATTTTAATACAAAAATATAATATTATATTATTTAAAAAAATAAAAATAAAAAAATATAAAATATTTTGTAATTTTAAATTATGATAATATTATATAAAATAAAAAAAATTTAATATCAAATCATCGTGTATTATGTAAGAATCTCTCAGTAAACTAGGCAACACTAACAATAATTGATCAAACTTTTGAATGTGTCTCCTGTTACGTAGGCGCTGAGGGAATAAACTTGTGATTAGCCAATAGCATTCGACGATCGACATCATTGCTTAGGTAAAACACACGTGACATGTGGGGGCAAGAAACACAGACAAGAGACAAAATTATGTATATTCTACTTCTATATATGTCACATCCCTAAAATCGGACGCCCGACCGACCCATGATTTTACTCTTATTTAAATGTAAAAAAAGTAAATGGATTGTCTTTAGCAGTTTAGCTCCTTTAAATATTTTTAGGCTTATGCGACATGACTCACATTACACTAAAAATATTAAAGGAGCTAAAGAAAATCCATGTGCTTGTTGAATTGGTCTTTTATAAGTAAAATATTTTTTATTTTTTTATTTACATTTCTATTTATTTAAAGTTTTAGTCTTAGATCTAAATCGGTAGTTTAAGTAATTATTTGTCCTATGGGACTATAAATGATTATTTACATGTGGGGACCCCTCTCTACCAACCACAACTCGTCACATAAGCGAGTTGTGACACAAGTTGTAACACCAGACTTATTTTTATAATTCAATTTGATTTTTGCTCTGTAGTCCTTTATTCTGCATTAACAATTACTTATTTAAGGTGTAACAATTCTATTTAGGGCTTTGATAATATATATATATATATATATATATATATATATATATATATATATATATATTTAGGGTTTTTATTTTATTTTTTTGGATAAAGGTTAATAATTTGTATCAATTATAATTTTGAAATATATATTTTATTTTTCAAAAAAATAAAAATGACAAACTTTAGAGATAAGCAGTAATGATAATTTCTATTACTTTTTTTAGGAGTAACCTTAGTTTTTTATTTTTTAAATGGGGTGTTTTACTTTTAGTAGGATAAAAAATGAATTAAAAAAATGCTAAATTTTAGGAAATAAAAAGATGAACGTGAAAGGAAAAAAATCCTAAATTTTAATAGTTCTGTTTTTTAATTGAAAATGGAGAAATGATATGTCAACAATATTTTTACAACAAATCATAAGTGGCGGGTTGTTATTATTGGGGTAAAAAAGTAATCTTAGTATTAGGTTCAAATTTGAACCAGTAACAACTAATTACCTATGATTTGTTGTAAGTCGTAAAAATGTTGTGGACGTAGCACCGCTCTTAAAAATGGAATTTGTTATCTGACATTTATGGCTCTATTTTTAAGAGAAGTTACCTTTCATTAATGAGTGTATTTTTGAACTACAAAAAAAGTCCAATTAAAAGAGGAGAATCCTCTTATAAATAGTATAGATAGATTAGGTAGGCCAAAAAGAAGTTTGTAAGAAAAAAGAGGAGATCAGTACAAGTGAGTAAGTTTAATGACAAAATCCACGTTCTTGATGGTAAAGGACTAAGGACTTCTTCAACAATGTCACATTGCCTAGCACTCTGTTTAATTTCTTTCTCCACAAACTCAATACTGAGGCAAATCCATTTCTTCAATGTTGTTAAATAAATAACCAAAATTCAACATTGGGCCTTTATTTTGATTATTTTCTTAATTGCTGTGACACCGTCTAATTTGGGATGGTTTGATTAAGTTAACCAGGCCTTCCATGCCTAGTTGAATTTTAGATCTCAAATGTTCTTATTTTATTTTAGTTTTGATTTTAATTTTTTTTAAAATAATTTAGGCCACTTGGCATCTTACATAGAATTCTAGATGGCACTAAAATTAATATTTTAATATAACATGTCAGTTTTATTTTTCATAAACTACTTAGGGTTTGTTTGGGTACCGTTTTTATTATTGAAAATTGAAAATATTGTAGCAAAATAATTTTTAAATGTGTGACTAGTATCATGGGACACAATTTTAAAGTTGTTTTTGTTGGAAAAAATACATGCGGATACCGTGAACAGTGTACGGGGCCCACACAAAAACACAAACTCAGATGTAAGTGAGTGTTTTAGCTAAATCCAAACACTCACTTAATGGTAAGGACTATTTTGACATGCTATTGAAGAGTGATGGACTAAAATGACACATTTAAAAAGTTAGGATCAAATTGAGACATAGTGTAAAGATTAGGAACCAAACTTGTGATTTACCCAATTTTATTATATTTAGATCTCACTTGCAATTCACTTAACAATAATACTTAATATATTTATTGTATTTAGAAATAATAAATAATTTCCAAGATTTAATCTTAGTAGCAATAATTAGTATGTTAATTTTATTAAGAAACAATGTGTTAAATGAACTTAAAATTTATTTATTTTATAAGAAATGCTATGTTCACAATATTTTTATAATACTTTTATAACAAATTTTAAATAGTAGATTGTTACTTGCTGTTAATGATGGGCAAAAACAGTAATTCCAATAGTTGGTTTAAATTAGAACGAATAGCAATTTATCATCTAAGATTTTTTATGAAAATATTGTAAAAATATTATGGACATAGTACTTTTCATTTTTTTTTCTTGCTAGTATGAACTATTTGTAAAACAGAAATGACCTAGACCACAAGATTCATCTTCTTACTCACCTCCTAAAAAAATTCTTGAAGACTGTGTGTAGCTGATATTCTTTAAGATATGATTTAGATTTATTTTAGAGTAGATTGACAACAAAATTTCCGGAATATCATCTGTCCTATAACAAGCTGTAAGAGGCAAAATTTTAAGCCAATTATAAAATGCCACATTAAAATTTAGTGGCAAATTCCAAATTAATGTCATTAAATTAATTAAATTAGATAATGACATGTGTCATCCAAATTGACATCACACTGGCATATCAAAATTTGCCACATGTCATTTGGCCCACAAGATAAAGATAAACTTCCTATTCAAAATTTATGGATAATTATCTTTATTAAAATAAACTAAATAGAGATAATGATTTATCTTTGTTGATTATTATCTTTATCAAAATATGATATAGATAAATAGAGATAATTATCTTTAAGAAGAATTTGGGCCAATCAAAAGTCTACTACATACTTTCAAGTATATCAACTCAAAGTGGAGCTTATCCTCTAAAATCACTATAAATAGAGGACATCCTCTCTCATTTTAGGAGGAGACGAAGTTTTTCAAGAGGCCCAAGCTCTGGAGAAATTTTATCTCAAGAATCTTTGAAGAACTTGAAGAACACTTGAAGAACATTCGAAGGGCTTGAAGAACTTGAATGACAACAAATCTCTAACAAGCTCAAAGCCAGAGATTCGTTATGAAGACCATTTGATCCATCTTTCAACCAAATTGAAGAAAATTTGGCGTTTGAGTCAAGACCATAAAGAAGATAGAATCAGAGGAGCACTTTTTGTAAAAGAGTCAAAACAGAGATTGTACTTATTACTTGATTAATACAAAAAATATATTTGTAGAACTCATTTTTTTTCAATTTGTTTGATTTTTCTTCAATTGAGAAATTTGTGTTTACACAAGCTAATAATTTTGATAAAAGAAAACTGACCTTGGTTGACAAATTCTAGTGATTTTTGTGGGCAATTGGTTGACATTTGAAAAAATTGGATCCTACGATTGATGACCTTCTATTATAAATTAATTTTCTTATTTCACTTCACTTTTTTTGAGAAAATATTTATTCAAAACTTTTTCATTAAACAAAACACAACATTAAATGAATACGAGTGATGTAAACCTACATGAATATTGAGGAGCCACCTTTCATGGTTTCCAACAATGACCTTGTTTTACATAACATCAAATTTGTACAATTTTTGCCACAAACTCCTCGATGTTCTTATCAGAACTTCCACCTTCATCCAAAGCCTCATTAGCTAATTTCTTCCATTTCAATGCATTCCTTTTCATCTCCTCCCTTTTTTCTCCCATAACTTCATTAATACATAATTCAATCTCTTCTCTTGTGACCATTCCTTTGTCATCTACCTTAACCCTAATTCCGACCTTCCACACATCCATGACACACTTAGAGTTGGTGGCTTGGTCACTCCATTGTGGCATGACCACCATTGGCATGCCCAAGCTTAGTGCTTCGAGCGTCGAGTTCCAACCACAGTGAGTCATGAAGCAGCTGACAGCCTTACGAGACAAAACTTCTAATTGAGGGCACCATGTCAACACCAAACCTCTCTCAGTTGTCTCCTCTATAAATTTTGTAGGAAGTTTCTTTGTTTCTGACTCTCTAACTACCCACAAGAAATACCTATTACTCCTCTTTAGGCCCAATGCCAGTTCTTCCATTTGCTCTTCTCCTAAGGCAGCCGTGGATGATTGCTAGAGATTTTAACGAAGTGCTTATGGGAGAAGACAAGTTTGGGGGAAGACCCATTAATGTCAGTAGAGCTATCCAGTTTCAAGAATGCTTAGATTCGTGCCGCATGATCGTTATTGGGTTTTCTGGTGCTAGGTTCACTTGGTCAAATCATAGGCCCCTAGCTCACCTTATTCAAGAGAGAATTGACAGGGTCTTTGTAAATGCTGACTGGTATGGGCTTTACCCGGAAGCTTCTGTTAATCGTCTCGAAAGATCACAATCAGACCACAACCCAATCCTGATGTGCCTGGATAGTAGGCTTGGCATCATGATCCCCCGGCCATTTAGGCTCCAACCAATGTGGTTATCTCACCCTTCCTTCCCAGAGGTGGTCAGAGAAGCTTGGATGAGACCAAACGAGCTATCTCGGGCAATTACCCATTTTACTGAGAAAGCGAGGGCCTAGAATAAGAATGTGTTTGGGAATCTATTCCAGCGTAAGAAGAGAGTGGTGGCTAGAACTAAAGGCGTCCAGGTTGCTCTCGCTTCCAACCCAAATAATTTTTTGGTGGATTTGGATACAGTTCTGAGAGCTGAATTTGCTGAGGTTTCTAAACTAGAAGAAGAATTTTGGGCTATGAAATCACGTATTACCTGGCTTGTTGAAGGGGATAGAAATACAAGATTTTATCATACATCGGCCCTTGTCTGTAGGAGGAGAAACCGTATAACTTGTATAAAAGATCAAGTAGGGAATTGGATTCATGAAGAACAGGAGATAGCTGATTATATTAGACAGAGATATGTTGAGTTATTTTCAACTAGTCATAACCAGTCTGTTCTTGCTGCCTGGAATCCTCCTTTTTGGAAAGCTCGGATTAGCGAAGAGGATGGTGCCAAGCTGGTGGGTACTGTCTCTGATGAGGAAATCGCGTCCGGTCTGTGGTCTTTAAAGGCTTTTGAAGCCCTGGTCTCCACCTGGGATTTTTCTAGCGATTTTGGTTATTGGTTGGGGCATCGGTTAGAGATGAAGTGAAGCGGATTTTCGTAACCAGCAAGATGCCAGAATATCTGAACCAAACTCTTATAACCTTAGTTCCCAAGTGCAATAATTTAGAGTCCTTCAACAACTACCGGCCAATAAGCCTTTGTAACACAATTTACAAGCTAGTGTCTAAGATATTAGTTGCAAGAATAAGGCCTTTCCTGGCTGACCTGGTCTCTCCTTTTCAGACTGCGTTTGTTCCTGGGAGGAAAGATATTGATAATGCCATTCTCCTACTTAGTCACTGAAGTGTTGTGTAAGGTTTGCAAACTTGAGTCTGAATTATGTTTACACTGTTAGGTGATATTAGTAATACTAAATGCACCAAGAGCCTTGTAGCTTAGTGACATTCCCTGATCTACTTTATAAGGAGAGCCAGGGTTTTGAATTACCCTACCCCCACTTGTTGTAGCAATTGAATTATCAAAAAGGTTTACTAAGTTTCCCCACTCCCTCTGCTGTTGTGTATTGAAAGAAAAGAAAAGCAGGGGAGTTTGCATAGTTGTGTTGAAGTAGCTAAGTTTTTTTTGAAGCAAATGGTTGTAATAGGTCTGCATGATCCTCAAAAAGCATTTCCAGTCATCAAAAGTAGATAGTAGCTCTTTTTCTTCTTATGAACTGATTTGAATTATATCAAACATATTTTTGTTCAGTTTATTAGGGTCTGTTTGGCAGGTATGTTATAACACATTTTCACACATTTTAAACAACATTACATACATTTCTATACACTTTTTCACCCACACGTATATCAAAAACACCCAAACAACATAATTCAAACTACTCTACCAAACACCCCTTAATTATTGTATGAATATTTAACTTCTCCATGCAGCTTTGTGATTGGTTGGATTTGTCTCTCAATCATTCTCTGCCATCTTCTCTTTTGATCCTTTCCAGGTAATTTGAAGCCTCACCATTTAATCTGCACACCCTCTTTGCATTCTGTACTCTAGGAAATCTATATTTTGTTCATACATATGTAGGGCTTTCGTTGTGTCAGGGAAGTTGAAGCTAGAGGAAGCTCCCCAAGCTACAATCTCTTCTCTGCCAGATGAGGTTACAGATACGGTTGGTGTTACAGCTTTGCCATCTGAAGATTCTGTGTCAGGAAGGAGGAGGAAACTGGAATATCTTGAGATGCAGGAAGAGCTAATCAAGGTTGATTTTTGTTAATGTTTTTCTCCACATGCTCATATGAGCTAGTTTTGGTGATTGTCTAGGGTTTTGTGAACCATAAAATAAGTAATAGATTAACTAAATCATTTAGGAATAAGAAAATGGTTATTTAACTTTCAGTAATATGCGTAGTATCTGAATAAAATGGTGTCTAGTGCACAACAAGACTTCTGTCTCGAGGATTAATCCTTAGCAATTTCTTGAGCCTCAAGTACTCATCTTGAATTACTTGATTTGTGTTAACTTGAATTATAGGAGGAGGAAGAGAAAGAGGAAGAAGGGCAAGCCAGAATGAAGAAATCTAAAGCTAGCCAAGAGGACCTGGCACTGAAAGAGATGACTGGTCCAACAGCAAGAGAAGCACACGAACAAGCAAGAGAAAGAACATTAGAAAAACAAGAGCACCTCTGTGAACTCAGTCGTGCATTGGCTGTTTTGGCTTCTGCATCTGTAAGGACCGTGAATTAAGTGCTTTGAGTTGTTAAAATACTGTTTTTCAATTTATTTTCTAAACATTTTCTAGTATTGTTGACCTGTAATTTGTTTCATCCCTTTTCTGTTTTTCCAGTCAGTAAGTAGAGAACGTGGAGAGTTTCTGAGCCTTGTCAATAAGGAGGTATTTATTTATTTTAAACTTTGTGGAACTTGATCAAGATTAACATCTTTTCTGCACTTTTGTGTATTATGTTGGCTTCAAAGTTTCATTCATGGTAGTTATTAAGGATGTTGCACATAGAGGAGAATGTTAAAATGAAAGAAGAAAACAGAAAAGGAAAGAAAAACTCTAGTCTTTGTTTTATCTATCCATAAGGAGCAATTATACTTCTAGTTCTGACTATTGACATGCTTCTCTTCCTCAATAAGGAGGTATTTATTTATTTTAAACTTTGAATATCTATGATGTGGAACTCGATCAATATTAGCATCTTTTCTGCACTTTTGTTTATTATGTTGGCTTCAAAGTTTCATTCATGGTAGTTATTAAGGATGTTGCACATAGAGGAGAATGCAGTTAAAACGAAAGAAAAAAACAGAAAAGGAAAGAAAAACTCTAGGACTTGTTCTATCCATCCATAAGGAGCAGTTATATTTCTAGTTCGGACTATTGACATGCTTCTCTTCCTCAATGTCTTGCTCGTTCAATGTTTGCAATACCTTTGATTGCTTTTCTTTATTTGTTCAATCATGTGTGTGTGTGTATATATATGTATTTATGTTTTTTTAAAAAAAAAAAAGTAATCCTGTATTCTGTATAGCATTGTCTACAAGGGAAAAAATAAACTCTAGGCTTGTTTATCCATAAGGAGCAACCATAGAGCTCTATTGACATGCTTCTCTTCCTCAATGTCTTGCTCGTTTAATGTTTGCAATACCTTGATTGCTTTTTGTTATTTGTTTCAATCCTGTATATGTTTTTTTTTACAAGTTAACCTGTATTCTGTATCGCATGCCTAAAATGTTTGTAAAATCAATTTATCTCTTGACTTGCGAAAAGGAAAAAACTAAATTTATCTGTAGTTGAGTAATATGATGTTTTTCTTTCTTATCTTTGTTCATAGGGTGGAATGGTGGATATGAATTTTGTTATGGATAGGGACATATGATCTTTTATTGTTTGATTCTGATAACCTGAACGATTCACCACCTAATGCTCTTTATTATAGCCAGCTCTGTCATGTATATTTGTCCATATATTAGTGCATGCAGATGATTATGTATCCTAGGATTGTTATTTATCTTTTGCTAACATAGTCATATGTGATTGCCTTAATGTTTCAGATAGAACTTTATAATAGCATGGTAGAGAAAGAGACTACTGATGGTGAAAAAGATGTTATGAAGGCATATAGGGCTGCTGCGGCTGCCCGAGAAGAAAGTGTTAATGCCGATGAAGTGGCTGAAGGTGAAGAGGTTTCATCAGCACTCATAGAGAGAGTAAGAATATTTCAGTTCCAAGTATTTTTTTTACTTGTGTTCTTCAGTTCCTGGTATAAGCATTACCAGTGCACACAACATGATACTAACTATCTGTATTGTTTGTATACTTAGGTTGATGTTATGCTCCAAAATCTTGAACAGGAAATTGATGATGTGGATGCCAAAATCGGTGATCGTTGGCGACTACCGGACAGGTTTGTAATAGTTTATTGATAATGCTTCCATTGTTGTTCTTTTCCATGTGTACAAACAATGAAGATTTCCTGTGGTACTTGAGAAGTTGTCTAGTAGTAATTGATATGGTCTCATATCAATCAAGTGGGTAAAGTTCCAGAGGTAGAACCTTGTATGTGGATATTGGCAGCATACCAAAGGCTAATTCAGAAACAGAAAGTTTGTGGGTATTGTGGCTAAGCTTATGGTTCTTAATGAGTTTTGATTTTTATATGGCAATGAAGGTCATTGAGTTCAGATTAAGAATGGAGGTTTGGTTGCGAAGGTAATTTGATTTTGTCAGTCAAGATGTATAACTCCTATTAGGTCATAGGCAGAGGTTCAAACAACATTTTGATTTCGTAGATGGTAAGGTTTATAACCGGAGTTGTTGTAAGTAAATCATTGTGGTTGTTTAATATTTATTTATTGATTATTGAAAGAGCGCAAATGGGGCAGAACTCTAGTACACAGGATGTATTCAAGAGAGACTGCCAATTAGTTTGGGCTTGAGACACAGAGAGAGAGGAAAAAGATTTTAAGAAATACAAGAGAATAAAGTGATATTGCTTGGAATTAGTATTATTTTTAAAGTAGAAAGAAGTATTATTATAAATTTTCTGAAGAGCTTTTACATTGACTCATTCTAATATCCCTAAAGCTAAAACTTGATTGCAACTTTTGACCCCAGACTTATAAACATCACTTCAACCTCCAAGGCATTTCTACGGTGGTAGCTTTCACCTTTTCTCTATCTTCATTTACCTGTTTGCATCAGATAAGCTGCTTATGTGACAGACTACTTCCATATGGACATCTGGGAGAAGTTTGTTGCATCTTCATAGTCCTTATAGCTCATTTGCATTGCTAATGCCTGGTGTCTCCTAAAGAGGAGAGTCAGGGTTTGAATCCACCGTATCTTAATATGGGTTCAAAGGAGCAAATCTTGTCTTAATATGGGTACTTCAAGTAGTCAAATGGTATTAATGTTGCATTTGTGCAGGGATTATGATGGGAAAGTAACTCCGGAGGAGGTTGCATCTGCCGCTATGTACTTGAAGGATACAATGGGCAAAGAGTGTGTCCAAGAACTCATTAGCAATCTTTCCAAAGATGGAGGTCAGTTTCTTATCCTCTCTTAATTTGTAATGTTCTATGATGTGTATAATTAATTTATAAAGATTATCAACTGTTCTTGTGCATCGTGAATTCTCCAAATAACCTTATTTTACAGGTAATAATAGAGTTCCAAGGAAGAACATGAGTCCTTTATTGCATAATATTTTTTACAAGTTTCAACATATGCACGTTTTTAAGTTTCTCTTTTACTGGTTATCAGTTTTGAAGATAACACTTTTACACATTAAAAAATGAACTCTTCCCCCATCTAGTGGTTAGTATAATTGCCTTCCAAGCAATAGACTGGGTTCGACTCCCAGCAAATGCATGGTTACAAAATGTGTGTACCAATGACCAAAAAAAAAAAAAAAAGAACTCTTCCCTCAGCCTTTTGATTTCCCCCTCTGTAGCATATAATTTTATCCAGGGTAATTATGCAGTATTCGCTATCTGGCTTGTTCCATTTACATGTGAATTTAAAAATAAAAAGGAAGAAAGCTTCTGATCAATTAAAGGTGCATTATTAAAGAGAGTAACTGAATTATTGTCAACTTCATTGCAACAGATGGGAAAATTCTTGTAGAAGACATTGTCAAGCTGGGTAGTAGGGCAGAAGATGCAAATTTAGCTGAAGACGGGGCTTTTAGAGGGTGATGTTCTAGTTTGATTTCCTATTGTAGATCCTGATAGATGCTGTCAAATCTCACTTCTAAAATGGTTCCGAACCAAATTCCTTTTGCTTCAAGTTCCAATGGATAATTATTTTGGAAGTCGCTATTTTTTTTCCTCCTGTAAAAAAGGTTTTTAAGACTGTTGTAGCAGTCTGATGCAAAAGACATGCTTGCTAGTATAGTAAAAGTACATCCTGATAGATAGAGACAATATATGTACACACAGAACAATGCTGGGGCCTTCTAGGGTATCCTAGCTATTTTTTTGAACTTGAAATGAGAAAAAGAAAACCCTCTCTTATATTAGATCTATGGTTGTGTAGTAACTTAAATTTAGAGCCTTGTAACTCAATGGCAAATATAGTTCTTGAGATAATTATCAGGGTTGTTGACGTTATATATATTTTTTGTACATTTGGCTGCTAAAACCGAAAGAAATTTCAATGGTTATGTTTTAAAGTGGTGGTATTTGAAATCAGTCTCAAGATTTTAAATTAATGTTGAGCTTACAAGTTAGACTGGGTCAAACTTGGGAAAAGTGATTGGGAAATATTTGTTTTGATGTTGAATGATGAATTTTGATGATTGGGTGCGATTTTGAAGTTACTTGACCTTTGGTTAATTAGGTCAAAATTTACCAGTCAAAGGCCATTTTGGTCATTTTAACAATTGGATTGTGGAATTGACTAATCCAACATCTGATTAGGATAAGTTTAACATTTTTGTCATCCGCAAGGTCTTAATGTAAAAAATATGATCTTTTGAATTTATAAAGTGAAAAATAATATTTTTTTTAGGATTTTGCTAATGTGTGCCCTAAGGGCATACAATAATTAATTATTTTTGAAAAAAAAAATTTCAAGAATTGAAAAAGTATTGACAGTTTTTTCAATTCCCGAGAAAATATTTTCAAAAATGAATGTTTTAATGTGTGCTCTTAGGACACACATTGACCGGACCATTTTTCTTAATACTTTAAATTTTATTGTGTCCATGGTACAACTCTATTAACAATTTAAATCAAGTCAATTTTTTTTGTTACATTTTTGTTGTGTGCACAACATTATTTTTGTTGTTACTCAACTTATTGATTTTTGTAATTGTGTTTATACTTGTTGGTAAATATATATTTAAAAAATATTATATATAATTTAATTTTTTTTCAAAGTCTGGTTTTTCAAATGAACACCCAAACCATAACATGGCATTGCCACTGCTTTCATATGCCTTCCTCATATTGAGTTCAAGCAATGTATAGCCTTGACTTCCCTTCTGTTTATTTTTCATATATTTTAGGGTTTCAAAAGCTATCTAAAAGCTATCTGTAATTAGTTTTTGAGGGATACACTCATTTTTTGATCTCTAAAATTATATACAAAAGGATCTGTTTGAGTCTCTATGTTAATACTTTTGAAATAATTTTGTATACTATTGTATAGGTAGATAGTTCTATAGTATCTGATTTCTTTTGTGTTTTTAATTTTTGGGAGAAATTACATTTTTTGGCTGAATAATTGTTTGACAAACTTGATAAATTGATTTGATTTCCAGTGGATGTCTACCCATGGAAAAAAGAGGGTACTTTTTGAAGAAGGCTAAAAGTGCTAATTATTTTTGTTTTAATTTATTTGTCCCATATATGGTTGTTATGTGCAGATCGACGAAAGACTCAATGATATTGTTGGAAGAGCATACTACTGGCTGAAGTCCTATACATGTCTGAAGTCCTATACATGTCGTATAATCACTCTCTTCCGTGTTTTGGCTGTATTTTTTTTTTCTGCATTATATTTTAATTTTAGTCAAAAATATGCTTTCAATATAACAAGTGGGACAAAATATATTCTATACAGTGTGGGGACTAAGAGCATTCTCATCAACAATTGTAAAAACTAGTAAGTTGCCCGTGCGATGCACGGATAATATTGCAATGCTTTATACATTATTGAAATTCATAGAAAAGAAAGCACACACAACATATAGATCATTATACAATCATCATTAAACCAAAACTCAAAAAAAAAAAAAAAACCATTAACCCAAAACTTAATTTATTGTAGGAAAAAATTCAATATGTATTTCTTTATTGAAATATGAAGAGATTTACTCGAGAAAGAAGTTTTGGAGTCTAAAGAATGCGGATTGAATAGTCGTGTTGTTTTTCCTCTGCAAATTCAATTGTCATTGACTAAATCCCCTCCACCCTACCACTGCACACTTTTGGTGTGATGGTCACTCCACAATTATAAGTACTTGTGGGATATGGGGTATGGGGGGCAAGGGCCGAGGTTCAAGTCTCCAAGAGAAAGTTTCACACACATATACACTTAGATTTGGCTAGAGTAGAATTTCTATCTTATATTTATATATAAAAAAAAAAAAAAAAACCTCCACCCTAGATGATTACTGCTTGATCCCTATAATCCAATTTATAATTTGCAGTAGGTTTAGTTTTTGTTTATTTTGAAAAGACCAGTCTACTCAAGCCATATGTTAAGATTAAACAATCTTGAAAGGACAATGACAATGAGACTTTTACGCTAAATAAACAATTATTGACTTCTCAGTTCTAGACTTCAAGTATCTTTTGGAAATCGATATACACAATAACACAACCTATAAAAGAAAATAACAAAATACAGAATCTCACGATCTTAACCCTACTGATTGTAAGTGAAGAAATAAATTTTTGAAAGTAACAAAAGATAGCTTGAACTCATACATGTCAAGGCCACTTAATGTGCAATAAATAGCCACTGGTACAACAAAAGATCACAAGAGCAATAGGTTTCTTCCATTGGCCTGGTGTTTTAAAAAATTGTGAGTATGGAGAGAGTTTTTTTAAGAGAGAAAGAAAGAGAATGGATGCATATAGTCAAAGTTGAGAGGGGAAGGCAAAGCATGAGAGAGAGGTTGGGGAGTCAAAGGTTTAGAAAATCCTACATTAATTATTATAGCAGAGTATTGATAATGTACATAATTTGAAAACAAAAAGGCGAAAACCAAAACATCATTTTGGAGGCAAGTTGTGATTAATGCATCTACCCAATCATAAAAGTAGAAACTTTTTATATAACTAACGTAAAAACTTGCCGTACCAAAAAAAAAAAAAAAAGACAATAGGAGACTTTGTTTATGAGATGTTTGTATGTAAATTCATCACCATAAAATAAAAAGGATTCCCATAGAATAAAATAAAATAATAATGATTATAGTAAATAAAATATATGAATTTGTGTAATTTAGGCAACAGAAATGCTAGAAGATTATCTATCTCAATCTCATTAGTTATTAGTATCCTTTTTTTTTATTATTATAAAAAGATTGAAACATTTGGTATACTAAAAGACATGAAGAAGAGAGAGAGTTGTAGTGTAAACTCAGTCAATTAATGGAAGAGTTGGATAATTGTAGAGAAATTTCATAGGAAGTGCCACTTGGCAAAAGCTTAGACCTTCGCTCAATCTCAGCTTTTATATATATATATATATATATATATATATATATATATATATATATATATATTGATTGATTCATTTTAGCATTTACTATTTCAAAATACTATTTTTACAATTTTAACACTTCATTTTACAACATACCAAACATCAAACATTCTATTTTTTTTTTTTACAATTTCATTTAAATATTCTTTCTTTAATATTTTTATTCATTTTTTTACAACTTCATTCAATTTTTATTCTTTCTTTAAAAGAAAATAGGCCCCACCTGAATAAAAAAATAATATAAGTTTTACAATTTGTAAAGAGTGTAGTCTCAAATTTGAGATTGCATTGTTCATCAATGTCAAAAATTAGAGCATTTAAAACACTTGATGAAAGTGGTTTTTTAAAGTTTGGTGTGTCAAATGCCAAATATTTGGCATTTGACACACTTGATGAGAATGCTCTAATTGAAGAGAACAGCTAAGTCAATACAAACACATAAGGGCCGTTCAGTAATGTTGTTCTAGTAACGTTGTTTGTATTTTTTGAAAATACGTGTGAGTGAAAAAGTGTGTAAAAATATGTATAATGTTGTTTAAACACTGAAAACTGTTACTCAAAACACCTTACCAAATAGCTCCATAATAATATTCTATACAAAAGTGTTAAAAAAAACACACACCCATCCATAATTAAAAAAATTCAAAAAGCTACCAAATAGTAAAATCCCTAACTACTAGTCCCAACATTCATTAGTAAACATAATTCCATACTGTTAGGACACATGTGAATCATATTAAGAATATATGTCATTTAGAATTTGCTAATTCTATAATAAAACGCACTTTATTTGTAATTGGGTAGATTTAGGATATGTTTTGATGATGCCGAAAAAATCACCAGTAAGCTGCGAGTACTCTCCAACTCGAGTCAACACCTGCAAACAGAAAACAAAAAGACCTAAAGGAGAGCACCGGTGTGGTGTCGGCCAAAAACCCTCCGAAGGTCAAGTTAGAATCTCTTTTTAACCCTAGAATGCCAGAGTTAAATTAAATGTGCGTACCTTAGTATCTAGGGTTTCTGGGGTATTTATATTGGGTAGAATTGCATTTCCTTTTAGGATATAACTTCCTTTTCAAGTTCCTTTCCATATAGGAGTCTTCTCAAACGTGTGTCGCAAGAAGTCCAAGGGTACACGCTTGCGTGGAGATAAAGCAAAAGTCGACTCAAACATATCGCGTGACACGCAACCAGGGATCTGCAATTAATTCATATATGACGGATACTCAGCAAATTGGACCGTCATATTCGCGTTACTTACGATGTCGATCCGTCTTCATACTATCCATCTCTTTAAGTTCAATGGAAATACCCGTCTCCTATTTTTATCCCCTTCAGTTGCCTCCTTCAGTCCTTGGATCCGTCTATGAAATCTGACAGATTCATGGAATGACTCATAAAGCAAGGTAGTGAGATGGGACGGTCTTAATATACCATGACGGAGAACACGTGGCCTGCATTTCTGGCGAAGGACACGTGGTCCTTGTGGATTGGTTGTTTCCCCAAAACAAGGCGTCGCTTCGTATTCCGTGCCCCTCATTCTATAAAAGCCAGCCATTTCTCCCTTCATTTTCTCTTCCTATCAAAAATTTGTGAGCAGAGCGCAACCGTCATAACTACCGTACACTCTTGTCGTTCAGCTAATCTATCCGTCGTCTCTCACTAGAAGCCATCTCGATCCGGTATGTACTCCAAACCCTTCTCTGTCTTTCTTTTTATTTCATTGTCTTACATATATGCGCTTTCTTTAGATCCGTCGATGTCTTAGGTTATACCGTCTATGAGCAAGCCTTAAAGGCGGGGCTCAGATTTCCCTTAAGTTCTCTCCACCGTCGTCTTCTTCAGTACCTTGGCCTGTCCGTCACCCAAATCTCCCCAAACGCCTGGAGGGTGTTCATTGGGGTAGAAGTTTTGTATGGGGCAATGTCTGATGGTGCCCAAAGGTTGACGGTGGAAGAATTCTTCCACTGCTATCGTCCAACAGAGATTGTCAAATCCAAGGGGATATATAGTTTTGTGGCTAGAAGCCTATTATTGAGGCTCGTCTGTGATACTCCAAACTCAAATAGAGACTGGAAGAGTCGTTATTTCTTTTTGGAAGGGGACGAATGGATGTGTCGTCCAGGGGATAGAACTTACATGCCCGTCGACACCACATGGGGCATAATGCCTTCGTCGGGTATGCATTCCTTTTGTTTCCGTCCAGTTAATCTTTGAAGTTGGTTTATTCTTTAAGGTCTAATCGTCTTTTGTTGCAGCTCGGGACCGTCCACAAGTTAACTTGGAGCAGTGGAGTTTTCTGGAGAAAATTTTTAACAAGACAAAACTGCAAGAGAGGACTTGGGCTCAACTCGTTACCCTCAATACTCTACACTGGTATTGTGACGGTCCTGATCCTTTGTCCGCCGCCCGTCGTTACGATACAAGAGTTAGAAAACGTAAGTTAGCTGTATTTATATCCGTCTCCTTTTAGCGTCGTCATTTTGCTTTTATTTATGCCCGTCTTTGATTTGCAGAGATGGACGCTGCCAAGAGGAGAGCCTTCATCAAATAGCATGCAGCCAAGAAAAAGCTAGAAGGTGGCCAAGCTAAGGGGACGGTTCCATCCCTTCCGTCTAAACGTCCTTAACAAGAGAAGGTGGACCGTCCTCCTAAGAAGCAGAGGACCACACCAGAGCCCGTCGTGGCGTTGGAGGCTGAGAAGGCACCCGTCAGGCACGGAAAGGGCAAAGGCTTGATGAAGGGTCCAGCTCCCACCGAGGAGAAAGCACCCGTTCTTTTCAGGGAAGACTCAAGCGATGCCCTGGGCAAACTTTCGTCCATCCTGACGGCTGACGACTATGAAGACCTCGGCAACCATGCGACGGAGGCGATGGGAGAGACGGGGCTCTTCAATATTGCACAGGTATTTTTAAATCTGTCTTACTTTGTTATTTTCATGCCTATCCGTCATTTTCACGGTGTTGTACTTTGTTTCAGGCCATGCTGATGATGAAAGGACTAATGGGCCGTTGCGTCAATCACGAGACGGCAATGGACCGTCTAAGGAAGAAAAATAAGATGATGGAGGATGAGCTTCACGAGCTAAAGACCTACAAGATCAATGTGGACAGAAAGCTCAAATGCTCGGAGCAGGTCAGAGGTGAGGTGGAGAAGGAGAACGAGCACTTGCGCGAAATTTTGAAGGACAAGGAGAAGGAGTTGACGGACACAAAGGCTAAACTCCATAATGCAAAGGAGATAGCCGTCCAGGAATATCGCGACTCTGACCTCCTTCTGACAGAGCTTGGGAGCTCCTTTGCAGACGGATTCGACGACGCCATCCGTCAGGTGAAGTCGTCGTATCCAGATTTGGATGTATCCCATATTTCAATTGATGCTCAAGGGCAAACACTTGCACAGTCTGTCCGTTCAGAAAGCACAGACGAAGTGTTTGCCGTCACTGCTCCAGCTGACGAAGGTGAAGCTCTTCCTCCAAGTCAACCAAACGACGGCCAGACAATTGAGAACTCTCCGAAGAATGAATAGTTTTTTTTTATTATTATTATTTTTTATCTGTAAAAATTCTTACCGTCGTAAGTGAACTACGTTGAACCATCATTTATAATTGTATAATTTCACTTATCGAATCTTTTATTTCTTGCTTGGTTTCTTTTATCCGTCGCATATTATGTGCATGTTTATCTTATTTAAATAACCCGTCTTCTGCGAAGAACTTTAGATGTCCGTCCTTTGTTTAGGCTGGACTTTCAGATGTATTTTTGAAACCCGTCCACTTTGTGGACTTTGGACGTCAGTTTCCGTCTTTATCCAATTTATGATCGTTAACTCTCATCCTTCGGGATGATCCGTCCACTTTATGGACTATTAGAATTTTCATCCGTTGGATGAACCGTCCACTTTATGGACTTGAAGAATTTTCATCCTTTGGATGATCCGTCCACTTTGTGGACTTTAGAATTTTCATCCGTTGGATGATCCGTCCACTTTGTGGACTAGTAGAATTTTCATCCTTTGGATGATCCATCCTCTTTGTGGACTAGTAGAATTTTCATCCGTTGGGTGATTCGTCCACTTTGTGGACTTGTGGTTATTCATCCATTGGATGATCCGTCCATTTGGTGGACTTGTAGGGTTTCATCTTTTGGATGATCCGTCCACTTTGTGGACTTGTAGGGTGTCATCCGTTGGATGAACCGTCCACTTTTTGGACTAGTAGAGTTTTTCAACAGGATGCATTTCATATTTTTAAATAAAAATTCCTCTCATATCAGTTCAACAGACCAAATTGTTAATGGAAAAGAAAACTTAAGTTCTAAAAAGTAAAAACTATGACTGTTTAAAATTAAACTGAACATAAGGCAGTAGATATTGTTTTATGACTGCTGTACTACTGGTAGTACTTCTTCAGGTGCTCCGTGTTCTAGGGATGACCCAATTTCCTTCCGTTTAACGTCTCCAAGTAGTACGTTCCTTTCCTATGCCAGGAGATAATTCTGTACGGGCCTTCCCAGTTAGGACCCAACTTTCCCAGGGATGCATCCTTCGTAGAGCCGAGCACTTTTCGTAATACCAGATCTCCCACCTTGAAGACCCGATGCCGGACCTTGGAGTTGTAGTATTTTGCCATCATGTCTTGGTACCGCGCCAGTCTCTGTGCTGCTGCTGCCCTGACTTCATCTACAAGATCAAGCTCTAGATGCAATGCTTCATTATTCTTGCTCTCGTCATAGCTTTCCACGCGGTAGCTCGTTAATCCCACTTTTGCCAGTATGAGGGCCTCAGCACCATACGCCAATCTAAACGGTGTCTCTCCTGTTGGCGTCCTTGTTGTTGTCCTGTATGGCCATAGTACACTTGGTAGTTCGTCCGACCATATTCCCTTTGCCCCCTCAAGCCGGGTCTTGATAATCTTTAACAAGGACCGGTTCGTGACTTCAACCTGTCCGTTGGCCTATGGGTGGGGGGTGACGAGTAGTGATTCTTGATTCCTAGCTAAGAACAAAAGTCTCGGAATGCATCGTTGTCGAATTGCTTCCCATTGTCTGAAACGAGCACTCTTGGGATCCCATATCGGCAGATAATACTCCTCCATACAAAGTTGCGAATGTTTTTCTCCGTGATAGTAGCAAGAGCTTCTGCATCCACCCACATTGTGAAGTAGTCAATACCAACCACCAAGAACTTCAGTTATCTTATCGCTATCGAAAATGGACCCATGATGTCCAATCCCCATTGTGCGAACGACCATAAAGTCGTCATAGGTGTGAGTTCCTCCGTTGGCCGTCAAATGAGATTGCCAAACCGTTGACACTTATCGCAGGCTCTAACGTACATATGAGCATCCTTTTGCATTGTCGGCCAGTAGTATCCCGTTCGAAGTAGCTTGTGCACCAGAGACCTTGATCCCGAGTGGTTTCCACAAATTCCTTCATGAACTTCCCTCATCACATAGTCTGCTTCCTCACGGCCAAGGCATCTTAGATATGGTCGAGAGAACCCTCTTTTGTAGAGGACGTCTTTAATCAAGATGAATTGGGCAGCCTTAATCAAGATGATGCCGAAAAAATCACCAGTAAGCTGCGAGCACTCTCCAACTCGAGTCAACACCTGCAAATAGAAAACAAAGAGACCTAAAGGAAAGCACCGGTGTGGTGTTGGCCAAAAACCCTCCGAAGGTCAAGTTAGAATCTCTTTTTAACCCTAGAGTGCCAAAGTTAAATTAAATGTGCGTACCTTAGTATCTAGGGTTTCTGGGGTATTTATATTGGGTAGAATTGCATTTCCTTTTAGGATATAACTTCCTTCTCAAGTTCCTTTCCATATAGGAGTCTTCTCAAACGTGTGTCGCAAGAAGTCCAAGGGTACACGCTTGCGTGGAGATAAAGCAAAAGTCGACTCAAACATATCACGTGACACGAAACCAGGGATCTGCAATTAATTCATATATGACGGATACTCAGCAAATTGGACCGCCATATTCGCGTTACTTACGATGTTGATCCGTCTTCATACTATCCATCCCTTCAAGTTCAATGGAAATACCCGTCTCCTATTTTTATCCCCTTCATGTTTAATACTTCAAAGAACAAGAGTTCAAGTCTAAGTATTGAAGCCATGCAAATCTGTCCAAGAAACAAGTGAAGAAGTGCTGTATTTTAAAACTCTACAGATAGCATCTATCAAGGTTTAAAAGGGATCTTCAGCCCAATGCTTGACAACTGCTCAATAGATAACCTATTTATCGAGATTTACAAAAATCAGTTTTATTTGGGTTTTCATTTATTCAGATCTGATTTCACACATATCCGTGTATTCTTGTTTGGACTTTCTTTTTTCACAACCCTAAACATATATAAGGATTATTTCAAAAGCCGTTAAAAGTTAGGCAAGTGTTAGTCAATGGTTTTTGATCAAGCATATTGTGACCGGAGACATATACCATAGTTCATCTTTCTCTTGAAGAAGCTGTTGTGTTTGTACGTCATAGGATTTTGTAACCAAAGAGCTTTATGACCTTCATTTTGTTGATGAATTGAAGAACTTTGTAGCCAATATCCTTCTCAAGTTGGTGTTGTTAGTCATGTACTTAGATTTGTGCAAATGAGTAAGCCATGTACTGGGATCTGCGCATCGATTGGTTAGTCATATATTGGGAGTTGTGCATTGAAAATGAGAGATTGTCACTGTAGAACAAGTCTAATTGTGTATTGGGGTAAGGGTTCAACTATAAGTTGATATAAGGTACTGAGATTCCTTTACTTATAACTACTTGTTGTGATAATAGTAGATTTTTGGGAGTGGTGACCTTACAATCACCCGGTGAGGTTTTTGACTTGGAGGTTTTCCCATTCATAAACAAATCACCATGTTAACTTTATTTTCCGCGGCATTTAACTTAGTTGGTGATTTGTTTGTGTTACTATGCATTTTGCATGTTAATTGAATTAATTAATTAACTTGGCTAATTAATTGGTTAATTTTTCACAAAAGATCAATACATTCTTAGCCTATCACATACACTTACGTCAAGTGGGGACCAATTGAAGGTAAAATATTCAATACAACAATTCAAAAAAAAAAAAAAAACTATTCTATACAATATTTCCTTAAAAAAAAAACACTCACTCATAATTAACAATTCCAAAAAAGTGACCCAACAGTCAAGGTCTACCTACTGGTCCCAATCCACTTTTTGTCAATAATATACCCATCCAGACCCATCACACAACCCAACCATTATAAATAGGATCATACATTAACCAATGAAGCAAGATAGTGAAACTGAAGACACAAGACACACATGCAATGAAGCAAGAGAGTGAATTGAATGAGACTAAAAATTACCTAAGAAAACACTTCTTCCTTGCTCAAAATACACAAGAGACTAAGTGGGGTTTCAATTTGGGGAAAAAAATTTCAGGTTTCAAGTTTTTTTTTTTTTCAGTTAAAAGTGATAGAGTGAGAGAGTATGATAAGTGAGAGAGTGAGAGAGTACGAGGTTCCGATTTGGGATGGCGGAGGGATGGTGTCGCGGTGGTGGAGGGATGATGGAGAGATGGTGGAGCAGTGGTGGAGTAAAAAGTAGTTTTCAAACTGGGGATTTAGGGTTTACAAGAATCTGAATTTGAAGAGGGCTGGTAAGCACTTTAGACAGGAAGAGAGATTTGGAAAAAAATTGGCTTTTGCTTTAATTGATTTGGAAGAAAGCTGTTTTTGTCTTTTAAATTTGTTCCACCAAAGCAAGATGCATGTGCTTGTCATGTGTAGTAGGATTCTAATGTAGAATAATCTGCCATGGCCTTTTTTGAGTCCTAAGCGTGCCTAAAATCACGTAAGCCAAAAAAGTACTAGTAGAAATTATTTGGGCGACAGAGTCGGAATCGCATGAAATTTGACAGGCTAAAACAAAACGGTCTTTTTAGCCATAGTCATTGCTTTGCCACAAGGTATCCCTTAAAAATGACGAATTTCTTCATTTAGGCCCTGAAAAATTTCGATTTTGCCGTTTATAATAATTTTTGTTTCCTTAATAACTTTTATCTCAAAAGTTAGAATAAGGATCTACTTATTTTGAGATGATCCTTAAGTTCAGTAGTTTATGATTTCATATTTAACTCAATTTTTCCATTTTTGGTAAATTTCGGTATTTTGTCACCTAATCGCGCAATTACTGCGAATTAGGGTTTTAGATGTTTTTCTCAATATTTATATGTTTTGTAGCCGTTAGAGGAAAATTAGACTATTATCAATAAACACAGACTTTTTGTCAAATTCTTTTTCTAGGGGATTCCACTTTATCTCTTTATGGATTCAAGGAAACCCCTCATAGATTCGAGATTTATTATCAGAAGCTAATAATTTAGTTTCTGTTCCATTAAGAGAGTATCGTGTGTGCTTTATTCAAGCTTCTGCGACATTAGATTTCATTAAACATAAAAGCAAAAGTAACATTGGGGTGCAAAGTGTGATAAGCGTGATAGTTTAGGGTGCAAAGTGTGCATTTGAATAATTTAGAGTACAAAGTGTAACTTGGTGCATAATTTAGGATGATAAAATGTAATTTCTCCTAATTTTTGTGATCAATACAATACGTGTATAGTTGATATTTATTAGGATATGATGCGTATTTAGAATAGACAGTAAAACTTTCATAATATCATCTCCAACAACAAGTTAATACTTTCGAAAAAAAAATTAAACAACTATCAGATTCTGGTAATTTTGAAATATACTTTATTCAAAACTTTCTCATTAATGAAAACACAAAATTACATGAATGCAACACATGAATGCAAATGATGTAAATCTACAGAAATATATAAAGAGTTTAAATTTTGTCTGGATGTGGCATAAACCTAATATAATGCCATGTCAACACCCAATTAAAAATCTCATTATAATGAAAAAAAACCAACAAAACAATGAACAATCTGTATTGATGTTAGCAACGGTGATGTTATCGAAGGCACAAAGAAGCTGAAGAAGTCACCACCAACGGTTGATTATTATTATTTTTTTTGAAATGAATATTCATTCATAAAAGAATAAATCATTACAGTTTTGGTATATGAATTTTTAGAGGCAAGATAATGTGTGCTCAGTTTTATTCTTTGGTTTGCAATCAATTAATGTGATGCAATGTGATTGATGGGTGTAAAACTGGGGTTTTACGCCTCATTCAGACATAATTGGCACTCATATATAAAAGCTATCTTTTGAGATTTCCAAGAATGACCTTGTTTTACATAACCTTAGGTGTGCGTAATTTTTTCTACAAACTCATCGATGTTCTTATCAGAGCTTTCACCTTCATCCAAAGCCTCAATAGCTAATTTCTTCCATTTTATTGCATGCCTTTTCATCTCCTCCCTCTTTTCTCCCATAACCTCATTAATACAGAGCTCAATTTCTTCTCTTGTGACCATGCCTTTGTCATCCACCTTAACCCTAATCCCGATCTTCCACACATCCATGACAAACTTAGAGTTGGTGGTTTGGTCAGTCCATTGTGGCATGGCCACCAGTGGCACACCCAAGCTCAGTGCTTCAAGCGTCGAGTTCCAACCACAGTGAGTCACGAAGCAGCCGATAGCCTTATGAGACAAAACTTCTAATTGAGGGCACCATGTCACCACCAAACCTCTCTCAGTTGTCTCCTCTATAAAGTTGGTAGGAAGTTTCTTTGTTTCCGTCTCTCTAACTACCCACAAGAAATACTTATTACTCCTCTTTAGGCCCAATGCTAGTTCTTTCATTTGCTCTTCTCCTAAGGCAGCCAAGCTTCCAAAAGATACATAAACAACTGTGCCAGTTTCCTTCAAATCCAGCCATTTCATGCAAGCATCAACATTTGGTTTGAAGAGGTTCAGATCGTAATTCTTGTCGTCCTTCAACCTCTTGTCTAAGTACATTGATGGAATTGTTGGTCCTATGTTCTTGATTGGCCATTGGCTTGAAATCCAGCTCACCACCTGATGGAATTCACCAAAACATTCACAACATATAGATTTCAATAAATTACACCTAAACATCTTGAACACAAGTTCATTGGAAAACAATTGATCGAAAATAAATTCGTCATGTGTATTTATATCTTTTCATTTTTCTTCCCACTTTGAATATGTATCCCTAACCACCGGTATTTAATAAATTAAAAAAAATGAAAATATGAGTTTTAAATGTGCAAATGACATTACCTTCTTTATCATACATGGATAGAATATTTCTCAAGAAACATTTATTGCTTATCTAAAAACCATTTAGTATCTTGATCATCTATCAAAAAATTAATTGGTGACTTTTTTTTTTTTTTTTTGATGTGTGTCTATATATATATATATATATATATATCTTTTCTTCATATATCTAATGGAAAAAAAAAAAAAAAAATCATGGTCATGGTAGCAATTCACAAAGAAAAAATCATCGTCACAGTAGCAATTTCCATAGATACGGTTCAACCGAATTTACTCTTTTAACAATAATCAAAACTTTGTTTTGAAGAATTGAATACTCAATTTTTTGTCAAACAATTGCTACCCCGTAAGAATGTCAGTCTAGCTCAATTAACTAGTTGGCTTGGTAGGATCTATTAAATATGATGTATATATCTCCATGCATCTATAATTATGTATATTGAATGCATGAACCAATGACCTTTAAATCAAAGGACATATATCCTAGTATTTCTAATGGAGAGAGATTTCCAAGTTTGTATCCCCCTGTCATTTAAAATGTTTTTTGAAAAAAAATTGTGTTATGAATGTTTGCACGCAAGCAAATTAAAAGATATATTTGGTGAAATTATAGAACAAACTTACCTCCTCTTCCAACTTATCAAAAGAGCTGCAAAATACCCAATTCACTTCATGGAAATTATGGAATTCATCCACGCAAAGTCTTAGTAGAAATGGATATAAATCTGGCTGAGAAATGAAGGACGGCATGTCATCGATCCTTAGCAGTGGCAGCGAAGGCAATGATACTTCAGAAACTTGTAGAGGAAGTGTAATTCTCCCCTGAAACAAGTGGTAAAAGATGGCAGCAATTGTGCATGATTGAGTTATAAACGGAGCTCCACCAACACCATGTTGTTTTGCTACCTCTAATGCCCAAGGCAAAAAGCTATCATAGACAACTAATTTAGTAGCATATCCAGTGCTTTTATTTCTCTCAATAAGGTCTTCCAAACTACGTGAAAACATGATTTTGAAGCGCTCGGTATACGCTTCCATGGTTTCTACTGTTGGATACTCCCCAGAGTCATCAGCAATCGGCTCAATTGTGACAGAGCTGGCTTGAACTTCCATGGATTTGACGATGGAGTTGGTGGAAAGTAGGGTCACCTTGAGACCCTTTGAAGCTAGGCGTTTGGAGAATTGGAGCATTGGGTTTATGTGGCCTTGTATAGGGAAAGAGAGTACAACAACATGGGTAAGAGTAGGTCCTTGTTCTCTCTCCATTTTCTTAAGCTTGCTTTTGTCTCACTCAATGAACAAAAAAGGACTTGTTATAAGCAAAGAAACAAGGAGATTATGATGCTTCAATGTTGATTGGAACGTTTAAGATATGAGTTACGTATTTATAGACATTAATGGCGATACATAAAATGCATGGATGACGTAATTAAGTAGGTAAGATTAGTTTGATTAATCCTAAACTACATGAGCATTGGGACTTAATTTCTGAAGCTAAGTCAAAGCATGTAACTAGAGTAGACACTTGGAAGTTGGAACTAGGTTGGCAACCTCCGTTGAACTATCCTTTTTCCACAGTTGGCAACTAAAACCTAAGAAATTTCAATGGCTAAATAGTTCATAGTGATGTGGTATTTGGAATTTTTTCCGAAGATTTCAAATAATTAATAGTGAGAATACACAAGTCTATGCTAAATCAAAATATTATACAGAATTAAGCAATTATCTAGATTAATGAAAAATCAATAGAAAACACAACAACAAAAACTCTAAAACCATAAAAATATTTCTCTAAAAAAAGCCATAAAAATATTGCTAAGACTACCATAAAAATTAGTGTTTTAAAAAATTGTTGTTTTCCTCAATATAATTTATTTTACCAACCCAATCATATTTTTTCTTTAATTAAATTTTATTGTTTTAATTTTATTTTATCTTGTGGTTTACTAATCAACTCTCTATTGAGTATACACGTGTAAACAAAGTTCCATACTAGATACCGATAAAAAAAAATGTGTGGCTAATATAATATAGTTAAGCTCAAACTCATTAAACTTGAACCTTTTGGGTTAAGTGTATCTCTCTAAGATAACAACACTGAAAAAACCTACCCCTCCGTCCCAATTTGTTTGTCTTCTATTGCATTTTGGGATGTCTCAAAATATTGTCATGTTTCTAAAAATAAAATTAATTAATTTACTAATATTCTTATTATACCCCTACATTATTTTCAAAACTATTTGAAGAAGAAAACTAACAAATATTTAAAAAAATTAATAAGTGTGGCACCTTTTTAATTGCCTGATTAAGAATAACTCTTTTAAAAAAAAACTGATAAACTTATTTAAGGATAGTTTTGTAAACTTATATATTTTTATAAGACAGACAAGAAAATAAATAATGTTCTCTTAAAAATTTTGACTTTTCAAACAGGACAAGCAAATTGAGACGGAGGGAATATATTTTTTTCTACATTAGCTTGGCATCAGCTTAGAAATTGAGCTTTTAACTTTTATGCACAATTTTTTAAAACCTCACTGTTTCTCGTATATTTTTATTTTGTTTCAAAGTATACGTATATTTTAGCACACTTCCTTTAAAAAAAAAAAAAAAAAACTTATAATTTGCCCTTTTATTGGACACGAGCAATAATTGATCAACTTTTGAATGTGTCTCCTGTTACGTAGGCGCTGAGGGAATAAACTAAAAACTTGTGACTAGCCAATAGCATTCGACGACATCATTGCTTAGGTAAAACATACGTGATATGTGGGTCAAGAAATTGGTGCAGAGAGATAGAAAGACAGACAAGAGACAAAATTATGTATGAAATTTATTGCTGAAAATTGAAAATTGAAAACACTGTAGTAAAATAATTTTAAAATGTATGAATAATATCGCGGGACCTATTTTTAATGAAAAAATTGCTAAAAAATAAAATTTATGAGTTCGTGAACAGTGCACGGATGTACTGTTCACAAAAAACTTGGTCAACAACTACGGCTGAAAAAAAAAAAAAAAAAGCTGAAAATGCTGAAATGCAAAACGCAGCCCAGATCAATTGAATCCAAACGCCCTTATGTCACATCCCTAAAATCAGACGCCCGACAAACTCATGATTGTAATATCTTTTTAAATGTAAAAAAGTAAATGGATTTTCTTTATGCGACATGACTCACATTACACTAAAAATATTAAAGGAGCTAAAGAAAATCCATGTGCTTGTTGAATTGGTCTATTATAAGTAAAATATTTTTTATATTTTATTTACATTTCTATTTATTTAAAGTTTTAGTCTTAGATCTTGATAGGTAGTTTAAGTAATTATTTGTCCTATGGGACTATAAATGATTATGTAGATTCATATGATGTCATTATTTGTGTGATGTGATGTGATTTATCAATTTTTAGACATAGACCAGTTAATTGCCATATACTATAGTTACAAAAATCGTGATCATAGGTACTTTTCAAAATTTAATTGTTACTTTTTTTTTGCTAAAATGCAAATTGCATTATTAAAATATGGTTGAAATTCATTTCAATCCTATAACTTTTTTTTTTCTTTATTCAATTGAGTTTTTTAAGTTTAAAATTTATTCAATTTAGGTCTTCTGTCCAATTTTGTTAAAAAAAATTCTATTAAAAAAAATTATTTTCACATGAAAAAATCTATAAAATTAATAAAAATATTTTATAGAATTTTTTTCATTAGTTAATTGCATACTTTGAAAATTTTGTAACGGAAAATGATAGAAAGCCTGAATTGATTAAATTGGAAACTTAAAGTATTCAATTGAGGCTGCGTTTGTTTTAATGTAAAATAATTTCAGGTGAAAATATTTTCGAGAGAGGAAAATAATTTCTAGTATTTGGTTGCATTTTAAAAATTATATTAGAAAATAATTTCAAGTGTTTAATAACATTCTGAAAATGCAAATTTTCTGCTAATTTCTCACATTTGCTCGGCTTTCAAACAAATTTTATATCAGAAAATCCACTGACACCCACACACCAGCACCCACAGATAATCCACCACCACCCACACACCAGCACCACACAACACAAAAACCACCAAAACACCACCACCCACTCCACCACAACAACAACAAAAAAATCAGAGATCAAAGAGAGCAAGATTGAGAGATTGAGGGAAAGAGAAATAGATCGGGAAAGAGAGAGATTCGATTTGGCCTGGAGGACGGCAGTTCGAGCTTGGGGCTTTGGGCGACGAGATCGGTGGTTCGATCTAGAGGCGGTAGCGACGACAGGGATGGGTGGTGGTTCAATCTAGAGGTAGTAGCTATCTCGCGACTCGATCTCACTAGCGCGAGCTCGACGGCGCGTCTGGGCTTGGGGCAGTGGTCTGAGCTTGATGGCGCAAGCTCTCTCTCTCTCTCTCTCTCTCTCTCTCTCTCTCTCTCTCTCTCTGTTTTCTGGAAAATGATATTTGAAGGTAAAAGAAGAACAGAAAGTATTATCCACCAAAGAAGGGTTATTTTCGATCATATTGTAAAATAATTTCCGTTTGACCAAATTTTCTGTTCCTACCAAACACACAACATGATGCAAAACAATTTTCTGAAATGCATTTCAGCCTAAACAAACGCAGCCTGAATGATAGTAGAATTTGAGCACTGATATGAATTTTAGTTAAATTTAAAATGTGCAATTTGCATTTTAACATTTTTTGGTAGGAAAAAAAAAAGTGTGAGAAGGGTGGCAGTGTCATTTAAAATACATATACCAATGAATGTGAGATTGGAGGTTCATAAAATATTTTGAAGAAAACATTTACGGAAATTGAATTTTATGTTTTGTGAATAAAACATTGCTAATTCCTCATGGATCATGGGCAAAAATCTACCAATCAAATATCTTTGTTGCGACTTCGTCCTTTCCGAAAAATCCACTTCTACTACCAATTTCTAATTTTTCCACTACCCAAAATAGATTAAGAAAATATAATTTCACATAAGAAATAGTTGGTTCCATATATTTTAGGCTACTAGGTGAGTGAAAGTGCAGTATTGGAGATAATCAATTTTGGGTTGTGTGAAAAAAAACGTTGCCTCAATAGGTTAATATTCAACTATTTAGTTTTATCATGATCACCACGCATCTTTGGTGCGATGGTTACTCTACAAATATAAGTGTTTATACGGTGTGAGAGGTAAGAGCTGTAATTTAAATCTTCAAGAAAAAACTTCACACATATATACATTTAGATTATGCTAGAATAGAATTTCTTTTTTGTATTAAAAAAAAAAAAAAGTTTTATCATGACCAAAGGTAACAACCCACATTGCATGATGGGGAGTTGCATGAGGAGTCCATGTTGCGTAAGGAATTACAAGAAGAGCCCATGTTGATTTGTGTGGAATCCATCTTATGTTTATTTTTCATATGTTTTTAGGGTTTCAAATTAAAGCTATCTAAATAAAATATGTAATTAGTCTGTGAGGGATAAAACCATTTTGGGTCTCCGAAATTATATACAGATGAATCTTTTTGAGCCTCTTTGTTAATATTTTTGAAATAATTTTTTATACTACATTGCATAAGTTGATAGGTTTATATTGTGCGTTTGTTTTTCTTTTTTTGGGTTTTTTAATTTTTGGGATCAATGAAATACATGTGTAGCCAATGGCGGTGCTAGGTAGTGTCTAGGGGTTCAAATGAACACCCTAAGCTAGCCATTTGTTTTTTTAATTGACCTTCCTAAAATAAAAGCTTGAACACTCTAAACCTAATTTTTTTTACGACCAACTAAGAAGATCTTTGTTTCTGGGTAAATAAGAGGAGATGTGTAAGGAATACAATAGTGAAGTGAAGTGTGAAGAAGGTAAGACAATTATATTCAACAAAAAAAAAAAAAAAAGTAAGACAATTACAAAAAAGAAGGAAAGATGACTCACCTGTGTGAACATTTTAGTTTGTGTTTTTTTAATATGACGTGGCAATTGGTAGATGATGTGGCTTAGAAAGTAATTTTATATTATTCGGTTTGACAAATCAATTTTTTCCATCCAAGAGATAACAGAATGACTAAATTGACATGACACTAAAAAAGTTAGGGACCAAATTAATACAATTGAAAGGTTAGAGACCAAATTGACATATAATATAAAGAATAGAGATCAAATCTGCACTTTACCCAAAAAATAATGAATGGTAGTAGCCATGAAATGAAATCACTTGATCTAACACATACATATATAAGCTTATTTTATTACGTTTGTCTTAAATTTTTAGTATGATTTTTGTTATTTTTTTAGAAATAGTTTAAATAAATTGGGAATATAATTAAGTATGTTATATGGAGCATAATAATTTAAAAGTTGGCAAAGATCATTTTTTTACACGGTATATATGAAATATTTAAGAGCAACTTGGCATTGTTGGCAAACCAACTCGATCCATATGCATGTGCTTCTACATATGTGAAGGGTAGGGTTGGATAAAAATCAAATTGGGCTGAAAAAATTCTCCAACCCTCCCTCATATTGCACCTTCCTAAATGCACATATGTAATAAAATAATTAAATAAAAGAAATTATAAATGCACATATGTAATAAAAAAAATAAAAAATAAAAGGACTAAGCAATCAATTTTGAAATAAGAAAGTCAGAAAGCATCGTGTCTTCAGGCGTTTATATAGGGCTCTTCTATTTTGAGTAAAGATTAATAATTTGTATCAACTATAATTTTGAAATATATATTTTTATTTTTCAAACATATAAAAATTATAAATTTTAGATATAAGCAGCAACGGTAATTTTTATTAGTTTTTTTATTTTTTAAAATGAGATGTTTTCTTTTAATACGATGAAAAATGAATTAAAAAATGCTAAATTTTAGGAAATAAAAAATCAACGCAAAAAGAAAAAAATCCT